>NC_086237.1:36448336-37048336 GCF_036321145.2 Pelmatolapia mariae | reverse complement strand
ACAAAACAGAAGACTAGAGTTAGGACATAAACTAAACGCACTTAACTTGATTACATAAGTAAATTGCAATATAACTGCAACTACAGATGGATTTGGCAACCTGTATGAAAAGAGTAAACATTTAGAATCTGTGACAATTTTTAAGTAGCCAGTCGGAGGATGAACCCGCTGGTTACAAAATAGGCCTGGTTATACAGAAGTAGATGTGAAATTAACCTTAAGTCTCACCACATGTATAACCTTAACAAATCCTTTCCCAATGAAGTCTTATTTGATACAAATGATGTTTGGTTTGTGATTAGTGATTTCATGGAGAGCAAAATAAACAATAAAGCCTGATATGCTTTAAAAGTGTGATCATCTTGTGACTGATTATCATCTCTCTTTTCAAAACACCAAGATGACTATGACTAAAATACTTAGTTCAGAACATTGGGTCAGATAACTGAGGCCAATGCAAAAGACCTTAAACCTGTTTTTTTTTATCTGAACGCCAGCAGTTGGCGATAGCTGTTGTTGCAAAAACACTTCCACCCAACAAAAAATCTGTGAGAAAACGTCTTTCTGTCTTGACCTCCGTAAATACTTTCCTGTTAAGTGTATGGGCTCTGTCACTCATTTTTGGACACAATGTATAAAAAAATAATAATATCCATCCATCTTCTTCCACTTATCTGGGGACGGGTCGCGAGGGCAGCAGCCCAAGCAGAGAAGCCCAGACCTCCCTCTCCCCAGCCACCTCCTCCAGCTTGTCCAAGGGAACATCAAGGCGGTCCCAGGCCAGCAGAGTGATATAATCTCTCCAGCGTGTCCTGGGTCTGCCCTGGGGCCTCCTCTCAGTGGGACATGCCCGGAACACCTCACCCAGGAGGTGCCCAGGAGGCATCCTTGTCAAATGCCTGAACCACCTCAACTGGCTCCTTTTGATGTGGAGGAGCAGCGGCTCTACTCTGAGCCCCTCCTGGATGGAGAAACTTCTCAGAAATTCTGTCCATAAAAATTATGAACAGAATCAGTGACAAAGGGCAGTCCTGGCGGAGCCCATCACCCACCAGGAACAAGTCCAACTTATTGCCGACTATGCGGACCAAGCTCTTGTAATGGTTGTATAGGGCTCGAATGGTCCGTAGCAATAGGCCAGACACCCCATACTCCCCATAACAATATGTCCATCTTATAAATCTTTGTATTACTGTTAGCTGTGGAATGAAACCAGCTCATTTGCTAACAGCTTGTCAATCACAATTCGTTAGCCAATGAGCGTGCAATTTGACAGTCAGGCCCATCCTTCCTTGTCACATTTTTTTTGGTAGCCAATTGAAGCCTTCAAAGATGTCAAAAACCAGTGGATAACATCGCACTAACTACATCCATCTTTTACACCATTTATGGTTTGAAATCAAAATGAAGGCGACATCGACCATTGAACTGAGAAATCAGCCTGTTTTATACAAACACATTTAGCATGAGGCAGCGAGCTTGCCTCATGCTAAGTGCTGATCAAAGCTTTTTTTAAGTTTCCTTTCCATGAAAGTGGTTACACCCTAAAACATCAGACAGGCCTACTGTTCAGTGTTGAAAAGTGTTTAAATGCTTTCGTTTTTATCTTGTATTCAGTATCAATCAAAACCACACTTTAGTTTATCCTAATTCAAAAACTGAGACAGGATGGCTGAAATCCAGACAATCCAACAGTCTATTTCTAAACCAAAACAACAGTCCTGGTACAACGTAAAAAAAAATGTTAATGTGCCTGCTGTAAAAACTCATTTTTAGTTGTTTGTTTTTTTAAATGGGAACTCCATCCATTGAGCCAAATGTTGTTTTTTGCTACGCCTCTGTGTTTTGAACATACACCTCCTCAAAGTCACAATTAACACTTTAAACACCTCAGTGTTTGGCTGGGAATAGAAAAGTAATGCTTCTGCACCGTAAACACAGGATGACTTCGTCGCAGTCTTCCGCTCTAGATGATGAACAAATTAGTCATCACTGACATCAGTGCTAAAACCGCAAAAGGTGCTGACACACAATGTACACCCATATCTTCTCGAATTATCAGTGTCACTACAGTTCCCAAGAACAAGAAACAATTCTTATTATACCAGGTGGTTTCTTTCTGAAACCAAAGAGGACTAAACTCGGGATCTGACAGCTGAGCAGTGCTGCAGTGCTCAGACGCCGTCTACAAAACAACACACTCTTACGAGGAGCGCGCCGATGAAAAGTTGCCTCCTGAAACAATTTTCGGAAACCGCTTTTTGCTAAACCGACACAACACAGAAGTAACCCATTGTTGTGGAAGCTTTCACGATGACTGCTACAGTAGTGAGGAGGGGGAAAGAAAGCGAAGCCGATATTTTCCCTTTCTACACCCAAGAATGCCAAACTTTCCTCTCCCACCAAAATCTTTCCGTTACTTTTTTGGGTTGCTTTTCCCTGGAGAGCGCAAAGGCAGGAAAGACAGTGGAGGGACAGCTCTCGCATGTTCACTGCAGCTTCCCGTTAAGCCATCTCGCCTTTCTTCTCCATCTCTTCCCCCAAATTCATCTCAACACTCTCCCACCCTCCAGCGTCTCCTTGACTCCCAGACAAGGTCAGCAATACTTGAGCAGCGACACGGTACTTACCGTGCGTCCTGGCTTGGTGGAGGTGCAGTCTGAGCTATGGCTTCCCTCCCTCTTCGACAGTGGAAAAAAAGTATCCCAACTACGTGAAGGATTGAGAGATAATGTTTTCCTCCTGTCCACCAACTCGCTCCTGCCTCATTCCCCTCCTTCTCGTACGCTCTCCCCTCCTCTACTTCCTCCTCCCTCCGTCTCCATACAATCCTCTGCGAGGGCGCACTGTTTACTCGCTCAGATTCAACTCACCAAAACACGGAAATTTACTATGACAGAAAGCTCTGAACGGAGCAGAGGCAAAGCAGCAGACTGGTCACGTTGTGTGAAAATTTAGTCAATCGTTGTGGCGCAATTATGACCTCTAGTTGGCGAGCCTGAAACAAAACTTTTAGAAAGGAAACAGGATACTACTTTCCTAAAAACCCACTTCTTCTAGAGGCAAAGGCAATTTAATGGTTTTCTATATGAACCTATAGGCAGCAAAACGGTGTTACACCCCCGAATAAGGGCTAAGGGACCAGGAACCAGGAAAAGAAAAGGCCAAAACACAGTAAAGTGTAAAACAATAAAGTTTTATTGACAATGACTCAACTACTCAAAGAAATACACCGCTATTTCGACCAAACAAGAGAACCACAACCTAAAATATCCTGCTAAACAATAAGGAAATGATTCTCCAAGTAAAAGGGAAACAGTCCTGCTGCAAGAAGAGACTAGCTATTCACTATGCTTGTGTAGTCATGGTAGACTAGCTAGTCACTAGTTTCAGACATGGCCTGTAAGCCAACACTACAAGCTGACCCACTCACTGACTGAGCAGCTTTTCACCAGCTTTTATTCTGCTGGGTGGCTGATGGCTGAATGAAGCCAGCTGTGCACTGGCTCCTCAGGAGAAATGGGTGGCAGCTGTGCTCAGGAAGAGATCCGGTACACCCTCCCAACACACAGGCCTGCCTGCTGGGCTGTAAGAAGCAAAACAAATGAAATTCACCTTTCAAAGAAAAAACAAATATATATCCAAAAATGCTATTTTATATCAGTGTTTATAAGTCAAAAAAAGAAAGAAAGAAATAACACGTCTCTTTAATGCTGTTTAAGGATGAGTGCTCTCATTTTAATCTTTATTGAGATATACTTTGTAAAAATAAATGCTAATAATAATCTCCCCAAACCTGTGCTGACACCTTTCAAATGCTAAAGGGGTTTGAATAACTTTAACTGAAGGAGAGTTCAGTTAAAGTTCAAGAAGGAAGTGGTGGGATGAGCAGCCTCTTAAATCTGCACACCTATGACGCTCATTTCCAGACCTGTTTTTATTCTTGATGTGTGGAGTATCTTTGCCTGATTCAAAGTTCAAAATAATCCTTATTTATCACCTGGCTGCTTCAGACTGCTTTCCGTTTAAGCCAACACTCTGACTTGCTGCAACTTGCAAACACAAGGTTTGAACAGCAGGTGGGTGGAGCTTCACGGCCTGAGATGAAGATTCAAATATCTCCTTCGGTTTATTTACTATGATACAAAGTGAAGAGTAGGAAAACGTGAAACTGAACTTTTAGAGCAGAAACAAAAACATCTTTATTTTATCATATTTGATAAAAGCACCCACATATCTGGCAGGCAATAAGGAACAACATGTCAGATGCATTTTAAATGTTTGTCTTTTTAAGGAAAGCCAAGTTTTCTCACAGTTTGCTAAACTTATCTGACGTGTAGCTCCTGTAGTATAACAGTGACACATTTAACTGTTAAAATACAGCTTTTATTCCAGATTTGCCAGCTTTAACAGTTATTTTACTTTTATTCTACTGCAGCTGTGGTAAAGAATGTTTCATTGTGGTGCTGTACAAAGTAAAAGCTGACCACGTTTTCTATTTGAAAACTCGTATTTGTTAAACTAGTGCCAAACAAATATAGTGTAAAAATGACAAACGCTATCCGAGTAGTTAAATTGGTTGTCTTTCACTTTCTTTAGCTGCTGTACAAATCTGTTTAGTACATTATTGAAATCTTCAGGATCTCTTGACAGTTTCTCAAAGTCTCTTCTTTCTTACACTTTCATTTCCTGAAACTGGCATTTACGACTTTGTTTCCTTTTGTTTTTACACCACTGACATGTTCCTTTCTTTTTCATCTCAGTTTTGTTTGGTTGAAAGTTTCTGCAGCATTTCTCACAGCTCCCTGTCTGAGGTTTCAGTTTCCTGAATACCAAAGGAGGAAACCACTACTGCTTAAACCCTAAAGTCTAACGCAACTCCAGAAAACTCAGAGAAAGGTTGCAATGTTCTTCAGCTGCAAATAAATGATTTTCATCAGTAATTGATTATTATAAAGGTGAAACGTGCCACGGTGATGACTACATAGAGTATATGTACCAGTAGGAAAGGCTGAGGACAGCATTTTATAAGAATGTATAAAACAAAGAAATTAAATGTTGCCATATATTGTAATCTAACAACGTATTAACACTGTTGTGTTCGTGTGTGCTTCTGTGAACTGAGATCTCTACTGTAACACCCTTCTCACATTTTGGCTTTTTATGGAACGAAGGCTTCCAAGTCACTTCTCGTCATAGACCGCCTTGCACAATGCTGTTTTCGAAAGAAGATGTGGCCACAAGGTGTCGCTAAAAACATATTTTTAAAAAGCGCTGTTCAACGTTTCATATGTTTTATTCTTCATTTGTTTTCAGTAATCATCCTTCTCAGATGGCTCGCTTTTACTTTACACGCATAAATTATTGTTAAAAAGATAAATATGCATTTATGCTCAGGAAGCTGATTAAATATGATTAAAGAAATTAATATCTTCATGCAGTCTGTGCATCTGGATTTTTTCTGTAAACCCAATGTTTAGATTAATACAACTCTTTGAATTAAACTTAGAGAATCACCAACAGTCTTTCAGAAAACCTATCTTGTATTTAGGATTTTAGGATTTCAGCTGGTGGGCCGAAATTTCTCTTAGATGCCTTGTTGAATGTTAGCGGCTTATTGAATAGCTGTTATCAGCAGATATAATCCCCAGCAGTCAGTGACTGCAGCAGGGAAATTCTTAACCACTTTGGTCATGGTCTTCCTCTAATTCTTCTTTGTCTTCTTACTCTTTTCCAGGAGTGAACACGTCATTCAAATAAATCATTTGGACAAATTTGAGTGGTTAAATGTCTCTTTAGGTACTTTATTACTAGCAGCTTGCCACAAAAGACAAAATGTGTTCCCATTTCTTTAGTTGAATCTGAACAAAATGCCAAAGATAGTTTGACAGGAATACATTAGTATTCTTACACCACCAAGGTGATTCCCAAATATTCACAGAACATCCTGTGTCCTTGAAAAATATTTGATGAAACATGTGAGGGGCATATTGAAGAAGTGGCAGGTCTAAAAGTATCTGTAGCTGATGAATAGTATCTGAAAGTCAGGTCCTTGAGAAATAGGGAAAAAATCCAACAAGGACAAGTTACAGAACCTGAGAGATGCATCAGGCCTTCAGTCGATTCATGTACAGTTCACTGTAGCATCATCAGAAGGGGTCTCAGTGGAAGTGTGGCTGTGAAGAAGCTATTTCTGAGGAAGGGAAATGGGGGGAAAAGACCGGGGTACACCAAATTATACAAGAACTCAACTGAAAATCAGTTGCAACTCATCTTGTGGGGTGACAAATTGAAACCTTTACTAGATCTTCTTAAAATTGAAAGAATTATGAATGCAGAGAAGTACACTGCAAGGAGACTGGCTATCTCTTGGATTTACGTAAGCATCTTGGGTGTATTCAACACAGTTGCCTTGTGTTTTAAAGTTAAGTGTTAATTTACCTCAGTTGTTTAAGTTGCTGCCAAAGCAAAACATTTGTGCAACCAATGTCCACTAGTGAATTAAGTAAATCCAACGTGTTCTTTTTTCAGTGTATGGTCAGAATTTTAATACTATCAGTACTATCAGGAAAGCAGCTGATGCACCTTACAATGGCTACATTTTCCAGCTTGACACAATGAAAAAATACATAATAAAGGTTTGTGTTGTTCAGCTCCTTGAATAATAGAAGCAGAAACATCTGAGAGCTTCTTTGCAGCCCCGTGAGGAGGTCTAGGTAGTGTTAAATAAAAATTTGAAGGAAGTTTAAATTAATCAAATGAATAATGTGGCTCTTCATGTACTTCCAGGTAAAATTATAAGTGACCAAGACTAGAGAGAGATTTGTGTTACCATTACACATCGTACAGTGGAGAAGATTATAAAAGGATTGGTGACAAAACGCTTAATTTCTTCATCGCGTCCTCTAAAGTCTGGAGAACTTTTGGTTTTTATGTTTAGAGTATGATCCAACATAAAACAGAAATAAGAAAAAAGTGCACACAAACTAAACAAAAAACAAATAAAAGGAAAATCATAATTTAGAATATACTAAACACCTCTAAATTATATATACAAACGTAATTACCATACAATGAAATGAACATCTTGGTTTGTTTTTTTGGGTTTTTTTTGTTGTTTCTCAAATAAATTAAATGTAACAAAGCCAAAGGGGTGTCTTTCCAGTATTTCCATAGATGAATGAGCAATATGTGATTCTCTGTTGAAGACAAGTTTAGCTTACAGTGAGATGCAGAAAATCATGCTTATGTTTTATTGCTAAAACAATACTTGTTTAAAGTTAACATGAGGAAATAAAATGGTGAGATAGTGTACAGGCATCAGTATACAATCCTCTGAAAACAAACTAATGCAAACATCAGCTGATTAAAGGTTGAAAAAAAGGCTACAAGTTACTGTCAGAAAGATGAAGGAAGGCAACAGTTTTAAAAGACGTTCAAGAATTAGAAGACCTGGACCACAGCTTCTGTGAATGCAGAAGCTAAAGGTGGGAAAAGAAGGAGTGCAAAGAGCCTGAAAACAGGTTCAGATAAACTGTCAGATGGGTCAGAAACATTTTCCAGCCTGATTTCAGCGGAGAGAACAAAAAAAGTTTTTCTGTCACTAGTTACAAGTAAATGCCGAGAATTTAATGCTTTCACTGCAGTTTTCATACTTTACAAATCCATCCAGTGAACTGAATTAGACCCTGTATGGGTGTAGCTGCATGCCTGAAGGCCTTTATTATGTATATACACAATTTTGCGCCTCATTTTTACTTAGAATCATTAGATTAGAATCATTCTCATTTCCTTCACCATTTTCACACCAGCAAGTTAGGCTGCATTGACCACGGTTTGACCACTAGATGGTGCTCTGCCCTCAATAATTACATTTACATACAACGTCAACAAAAAAGTAATTCAAGATTAAAGTAATACATTTACACTCGTGATTCTATTTACCAGCATCTTTTCAGTTAAAAAACACAAAAACGTGTAAAAACTACATTTTAAAACGTTTTATTTCTTTTTCTCAAAACGCTAAGAGGCATGGGTGTTTCAGAGATTAATCCTTTCATTGTCTTTGGTGTTGGCATTATCATTCTCTTGTCCATAGCTAAAGATCGGTGAGTGTGCCTAGTTTGGCATTCTATTCACTTGTGACCCAAGGTTTTTCTTCTGGTCTCAAATATTCAGTTCGCACAGCTTACAGCACACAGAGGAGTGTTAATAGCATTACTAGAGACAGTACATAACATAAACATGCATTGTATTTCAAATCAGTGACACTACTTACTCTTTCTAATCTCGTTAAACTGATATCATTAACTGTCACATTGTGCATACTGCGATTACAAAGGTTTTGTAGACTAAATTATTGACTTTAAACACATTTCTTTGTCTTCTACTGATTTTGATACTGCTTCAGCATTTGTATTTTAATTCGACGTGTCATACGGGTAAACACAGTTAAGACAGTTAATACTTTTATGACTCAGTTTGGGTTTTCTGTGCCATATAGTAGCTAAATATACAACTTAACTGGTATTTTCTTCAATAAAAATGAAGTTAAAGACCACGTGAATTACTTTTTAACAGTTTATCTTTTTTCACAATAAATAAATTATATATATATATATATATATATATATATATATATATATATATATATAAAACGTGGTGGGAAAATATTATAAAATGTGATTATTTGATGTCTGTTGTATTTAAAATTTGTTTATCGTGACATCCATTCATGCGTTAATTTTCGTCTGCTGCCACGCGGTCGACCTTTAAAAGAAAATCCGTCAGTCGACCTTAAAAAAATGAAACTGTTGGGGCTCGGCCCAAGTTTTAGTGACGTATACGCTGCCGATTGGCTGATATTTGTATGTAAATTTGGAGGCGGGCTTGTGGAAACGAGTAGGTGACGTCAGTTCGCCTGTTGGCAGAGAGCGAAACAAACATGGCGATGGATTCAAGTGGCTGGGGCTTTACGTTAACTTTATTCGTGTTTTCATATGTTTTTGCGATTAGGCTGGTTGAAGCTTCGGTTTCAGACTCGAGGGAAACCACGCGGATACTCGGCATGAGGCTAGAGAAGAGCGACAAGCCAGCCGAGACCACGGAAGGGGGAGATATTCAGGTGACCGAGGGGAGCGAGATCTCCTTAAGGGTCTACGGGCTCCACTTGTTCCCCAATAGCTCGGATATCATCAGGTTCAGTCAACTGTTCGTCAGTGATAAAGAAGATGCTGATTTCTCAGATAAATGGTTAAACAGGACTTGTCCCAAAGATCTGAAAGATATTGATGTTAGGGGACCCATGAAGGTAAATGACGAAAACACCTCAGGGACAGTCTCCCTCAGCATCAAGCAGCTCCGTAAGAATGAGGTGGTGAAAGTGTTCGGCTTGTGCGTCCTGGACGCCCGGGATCAGAAGTGGTACCTGATGGACGAAGAAGACGGCAGGCTGCGCGTGGTGGAGGCGAAGAAGTCCATGCTGCCCATCTGGCTGCAGATTATCCTCATCTGCTTCCTGCTGGTGCTGTCTGGCATGTTCAGCGGGCTCAACCTGGGACTGATGGCGCTGGATCCGATGGAACTGCGCATCGTGCAGAACTGCGGCACAGAGAAGGAGAAGAAGTACGCGCGGAAGATCGAGCCCATTCGTAGGAAGGGCAACTACCTGTTGTGCTCACTGCTGCTCGGTAATGTCCTGGTCAACACTACGCTCACCATCCTCCTGGACGACCTCACCAAGTCCGGGGTCGGAGCAGTCGTCGCCTCCACTGTCGGCATCGTAATATTTGGCGAGATTGTCCCCCAGGCTCTGTGCTCCCGACACGGATTAGCAGTCGGGGCGAACACGATCGTCCTCACCAAGCTGTTCATGCTTTTGACTTTCCCTCTGTCCTGGCCCATTAGCAAACTCCTGGACTGCGTGCTGGGCCAGGAGATCGGCACCGTGTACAACAGAGAGAAGCTAGTGGAGATGTTAAAAGTCACCGAGCCCTACAATGACCTGGTGAAAGAGGAGCTCAACATGATCCAAGGAGCGCTGGAGCTCCGGACTAAAACAGTGGAGGATGTCATGACGCCAATCAACAACTGCTTCATGATCCACAGCGACGCCGTGTTGGACTTCAACACCATGTCCGAGATCATGGAGAGCGGCTACACCAGGATACCCGTGTACGAAGACGAGCGCTCCAACATCGTGGACATCCTCTTCGTCAAGGATCTGGCCTTCGTGGACCCAGACGACTGCACCACCTTGAAGACCATCACCAAATTCTACAACCATCCGGTCCACTTCGTCTTCCACGACACCAAGCTGGACGCCATGCTGGAGGAGTTCAAAAAAGGTTTGTGGAAATCTTGGTGCTGGTGATATGGTGTGATAACGCAGGAGTGAAACCTGTGATTTGGCTCAGCAGTGTGCGGAGCGAGCAAATGTTTCTGGTACAGCTCCATCCACTTCTTAGGTGCATGGAGGAGACGATGAAGTAATCAGAGCTCCAGCAATGTTTTCGCTTATAAGACCCCTGAAAGCCACATGCTGAAAAATGCAGTAGTCAAGCTGTGTTTTGGCATCTTCAAGTCAAAGTCAGGGGAATCTGTACCCACAGAGTCAGGGGTTAATTTTGCTCTCAAAAATATGACTGGTCATTTTTTCAGCTCTTTTCAGTTGAAGTGTGACACTGGTTCCTCCATCTTTAGTGCATTTGGCCAGGGCCACTATGATTATTTAAACCTTTTCCCTTTATCGAATTTTAATTTAAGAATAAATGAAAGTTTAATTCCTGAGATGTATCCTACCTGCACCACAACTCCTGCAACTAGTCAAGCATTTTGTCTAGAGTTGGTCTCTCAGTGGTAGATGCCCTTTTTCTTTAAAAACATATTCGTTCAAGTTAATTAAACTGTCATCTAAATCATTTGCTATATCTGTCTAACAGAAGGTTGTTGTGAGGTTCCATAATTAGGTTTATTTCTCAAAGTAGTTGTAGTTCTCTTGATCACTTGACAGACAGAAAGTTCTCTGGTGAGAGCTAGGCAGGTTTGTGTTTGGAGATACCATAACACTTCCCAGTTTTACTTCTCTCTTTTGCCTTACACAGACACACACACACACACACAGGCTCACGTGCTCACACTCACTCTCAGGATGATTTACAAACACTGACGCTATCTCCCGCTGCAGTATATTTTTCCTTCCTCAGGCTTCTCATCTGAAGGTCAAAGACACAGACACACACAGATACACACTGCCTTACTGTGTCTAAATCTTGTATCATTAATATCCTGCCATTGGACTTTGTTGGCATGTTGTCTCTTTCACTGTAACAATTCATTTAGCTCTAATCAAGTGTTGGAAATTGAGTTTTGAGTTGCTGTAGTGGTGCATAGTGCTGTGTGATATTTGGCCAAGATGTATCTGCAGCTCATCGAAATGAGCTCGGCTGGCAAGGTGGGAGGCTTTGGCAGTAAACTGCAGTGCATACAAACACACACACACGCTGTAAATCTAGGTGCTTACAGTGTTGAAATCTTGACAGAGAGATTTTCCTTAAGTAAGTTTGACAATATGAGAAGTTTGTGTGTTTAAAGTCTTCAGTTTCAAGGTTACAGCGGAGAAAATGTTCGGGCCCCTCGTTGCTGTTATGAGTCATAGTTGATTCCAGTACCAGTACTTATTATTTTTGCTCTTCTTTATTTCTCCCTCTGTTGTGACAGGAAAAATAACGATACATTAAAATAGAATTCAAAGACTTTCATCTCTTCTCTTTATCACACCGTCTTGCGATTAAAAATTTGAGCCAGAGCAGAACTGATGCAACACAACAGATAAACATCTGTTTATGACATGTGTAAAAGTCGTCCTATATGCTGACAAGCTGATGAGATTTAGCAAGGGCGATATATTTGTGCATCTTTTTCTCTCGCCCCCGCTAGTTTGAGCAGATGGCCACCTTCCTGTTAGAGTTTCATTTTTTCTCCCTGCTCTTGCTAAGTGCTTGCTCATGTGAGGTGGACGGATTGCTGGGGCTTCCGTCCATAACCTTCTATGATCTTCACCTAATCCTAAAAAGTGCCCTGAAATAACTGTTTTTGGGGGGCCTTAACTAAACCTGTGCAGAATTGAATGCTGGAACAAAAGAAACACAGCAGTCTGACCTTAAGGTTAATCATCTTTTTAACACAATTAGAAACACTTATAAATTAACTGGAGTATTGTTTTTTTAACCACATTAAAATGTCAAGTCAGATGTCATAGTCAGTGTAATTTAATTAAGGTTATAATTTGAAAGAATCTCAGCAGAAAGTTAAATCAAGTACTTTCAAATTTTATGCCTTTTATGTAGATTAGCCTGCTGTGAGTAAGACTCAGTGCTAGTCACTGCATTTCTCCTTGATGACATCCTAGTCATGCAATGTGGAGCGGCCAGGATTTGCATGTAGGTTGTTGAGAAAGCGTTTTTTTTTACACAAACTTCAGCCAGTGTAGAGAAAATCAGGGTTAGACATTCTCTGAAGCTGCTTTTTCCCACATGTAACACAAAACCTTCAGGTGCATTCTCACTACTGTTTGGTTTATGCTAGAATGTCTCCTAGAAAGAGCATCTAGGTGGCAGGGCACTTGATGCCCATCATCCTCTTTGTTCTTATATCAGAAGCTGGCCGTATAATGTCTGCTCTGACTAAGCTGAATATTCGGTTCTCACATCTGCTTTTCTGGGAAATGCAGAGAAACTTTCAGGGCTGCGGTCCACCTTGATGTGGTGAGCGATTTGTTCCATTAAACCTAGGGAAATTTGTCTGTAGTCACGAAGAACCATATCATTTCTGTATCTGTACTTTGGGTCGGTTGGAGTGTGGGTTCACAGTGGGATTCACAGAAACAGCTGAAATGCATACCTAGCTGTTCTGTTATGGTTTCAGCTAATTCAAGACAGGCAGCACAAGTAATGTTATTTACAGGAGATGATGTTAATCTGTGGTCTGATAGCTGCTGTTATGTGAGTTGATGTTATCTATTTCCGCTAACACATATTGAATCATGATATCTGTTTGCTTTGATATGACTATTGGTATGAAAGCTGGACACATATAGAAAACCTCAAAAATGTTCTTTAAAAATGTTTTTAACAATAAGGGATGATTTAATATTTGCTATGTCGACATTCTTGCAAATACTGCAAAAACACTTCACAGTCTGAACATACCTCAGAGTATTACCTTTACCATGTCAGCCTTCACGCTGTGACTGAGGAGCCTATGTTCAGGCTGTGGTGGACGGCTTTAACGTGGTTATAGTATGTGCAGGCTTAATTTCCTGTACACCCCCTGCTTCTCCTGTGACCCGGCTCCCTGCCTGCAACTCAAGTTCCTCTCACTGCAGCTCGGCATCAGTTACCACAGCGATGGCATCCTGCAGCTTCGATGTGCGCACACAGATTTTTCACAGGGTTTTGCTCCACATAATCAAAACCACTGAATTTACATTTTGATTTTAGAGTTATGAGTTTGGCTATTAAGTCATAGTAAAGACTGTTTTGAATAGATACCAGCGTCTGTTACACACTCTCACACACCCAGGAAATGAGTGTGTGTGTGTGTGTGTGTGTGTGTGTGTGTGTGTGTGTGTGTGTGTGTGTGTGTGTGTGTGTGTGTGTGTGTGTGTGTGTGTGTGTGTGTGTGTGTGTGTGTGTGTGTGTGTTATTCCCACTAGCCTTTTCTGTCAACATGACGTGACATTTCAGATGGACTATGAAGTGACCTTATTAGATGAGATCAAATTTTAATGACATGCTGGAAATGGCAACAGCAGACATAAAAGGAAACATTAACTTTTTTATTTATACATCCATGATATTCATGGATGTATAAACGCTTATCCACGTTGCGATGGCAGCAGGCTAAGCAGACATTTGTTTCCCGAAAAGCATTTTCCAGTTTCCCGTGGGAGATTTCTGAGGTACTTGCAGGTCGGATGAGATTAATAATCTCTCTAGTGAGTTCTAGATCTACACCGAGGTCTCCTGCCAGCTGAGTGTGCCTGGAAAATCTCCACAGCGGAAGGTGCCCATAAGACATCCTGATTAGATGCTCCAGCCACCTCAGCAGGCTGCTTTTGACACAAAGGAAAGGTGGCTCTCCTCTGAGCTCCTTCTGGATATCTGGAGATCCTGGTATCTCAGGAGACAAGGATTGCACTCACTTATTTTACATAGCCCAGCCGTCCTATAGAGGAAACTAGTTGTTTCTGTGATAATTCAGAATTAACTACTACAGACGAAAGTCCAAACACTCACTGGTAAATTAAAATCTGTCATATAAGTTTATGGAACATGGTTAAAGGCCATACTTCTATTACTCGTTCCTCTATAATTTAATGAAAAGGTGATGGTAAAAATGGCCTTGCTTGTGGCTCTTGTGTATTTGGCTTAGTGCACGCTGGACATCAGGCAAAATTTAGAAAGCACACAAACACAAGTGAACCATGAATTTCCTGGAGGCCCACGTGCACTCTGTCAACAGACTCTCACATGTTGTAATGGCACTGGTCGTGTATTTTATTGGCTTGCATTTTGCCCCTGAGGAGTTTTCTTTTGAAAATGCCATTAGGATTAAGTGACAAATACTTTAGAAAATCTTTATTAGTAATACTAATCTTGTCACAATGAAGGATCACCACAAGCAATATCCGCATGCACAAAGTCGTCATTTTAAGTATGAAAATGAGTTTACTAGTAAAATCATTATATTTTGATACTTGAACTAAGCAAAATGATCGTTATAACCATACAGTGAAGTAATGGCACTGTGGAAGATTGATTGTGTGTAATTTATGACATATAAATTGTTGCCATCTAACCACATACTAAAAGCTCAGTGATGCAAAATCTCCACCCAGTAACCACAGTACTTTGTGGGGGGTTTTCTTGTTTTGTTTGCATGTCTGGAGACATTTTTTTTGTCAATGCAATAGTGTCTAGTAGTCTGTAACTGTGCAATATAACTCGAGAAAAGTTAACCTCCTACAAAAGCACAGACCTGTTTTTCCAGATGTTGTCCAGGGTTCTTGTGTGAAAATGCCTCTGGTCTCAGGTGTGTACAATAGTTCAGATCCAGATAAAGGTTTGAGTTTGAAGATGGGTGTGGCTGGACACACGAATGCAGAGTAAAGGGAACCTGTATGTCCATCCTATGGTCTCTTTACTGTATTTGTAATTCTTTGATGTTTTCTGACTTGTGTATAAACTCATAGTATTTTAACGATGGGTATGATCTGAGAACTTGAGTCTCTGGTGCTTTTGTTGGTGGTTGTCAAGGCCATCCACATTGTCTGCAGTTTATCGGCGTTCGGGCACTTATCTGCCCCTCCCACCCACTCTGTTATTGTGTGCTCTGGTTTAATGACCGTTTGTCTGTTAGGCTGTGGGTATATTTCCAAAACAGATTAAAAATGAGATTTTATGGGCCATGTAGTGGTTAGAGTTTGGTGTAAATGAAGGATTTCTAAAAGAAATTCATAAGATTAGCTTGAAATTCAAACCCTGTGAGGTGAGTACTTTTAGAACAGCTGACAGCTTTCTCCACCTCATTTGGACATAACAAAAAAATCGAAACTTCAGAAATTTGCGATGGTGGGTTTGCACTGTTTATTTACTTTTTTAAAACTCGTGAATTACTCGGGTAACTAAAATAAATAACTGGCAAATTAAGAAATAATTAAGTAAGAAAACTATTGGCAAATAAGGATGTAGTTAAAAGCCACATATGTTTGTATGAGTTTCTAACACCCACTGTATAAAAACATTGGATTTAATATGAAAGGCACTGATAATGTTCCACATGTGCACATAGTTTCAACCACCTGACAGCAGCTCCTGGGATCACTGTGTTTGGGTGAAAGCCATGAAAAAGAAACAAAGTGCTGCCGATAAAAAGAACAGGGCCAAGGACTCGCATTACACTACATTACATTCTCACATGAATACAGTAAACAACATGAATGTCAGGTTCACTTTTCTAGCAGGCGGTTTGTTTGCTTTGCAGACAGCTCAGCGTCAAATTAAGAACTGCACGCTGAGTCCACGCTGACCCTCGTGGTCCCTCACAGAGGGGTGAGGAGGATATTTGTTTAATCTAAACTTAACTGTTGGCTTTGACGTGCCCTGACACATCAGCCTCTTAACTTCTGTGTCTGTGAAGCAAGCACAGATACACTAGTGCTGGTGCTTGTGATACTCCCTGCACATTTGCACAGACATGGATATACAGTTATGATCAAAGACATACACACATCACGGGGTGTTCAACAAATCCTTCTTAAGATGGCAAAGAGAAACTATTAGTTGTAATCAATCATGATCACTAATGAAAAGTGAATAGGTCTTGGCCTTGTAAAGTTAAAAGACCTTGTAGAAGCTTCAGCACCATTTAAAAAGGATTTAAGTGAGTGCATGTATGTAATTGAGCCTGTGTGTATGCTTTTGATGCTGTGTGGATTAGAGAAAATCTGAAATAGCTGTGAACATGAGCCCGGGAACCTGCAATATTTACAGCTTCTATTTGAGCCTCTAAGGAACTGCGTTTTATGACGTTGAGTAAAAGATTACCCAATCTCAACATGATAGGGCTGTCAGAACAAACCTATGTCTCCACTCCTGTTTTTATGGTGGGTGTGTCTCTCGTCTCCCGCTTTCTCACTCTGTGCCCCCCATCACTGCCTCCAGTTCTTTCCAGTTTCCTAGTTTTTGCCTCTGCCCATCTGTCCTTGTTTTTTTTGTTTTGACTTTCTAGAGAGGAAGAGTTTCTGTAACTCCTGGTAGAGATTGGGTTTACTGGAATACAAATAGTGTTATGGTTCAAGAAAAATGTTCAGTTTTGTAGAAAGTGGTTGCCAGGTTGTGCAATGACTGTTAGTTACAACTAAAAGCTGGAAGTATACAGATAACTGAACCTTGTACAGACATTCATACCCCCCCGCCCCCCCCCCCAATAGGTTTTTAATTAAAAGCTGTTTATGAATCACTTTGAAGTTGGACCTACTTACTGCCTTTGCATTCGTTTTGCTTTATGTGTTGTAAAAAAATTATTGTCTTCTCCCACTCTTTTTATAACATAACAAAACATAAACTTTAATCTTGCATTATATTCATATTTTTCTTTTATTGCTAAATGTCGCGTCTATAAATATGTGAATAATCCACTTTAAGACACCTACACATTTTACAGTCGCAGCCAAACGTTTTGAGAATGAGTTTGCTGCTTCAGTGTTTTTAGATCTTTGTGTCGGTTGTTTCTGTGATGTATCGAAGTATAATTACGAGCACTTCATAAGTTTTAAAGGCTTTTATTGACAATTACATCACGTCTATGCAAAGAGTCAATATTTGCAGTGTTGGTCCTTCTTTTTCAAGGCCTCTGCAATTTGCAATGGCATGCTGTCAGTCAGCTTGTGGACCAAATCCTGACTGATGGTAACCCATTCTTTTTTTTTTATAATCAATGGTTGGAGTTTGCCAGAATTATTGGGTTTTTGTTTGTCCACCTGCCTCTTGAGGATTGACCACAAGTTCTCAATTGGATTAAGGTCTGTGGAGTTTCCTGGCCATGGACCTGAAATATCAATGTTTTGTTCCCCAAGCCACTTGGTTATCACTTTAGCCTTATGGCATGGTGCTCCATCATGCTGGAAAAGGCATTGTTCTTCACCAAACTGTTCTTGGATGGTTTGAAGAAGTTGCTGTCGGAGGATGTTTTGGTAGCATTCTGTATTCATGGCTGTGTTCTTTGGTAAAATTGTGAGTGAGCCCACTCCCTTGGATGAGAAGCAGCCCTACAAATGGGATGCTTTACTATTTGCATGAGACAGGATTGATGACAACACTCACCTTTTCTTCTCCGGACAGTCCTTTTTGCAGTTGCCCCAAACGATTGGAAAGGGGCTTCATCAGAGAAAATGACTTCAACCCATTAACAGTCCACTCGCTGTACTTTTTGCAGAGTACTAGTCTTTCCCTGATGTTTCTTTGTTGTTGTTGTTGTTTTGTTTTTTTGAGACAAGTGGCTTCTTTGCTGCCCTCCTTGACACCCGGCCATCTTTCAAAAGTCTTTGCTTCACTGTGCGTGCAGATGCACTCCTACGTGCCTGCTGCCTTTCCTGAGCAAGCTCTGAACTGGTGGCACTCCAATCCTGCAGCTGAATTATCGCTAAGAGACGGTCCTGTTGCTTGCTGGACTTTCTTCGGTGTCCTGAAGCCTTCTTCACAACAATTGAACCTCTTTCCTTGAAGTTCTTGATGATCCAATAAATGGTTGATTTAATTGCAATCTTTGTAGCAACAACATCCAACAGCCCTTGTTATGCAACACAATGAGGGCTGCACGTGTTTCCTTCCAGGTAACCATGGTTAAAAGGAAGAACAATGATTTCAAGCATCACCTTCCTATTAATGCATCCAGTCTCCTATTCTAACTTCGTCAGCATGCGATAATGATCTCCAGCCTCCTGCACGTCAACATTCTCACCTGAGTTAACAAGAAGATTATTGAAATGATCCCAGCAGGTCCTTTTATGGCAGCAATGAAATGCAGTGGAAATGGGAAGACAATTTTCATGGCACAGAGGGACTTTGCAATTCATCTGATCGCCCTTCATAACATTCTGGAGTAAATGCAAATTGCCGTCATAAAAACTGAAGCAGCAAACTTTGTGAAAATCAATATTTGTGTCATTCTCAAAACTTTTGGCCACGACTGTACACTCTGTAGATGGACCTGTTGTACGTTTCCACAGCGGTGGATGCTCACATTAAACGTGGTCAAGGTTTCAAATGATCAGGTCAGCGTTTGTGTCAGCAATCCTAATGAGCCAAAAACTCAGGCTTCAGACTACTCTAATCACTGTTTTAGATTTCAAGCTAGTTTTTTCCCGTACTCCTGTCTCTGTATGATGTCACAGAGAAGAGGATATGCCAGAACTGTCAGTCTCAGACAAACCACAATCTTCCTGTTCAAATCTTCTCTTTGAATCATGCAAGTGATCTGAAAAAAGCCAGCCTAAAAGAAGGGGTGGCCTTAAATGGAGATGAGCTGCAGCACTGTTTGCCTCTTTGCACCTGGTTTCCCCTAGCGGCGGGCTGCGACCTCCAGTAACAACTCGCAAACTTCTCAGGGAATACATTTTTTTTCCATAGAAACCAGTGTTTCATTTACTGGTCTCTAGGCCTTTTTAATGGTTCTCTGACAGGGCTCGTTTTAGGTAGTGAGCGAACAGACCAGTTGCCCCAAATCCATTGAAAATAAAAAATGAAGTCCCCCTAAATAAAGAATTATTTTGAACTGTACCGTGTATTTTGAATTTCCCCTATAAATCTGTAAAGGTCCTGTTATTATTTAGTGGCTGCATATACTATTCTGTCTTTTGTAAGAAAAAGAGCACCTTTTCTTCTTCTGCTAGCCAGAGCTCGCCATAGTATTTTTTTTGTAAGTGTGCTTGCTTGGCGCTTGTCCATGTACACACACAAACCTGATTGCAGTTTGCAAATGGGTATGTGCAAGGTGGTGGTTTCTTGCGGTTGCCCTCTAAATGGGTTCCTTTGGTAAGATAAATATTGTTATTTATCCAGGATTTTGTGTCTTTTTAACATGGCAGTAATGTAGGATTACTGGTGTCGAGGCCAAACAAGTTCACACTCAAGTTCACACTGTAATGCTGAGGTTTACAAAACCATCTTTAGCTTCTGAAGTCTGTATATTTGGCCATGTTAGAGTTTTTGGACAAAATATTTACCTACCAACTAACTACCCAGCTGGCGCTCAACTGCAGTCTCCACTCCTGTCATTTTTTTTTAACAGGTAGTTGTGCCTGTATTCATCTGTCAACAAATATTTGGCTTTCTATTTTTAAGAGACAGACCCTCAGGTGTTCTGCTGAGTCACAGAGCGTAAATGCACATGCACACAAGCACACACAGCGACGCATCAAATTTGACTCACTCACATGCTTGTCAGCTGACTTTACTGCCTACGGTGACTGAATATCATTTATGGGGGATTAAACCCACGTGAATGATGGGTCTACAGCCATTTTTTATGGCTCTCTGCATAAAAGGTTGCTTAATCGAAAAGACAGTCAGCCATCCAGACATGAAAATATTTGATCTGTTAAATGGGTTCAGTGGCAGATGAATTCAAAACCTGTCCTTACATAAAATTTCCTTTTTTTAGGCTATGATGCTAAGCATATTTCTCTCATAGAGCAGTGTTCCCATTATGAAAGAGACCAAGTTCTTACACATCTATAAGGTCAAAATGTCATGTTTCTGAGCACTTTTGAACAAATTCTTGTCTGTGCTGGCTTTAAATTGACATGGAGAGTGCCTTCTTGTACTTGGGAGCAGCAGTCATAACAAACTTACTACAACACGATAAGCGTTATCAATGTGCTGCATTAAAATTGTCACTATTTGCAGCGGGAGACAGAAGTGGCAGGGAATTTGTGGACAGTCCAGGGTGGACCTGGACTGGGGAAACTTTTGTTTTGTCTAATCAGCACTTATGCAATCAACAGAGTTTCTCTGTTCTTATCAGCCGTCTGCTTCTTTCTCTCTTCCTGTCTTGTCCCTGTGGCTGTGGCTTGAGGTGCTGACAGTGTGACTGCAAGTTGGTGTATATGTTTTGTGCACGCGCGCGTTTAAGTGTGTCACATCAACACTTCCCGGCTTAGTGCCAAAATGATATCAGTCAGCACGAAGAAAGAGCAACTCAGCAGAATTGTATTATGTCTCAAATATAGCCACACATAGTTGCTTTGTCTGTCAGTTCAAATTACCTGTAAGTGATATAGCATGTAAAATAAACACTACATTGTCATTCCTGACATGTTTTGGATGAGAAGAGTGAAGGTTTTAGTTTTGGATTACACCGGCTTGTTTGCATTTGGGAGTTTTTTGGCATGTAATAAGGTCATGTACAGATGTGCTTGACTGGATTCATGTGCACAGTCTAGTCCAGGGGTGGGCAACTCCAGGCCTCGAGGGCCGGTGTCCTGCAGGTTTTAGATGTGTGCTTGATCCAACACAGCTGATTTAAATGGCTAAATTAGCTCCTCAACATGTCTTGAAGTTCTCCAGAGGCGTGGTAATGAACTAATCGTTTGATTCAGGTGTGTTGACCCAGGGTGAGATCTAAAACCCGCAGGACACCGGCCCTTGAGGCCTGGAGGTGGCCCACCCCTGGTCTAGTCCCACTCAAGCTGGTTGCTGAGAAGATGCTGTCCAAATCTCTAATCATTTTGGACAAACATTCTCACTCATTACATCACTCTGTGAACACCAAAAGAAGCTGTTTCAGTCACAGACACCTACTTTGTGCCCGCTGTCATTACGCCCACGTATCACGTCCCTGAAGGGGCTTTCAGACTGGACACGTCACTGGAAATGTCACCTTTGCACTCTGAAAATTATTATTTTCAAAGGCTTGTGCCAAGCAAGGTGTAAACATGTTGTTTCATGAGGTTCTGGAACTCATATGGATCAGAATTCGCATAAGTTGAGCTTAGACCACTGAGGAATGAATCCTCCGTGGTCAACAGGAACATCCAGAGGCATCCAGCCAACAGCAGGCAGGGTGGACAAAATATATACATACATGTGCGAGGTGAATTCTCATGTTAAGCACAGCCAAAAATTCAAATGATGAGGTCAACATATGTTCATATAATCCCTATTGTGCTCTAATTTTTGGTTTCAGACAGATGTTGACAGATGTATGATGCTGGAGAAAGGGGTTAATGCATAACACACCTTCAGTTCTGATTTCATTCAGCCAATGAATGAAGTGAGGGGTAGCATCAAGTTCGTGTTTGAGATAAATAGGGGTTATATTTTGAACTGTGAGCCAGGAAAAAAACTACTGAAGTAGAGTCTATGAATAAAAATATCAAGCTTGAAGTGAGCTTAATAGATCTCATTCAAGGCAGGATTGTGGAGAGTGGACAGGAAAACTGGGAAAGAGAGGTGGGGAAAGACATGGAGTAAGTGGACCAGCTCTATAAAGCTATTAAAACGTATTAATTAAGATAATGAGCAGGAGAATTATAGTGCGGTGAGCCCAGTGATGAGTGCGATACATGCTGTATCGTGTCTGAAAGCAGTTAACATGTCATTCTATTTTTTTTTGGCATTGGGTGACCCATAAATAATTAACATGCTTCCTCAGAGCAAGCATTTGTCTCAACACTTATTAAATAATCTTCTACACTACAGTACTTAAAAGCCATTTGTGTTTATTACCAGATTAAATTGTTTTACTGTGCGAAGCACCCTTAATATTTGCTGCATTTCATTGTAATTTTGCTGATTTAAAGTAGAAATGCTCAGGAGAGTGAATAAAGTAGATTCTGTCTCTCTGTCGATGGTTTTGTTTATAAAAGAATCCGCTATGCTCAGCAGCCATTTCAGCCATTACTTTCCAGCCCTGCTGTTCCCTAAGATCACAGTAGCTCTGTCTGCACGGGGTTCCAGTTTTAACTGGAAATACGGGTTTGCAGAGCTTGACCTGTCCCACACAACAAGCGAGTGTGCGCCATTCTCATACAAGTGTGTGCATGTGTGAATGTGCGTACATGCGTCTGCTGCCGTCCGGTTTTGTTTCAGCCTCTCACAGTGGATATGTTTTGAAGTTGTTGGCTGTGGTCCTGCTGATATGTGGTGGGGTGTGTTTTGTGTGTGGGTAGAATAAGTGTGGCATTCCTTTCTCATTGCTCTCCCCCTCATCTCTTTGTCACCAATATTTCATGTCAACAAGCAGGCCCAGTTCACAGGCTAGTGACATAGAAGCCTGAGGGCAGAGAAACAAACTACACGGTCACCTGACCTGCTGGAACTGTGTGTGTGTGTGTGTGTGTGTGTGTGTGTGTGTGTGTGTGAATGCCATTGATACATTCAGTTTAATTAGTGATCTATCATACTGATAAGAGCAAACTAATTTTCAGATGTCGTATGAAAATAGAGCAGTTACATTAAACAGAATGTTTGTGCATGAAAGGTTTTGTCGTTCATTTGGTACTAAATGCTGTGGTGTAGTGCTCCACATAAATGGGAGAAGCTGCAGTTAATAGTTGAGCAGAGCTCAGTTCTTATGATAAAGGTCAGATTGTTTCTCAGTTCCTGTTTTAGCAAGCTCTCCTCCTGTGCTTTCGCATGCTTTGCTTACTTTATCTGCAGTTCTAGCGAATGTCTGTGATTAATGTTTTTTTTTCCCAGGCTCAAAAAGAATTTACACCATCTGGCTGTGGTGGGTTTTTTGGAGGGTACAGATTTACAACAACAACTCCTGCTTTGTAGCCTGCAATCGTCCTACTCAAATGACTGAGGACATATTATGTTCTCGCTGGTTTTTATTGTTGTTTCTCTTTTTTTAATAACGAGGTTCAGTGGTTTAGCACTGCAAGTCAATTGCATTTTCAAAGCCACTGGACAAGCTGAAAATAAAAGCTGCAGACACACTTGTTCTTTGTGAGAAAGAATTCACAGTCTTGTATGTTGGATTATTTTCTTTGAACAGATAAAAATGGCAAGCCAAGAAACCTAAATGAATGGGCCAGTTAGGGGGTGACATTTCCTCACCAGCACTTAACTTTAACCACACAAACCAGGTCTCCACAACACAGCACTGGCTAGATATTTACTTAACTGGATTTTGTAAGCTAACCCTTGTGATTTCTCAGGGTAGGGTCGATCACTAAATTAGCAAAGTTAAAGACAAAACGTCCAGAAAAACCAACCTGGACTGGTAGCTGATATATTTGTACAGTTGTCCAATAAATATTGCATAGATTTGAATAGTATTGATTCTTTTTATCCATATTGCATAAGAAATTACCTTGTTACCTGTAATAGCTGAGTGCTAAATCGGTCACTTGTTAATCACTGAATTCAGAGTTTGTTCTCTGCACCCCATTTTCACATGTCCAAGACTATGAGAAACTCAGTTAACATCAGTTGTTCATGGTGGTAAATTGATTCCCATGGTTGTTGTATTATTTATCCAATTTAATTTAATTTGTATAGTGCCAAATCACAACAACAATTGCTTCAAGGCAGTTTATATTGTAAGGTGCAATATAACCCTAAAATAATACAGGGAAGACTATAACAGTCAGATTAAGAGCATCGCTTGGCAACAGTTGAAAGGAAAAACTCCCTTTTAACAGGAAGAAACTTCTGGCTGTATTTTCAGTTTTACTAAATAAAATAATTTAAGTCGTTTTTTTGAGTCAAAGTCTAAAGTTTTTAAGTTGTCAAAGTCAAGGAGCTCCTAAGGCGTCAACTGTCACTTCAGCTCACAGCATCTCTGTGTAAAACAATGACAGATAGAGGGATGGATTAAAAACACTCTGCTGCCATTTCTGATTCACCATTTGATAAGTGAGATCTGAGTGTTTTTGTGGGAGCCTGAGGTGAGGATGCTGCTCTGTTATCCTCCCCTTTTGTTTGTTTTTTTTAGTGACACATCTCAAAAGAAGATCAGCTGGGCAGACAGATGGTACGGATAGTAGCTACATGTGTTTTTTTTAACTGTAGCCTCAGCTCACACAGCTCAGATAATGAATGCATTAAGCAGCTAGTATTTGGATAAACCTACTTGTGTGCAAAGTTTTTTGTGTCTGTTAATATCTGTACTCTGAGGAGTCAGTAGACTCTCCAGTGACTCTCCAGTAACTGGGGCTAAGTGTATCTCCTGGGGTCCTACTTCCTCTGAAATATTGACTCGCCAATACAGAGTGGGGTCACGCACGCACGAAAGCACACACACACACACTCACTCGGAGTGTCTTTTTCCATTACACAGTGCTTCTGTTTTCATTGCTGCAGTGATCTTCTGTGGAAAGAGCAATAATCAGCTAAAGAATGTATACTTCTCAAATACCCAAACCGCTCTGTTACCAACATTTTTTCCACTCATATTTCTGGATAGTTTCACAGAGAACAGTTATAGATAATATGGTGATCTCTGCAGCTCTGAGTGAGCACAGAAGCCCCGCCCATCACCTCTTCAAATCTTCTGTTTTCAAGGGGCAGCCAGTCAGAAGAGAGTTGATCTAAAAGGGAGGGGGAGGTGTGGAGTACCAAGGTCCACTGTAAGATGGATAAGGACTATACTGAACTGTGAATCATGCAGATCTACTCAAGCAGAGTCCAGTAATGGATACAGGGCTAAAAATAAAGCGGTTAGCTTATCTTTTCTATTGAGGTTTCCTAAAACTATAAAACACTACTGAGTTTGTTATTGTAATTAAAGAGTGGCTAAAATGTTAATTACTAAAGAAAAGATATAACTGAAGTGCTGAAGTAGGTAGCATAGCTACTTTTGAAGTTAAGCTGCTCTCATGTTACCTCAAACTCAAAGTTTTACGGCTTCTTTTTCTTTCAGTCATAACACCTCTTTTTGTTTCATTCATTTTCCCATACAGTTGAGAAAAGGTAATCCCATGAAAGGGAACATATAAAATATTGTGACATTTAAATGATGACTAAAGATGAGATTGTGCCAAGATGAGAACTGCTCGCAGTTTTGTGAGCTGACATTGAACAATGAATGTTGAGCTTCCTCGTGAGCATCCAAACTAAATAGACAGTACATCATCCACCCACCCCTACTTGTTATGTCTTCATATCAATGACTTTTACTGTAAAGCCGGCCTAGTGGGACAAATTCTTCAAAGCTCCTTTATTTTTAATCGTGAGTTAAAACCAGGCAAGGTCAAAGCTGAGACTGTGAAGTGTGTGTCAGTGTGCCAGCACCATCCATTTTGCAGGACAAATGGCAAGGACATCCTCCCGGAGAGGAAAATCCCAGTGCCTTTGGTCTACATTTAATCGCTGGTCATTTGTAAATTCCATTCATCACACGCTTCCCGACAAAGACCACTGATGGACCTGTGTGGTTTCTCGCATTCAGAGCCTCTTCTAGTGTTTCATCCTTTATCACAGCTTAAAAGCTTGTAGTTATGTGAAAAATGTGAATAAATGTTGTATTTATAGTGTAGCAGATGGTTATTTAAACGTTATTTAATTGACCGTGAAGATAGCTCGCCTTTTATTTAGGAATCAAATTGTCAGAGTTGTTGGCCTGCAGCTCAGATCTAATCTCTTAATGGCTTGTGTGTGTATGACTGTGTGAGAGATGGAGTACTGCAAACTAGCAATTTGTATGTCAGTCTCTATGTTATAATTGCAAGAAAAATAAGGATTTGAGTCCGACTTGGACATAACACATCTCTATCCAGTTGTTATTAAACACCTTGGATTTGAAGTTGTTGTGTGGGGTGGAAAAGTAAGTTAAATGGTAAATGGACTGATTCTTATATAGAGCTTTTCTACTCTCCCGGAGTACTCAAAGCGCTCTACATAACATGCCACATTCACCCAATCACACCCATTCTCACAAGCACTTTCTCTATACTTAGTGCTTTCTAAGTACATTCACACACATTCACACTCCGATGGATGCATCTGAGAGCAACTTGGGGTTAGTATCTTGCCCAAGGATACTTGACATGCAGACTGGAGGAGCCAGGGATCGAACCTCCGATCAGTAGACAATTTATGACAATTCACCCCAACAAAATTGTTTCATCAGTATTTATGGGATGTCTTGAGGGCCCTCTTCAGGTTGTTGCGTCACAGCTGGATAAAGTCAGGACTCTAGCTGTTCAAAAACATTTATTGCAGGCTTGGCCAAATCGAGGCTTCAAGGGCCGGTGTCCTGCGGGTTTTAGATCTCACCCTGGGTCAACACACCTGAATCAAATGATTAGTTCATTAACAGGCCTCTGGAGAACTTCAAGATATGTTGAGGAGCTAATTTAGCCATTTAAATGAGCTGTGTTGGATCAAGGACACATCTTAAACCTGCAGGACACCGGCCCTCGAGGCCTGGAGTTCCCCCACCCCAGTTATTGGTTTGTTTATGTGCTTTTTGGCTTGTAGCATTAGCTTCTCCCCCTCTTCATGTTATTGAACTGACCAATCAATGGAAAGAGTAAACTTTGTCAGCCATCAGAGTTTGTATGCCTTTATTTTAATAAAGGCTCGAGTTTGTCAGTCATTGAGCCATTGAGAGTCAAGGAATTTACCCACTTGGGGACCATTGCTACTATTCTCTGATGCTTCTCTGTCAGGGTGGTGAATAATTCAGAGCTTCCCAAGGCTTGTTTGGCACTGCTGCCAACCAGTGACCATCTGCACTGTGACGGGTTCTTTATTTTAAGAGTTGAGCAGGGGACACATGTCTCATTGTGTACGTGTGTTCTTATGTTGTACAGTAACATTCATGACCAAAGTCCGGACCTAACTTTAACTGCAATGACCTGTACACATTAACAGGCTATTTGTGGTGCAAGCAAAAGGTGTGGGTCGAGGAGTTCATGTTAGAAAAAAGTTGTTATCGGATAGGAATACTCCCTGATATGATTGTCTTGATAGAGAGACTATGACGGGCTTTTATGTTGCAAGAAAAAACTTGACGTTGTGTAGCAAATATGTTTTTTTCACCCTCAATAACTATGACTAAAAAAAAAACCTATTAATACAATAATAAAATATTGATATTCTATATTGCATGATCGTTTAAAAGAGCATGAATGAACCAATGAGCATGCACATTTTTTAAGAGGTTAAATAGAGCTGAAACAATATTTAGCTGTTAACCTGAATTTATTATGTCAGCATTACTAAGGCATAACTACATTGTTGACATCATAACTAGATTTTCACTTTATTACCTATCTCTGATTTGATATCGTTCCCTGCTGCTGTTTGTGTAGCGGTGCGGTGCTGACATCATTTAAGGTGCAGTTTATCGAGTGCCAAATCAAACTATCCTGCCTCACCTTTTTTGTAATCTGTTTACAGAAGAAACCAAACATCATGGGATCATAAACAGTGAGAAAGGAATTTAGAGTAAAACATTTGTGGTACTAATACTATAAGTCTGTAATATTTTAAATCATTCCATCATAGGTAAAAGAGCTCCCTGAACCTCTTTGTTGCAACTCTCCTGCTACTCTATAATTAAGTTCATATAAGTTTTTAAACAGTTAGAATAGGACATCTAGAAGATTAATGAGGGAAGACGTTTTATCCCTATTCTTACAACCCTTCTTATTGTGGATTTAATTATAATGCCTTACAGAATGGTTAAACTAATCCTCTGATAATCCAACTAATGAGGCTCATTCTCTGATTTAGGAAAATCCCACCTGGCCATTGTCCAGAAGGTGAACAACGAGGGGGAAGGAGATCCTTTCTACGAAGTGTTGGGGTTGGTCACCCTGGAAGACGTCATAGAGGAGATTATCAAATCAGAAATTCTGGATGAATCTGACCTTTACAGTGAGTTTGATTTTGCTTTTGTTTGTCTTACTTTCTTGCTTTATACTAAGCTTGTCTTAACTTTCAGTTTAAGTAACACTAATAAATCTTTGAAGTATTACTGTTCAACCTTTGGGATGAATACCTGACAAATGTCAGGTTTCTGTTAACTGCATGAAGTGTAAATTTGATCATTAATAAATGCTGCTT
The DNA here is from genome assembly GCF_036321145.2 of Pelmatolapia mariae. Classification (NCBI taxonomy): domain Eukaryota; kingdom Metazoa; phylum Chordata; class Actinopteri; order Cichliformes; family Cichlidae; genus Pelmatolapia; species Pelmatolapia mariae. Next base: position 37,019,753 of record NC_086237.1, on the reverse strand, counting down.
CTTTTGTTTTTTGGGGTTTTTTTTGCACTTCTTAGCTGATAATCGCACCAGGAAAAAGGTGGCACCCAACAAAAACAAGAGAGACTTCTCTGCCTTTAAACATGAGAGTGAATCTAAGGTGAAGATCTCTCCTCAGCTGCTGCTGGCTGCCCATCGTTTCCTGGCTACAGGTGAGAAAGGAAGTGTGGAAACATGAAATGACACACATTCACTGTCAGTAATCGGAGCTTTACGTGTACCCAGTAGATTTATGGTAGGCTTCCTTCATTTTGACGGATGTGTTTAAAAAAAAAAAAAAAAAAAAATCCATCATAATGTAACTTTATTTTATTTTATCATATGTAATGCACAAAAAAACAGTTGGGATGTCAGTAAGTGAAGGATTTTGTCATGTGACCATCTGATAGGAAAGACAGGTCTATACATGCAGTGAGGAGATTTCCACTATTTGTTTACTTGTAGGATCTATTAAATCCCATCAACATGTCTGCCTGTGCCCCCCATCGACTCTGGACAGACTCTAGCCAGCTGCATGTAATGCTACAAATGACACACATCTCTTGAGAAGTCATAGGAATGTATCTGCTAAGTGTGCGTTAGCTGATATGAAGCAGTGGCTAACTGCATCTGGCAGTTAGCCACTGCTAGCATGACGTAGCACTTCCTTCCCTGGCACACACTGTGGTATGTGTCTGCTGTGTCTGGAGGCATAACGTCAGTGTCTGCTGACTTAGTTTCTGTTTTCTTTCTGAGGATCTTGGTCTAATGTTGCTTTTTTGATTTATCAAACAGAATAGTTTTTTTGTTGTTCCATTTATATCAGTAATGTGTTAAAGTTTCCATGTTTGTTTGGTCTTTTTTTGTTCTGTTCACATTAATGATTCTTTCCCAGCAGATGTGAGAACATGTCTCTAATGCCTCTGTGCACTGATGCATTCCTGCCGTATGACTGATGGTGGACAGACATATTTCAGACAGTAGAACGTGCATTATCACATAAATGCTTCAGTGTGGGTTTAAGCACTAGTAACTGCTAGCTTCACCAGTCTGACGACTTTGTTTTTTGGGTTTTTTTTAAGGATATTAAAAGCCATTAATAAGTAGACATAAAATGTAAAAGCTACACCTTTGATTTATGAAATCATTGAAAACACTGAATCCCAGCAACAGCAACAATACAGATGAACACTCTGACTTACTATGTAAACCATAGTGAAAGGGGGTTGTTTGCCTTTCCGATGATGAATTCCAACATTGGCAATATATGCCTCATCTGTCAGTGTGCAGTGACCATGGCTTTGTTTGCAGGGTGCACCATTTCTTTGTTTCCAGTTTGGGTGGGGACCAAAGCACTTACAGCTGAGCTCTGATTGCAACAGCCTGACGGTTGAGAAATCCATGTAAACCAAATATATTTCAACAGTTCCTCTTCTTTCTCATTTACTTAAAAAAAAAAAAAAAAAAGGAAAAAAAATGCCATAAAACCCCCAAAACAAACAAGGACACCATGCATTAAACATCTCTACAGCGTTTTTGCTCAATAAACACCTAAACCAAGTGTTTAGTTATCAAAACTGTTTATTATTTTATAACATTTAATTTATTTTTAATTGAAAAAGTGTTTCAATTGTAGTTAATTCAACTATTCAAAAGCTATTTTAAAAAGAATTCTTTAACAAAAATGTGTTGCAAAAGCAAATCTTATTAGATTGTTGGATCATGAAAAAATGTGATTATCAATTCGTCCTTACCTGAATAATCTGTAAACCTTACAGCTGTCACCAGGCGTTAAGAGCCACACGTGGGTAACACAGTAGAGGAAGACAGAATGTCAGTGTTATATTGTGTTTGTTCCTCTGCAGTTTCAGAATTGTTGATTTTCATTTAAGTACATCTGGATCCTTTAATTGAATAGTTTGTGGTCTACCCACTGACAACGTAACATATGATACACCTTAAACTCGGCTTGAGTAACCTGTGTTTTCCTTATGTCCTTGCTGGACTGTAAATTATAGGTTGGCCTAGTGTGTGGATGAAATTAACCAACACTGTTTAATTTCATGTTTACTATTTTAAGAAATGCCTTGGTCAGTTTTGGTCAGCCTATATACTTAAGAGTACTTGCATTAAAAAAAAAAAAAAACATAAAAGACCAATGTGGCTTTTAGTCTTCACTAATAAATGGTGTAAAAATATCTGTTGTTCTGCTTTTTCCCTTTCGGCAGAGGTGAGCTTGTTCAGCCCGTCTCAGATCTCAGACAAGGTGCTGCTGCGAATCCTGCGTCACCCCGATGTGATCCAGGAGATCAAGTTCAATGAGAATGATAAACGGTCGTCCCATCACTACATCTACCAAAGGGGCAAGCCGGCCGACTACTTCATTCTCATCCTACAGGTACTCAGTGATTCAGGGAGCTACATGTGTATTTGACTCCTTTGTTGCTTCAGGCTAGATTTGGAAAAATGGTTGGTCCGAATCCAAAAATCTGTAGCTGCTCACTCTGCTGTCAGATATCTGCTTAGAACTCTTCATTCACAGTGCAGCAGTAGAATTGTTTTGCATTTTTGTTTGTTTAGCTGTTGTGTCAGAAAGACCTTAGAAGTACCTGTTGCTGAAGGAAACTGTGGTTTGTTCTATATCAGCAGTCCCCAACCCCCGAGTCGTTTGGTACCGGGCCGCGAGAGTTGAGGCTCAGGTGTGAAATTTATGGTTTTCAGGGTTTTTATCGTTAATTCGGTTTCCCTGGGTCTTTTCCCGTGTTGTAATTGTGTATCTTATTTTGAAAGAAATATTTACGCGTTACCATAGCGACCAGAGAGCATTAAGGGGCAGAGAGGAGGATGTTGCTCTCAATGTTGTTGGTGCATTTCAGGAGGACGCTGCTAATAAAGTTACACGATTACACAGTGAATTAGTGTTTATTATTATATTTACAAAATACCTCAGTTTTTGTCTTGGCCGTATCATTTTATTTTGTTGTATTTCTCCGCGACACCTTAAAGGCCGGTCCGTGAAAATATTGTCTGACATTAAACCGGTCTGTGGCACAAAAAAGGTTGGGGACCGCTGATCTATATGAAAAGAGTTTTGTCAGCAGATGGCATTTGTTGTATGAAAATATCGTATATGTTTACTTAATTAACAATTAAATTAATGATTGGTGATTATTAATTGAGCTAGATGTAGCATAATAATGTTTTTGTATTTCCAGCTGTTCATTTCTGTAGTTAGGCTTAGAATTTGCCCAAAGCTGTTAATATGCTTTTTCTGCTTTACCATTTACATTTAAACAACATTTTCACATCAGTGGCGGGGAAAAAACCCGCAGCAGAGACATACGATTCACTTACCTAGGCATAAGCTGCTACGTTCATGGCACACCTGCAGTAACAAGAGATGAAACATGAACCGCACAGTTGAAAACTGCACAATTTTTCTGATGCTTTTCGTACAGATTTTTCATGAAATATTTCAGCTCGTGTTTCATGCTCCTATTTATAAACAAAAGACTTGTTACTCTTGTGGCAAAATGTACAGTAGTATAGTGAACAAAAAGAAATTTGCACCCAAAAGTACTGGGCTGCATGACTCTTAGCAATAGCAATTTGTGTTTTCAGTCTCATTGACATAGATCTGTAAAATCAAGCACCTTTTCATTCAGTCTGCTTTTATTAACATTTGTTTCAATTCAAGCTTGGTACTGTAATAAGATGGCACTGTGGCAACAAGGGAGCTTGTGAAATTCCTATTCTCCTAAATAATTTATTGTTGACTACAACTGGTGTGGTTCCAAAGTGGAAGCATTTAGGGGCCAGTGACAGAGCAGGGTTGCCAAATGCTGAGGATTCTTCATTTACACTGCAGAGTCTCAAAGCTCCTCTGGCATTAACATTAGCCCACATGCTTCATTTCTGGATTTTCTGTAGGTGTAATGTTTAGATGACTCTGTACTTTTATCCACAGTGGGAACGTATTGCCATACTACTGTCTGTAATTCAGTAGTAATTATAAATTGTGACCTAATAATCAGGTTTGATTGATTAAAAGGGTGAAAAGAAGATTTCACAGTGCAGTGACCTCAGACAGACAAGCGGTGCCGGTAGTAGGGCTGCATTGGGGTCCTAGACGACATGCATTATATGTCTGAAGGAATTGATTACATCACAAACTCGCTGCTGTCAGATAGCTTCAATACACTAATCCCAAAGCTGACATAGACACACCCATTTCAACTTGAAAACCACCTCCCTCTACACGTCCATGCTGTAGTGCACAAAAAAGTAACTTGCCCTGATTTTGCACATCTGCTGCACTCACTCTGTGTACATATAGACGTGCACTCAAATCCCAAAGGGTGGGAAAACTACGCTTCATTGTCTTAATGTCACTCTTTCACACACACATATTTCCCAGAGATCGTTTATGTCATTGTTCCCAAACAGTCATTAGCAGGGTTCACTAATCCGGAGATCTATTTCAGCTTTCTCCCCTCCATTCTCCTCTGTGAGATTTTCCCGGTGGGAGGCCGGATACTGTAGCTTTTGTGGACCCCACATGTGGAATAAGTCGGTGGCATTTACTGTAAGCATGCAGGGCTTACAATTTTCCACCTCTGGTGTCTGCATAGAAAGATACCACAGAAGCCTCTAACTAGGGACCAAACAGTAATGCTGAACCCACAGTACACAGTACAGTACTTTTCTGATGTGTGCAAACACAAAACAGAGATTTGTGAAGTTTGATGGGTTGCCTCAAGTTACCAAAAAAATGAAAATCCAGGGATATGGATTTGGAAAGAGCTGCGATTACTTGACCTACAACATCCACACTAAAACATGGGCAGGTGCAAGCATAAAGAAAAAAAAATGTCTTGCACTCGTTGGGGTTCCGCTTTAATTTATTTATTGCCCAAATAAAAATGCAACACATTGTGACACATCGGGCTTTCCTGGCTCGAGCCTTCATTAAGCAATACAGAGTACATACCACAGATTCTATAGTGGATCCCATACACACTATAAAAAAGCGGGACATAGGAGATCACCCACCGATCTGTGAAGTCCCATTTTGAAGTCTTGAGTTGCCATAATGGTTTTCTGAAACCAGATGCGGCAAGCGAGGAGTTGGTCTGATTGAGAAACCAAGGATATTACGTGCTCATGTGGTCGTGACTTGCCAGTCTCAGCGTAGGTCTGGCCTAAAGCATGCTGTGCTTTATTGTCTACTTTGCTCTAAACGGGACCAAAGTTTAGAAAATGAACATTGTGCTATACTAAATAAGACTTGCAACTAACATTTGAGACTTTAAACTCATGAAAATGTTTTACTGAGATTATAAAGCAAGTGAGAGACAGTCATTTTCCCTTTTACAATCTGACACGCCTTTGCAACCTGAGGAGGTTAATACGATTCTGCATTTGCTTTTTTTTAAACCCCCTTAAATAATGTGTGCCTTTTAGCTTATTTCAGTCACAAGCTGAACCAAACGGAAACTTATGAGGCTGTAAAATAAAGTTGGAGTGCCAGAAACTGCAGTTCCCTTAATGGCCACTTGAAGTGAGCCCTAAATGCAAGGTCCCATTGACTGCCATATTAAAATAGCCTGATTTAAAGTGGGGGGTTGGTTGATGTATTATTTTAATCATTGAGGTCGTCCATGAAGGTTGCTTTTGTGTGTAAAATTCTACTATTTTATTATTGTTCTTTAGCAGTTGATACGACTTATTGACCAAGCTCACTCGCCTTAGCTGATAACCATCTTCTTATCCAAATATGGTCACTTCTGACTTCAAAATGCAGAGTCCAAAGACAGTTTGTGACGTCTTTAGATAAGGGGAGAAATACTTTCAATAAATCTCTGCTTGTTTTCATAGATTGACTCACTGCACATATTTTGAACTGTGTGTTTATGTGCAGACGTTAAAGTTTTATTTTTATTTTTTTTACTCTTATGTTTACATCAACATCCAGTGTGCGGTTGACTCATGAGAATAAAAAACCTCAGATGTGATGATTCGCTGCACTTGTTCCACTCCTTTTATAGGGTCCACATGATTACTTTGCATATGTGTGTGTTTTCCTGGTAGTGATCCTTGCTGTCAGCAGACAGCCTATTTGTTTATGACCCGAGTGATTTATGCGTCTATAAAGATGCTTAGTGATTCTCACAAAACAGTCAGTATCGCAGCCCGAGTCCGACTTTTGTTGTGTTCACAGGGTTCACTCAGCTTTAGGAGATGTGCAGGCATCATCTGAACATTTTTAGATGGTATTTTATTTCAAGTATAAATTTTCCGGTTATGTTTTGATGTTGTACAAGAGGTTTGATCATTTTTATTTTTGAGAAATCTCTGTTATGCATTTGTTTCACAGACTGGGGCCAACTAGTTTCTGAAGTGGACAGAACAAAGACAAAATGAGATTAAAACAAAAGATAAAATCAGTGTTTTTGACATTATGAAATGTAGACTGGACATGGGTAAGTCATATAAGCACAGTTGCTGTACATTCCAGGGTAATTACATCACATCATTATTAGAGAGAAGCTACTTCCTGTTGTGAACAAGAGATGGAAAAATGGAGTCCTGTGAGAATAAGAAATATTCCTGTACTTAAAAGGAGGCAATCTTTGTGTGTGTGTGCTGTGTGTGTGTGTGAGAGAGCGAGAGATGGAGCCTTACACCATCGACACATTAGGCTGGGGTTGAGCTTGTTATTAGTTGACACTGACTCACACTGTAAATCCCACTGAGGAAATGTTTGTGTGTGTGTTTGTATCACAGTGTAAGTGAGTCAATCAGTTTGCACAAACTGTTGGAGGAAACTGTTCAGTTTGACATCAGCAGTTCATTTTATGACAAACACATGCTCACAAACCACTAAACACAAGAGGCTGGCAGGACACACTAGGCCTCGCACGTGAAAGCTCACAACCACAGTCTCCCTCTTATATATACACACACACACACACACACACACACACACACACACACACACACACACACAAAATTAATGTCAGGTGGTGTGTGTGTGGTTTGAGGCAGAGCCCCTGCAGGCTTTGTTATAAGTTATTAACAAACCCGTGACAGTGAATCCTCAGACCTCTGCAGGGGCTCTACTGAGCTTCACACAAACACAAATGCAACCTACACAGCAGGAAGGATCCTCAGACAGTGTGGGTCCTTATCGCCTCAATGTGCCTCTGAATCTATTTTCCAGAGTTGTAATAGTCACACAGAATGGCATTTACCTTTCTTTGTGACTGTAACACACAATTCCACCCCTCCTCTAAGGGATGCCTTCTTGTTTGTGACTAGATGGCTGCAATATTGTTTATTGGTTGTCTCGCTTGTGGGAGACATTATGTTATCCCAGAGTGTAAAAGTAGGAGTGAGGGTGGAGATGGCAAGAATGATTTTCCTTGACTATAAGAAACAAAAGCAGGTAGTACAAAAATAAGAGCTAATTAGAAATGAACTGTTGATATACTTCATATTAGACTTTAATAAATACTTTGCTCTATGAGGGTTGTCTCCTGTGGAACTGGCTCCAGATTTGGGTTCAGGAGGCCTCTCTACTTTGAAGATTAGGCTTGAAACTTTCATTTTTGATTAAGCTTACAGTTAGAGCTGCAATGGGTGACTTCTGCCATCCCTTAGTTACGCTGCTATAGACTTAGTTGCTGCGGGGCTTCCCCTGATTTCTGACTAAACGCTTCCACTCGCCGTGTGTGTATCTGAAACTGCTTCTCTTTCCTGAACCTTAAATATGTCACAGCAGATGGCTGCCTTTCCCTGAGCCCCTCCTGTCTCTCTGTCCTCTAAGGTCCTCAAAATGTTTCTTTAGTGACATCAGGTCCTCATTTCAACTCTGTGCCAGGACATCCTCTCTCACCTTGCTCTCTTAAACCTCTTAATGCTCTGCTGTCATACTTTCACTGACTCCTCCTTTCTTTTTGAAGTCCTGCTTGCTTGACACTGCCTTTTCTTCTTTCACTGCCATTGCTATGCTTTGTCACTGAAGTAAAAAACTCCTTCCTGTTTAGCAGTCGCAGCGCAACATAAATGATCATTCAAGTTCACAAAGATCGGTTTGATGTATAACCTGTCGTTACTGACAAATATCACAGTGCTGATGAGTCCTAACGCGGCCACTTGAACTTTGGCCAAGACCCACCTACAGTTCAGCAAAAACACACAACCAGAAAACACACCTATGTTGAACTTTAAGCTGAATAGCTGAACAGCTCAAAGTTAGTTAGAAATGAGTACGAGATGTGTTGCTCTGAGGTTTATTACCACCCTCAGAAACTAAAGCAAATTGTGGTGTACTAACACATTGTGTTGTGGGTTTCATTCTTCTGCAGTAAGGCCCATATGATGTGTATGTTTATGAATTATGGCCTGTGAGAGCTCCGTGTAGTGACAATTGTTTCTGTTGTCCTTTTGGAAGGACAGGCTCTGTCTCTGAGACAAAGAGAAGTGTGTAACTGTTATAGGACACTTTTTTTTTTTTTTTTAATTATTCCTTTTATCCTCTCAAGTATCACTCGTCAGTCAGTCATTCAGGGATTGTGTGTGAAGAAAATTTTAATCAAAGTGGTTTCCATGTATGTGGTGAAAGGACAAGGTGGTAAATATTAACTAGAAAACAAATGAATATAAAAATGAATCATTGTTAAAAATTCGCTTTTCACGAATACTGGATCAGACATTCTAAATTCTGAAGATTTGAAAATCCCATTATTCCAAACTTTCCTTGAATGCTGATCTTCAGTGAAGTTCCTTTTAGCCTGAGATGGGGCTTAATTTTCAGCTAGTTTCTAAGAAGCTGGCTGAAAATTTACCAGCTGTTTGAAACTTTAATATTTAGGAGAGAAATATTCAAACCCAATGTTTTCAGCTTTTTCGCAGGTCTGCTAAATATACACGTATTTTATACATAATTCCCTCATCCACAGCTTGACTGCAATTTCCAGTTTGACGTCTACTAGATTTTAAAATAAAGGTTTAAATAATCGTTTGCTTCACACAGTAACTTGGTAATTTTTACAGTGTTGGTTATTTAAAAATAGATGATCGCCATGAAAGTGTTTCTGTGCTGCATTCATTTTTACAGTTAGACTCTTAAATGTTTCCCTTGTGTTTTAAAGCAGTGCACCTGTTTACTCCTTGAGCCTTTCTTAAGAGCCCTCGAGCAATGAAGCAAGTCAGAAAGAAAACATTTTGTGCAACAGGACAGATGAGACTGATTCACCTGTGTCAAAGAATTTGATTTAAGGAAGTCCAGTGAGTATCAAGATATGTAAAAGATAAACAGCAGAGAAAAAATAGTTCCTAATAGTACAGAGAGTGCTCACAACAACATTTAAAGATTTTTTTTTTCTGGAAAAATAATGTTACTGCTCTTAAAATGTATTTTCAGTGGTTTGATCACCACGAGGCTAGTGTCACTTATGGTTCTCACTCACTTTGTTTTTGGGCAGACTAGAGCAGAAAGTCTGAGCTTTTGTCTCATAGAGGAGCTTAAGTGGGTTTCGTAATTAAGGTTTGAGACAGTTTTTACTGCAGATCTGACTGAGACTTTTAAGAAAAACTTTCTTCTCATATCTCAAATCTGAAAAAAATGACTTTGATACCTAATTAACCAGCACTGGTAGACGGCTAATGAAAGTGCTCTGCTTTCATGATGTTTTCATGTCATTACTGTGCTTTTGCTTAACGCCAGCCAGTGCAGATCCAGGAAAACGGGTCTGACCAGAGCACCGGCAAACTTTACACCTCTCGCTTTTGTCCTCTGCCTCCCTCTGTTTCTCTTCTTTCTCTCCTCCCTCCCACGTTAACCTCCATTTAAACACCAACCGTCCAGCAGCGTGTGTGGCTTACGTCGCTCGGAGTCAAGCTTCAGCATGTTTCTATGTGTGTTTGTTTTTTTGTTTTGTTTTGTTTTGTTTTGTTTTTAACGTGCATATGTTTCAAGCTAGCTATTTGACCTTTGCCAGTGCTCACATACAAACAGACATGACTAACATGCCAGGAGATGATTGACATCTTTCACAGCTCTGATATACTTGTAAGAGGCAAAACGCTGGTGGCAGAGCAGGTTTAACAATTTCATTAGTGGCCATAGAAGGAAGTCTCGCTACTGTCAACCTTGTATACTTGTGGGGCAATGGTAGAGGAGTTGTTCGAGAGATGTCGAATCTTCCTGGTGGTTGTTTGTTTTCTTTTCTGCCTTGCCAGTAAAGGAGAACAGTGAGAGGAAGCTTGCAGCAAATGTCTGCTCGTCTTTCAGTAGCCGGTTGTCCTTGATTAAGGCATTCGACCTCCGATTACTCTGCAGGAGCCTGTGGGTGCAGTGAGCAGGTGTGAATGATTCTAACCAGACAAATTTGGACCAGAACATTTTGCCAAAGGGAGTCGTGCCAAGTCAATGTAGCCTTCAAAATAAAGCTAAAATGAAAACCTCGCCCACTGAGAGGAAGGCTTGTCCTGATTTGGGAAATGTAGTTTGACTTTGCCCCAATCCACCCAAAGTATGTTCTTGAAATACAAATTTTAATCTAAAAGGTCAAACAGCATCACATGTTAATGTTGGCTTGTAAACTGTAGCATGCAGGCATGTGGGAGTATCCAGGACAAGCCTGAAGGTGTGACTGTACCTGAATACCAGTCACCAAAACATGTTTAACATTTGCACAACCGTTTTATCTCCTACTGTAGCAGTAACTGGATTTAAGCTACTTTTGACTGCTCCCTTATTCACAAGGAGTCACCACAGCGGGTAGTGCTGCATATTTGATTTTCTGATAATGCAGCCCTAAATAGATTCATGTCTCCTCCTGGGATTGAACACGGGATCTTTCACTTGTTAGATACACTAGTGCAAAACTTTAATTTGTAGTTTTTTTTAATCACAACTCCCACTGGAATACACTCAGACAGGTCACTGTCAGGACACCCCCACTCAAAAATAAACTCTTACAACAAATACAAATACATTTTCTTTAAATGAAACTTTCCCAACACCCTCATTCAGTAAATAGAACAAGCTTAAAGCAAATAAAACGTAATGATCCAAATAACCGTTACGACTGCTGCTCGTCTCTGGCATCCATGAAGTGTCACATTTCTTTTTAAGCCATGTGTTTCTTTTGAGAACCACTTGTACTTTGTTGTTATACTTTCTTATGTGTAGAACTGAAAAATACATGAGTTTGGCAAAAAGGGGGGAAAAGCTGTGGTTTCACACTGTAAAAAGTAGCTCCCCATTCTTAGCTGTGTCCCAATTCCTAGGCCGCATCCTTCGAAGGACCCGTCCTTCGCGGTCTACGTGGGCCGGGTCCTTCGATGAGCAAGAAGGCCGGAAGTGTGAAGCTGTGAAATGGGACGGTCTAGCCTTCAGATTTGCGTCAGCAGCTGTGTCGGTGGAGTTTAATAAACTCAGCCGTCTGCTCCTTGCTCCGTAATATATAACAGGACATTGGAGAAAATTCTCGACCATCTCACACTTCTGTTTAATCAGTTTTCTGTCTGACGTTTATTCAGCTGTGTGAAAACTATCACCTTCATCTCTTTGTGCTCAAATCTGCTAATCTGCAGTTATCCCCAGTAGGATGATAATTGGTTCACTTGTGTATAACATATGATGGCGTGATGGTTAAAAGCTAGACTTCAGAAAAGTGTCTGCCAATTAAAATCGCACATTATCTCTGGGATGGGGAAAAGGATAAAAATGCTGTGCAGTTTCAGATAAAGAGGAACCTCTAGTCACCCTGTGCTGCAGTTAGCAAGCAAACAAAGTGTCAAATAATTAATCACCTGACAGGTCAGCTGATGATTGGTCATTGTTTATTGTCCTTTAGATGTTACCCCCTCTACACCTCAGTTTGTCAGCTCGCTGTATAACACACAGTTTCACAGAAATACACATCAGCACCACATGTAACAAATTTAACCCAGTTAACCTCAAATCATGGTTCGTGTGTGTGTGTGTGTGTGTGTGTGTGTGTGTGTGTGTGTGTGTGTCTTACTGTTACTGTTTTCTTTCACTCTTTCTCTCATCTGTGTTTATGTTAATCAGCATTTTTATCAATTCAGTCACCAGATTAATCATTTAATTATTTGCAGATCAAATAAAGAAGTGGCACAGCAATGATGAAATAATCTTTTTTGAGAGCGAACAGGGTATTTATTTTAGGAAGAGCGAAACCTCAAAAAGATAAACAAGGCTAAATATGGATACACGAATCAGGTTGTATGTGGTTGGTGTCCTAATTGTTTCTAGAGTGTTAGGCGAGCTGTGGTGTAGATTTCTGTTCTGATCACTTTTGACAGCAGCCGTGAAATGCTGCGGGCCGATGTTGTAAGTTTAATTCAGCAGAGAGTTTGTGATTGAAACCGCCCACCTGGTAACTCCAGTGACAGATACACTCTCACTCCCTCTCCCTCTCATCTCTTGAAACAACAAAGCCAGGTTTCTAAATTGGCACGCGCCCTAAAATAGCACAATGGATGGTTATATCAGATTAATTGTGTTTGTTGGCTGCTCTCTGCTGAACCAGGAGGTCTTAAAGGGAAATTCACAGATAATTAAGGTAAAACAATCATTTCTGATTGTTAAGTTTTTATGATTTTGAGTTATTAATCTGTGTCTGCAGGTTTTACATGCTGATGATATGCATTTTTATCCACATAAATACTTAATAAACTCCTGAAACATGACTGCAAACCTACATTTTTAGAGCAGTGCTTACCTTCTGTTTTTGGTAAAGTTGATACTTTATTAATGTCATTTGAACATTAAACTGAAATATTAGCCAAAGACATAACATATTTTATGGCTGCTGTGTTTGGAAGCTTTAAAATCTGCACAAAAATTTCAAATTAGGTTTAATCAACACTTAACAGCAAACTCATTCAGATGTTAGAATTTAAGCTAATTGTCCTGCTGTATTTGTCACTGTTGTAAGCACGGCCCACCCTCTGTCCTGTTTGCCCATCTCTTTCTTTTGTCGTCCTTTTATTTTACCACCTGTTATGTTTTCATCAGCTCAGTCCATTTGCAGCAGGGTGGGAGGATGGAGTGAAGGAGGGATGGCAGCATGGATTAACTGTGCTGTGTTGTTGCTGCAGTTCACACATTCCAGCAGGACGATCCGGGCCAACTGCCTCCAACACAGAGGCCTCCTTAACCCCCTTCTGTCCTGTCCTCTGTCCTCTTATCCCTCCATCTCCCTCTGTGTGCCCCTAATCTCTCTTCCATATCTCTTTACAAAGAAACTTCTGCTACTCTAACTCCCCTTTCTCTCCATTGCATCACATCCTCCCTCTGCAGACAGCAGCATTGCCAGATGTGTATCATGTTTCACAGTGTTTATTTACGTCTGATCAAGGCCAGAGTAAACCTGTTTCTTCCCACAAGTGATGCAAAGCATCTCCTGAGGATGGTCACTAATAACGGCTATACGGTTTTTTTCACCTGTTATTGCACCGCCCTCTAGAGGCCAAATTGTGTCATTTCATAGAAAAGAAAAGTCAGGGCTGCTCAGCAGAAATTGTGATCTTCCAGTGCTTTAGGGCTTAATTAGGAAAAAGGATTGACTGATTAACAGGAAGTAAATAAGTATCTCCATTAATATGCTTAATCAAAGTGGCCGAACATAGCCAGTGAGTCTGTTTTTAAATATCAGGAATTCTTCCTTTTTATTGACATACATGGATAAGGTTTTGAAATACTTGATGGACAAAATCAAAGTAAAATGTATATATTTTTTAACTTTAATGTGCGGTTTTTTTTTTGGTTTTTTTAACCTTTTAAAGTGCGCCACACACACACCACTGCTGTGTCGTTATATAACTAACACTGGGGGTGTAGCGTCTTACCCAAGGACACTACAGCATATGCAGGGACTTGTTAGCCTGTGATTAGCAAGAACAGCGATGTTAATAAATAAATAAATGCCTTTTAAATAAAAACTCTCTCTCCTTCTCTTTCACACATATGTTTAATCAGTTTGCTGAAAGTTTAGTTCTGTCGTGAGGATATGACCTTGTCTGATATGCACAGCCCCAAAGTGTTCACTACAGAACATTTACATGCCTCAAGTCATGTAAATGACTTGAGGCATGTAAATTTTAGAGCCACGTAATGTTTTGCTTCGTTTATGTCAAAATGAGTAAGAACTTGGAGAATTTCTTTTGTATTATTTTGGCACAGAAACACTAGCTTCAGATTAAATGGAGAGCTGGAATCCAAGAACATAAATGTTCCGAAATGCTGCAGTCATTTAAATAGGTATTTTAAATCATCTATTATGTCTGCCTTAATTTTTCATTGGTTCTGAAATATTGCATGTGGCTCAGCACAAGGCTTGAGGATGAGTTTGCAGAGTAAATCCACATAAACAGAATGAATGACACTGTTGCAGCCTTAACTGTTAAAAAACATAAACGTCTGTCTTGATTTTGCAGGGTCGAGTGGAGGTGGAGGCTGGAAATGAGAACATGAAGTTTGAGACTGGACCTTTCTCATACTATGGTATCATGGCACTCAGTGCTCCCACACTGGGTGAGTCCAAAACACATTACTGTATTTAGAATAGAATAGAATAGAATAGAATAATCCTTTAATTGTCCCACAAGGGGAAATTTGGTTGTAACAGCAGCAAAAAGACACATATACAAACAAACAGTACACAGGACACAGAACAGAAACATACACAATTTTTCTTACATATTTACATTAAGGACAAAATTACTATAAACAGAGTACTGTACAGTTATTAAATTAAATAAAAATAACAACAGATAAGAGGCCAACCAGGTTGTAGTGCGAATCGGTTGATTAACTTATTGCAGTTACAGTGCTGATGTAAACATCTATGTTTGTTGGGAGCAGTTCTGATTGTACAGTCTGACAGCTGCAGGGAGGAAGGACCTGCGGAAACGCTCCTTCATGCATCGAGGATGCAGCAGTCTGTCACTGAAGGAGCTCTGCAGTTCAGCAACATTTACATGCATGGGGTGGGAGACTCTGTCCATCAGAGATGTTATTTTGGCCAGAGTCCTTCTGTCTCCCACCACCTGCACTGGGTCCAGGGTGCATCCCAGAACAGAGCTGGCCTTCCTGATGAGTTTATCCAACCTCTTCCTCTCAGCTGCCGATAAACCGCTGCTCCAACATACAACACTGTAAAAAATGACAGATGCCACCACAGAGTCATAGAAGGTCTTTAAAAGCGCTCCCTGTACTCCAAATGACCTCAGCCGCCTCAGCAGGTAGAGTCTGCTCTGACGCTTCCTGTAAAGAGCATCAGTGTTGTGGCTCCAGTCCAGTTTATTATTCAGGTGAACACCCAGGTACCTATAAGAGTCCACTATCTCAATTCAGTTCAATTCAATTCAATTCAAATTTCACACACATACAAAGAGCATTACACCAATATCTCAGCTGGTACAGACGGACAGCTTTGCAATATTATTATGTGGCCCAGGATTTCTTTTTAGTGCTTTGTCTTAGTGCAACACAGCATGTTGCTTATCATATGTAGTATATGATAAATAAATTAAATACATTTAACAGCTGACTACATAAAGTTATATTTTTTTCTATTAGTTATAATTAAAAGCAAGAAGGAACCGCTACAGAGCAAAGTGTAAACTTTTACAGGGACAAAAAAGAAAAAGCATCGAAAAGTACACAAAAGTACACAGTACTCTTCTTTGGCCCGTGTTACAAGTCCCCCAGATTCCTGAAATTAAGTTTTGTTCTTAAAAAAAACAAAACAAAAAAACCCCATACATATAAATGTCACCAATCAGATTCCTGCACTTTATTCCCACCTTGGAGAGGAATTAGAAGTGTTCCAGCCCCACCTGGTGCACAGTTTAAAACATTACAGTTGGCAACTTCAAAGGGCTCGTAAAATACAGTCTGGTGCCAAATTAAAGGAAAAAAATGAACCTGTGAAACTATAGTGAGGAGAGCTTTTTGGTACCGTGGTTTGTGTTACTGCAAATCGCTGACCTTTAACTTACATTGAAACATCTTTAGCTTGATGGGAGTAGTGTCTTCCAGAATCGTAGCACCACCAACATCAGGACACTAGAGGTCACTGAATGTTTTGAGTATGAAAATGATCTCAATCAGTGAATCACCTGCAGGTCCCATACGTCTCAGCAGTCTCAGATTTGAGAGCCTCCTAGAGTCAATAAGGGATGCACCAATGTGTGCTGATACCAGTGTTTAAACATCACACCTTGACCAGTGTTGAATGTTATTCCCACGTGACTTTAAGCTCTTTACCACACAATACTTAAACATAAACAAGCACAACTGATTCAGTAACAGATAAATATGATGGGCTCTCTCATTTGCAGATGCTGACTGATATATCAATAAATATGGTGAATATTGGCCAATAACAATATTCTATTGACATTGGGTGCCTCTGGAATCACTGCCGAAGTCCAGTGAAACTGATTTGGATGCATGAAGACAGTTTAAATTGTTTATTATTCAAAAACAATTAATGCCATTAAAATTGTTGGCTGGCTGGAGAGAACGTGGAAAGCAGCATGTCAACCGTCATGTGTCACAATAGGAAACTGTATGTGTGCGAGTTTCTATTACTGCTTTTTTTTCATGCACACAGTCACAAATGTTTTGTGCTTCAGACATTTTCATCAGATTCACATAATTTGTTCATAAACACTTGGCGCATCTCATAGTTATTTATTGCATGTTTCAAATTTGAAAAACAAATCTGAAAACTCGCTGTTTGTCATACAGCTCAACCCACGTGAACTACTGGTAAATTAGTAGTAACCATAGGTCACGTACTGCATGTAGCTTAGAGTTACAAAAATCTAGTGCACGCTCACGTTTGTCACGTCCCTTCAGCAGGAACTATGTCTTCATTTGTATCACGTGTTATCAAAAGTCGAGTGTTCTGCACGTATTCAGCATTAAAAAAATAATGTTCTGGGTTCACGGAGGCCATTGGATACCACATGTATCTGAAAGGAGAAATGACTGCAACAGTGATTGTGAAACAGCTTTGTTGGTGACTTTTAAACTCTCTCCCTTCTTTAACACAGTGTCTCATAAACTTTCAGTTCATTCAAAACTTCCTTCTTTTCTCTGCCAGTTTTATACACAGTGTCTATTTCTGCTTGTATTCAGTTGTCAGCTTATCTCTCTGCTGTTCAATCGTGCCGCATCAGTCTTTCGGCACATCTGTTCAGTATCTGCGGGGAAAATCTCGGTGTGCTCACCTTCGATGCTGGGGTCAGACAAGATATCAGCCTGATAGCAGCTTGATCTGACAGATGTGGGACGTTGCATCAAAAAGCTTGACAGTTTATTTCATCCTGCTTAGCAGATATCTCCAAAAAAGACAAAATCTCTCTAGACAACTTACCAGAACCCTTTTTACATAATCCAGGGTAAATACACTCAATCTAAAATACTGTGAGGCAAACTGAGCTTTCTCAGTGTGTTTAGGAGAAAAGCAATATAACAAAAAATATACTTTATAAAACTTAGATAAAAGAAATTAGCTGGTAATATGCATTAAGGGCTAAAGAAATAAATTCATTCTGATATGAAATGAATTATCATTTAATGTTATACTTTTTTTTTTCCATAACTCTGTTAATATATTGGGACCCAAATGGAGAGATAACACCAAGTATTGTGTTACTATGATTTAAAAAATCAAGAACTAAAAGTCTTTTGTTTTCATTCCCAACAATAAAAAGTTGTGAGAGAGAGTCAGTCAGCTTTCTAAAATCATCATTCTTGTTCAAATACAGTATCGTGGTTTTTTGTTTGTTTGGTTTTAGCTTGATTATTTGAATTGAATTGAATCTTTATTTTGAACATGTTAAAAAAAGTACAACAACATAGAAATAAAAAGAGACAAACAAAGCAAAAGAAAAGAAAAACAAGCAACCACAAAAAAACAACTTTCATGTTCAAAAAGGAGCATAAGCTTATTTAATCCCCCTTTCCACTATCTAGTAATCAATAGACTACACCTTTTCTACGTGTATATGCCCTGACCATCAGAAATACCTCATTACAATTACATTATATGTTACATGTAATTTTTTATTTATTTTTTAGCTATCTATCTATATATATACATACACAACACCTCAAGGGATACACAACCTACAGATATATATATACCCATTCATACATACCCATGCACCCGCACATACATATACACACACTGGCAATATGAAAATATTGGACCAGAACACCTTATCAAAGCTCTACCTCCTCCCTGTACCCTGCAAAAACCATAGCCTTGATTATTTTGAGTCATGTTTTGAATTTAAGTATATTTATCATGACGCTCAAAAGTATTGACGGCTATTGATAACTGTAAAGTGTCAAATGTGAGCACCAAATTAATGCCAGGTTAGATTTATAATGTTTTATTATTTAGTACTTAGTATTATTTATCAGGTTTAATTATAAACGTTTTAGGAAAAGTTCAAAAACAAAAGATTATGTTCAGACATTAAGAAGCTCTATAAAATAAAAATAAACACTGTCTTCAAACATTGTTGTATTCATTAGTTCTGATCTGATGATCTGACATAAGATTTTCAAGATGACCGTACCCTAACTGATTCTAATAAACAAAAGCTTTTTGGTGCTCAAATTGGCATGTGAATAAAAATTAAGCTCCCCTTCTGTCTGATCACCATTGCAGGGAGACTGTATGGACAAAAGCTAAAGGCCACCTAAACATTACACCTATAGGAAGTGCTCAGCCACTGACTGTCTGACTGACTGTACAGCTTTTGTGCTGATGTTAATACCAGAGAAAGATGAGAACTGTGTGGTTATTGAGTCAGCAGAGCAGCAGCATGTACACACTAATGCTGCTCCGCAGCGTCATGTGGTCTGCCACTTTGTGGCTGATTTGCTGCAGTTCTTTTATCTTCCACTTTGTGGTAATACCACTCACAGCTGAGAGTGAAATACCCAGAAGCATGGCCCAATACTTTCATCCACATAGTGTAGGCTGTGAAAACCCCAGAGCGGTGATTGAGTGTCTAACATTGCCACATTAAATCACAAATTAAATCACAATGAATCAGCATCTAATCTGACATAATCCGATTTCTCTTCTGTATTTCCTTTCAGTTCCATATTCAGAATAAGTGGTTTACTCTCTCAAGTGCCTCGGATGGCGAAACATGTGAAATGCTTGTGTTTTCTTATTTTCCTTCTGTCACTTCTGTCATTTTCTGTCACTCATTTCATCAAATTTCTGATCAATCAGACTTTCAGAAGCAGCTGAGTAACGAGAACCTGAAAATGTCACTTCACCTGCAAACAGTGTAACCTGTTGTGTGGTGATTCTTTCAGTGGAGCAGAGTTTCTCCCGGTTTTGCATGTCCTTGTCCAAACTGGAAGCAGATCTGTCTCTCACTGACTGTCCCTCCCTCGCCTTCATTCCTCTGTCCCCTCTGTCTCTCCTTGTCAATATTACCTCCTCTATCCTTCCTTCCTTCCTTCTCTCCTCTCCCAGTGGCTGCACATCGTCCTCGTCACCTCTCCTTTAAGAGGTTTTCTCTGTTCTCTCGGTTGCCAGGTAAACGCCGGCATGTCTGGGTCCTTTAACTATGAAGGACACATGGGGCACTGGGTGGATGGGTAGAGCTTGAGTAGAGGGGGACACTAGCTTTGACTCTGTTGTACATGTTGGGCGAATTGATGCCGGATCACTAAGAGAAGAGAAATTCTCATGGCAGTGCTCTTTGTGGGTTTAAATGATAGATCACAGATAAGACTTTTATATACAGTCCTGTAAGTTTTGCTCAGTCCTCATCTGTCCTCACATCACCATTTGATTGCCCAAAGGTGCAGCACGTTGAGGTTTCAGCCCACAGATCAGAAGTACAGCGCTAGCTTTCTTCTCTGTGTGATTCAAGGCGGATTTGCCCTTTAAGGAGAGCAAAGATTTAGAGGATAACAGCTACTTTTTCGCAAAGAAACTCTTTGATCAACCAAAACAACCTCCATCACAGCAGATCAAACTACGTCTGCATTTTATTGTTATAATTTTGGACAGCAAATGAGCAGGAGGAAACAAGAAGGTGATAAATCAGTGTTTTCTTACTGTAGGCCAGCATTAATTGAAATTTACTTCATTGTAAACAACTTAATCTCTGTTCAAACTAACCTGTCTTTGCCATTTTGAAAAAAATCTGTTAAATCGAAGCTTGATCATTTTTTTCTCTCTCAGCCTGAACGGCGTTGGTTTTTGTTGTTACCACAGTATTTTTAGAGTGTTATACATGTTTGACCAAGAAGCTTCATTTAAAAAAAACAAAAAAAACAGTTTGAGTTTGAGTACTCAGCTTTGTTTAGTTACAGTCACATATGTAACCAAAATGGCAATAACTTACTTTTTTGACAACCTCTACACCAAATATTAGCCATAGCTCATTTTTAACCCCGAAATGCTTGAATAGGCTCTGCTTTCAAAAAGCAGCATCAGTTATTTTAATTATATGAAGTGTAAAATAATTCCAAATTGCCTTTATTAGTCTCAAAAGTGTCTTTAAGGGTGTTTTCAAAAACCTTTTTGAATAGTTTACATGGATAACAGCCTAAAGCAAAGTGAGTTTAGAGTGTTTAAAACTAGATTGGAGAGACTTGAAGATGTATGATGGAGATATGGAATAATGTGACTTGGTGGTTAGAGAAAAAGAAGGATTTTGGTCTGTACAATAAGCTAATTTTGCACATTCGTTGATTCATAGTAGCACCGAGGAGATGCGAGTGTGAAACTGGCGTCTTTCGAATTTTTTGAAATAATGAAAGTTGATCAAAGAGTTTATCAACCAGAGTGTCAGCACACTTCTTAAACTGGGAGGGAATGCAGGGGAAATAACACGATCACATGGCATGTGTAAAGTAAAACTCAGAAGGACGGGACAACATCATGAGATGCACAGATGGGACATGAATCCCCTCGGGGGTTAAGCTGTCTGCTCTTTGCAGAGGCTGCTCCTGATAGCTTCAGATGGGGTTGTCTTCTGTTGGCATCGCATGAGTTTTTAAGTATAACTGCTAATGCAATTTAAAAACAAAACACAATGAGCTCCCAAAAGATTGATTCTCTTCATCTGGACGTAGTGTTTTCAATGGAGAATTTGGAGCTATTAAGATGCAGCATGTGAGCCTTTTAATTCAGCTCTTTTTGTTGTCCTTGACCTGTCAATGTCATGAAAACACTAGTTTTAAATAGACTAAATAATATTAATAGCTGTAATGGACTGTAGTGTTTTTAAAGCACAGTAAGAAAAAAAATTGTAATAGCTGCATGAATTAAAATGGGTGTACGGTGATTGTTATTTAGAATTTGGTCCAATCACTCGTCTGCCTTACTGTTAAAAGCACCGACTCACTGTGCGAGCACTACATCACAGGTAGAGGGTAGTTCTTTTAAAATTGTCAGAGTTTTGTTCTTAAAGATCCAGTAGGAGACTTTTTGTGACCCAGACAAACAGAAATATATTAAATATACATCAAAAATGAGAAATTCACAAAATGTTTTGATGTAACATTTTTAAAGGAAAAAGAAAAATATGTTCTATAAATCTGAAACCATCAAAGTCCTTCTAGAAGTCTTGAAACTTGAGATCAAACTACAGCAAATCAGGGCGATTGTTTTGCAGCTGCTTTCTAAATGAACAGGAAGGGAGCCATATTTAATGTTCACTAGGACACCGCTGCCAGTTAAATCTGATGATGAGGTTTGACTTTATATCAAAATAAGGTTTAAAACTTTCTTACACCTTTTCTACACGTGGGACGGTTTTTATAACATTAGAGCATCATTAATGACTCAATCCAGACTAAAGAGTCTCTGTCTGTCTCTGTTCATCCTACTACTGAGCAAAAGCCATGCTCCTTCACATTTTGAACACAGTAAGTGAAGAAAAGGGTTAAAAACTACACTTACTTATGTCATTAAATGAGTAATAATGAGTAGAGAGATATCCCTGCCCCCACACCTCTGAAATGGTTGTAAAACTGTACTGCATGTATTTGCTAGGCAAACAGCGTGATTGGTTCATACTTTTCCCATTTAGGCTTTCAATTGTGTCCTTGCAGGGAGGGCCGGGGTATCGCTATCTTTAGCACTCACGTTTTTAGCCAGCAGAGAGCATATGTATGGGGGAGAAACTTATGACCTCATTAAACGCTTTCCTGATGAGCTTCCTGTTTCATTTTCAAGTGTAATTTAACACATCAGGATGACTTTTAGAAAAAAGCATCATGATGTATTTGGAATAAATTAGACAATAAAGCAGGATATGCTTTATGGTGCCTCTCCCTTAAGTCAATCAGATCCACTCCTTCATTGTTTCACAGAACTAAGATGATGCAAGTTGAGGATTCATAATTAGGACATCACAGATCAATGGGATAATGTATTTTTTTAAAAAATGCTTTTATATGTAAAGAAAGATTTGAAATTAAATCAAATTGAGAGCTGAAAATCATCATCACCAGAGTGCTAACTTGTGAGTGGTTGGTTATTGTTTTCAGTTGTTACTGCATAATAAGTTGACAGGATACAACTAAAGAAAGGTTCCCTACTGGATCTTAAAATGATTATTTTAGGCAATTATTGTTTCCTGATGAAGTGACATCTAACCACTAACTTAAAAAGTAGCCATAGACAACCAGGATTAACTTTAGAGCTTAATTTCCTGAAAGCTAACACACTTGACATGTCTAGGTAAAACCGTTTCCTATGACTCACTGAGGCCCCCTACTGGAAGACTCACACCAACTGGTAATAACACACATCTGGTAATGAGCTTGCGTGTGAAGCGCGTGTGTGACACATCCAGGAGTGTCATCAGCTGGATGACGTCCGTGAATGTCATCATTGTGGTTACACTATGAGTGAGCAGAGGGTGAACATAAGTCTGAGGGAAGTGGGAGGTGCATGCTGCCTGTTATGGCCATCTAGAGCTAAACTGAGCTGAACTAATGGCTAAGCTGTACTGGTTACATTATGATTGTTATTATGTGTCACTTTGTAGAGTTCCGTGGAGGTTATTGTATGTAACTCTATATGTCATATGCTCTTAAGTTGAAATAATGTGTCATTTAATCCATTAGTTTATTATTGATTAGCTCTGACTGGGAGTATTTTATGTTTTTCTCAGTTTTATGTCATTCTAAGTCAAATCTTTTACATTTTTCAATAGGACTTAAATTTCTGTGACTCTCAACCAGTTGCTCTTAGAACTGAAGAAGCTTCTTGGATGAACTGTCTTCAACAAAATTAAAGAAGTCCAGTCATTTTTTTTATCCGTCACACAGAAATATTAATTATTCTAAACACAGAAACCTTTCTTCTATCAAAAATTGAATATGGGAAAGTTTTGTCCAGGAAATGTCCATCTGGAAGGTTTTACAATTGTTGACTAACCAGTGTTAGTTTGTTGCAAGTTATCACTTGAAAATGTGACACATATTTAAACATTGACTCACACTCATTTTTAACAGATTACAGTGTCAAATATTGCTTTCAGCTCTCTTAATAAGTCCTTAATAAGTTTGATGGTGCTCTTGGAAAACTTTTAGATGTCGTTGGCTTTGAGCACGGCAGGATGCACGTCTTTGCTTCGGTGCTTAGAGTGGATTAAATACCTAAATATTAACTTTCTTTTTTCTCTTTTACTTTCATAGGTTTAACTTTATTTCTGTTTAGGTGTTACTGCTGCTATTGCTGTGCATCCATTACACATTGTGTGTCACTAATCACTCTCACTCGTTAATTATTCTTTATGTTTAACCTGCATTTGAAGCTACACTGCATCTTGTGCCTCTGAGGTCTCCACCATCAAAGGCTTTGAAACAGTAACGTCAAGCCCAACCAACGGCTTGGTTGGCCCGATAGGTGTTTATCACACAACCCCGTCTTTAAATGCGTAACAGGACCGGGTGCTATTAACCTTTCCTGCATGTGTGTGGGTGTTTGCAGAGTTTCGTTCACCATCCCATATCAGCGGCTTAAACCGAACAGCCTCGATGAGCGGAGCCGACCGGATGGAGTCTCTCTCGGTCAGCGGCAGCAACAGTCAGCTCAACAACAGCATCCCCATGCAGCAGTACATACCAGACTTCTACGTCCGAGCCCTCACTGACCTACAGTTTGCCAAGGTTGTTTTTTGTTTTTTTTCTTACCTCCAAATTAGCAGTCAAGGCCTTTTTTCACCACATGATCTTTCTCCAGGGACTAGAAACCTTTAGGGGAAATCTTTCCGCCATAAGGACCAGAGTCTAAATTATGTTTTAGAATTTATATTCTGAACTTTTTAACCAGTTCATGGGGAGTGGGTGGAGTGGGTTTGAACAAGCCTGTCCAAAGTTTATGCAGGATTTATGGTCCTGTGTTGGTTACTATCTTTGGCTATCTAAATAGTGGTCATTCAACCAATGCAGTAGCTTCAGAACATGATGATGCTATGAATTGTTATCTCTGTGAAGGTTCTCAGTCATTCAGGTCATCGTAGTCTAAGGAGCTTGCAAAGAAAAGCGTCTGGCCTTCTTTAAGTTGCTTGAAGACGTTTCAGCTCTCGTCCGAGAAGCTTCTTCAGTTCTAGGGTCAAATGGTGGAGAGTACCAAAACTCCTAAACACAAACTTAACAATGTGGTGTATGCTGTACAGTGCAGCGAGGAATGCCCAGACCTCTACATTGGAGAGACCAAACAGCCACTTCATAAACGTATGGCACAACGTAGAAGAGCCACCTCCACGGGACAAGACTCAGTGGTCCATCTGCATCTAAAGGACAAAGGTCACTCTTTCGAGGATGCCAATGTTCATATTTTGGACAGAGAAGACAGATGGTTTGAAAGAGGAGTGAAAGAAGCCATTTATGTCCACTGTGAGCGACCATCTTTGAACAGAGGCGGTGGCTTACGACATCAACTGTCTGCCATCTATAATCCAGTTTTGAGATCCCTTCCCAGACGCCTTAACGCCCACTCACATCCTGGGTCATTTGACCTCAGGAAATCTCATGATAGGGTGGGTCCAGGTTTCACAATGAGCTCACCTGAAACCTTGGCTGATTGTGGCCCACACCCATTTTCACACCTTGGCTCGTGATTAGTTAGAGGATCATTAGGGGGTCCATTGTCCCTCTCGGGTCACTCCCACAGAGCTTAAATCTGGGACTCTCCACCATTTGACCCTAGAACTGAAGAAGCTTCTTGTATGAGAGGTGAAACGTTTTCAAGCAACTTAAAGAAGTCCAGGCGCTTTTCTTTCCAAGCTCCTTAGACTATGAATTGTTATCATTCTTACTGGGTGAAAAGCTTGCTGAACAGGAAAAAGGGTTGAAGAGGAAGAAATGCATCAAAATCATACATTAGAAGCAAAGACCGTAACCGCAGTGGACACTTTTAACGGTTGGTTTCGCATCACTGCAAAGAAATATATCATAAATGTTTTCTTCTCTGCAGAACAGACCAAGCTAAAGGACCTACACCAATACAGTGAATAAAATGAGCTCATGTTACCAGTTTTTCTGGAGATTTGTGACACTGCTGACTGGTGACGGTAAACGGCTACAATATGTAGACATGGGTCTATGAAGTTCTCAAAAGTGTAGGAGCTCTGGGAACTAGTGCTACAAATAGTTCTGATTTTATATCAGGTGGCATTTAAAATAAAAATAAGGCTTTGGCCTATCAACGAAGCGTTGCACTTGATTTACACTCGCCATTATTGCCATCACAAACAGATGTGCATGCAACAAGTGACATCACAGCTGCTGGAATGGTGTCTTTGGTGTCGTTTTTTCCTACTTTTACTTCTTGTGCTCCTCTCAGTTCTGGTAACCTGGAGCAACCGACACAAATGCATGATTGTGTGGGTCTTTACCAGCATTTCAATGGAGTTCAGAGATTCCCAGTTGATACAGATGGATTTGAGAGTGCAGCTTTCTTTACAGAAGACTGCAGCAAGTGTGGTGAATGATGGCAGTGCTGTGGTGATGTCCCAGTTGGGGCGCGACACAATCAATATATAGACCATAAAGCAGGTTTTAGGGAAAAAGTGTAGCAGATGGACTGACCAGAAACATACATTTCCTTGCAGCGTCAGGAAAATCCCACATTTTGTCACACGCAGCAAACAAAGGAAATGATTCACTTTAGCCTCTTTGTCAGTAAAGAAGTAGAGTTTCCTGGGTAAATCACGCAGTTACCTGCACTATCCTTACATTGATCCAGTTAGACATCACAGTGATGTTATCCTGTGCCGCATGCTGGACTGAAAGTGAACAATTTCTTGTAAAGTCAGACAGAAATTCTGTTTAAAATGCGGACACACCTTTGGTCTTTAAAATGTACATTTCTAGGACATACAGTTCTGAAAAGTTTTGTTGGCATGCAGTTTTAAAAGTACTCAGTAACTGCTAGAAATACAACTGTGCAGGTGTTTGTTAACATATTAAGAATGATAACTATTCTCATTATCCCTCATTTTTTCAGATCACACGAGCTCAGTACCAGAACGGCCTGATGGCATCTCGCCTGGACAGCACGCCGCAGTCCCCCGAGAGCAGCCACAACACTATTCGTATGGATCAGACGCCTCCCGCCACCATCGGTAACACCACCATTACGGACCTGGGAGCAGACTCCACCCCTACGGAGAATGGCCCGGACGAGACGACGCTTCTCCTCCTCAATGAGCAGAACGCGCCACACACAGGCAACCACCACAACCAGGTGGAGAACAGAATCTGACAGCCTCCACTGGTACCAGCCCTCCATACTACTACATTGGCCCACGTGCACTACTACGCCTGGTTGTATGCCGAGGAGGGGAGGATTGTGTGTGAGTGTGCGTGTTTGTGTGAGTGGGAACGCAGGCACATGCATGGTGTAGCTGATGAGGCCCAAAGAGTCAAGCCACATGCATACTGTGTAAATATGCAAAGATTAAACACACACACAGTCGTGCACACACAGAGCAAACACAGACTGATGAGTCAAAACATTTTGACTGCGCTTAAAGGATGAACAGGATATTTACGGCCATAATGTTTGGGCTCATCGGTGTACACACACATACCAAAGTCTCCACACCTCTACCGATCGATGGAAGTTTAGTGACAGAAACTAGTATCGCGTCAGTGTTTGCACATGCCTCTTGATCTGAAGGACCTGTTTGTCTGGACCAGAAAGCTCCTCCATTTCTCGTTCAGAGGTGTTACCGATTATTTAAGTGTGTGTGGTGTAGTGTGTGTGAGAAAGAGTGTGCGTTGCTTCTAAATCACTGTCCCTAATCAGAGACTCAGGGAGACTCCGCCCTCCTCCTCATTTCCGGATGTACGTAAAAGCAAGTGTGGTCGAAAGCCCCAAACCAGCCCATCGCCGCATGTGTAGCAACCTGCATCCCCCTCCTCCATACAGCTAGAGGACAAAGACAACCCGAGCATGTCTGCGGAGTTCACACAAAGTAATACATGTACCATAGAAATTTATAGTGAGATATTTATTGGGGGGATTTTGTGGTTAAATGAGGATGGGGATGGGGTGGATTTCTATCTATAGAGATATATTTTCTCTTCCTTGTTTCCTGCATAGAAACAGTTGGTAGCCCAGAGCCTTTATCCCAGAGTTGTTAAGAGATTTGCCGCTGATAGACCACCAGTCTGTATTGTGAACAAGACAATCAACATGAATATTTTGAATGTGTTAAATTAAATATGTAGGGTACGTTAACTGTGGCTGCCCTGCTCTCTTGTTTTGTTTCTAAAGACGATGGGTAGTCTGTGTCTGTGCGTGAGTTTGCGTGTACGAGACCAAAACTGGCCATCATCTGACTTGTTGGGAGCAGAAACCAAAAGTGAGAAGCTTGATCACCTCCTGACTGGAAAATACTTTAAGAAATCTGAGAGTTTATTTATTGAGTTTAATGTCTGTGTATGCGTGTATATATTCTTGTTGATTTGAAGGAGAGAAAATGCAATTTTATTTCACCGTTTTGGGAGATTTTACATGTTAAAATGTTTCTTTCCATTCAGTGGTTATGTTCGGGTTTCCTTTTTGTTTTTAATGTAGGAAAAGGGGGTCACTCTAACATAGTTTTTGTATTTGTGTCTCCAAATGCAACATCAGCCAAATTCTGTCAGGTTTTTTTGTTTGTTTGTTTGTTTTTTTGGGCATACACTCCAGTTATATTTTACTGTACACTCAGACAACGTCTTAAAGAAGAATCTGAAAATCTGTTTTCTGGTGGATTTTTCTTTTCCTGAACTCTAACAGGAGCACAGCCGTGTTTCGTGGGTGTTTCTTTATTTTGTGATACTCTGCTGCTTTTAAGACACCCGTTGTAGAATTTTATTTACACACTAACAACTACATGTAACAGAAGTTCACTTTTTGGTACTTTTTATTAGGCTATACTTAAAAGATAGGCATAGCCTTTAGGTTTGAAACATGAACCCAATGTAGAAGTGCCTTAATCCTGTATTCTTTCTAATGGCCAGCAGGGGTGACTTCTCTGGTTGCAAAGAAAATGTAATTATATAAAAGTTTATGAGGAAATGAATCTACTTTAAGACCCCAGCAAAAAGGTTCCTTTTGAGTTTGCAGTCTGAATTGCAAGTTTCACTTTTTTATTTAGTATAATTTGATGTTTGTTTAGTAAAACAAGGTCCCAATTAGTAAAATTGTGAATATCTTTTGATAAACAAGTTGGCAGTCCTTGAGCTCGCAGTTCCTCCAGTTGTCGACAGTAAAAATAAATGCACAACTTCATTGAAGATGAAGATGATGCTACACCCATCTTTTGATATAAAGTTTATGGTTGCACCGCCTTTACTTTTTCTGTCATCTTTCTGTAGCAAAGATTTTTTTACAAGCAACAAGTTTCCAGCTTTGCTCTAAAAGATGTGACCAAGTCTTCTGGGATAGGACACCAGGAGTATGATACGAAGCAAGCTAAAGGAAAGATAATCACAAGCTGGTGTTAATAAAAAAAAATTAGATTTTTCTTTTATTGTTGCGGTTTTTGAGATCGGGAGCATTAACATATCACCCAGCAGCAAAAATGATTTTGAAATTTGAATAAATTAGTATTACTACCTCTACTACTACTTGTTTTCTGGATGAGGAAATCTGAAGCCAAAAGCATTTCCATTATTGCGGAATTTCCTGTCTTGTGAGTGAGATGTCAATGAAAGTGAATTTCAGCTGTGGTGGGAAAGGCCAGAGAGGTCAGTAAATTTCCAAAACTTCAGCAAGTGCAACACATGATTAGAATTTTAGTGTTTTTAGAAAATAAACATTTTTGACGTAGTTACATGTAGTTGATTTAATGTTATGTTTCACAAATTATTATTATTTTATTTTTTTCACCAAATACAAAAGTGATCATCAAACATTTAAATGTTAGATGATGCATTTTATGTCTCAGTTGGCAAACCTGCAACTTTTTGCACCAAACTAGGTGCTTTGTGAGTGTGACTTGTATATTTGAATCATTTATTTGGCAGGTTTAATTCCATGTTACTGCCTACCAAAGACTAAAATACAGCACTGATGCTGCTTATAAAGATGCTGTGGCTGTTGGCTGGCATTTTCTGTGCAAATATTGTAGCTGAACAGTTTTGGGGAAATGCATTTCAAGCAGGCTGTGAATGTATTTGTAAGGAAAAAAGTGCTGCTTGAATGAGATTTTTCATCTTTTTTTTCACACTTAAAATGCCACTAGATAACGCTAATGGGAAAGATTGTCATTAAATGGCAACCGAAGTCATCTATTTAATTATTCACCAATCAACTATCCAGTTTAGTTGACACCAATTTAAATCAAATATTGAAAGTAAACCAGCAGCCCCTCCAAACCTTTAATGACAAACCCCAGTGAGTAAACACTAGTTCTACTTTTGAATTTGCATTAGCTTCATGTGCTCATGTTTTACTCCGTTTCCAAGAAATGTTTCTATTTCTTGTCTTTTAAGCAAGAAGTAAGAATTTTGCAAGTGACAAAGATTCAAAGAGTCCACGGTTTTTGTGGTTTAAAAACAGAAGCAGCACACAACACACAGTTCTGTCACAATGCTGCCGGTATCCCGAATTTCATAATCATATTATCACAGACTTCATCGAGTGACTGCAATAATTTCACTCCCCTGTCTGCAGAGAAGCTAAAGGACTTTCTCACTGCTGTGTTGCCTTCACTACTTTTTAATGACTGTACTTTTTTGTGTGTATTCATTCCTGTTTTCTTTTTCTTTCTTCCTTGTTTTTTACTTAAACACCACAGAGACACGCAAACACACACTCCTGTTTCAAAGGACTGTATTTTTTTCCGTGTTCGTGTTGGAGTGGCCCCCAATCCCACACCCCCTGCTTTAAATTGTTCTGGGTTTGGGTTTATTATGGTGCACGTGAATGTGTTTGTCAGTGCCTATATAATGTTGTTTTTTGGGTTTTTTTGTACCTCAGAACACTGTTAGTGATTGTGGTAATAACTTTTTTTTGTCTCGAGTTAAATTTGGGAACAGAGCGAATGGAGCGGCTGGCATTTGGGAAAAAATACTGATTGTCCTTCATTCTCTCTGGCATGCTTTAACTTAAAAATATAAATAGACAAGGTGTAAATACTGTTTTATAATTTCTGTCTTAATGAGTTTTGAAAATGAAGAAAGTTATTAATAAACCTGAGATATATTTCTCTACAGAGCTTTGTGATTGTCTTCTTTTTTTCTTTTGGGGTGGGGGGGGGGGGGGCTGATCTGACATTTATTTCCCAAGAATGGACACATAAAATACTACGCTTATTAGTCCTCTATACTGTTTACAGCTATAAATATATTTAATAGAAATATAATTTTTCACCACTGACTCACAGATTTTACTTCTTGTTTTTGATAAAGACAAAACATTGCCTCAGCAATGAAAAACACGTGTTCCTCTAGCTATGACTCAGCAATTATTAGCCATGAACCATGAAACAATTGGAAGAAAATTCCATTTTTGGAGGAAAATGGAGAGTTTGGTGTCCCTTTTGATCTTATACAAAAAAAAAATTAAATATGAAATTGCATAAAGAAGTTCACATTTGTATCGTATTTACTACATCAGGCATTTATTGTTTAAAATGAATTGTGCATTTTTTTTAATTAAATTTTTTCAGGAGGAAGAAATCAAACGGATGATGTAGAAGTCTTAAAAGCCTGCATTTCAAATATGATACACTTGGTTTTGAATGGTTGAATTTAAATGGTTAGGATATGGTGCATAATTTTTACAATAATTTCAGCTATAGTTTTCAGAAGCACACAAGTCTGGATTTATCACATCTGCATCTGATGAGTAGAAACCGGAAGAGTAGAGTAAAACCAAAGAGCCATGGCCCTTTGTGGTATTGGTCACCATGTTTTTTTTCTTCTGACTTGGAAAGAAATTAAATTATCATTAACACTCAAAAAAATCATTCTTTTCCATCAAAAACAGAGTTAGACTTTGGTTTGAGTAAAATGCAACTAAAAAATGTAAAAACAACAATTTACTTTAATAATTAATCATTTTACATGAGTGAAACTCCACTTTATGCCAATGTTAAGACATTTAACTACAAGATCCTTGATTGTGTCTCGGACTCTCGAACTCTTAGCCTTTTGTGTGACACCCCTGCTCTAAGCTAAACTCTCAAACTATAACTAATGTAGTCTTAAAATATGAAACAACACAGGGGTTGCAGCTTCAAATTACAGAAAATACTCTGCTTAATAGCAATTTCAATACAGTTCAGACAAAATGAGGTAAAAATAGACAAAATTGCGCCCATGGTGGTCAATCTGTAGACAAACAAAATGAGACAGAAAGACACACACCAGGCTGTCAGGGGGTTATTAATTTATACAGAGTGGCCTACTGTTCCCTCTCACTCCCAACTTCATTCAGGTGTTCGGCTGGAAAAAACTGGTTCTCCCCAGTTTGCTGTTTATTGCTTGTAGCCGCGTCACTCTCAACGGCAACACTTCAGCATCTCACCACATGCCAAAACGTTCCCCTTTGAAGAATGCTGTTCGCTTTGGATGTACCTATACACACCTGATTCACTCAGGCTATGGTGCGTGGACACACACACACACACGCATTCTCGTTTTGCTATCTTAGTGAGGAAATCTAATTGACCATAACCCAATTGGGACCCTGACACTAAAACCAGATTTTGAGTTTCAAAAATGCCTTCAAACTCGACAGGCACTTTTGTCCTCGTAAGTGACTGTTGGTCCCCAAAAGTATAGTAATGTTCCAATTTTTGGTCCCCACAAAGATGTCTAAACAGGTACACACACACACAGATCACCTTTTTTGTGCAGCTCCTTGAACATAAAATCTCAGTCATTTGTTCTCCAAAAACACTATTTGTTGTTCCACTTCTAAATGCATGAATATATAGAAACTAAAATAAAGTGTCCTATATTGCTAATCTCATATAATACTCCAAAATTTAATAGTATTTATTTTATAATGATTTTTCTTCAAGATGATCAGTGATATTTACCGGTCAGAGGTTTTAATGTTGTGACTAACCGGTATTGATGAAAGCATACATTTTCCCCCTTCTTTTTTTTTTTTTTACGACCAATAGAATTACACTGAAACCATACTGAATTGGTGTCTGATGTCTTTTAAACATAACCTTGTTAGGTCAAATCATCCACTCGGGTTTTGTTCCGGTATTCTTAAGTTTCCTAGAAGACTAAGTACTTTGTGGTGAGCCTGTTGAGGCTTGAAATTTTCCTCTTCCGTGTAGTTCAACAGTCATCTGTAGTTTTAATGATTATCTGATGTTTCCTGTTGCACCGGTAGTGGGAGAAAATTTTCCCTTTGGGGTAAGGCTTTGGAAAGGCAGTGATGAAGAAAGAAGGTTTCAGCTGATGAATGAATCAACATACTTTTAATCCCTGTGTGAAAACTTAAAGTCAAGAAATTGAGGTTAAATTTGTTGGAGCATTAAAAAGAGCCCAAGATCGTCTTACAACTAAAGTCTGATGTTGTCAATTCTAATGAAGATGCAGTCACTTTGGAAACATGAGAGAAAAGCTTCTTTTGTTTTAAACTTGATTCATTTGCATAAACACTGATAGGACTTTTTTTTTTTTTAATTTTATAATGTCATTTTTGCAACATTACTTGGTATTGCTGCAATGGAAATACATTAATAAAGTAGTTGGAGCTGTGTCACCTCAAACACTGTTTAAGTAGATTACGTACAGTGGCTGTAGACTAGATTTTACTGCTTATATCTTTTTCTTTCCTCCTTCCTTGTTGGTGTGAAATGATTCTCAGAAGTTGTCTAATACAAGAGAGTATCAGCTGAATCTGATACTGAAGCATGGATTACACACTTGTCTGTACTGTCCATTGTTTGTTATTGCTAGAGCATAGTGTATTAGGTAGGAATGATGTGAATCAGTTCTGAAGGAAGTAGAAGGCGGATTGAATTTCAAACCAGAAAAATTCCAAAGCTACTGGGTGAGTCAACACCAGGGATTTTAATTGTGAAAATAGCCTAAGGGAATAATGTGATCTTGTATAATAGAAACAGTATCAGGTCTGATACATCACCTAGACCTGCTATTAGAAGGTGGAGAAAGGAGAGGATTAATGATAGCTATGGGGCAAACCTCATCGTATTGTTGTTAGCCATAGTGTGCCAACACAGATTTCAGGATGATTGCAGTTTCACTGTGACACAATCAAACCCTGTGTTGCAGTCAAACCCTCAACTGGCTATATCTGGTGTGCTCAGGAAGAGTCTGTGACCAAAAAAGGAGTTTGTGTTGGAAAATGTAGCAACATGTGTAAACATGCCTATTGCCCTATGTAGTTTGAATTATCACTGATAATAAATTACCAGCAGTCTAAATACTTTATATGTTGTCTAGGAGTTAATTTAACAATACCCTACATCAGGGGTGTCAAACATAAGGCCCAGGGGCCAGAATCAGCAGAGCAAACATTCCAGTCCGACCCATTGGAAGGCTGTGGAAAATGTAAAGGATTGCATAGATTTTGAACTTTTTGCTATATTTTAATACATTTTACAGCTTAGAGTGGCTGGAGGGCCACTCTAGTGTTCAAGTAGAAAAAAATTAAAAAAAAAAAACCCAAAAATATTTTTGAAAATGTTGTATTTTTTAAACTACTCTGCCACAGAGGCTTATAGTGTTTGCCGACACAGCAATGCTGTTGAACTACCTCTTTTTTTTTGGACATAGAACATTAACAACGAATAACATGCAGTCTTTCGGAAATTGCCCTTGGGTGAATGGCTTTCCTGCTTTGGCGATTGATTCACTAACTGCATAACTTCCTTCAACAGCAGCATCAGTGTCCTTAATGGCTTTGTGGAAAAGTTCTTGTTTCTTCCTTTTGGTAGCTGCTCAGCTAGTTTTTTCCTGTCATTGATTATATTCCTTCAGTATGGCAAGTTACACATAAGGCAGCTCGCACTTCCACCAAACTGCAATGTCCATCTTTCTTGAAATTTCCGGTGTTGGTCTGTCTGACATGTCTGATTTTGCTGCAGCCTACCTTGATGACATAATCATTTTCAGGTCTACCTGGGAAGAACACCTGCAACACCTGGAGAAGGTATTGGAGCGTCTTCAGTCTGCAGGGTTGACTGTTAATCCAGCTAAGTGTAACATTGCCAAGGCTGAAACTGAGTACCTTGGGTTTGTGATTGAAAATGGAGTGATAAAACCTCAAGTCAATAAAGTCACCGCCATAGAATCCTGTCCCTTGCAAGAGACCAGAAAACAGCTGAGATCATTTTTGGGTATGGCAGGATTCTGTCACTGGTTTATCCATCATTACTCTGCCAGGGCAGCTCTTCTGACAGATCTGACTGGTTCCTGAAGTCCCAATAAGATCCACTGGACGGAGGAGGCTAAGATGGCTTTTCAGGACCTACGACAATCTCTGAATAAGAGCCCAGTCTTGCACAGCCCTGATTTTGAGAGACATTTCACTCTTCAGACAGAAGCCTCCGAGAGAAGTTTGCGAGCTGTTCTGTTACAGGGACTTCTTGGGGAACGTCATCCAGTGGCCTTCATCAGCCGCAAGCTGTTTCTGAGGGAAGTACGATACTCAACCATCGAGATGGAGGCACTGGCCATTAAATGGGCCCTGGATCCCTTTAGGTATTATCTTCTGGGACAGAAGTTCGTATTGGAAACAAACCACAAGGCTCTTCAATGGATAGAGGAGATGAAGGACACAAACGGAAGGATCACGCGATGGTACCTTGCGATCCAGCCACTCCGATTCACCATCAACCACATCCCCAACAAGCATAAATGCACTGCAAACTGTTTCTCTCGCTGTCCCAGTGAGACATCCAAAGAGGGGGAGTGCATGATGGCTGCAGTGACAGCCACACAGTGGTAATATCCACTAAGTATTAGTGTAGAGGCTTATTTAAAACACTACATTCACATTTTTCTTTCTTTAAATATAGGGTTTAATTTACAGGATAATAAATAACTGGTTTTGGTTTAGAATTAATTCACATACTCGCATAACACTGTATTCTAAAATACGTGCGCACATTTTAGTTTATACTGTTATCAGAAATAACAAATATATTTAAAATAATCACTCCAGCTGTTAACACGTTTTTTAAAAGAAAAGAAATAAAAAAAATTAGAAAAGAATGAAGGCAGAAAGAGGCAAGAAAGCTGATTCAGCTGTCTTTTTGATTTTTCTTTTTCTTTATTTAGCAGCCAAATGAAAGGCCAAACAACGTAACTAAGACATCTGGACTGCATCATCCCATTTCCTGCAAATGTTTATGAAGAAAATGTTTGTTTCTGTCTTGATGCGTGGTTTTCAGAGGAGAGAACTGAAATGTTAGGGCGCAGAAGGAAACAGACAGAACAAAAAAACGGTCATTAAGTCCAACCAAAACAAACCCACCTGGTAGAAGTTTGAGGCGCAGTACAGCGAGCTAAACGGACTCTATGAAAAAGACCAAAGAGAAGACAGGACTATACCATATAAACACACTCAGTAGGGAGTCAGTAGGGATGAGATGCAAGACACAGCTTCTAGAGTGGAGAAACAGCCAAACTACACATGATAAACAGTATAAAGAAGACTCACACTAAACATAGCAGAGATAAAAAGGACACTGGGACACGTTGAGTAATAAAAGGATCAAAAACACATATTAAACACAGATAAAACTACAGTTTTATGTGTAATTTAAACTGTTTTCAGCAAATCCATGCATGTCCTCTAGTGATGGGATTTTCAGCTCTTTTTAGAGAACCGGCTCTTTCGGCTCTCCTCCCTAAAAGGAGCCGCCTCTTTCGGCTCCGAACCGGCTTTTTAGGTTGTTTTGTTGCTTTAATTAATTTATTATTAACAACAATATAAAATTATGCACAAAAGGAATTACTAATGTAAAAAAAAGTGGTTTTATTTATATATGTTTATATATAAATATATGCGGTGGCCCCTAGACACAAAGCACGTACAAACTCCAAAAAGCACATACAAACTCCAAAACACATTTCTAGCGTTAACTGAACTTCCAAAACAGAGCTACCTAGATCACTTAAATTACACAGTTGAAAGCATATGTGTATTGTTTGTGTATTTATAGACAAGCACTCATATATATTCAAATAATTCAAAAAAATGTTCATTTACCTGTTACTACCACACACCAAATCCGGTCGTTGGTACTTGCTGGCTTGTGTAGCCACTAGGTAACAAAAGCTCAACACTGCGCCTAGCATCCTGGAGCACTTCTTTTGTCTTTTGTACGTGTTTTGGCGTTTTTACGTGCTTCGGGGTTTGTACGTGTTTTGGAGTTTGTACGTGTTTTGGAGTTTTTACGTGCTTTGAAGTTTGTACGTGCTTTGTCTCTAGGGGCCACCGTAAACATACTTTTATTTATTCACTCCACATAAAATGTAATAAATAAATCATATAATACAAAAACCAACTATTCACATTTCAACTTTTAACTATTTAAATTTTCAGCTTTTTCCTTTTAAACAAATTTAAAGTGAAACAACACAAAACACTGCAAACCACAACACAATTAAATATAAATTAAAATATGAAAACAAAAAGAAGATGCACATTCTCTGTCATATGGGCCTGCATGAATAAACTTTCTGAATCCTTTATCATCCGCAACTGAAAATAGTTGTGGATGATTACTATACCTTTCTAATGTGACGTTGTTGTCCCTGGCTCTCTTTCTCTCTCTCTCCCTCCCGCTCTGTTCCTGTGCTACTGCGAGTGTAACTACCGCCCCTCCCCCCTCTGCCCAGCGCAAAACACAGGCTCGCGTGCGGAGTGAAGCGGAAAAAAAGTGCGAGAGAGAGGGTGAGAGAAAGAAAAAAAAAAACACGGCTGGCGATAAGGAGCCGGCTCGCGATAAGGAGCCGGCTCGTGTCGTTCACGTCAAAGATCCGGCTCTAAGAGCCATTTCGTTCGCGAACGACCCATCACTAATGTCCTCACACCCCACCCCTTCATTTCACCTTCCTATCCCAGCTCACACTGGGTGAGACGCAGGGATAACACCCTGACACAGATAATCATTGACATTTACATCCAGTTTGACCTAACATGGATGTCTTTGCTTTGAACTGTGAGAGGAAACTCCACAGTGAAAGCCCCAGCTGTGCAAAAGGTTTAAAATCAGGATCCTCGAGATATAAACCAGCAATGCTGTCAGCTTCACTGCCTTTCACTTCCTATGTCAAAAAACATTCTAATGAAATCTAATATATTTTTGTGGAAGATACATGTCTGGTTATCAAGGATCATATCCTCAAACTCTGTTTCCCAAAGTTTGTTGTCTCTCTGTGTGTTTCCCTTTGATTTCATCACAAAGGAAATGAAAAAGTAAAGTGAAACTGCCAACCATGCATAATGCTCGTTTGCTATAATTGCTTCCTTTAATTGTATTTATTTATTGCTTAATTTAGTCTCTTCTTCTTGGCTAATGGTACTGACACACAGTGACAGTCAGGATTTGTTTTTGGTTTTCTTGCTTTTTTTCCACCGTGATTTTCCAACAGTGTTTTTGTATGTCTCTGTATGATTGTTTATTTTTATTTTTTTGGTTATGTTCCAGATCACACACGCCGATTCATTTTGTTAGTAAGAAGAACCAGTGAAAATTTCAGGCTTTTACCTTTAATAGTTTTCGAGTGATTCACGTTGCCCCAGACTTTAATGGTCCGGAAAATGGCCTGAAAGCAGGTCAGCTGACCATTTAAAAATCTATATCTTGAAAAATATTTGCTATATGAAGCTAGAATTTCACAGCACTCATTATATGCTTCCAAGCTTTGGACCATAAAATCTTTATTATCTGTCAAACGATACCATTGCCTGTTATAGCTGCAAAACTAGTCACACAATGAAAACTTTTATTTGGAGCTTATCGGCAGATCGTAGCATTTTTAAAGTTTATATGAAGCAACAGGATGTAAATATCATAAACAGTATATTTAAGTGGAGCCCTTCCTCTGCCAGGCACTCATAAATTACTCAAAGCTTTCAACTGTGACAACTTTACCTGACACACCCGGTCAATAAAAAGGCTGTCTAAGAGCCTGTGGCAGCAGGGTGTGGTTTTGGCTCACCTGCAGAGGAAGCACCGGGAAAGTAAACTAAACCACGTTAAACTGTATCTGAGAATTCTTGGTATCAGCTTTGTAACATACCTAACACAAATAGCACCAGTTGCACTACACTTCCTTTTTTTTCCGGTTTTTCCTCAAAAAATAACCGCAAAACCCCACAGAGCGCTGAAATAAGTGAGAAAAAACAACAACTGGCAAACAAGTAAATGTTGGGTTTCATGTGACGAGCCATGTGCTTCATCAGCTTACTGTACTTTCTGTTATTTCCGCTGTGACTCCACATTACTTACACTTTTAAGACGCTGATATTACTCAACCCTTTGTTACTGTTTTAATACAGGGCCAACAAAGAGTTCACAGATGCCAATCCTACACCTTTATTTAAATCTTCAGTATACTTAAATCACCTCCTTAAAAATTCTGTTTTTAAAATCATAAATCTGGAGTCAAATGTAGTAACTAAAAAAAATAAACGTACAGTTCCCAGTATGTTGTTGCTTGTTGATTCTGCTTTGATTTGTGGGAGAGAGCGGTATAGCTTCCTCTTTTCCATATTGCATGTGAGGGTTTTCAGGCTGTTCATTGTAACTCTACTTCAAAAAAGGAAAAACATTGTTTTCCCCTTAAAAATATAAATCACATAATTCAGTGATAGTGATAGTTTATTTATTGCTAGATACTAAGGGTCAGTGTAATTCCAATATTTCATCACTGAAAGCGCCGGAGCTCCACTCCTTGTTTGGCTCTAGAAATTCCCCAATAGGAGGAGAGGAGAGAGCGTATAAAACTCCTGCCAGTCAGGACAGTCAGACAGAACAACTGCTAACAAAGCTCACTGACACTGCTTCTGAACTGCAAGTTTCAACAGGTAAGCTGACTCAGTTTGTTGACAGTGTTAATGTGGAGCAGATTATAAGGAGGATCCTTTGTAGAGTGTAGTTGTTTATAGCTTAGGGTTCATTCATAGATGAAATTTACAAATCAGTGTGACAAATGTCTATATTTCTTTAATGCACTATATAAAAATGTCATGGTTTTTTGGTTCAATAAGAAACAAAAATAAATAAAATAACTGATAAAAAGGTAGAAGACATATTTAGACAATGTGTGAGTGCATGAATGAATGAATGTGAGTATAATAGAAACTGTTTTTTGGGCTTTAGCAGATCTTAACTCAGTAAAAGATGGACTTCAAAATGAGCTACATGGCTGAGGAATGGAGCCTCAAGATGCCCAATGGACTGGACTTGGAGGTTTCACATCATCCAGTGACAATGAAGAGTGTGGTCAACCTCACCATTGCCGTGAACCGGTTAATGACCAGCACTTCAGAGCCAGTACTGAGCACAGACTTCCAGGATGAAAATCTGCTTTCCATCAGGCTGGAGAGGACTGTGGAAGGTAATCACACAGACAAGACTTCATTTAAATACTGGAAAAACACATACTGAACACATATATACTATTGTCTATGTCTTTTCGCTGATCACTGATAAACAGAAATCTAACTAACGCCTTTGGTTTAAAACAGCATAACAGCACGGTATTCAACCATGCACGTCTGTTTTTTTTCCTAGAGGACAGTATAATAGAGAGGACAGGTCCACCACCTCAGTTCACCAGCAGGGGTGAGACTGAGTGCACTGTGACTGACAGCCAAAAGAGGAGCTTAGTTCTGGTCCAAAGCAGCATGGAGCTCCATGCAGTGATGCTGCAGGGAGGCAGTGATGACCGCAAAGGTAACTACATGTGACACTTAGACATTTAAATAGTTGAAAATCATTCTCGGTGCAGAATCAGTGTTTTACATCATCTGTGTTGTTAGAAACATGAAGTAGAAAAGAACTAAAATGCTATAAAGTAGAAAGGATAGGTAGCTTGAATTTATTAAATTGATTCAATTGTGCCTCTAACATTTTCCTGCTTACGTACACGGCCATGATTTATTAAAATGACCCTGTATCCATCACTCTCTCCACAGTGCACCTGAACATGTCGACCTACGCGCACCCTGAACCCATCGCTGAGACCAGGCCTGTCGCTCTGGGCATCAAAGGCACAAACCTCTATCTGTCTTGTCACGAGGATGACGACAAGCCAACCCTCCACTTGGAGGTAAACTTCTTTCAGGAATCTCACATGAAAAGCACACCATTTGTTATAATCTATAAGACACTGTACACATATAGATGAATTAATATGAGATATCAGGCTTAATTTTGTTGACTGAAACTCTCTGACATGGATGTTTGCTCTTCTCAGGAGGTGACGGATAAAAACAGTCTGTCAAGGATAAGCGCTGAAAGCGACATGGTGCGATTTCTCTTCTATAAACGCGACACTGGGCTCAGCATCAGCACTCTCATGTCTGTCCGCTACCCCAACTGGTACATCAGCACAGCGCAGGACGACGACCAGGTGGTGGAAGTGTGTCAGGAGACCGCCCCACGCTACAGAAGCTTCAACATCCAGCGCCAGAGTTAAAACCCATTAAAGATTCCCAAGATGAATTTAGGAGCTCTATTTGTGCTCCAGTTTGACCTTCTTACTGTATGTGCTAAGTACATAAAGTGGAATTAATGATGTAAAGTTACATCACAAGGTAATATCACTGTGCTCTCTGAGCGTCTGGTGTGTAGTTAATAATCAGTAATCTGACACATTGTCAAAGCTTTTATGTATTTATGTATTTATTTTTATTTCCATTTTTATATTTTATGGCTTATTTTTCTTTAGATTTGATTGAAAGGTATTTGATATGTGAGACTGAAACTTCACACCAGTCTTTTTATGTGTTTAAACTGTGTACTATAAAATTTTCATGCAATGAGAAGGCTGTAGATTTAAGATGGAATGACCGTACTGTAATACTCTTGTCTAAAGTAGACACATTGTTT
Organism: Pelmatolapia mariae; assembly: GCF_036321145.2. Lineage (NCBI taxonomy): Eukaryota > Metazoa > Chordata > Actinopteri > Cichliformes > Cichlidae > Pelmatolapia > Pelmatolapia mariae. The sequence goes on along the minus strand of NC_086237.1, from coordinate 36,978,146 downwards.
TAAATCTTTTGTTCACCTTGTGTAAAAAAAAGCTGTAATAATTTGTTTCTTACAAAGATCTACAATAAAAAAAATCAATATTTTGACAACTTCTGCTACGACATGATAACTGTTAAATAAGAGGAACTTCTCCTTGTACTATACCTGCCTTTATAAATGTCTAGTACTCCATAGTGTTCACATAATTAACCCAAAACTGATATATTGTCATAAGCCTATACAAATCCTAATTTTTAATTTTAATTAAAAAAAATAATTAATTAAGGAGTGCGTCACTAGAGGTATCTGGATATAGATCTTAAATTCTGTGTTGGAATCTTAACAGTTTGTTTACGACCACAAATCTCATGCTCCTGTTGCTACTAGAACCTCTTTGGGTTTCTCTTCCTAACATAAATAATTGCTGTCCTTTGCTGCCACTTTTGTTAATTCTTCTTGTATTCCGGTTCTTTTCCTTTCATCTTGTCTCTCTGTTTTGTTTTCTGTCTGTATCTTAAGTTCGTATGTCTTAGTCCTGGTCTCAGTCTTCAATATTTCCCGTCTTATGATCTCTTGTCTCATGCGCTTTGGGTTTAGTTCTGCTTCCTTTGTCGCTTTATCTGTTTATCTGGTTAGTTTCAGTTATACTTCCACCTGTTGCCTGTTCCCTTGTTATCCTGTGTGTACATATATTGTCTGAGTCTCCTCTCATCCTTTTGTCACGCTCTCCCTCAGAGCTGGATTCCTCTTGGTTTCGTGTTTCCCTAGAAAATGTATCATTCTGGTTTCCTTCTTTTTGATCTGCATTATTTTTTACCTTGTTTGAGCTCAGCATACTTTTAAGTTAAGTTCTAGTCTTTTTTCTGAGCTCTGCATTTCTGGGTGCAACTACTGCCTGACACACAGCCGACTTCGACTGTTCTTTTATTTTGTGTAGCTTTCTGGGCATCTCCTTATTTGGAAACACCGCTTCACCCATCACCATGGCAACCACCCCTTACCCTCCAGTCAGACCTGCAGAAAGAGAAGAAGAGAAGGGGGGGCTTTTTCTTAACCTGAAATTTACAGCCTTGTCTTCTCTAACAGAGTCAGGCTAACGGTGTGTTCACACCGAACGCGATAGACGCGATAGGCCTCCACTAGTGAGGCAGCCCTCCCCATCGAAATTTCTCTCTCTGGGGCCTCTCTCTGTAATGTCTAATGTTGTCTGTGTGTAGCAATCTACTTCTAAAACTACTCTATAATACTTAACTGTGTGGTAAGTATAAAACATGTGTGTGGTGCTAATTATGATGTAGTTGTGAGATATATAATAATGAGGTATATTTGTATTAAAGATGACTAAATTCCAACATTACGTATGAACATAAAACACAAGGCAAATATGAAAACCAGCCCAAAGACACCTCAAAGCAATCGCAACAGTGATTGAACAGGTAGAAACAGAGCTGCTTTTATTACCTGTTGAAGTTCAGGGTCTGACTGCTGGGCTGGGGTCGGCATTTACTCAGCTTTAACATCACTCTGGGTTCTTGGCTATATTTGTGTGAGCATGCTGCCTGTGCAGATGCTAGCAAAGAGCCCAAGTTGTGGCTGTTTCTGTCCTGGATGAAGTTTGCACTTGACCGTTTCATTTTGTGCAATAGAAATAAAGTTATACAAAGAAGTTATACAAGGAAAAACAGAAACTATTGCTGCACATATTCACAACCCCATTCAACAACAAAATTAACCATGTCTACCTCCATTTTATAATAGGTAAATTGTGTTTTGATATGAGCACACACCAGACCCAAGTTCAACATCTGTAGACCCAATTCCATCCATCTTCTTCTGCTTATCGGGACCGGGTCGTGGGGGCAGCAGCCCAAGCAGAGAAGCCCAGACCTCCTTCTCGCCAGCCACCTCCTCCAGCTTGTCTGGGGGAACACCAAGGCGGTCCCAGGCCAGCCGAGAGATATAATCTCTCCAGCGTGTCCTGGCTCTGCCCTGGGGCCTCCTGCCGGTGGGACATGCCCGGAACACCTCACCCAGGAGGCGCCCAGGAGGATTCCTTATCAGATGCCTGAACCACCTCAACTGGCTCCTTTCGACGTGAAGGTGCAGCGGTTCTACTCTGAGCCCCTCCCAGATGGCTGAACTTCTCACTCTCTCTATCTCTCTCACTCTTCTCAATCTCTACGGCAGAGGCCAGCCACCCTTCACCTCCTGGCCACCACCCGACTCACAATGAACCCGACCCCTACGGTACCTCCTGCGGTGGTGGGCCTGCAGGAAGATGGGCCCATGTCCCTTTTTTGGGTGATGCCCGGCCGGGCCTGGCCACCAGACGCTCACCCTCGGGGACCCTCCCTGGGTCTGGCTCCTGAGTGGGGCCCCGGTAACCCTATCCTGGGCAGGGTAAACTGTTCCCTCGGTGGTCTTCTAATAGGGGTCTTCTGAATGGCTCTTTGTGTGGTCCCCCACCCAGGACCAATTTGCCATGACAGACCCTACCAGGGCAGAAAACATAGCCCCTGGGATCCCTGGGACACACAAAACCCTCCACCATGAGTAGGTAGCAATTTGCGTAGGGGGACCCAATTCCTTTCATCTTATTCCTCCTAGTTAACCATTGTTGCCTGGCCTGTAAGAAAATTGATGGGACAAGTCTGCTTCCGCTGTGCTGCAGAGTTTTAAGGGCCATAAATGAAAACTCTGTCACCCAACACCTGTCCATACCCAGCCAACAACAGTTGAGGTAATGTAAAGAGAGGAGAGTACACAACATGCCAGATAACAGACAACCTTGCCTAATACCTCTCCAGACAGGGAGATGTAAAGAGAGGAACTAGTTTAGGACATCCAAACCACAAATGTTGCAAGGTCTCCTCAGCTTGAAAAAAATACAAGCTTATAATCTTTGGCTATCTGCTCTACCACCTGAGATCATCTCCGGGTCTGAAGTTTGTTGGGTCGATCCCCATCTGCGCCAGTCTGCTTGCCAAATATCCTTGGGAAGGTACTAACCCCAAGTTGCTCTCCAATGCAGCCATCAGAATATGAATATGTGTGAATGTTAGATAGAAACACTTAGACAGAAAGAGTATTTAAAAAAGTGCTGGTGTGAATGAGTCAAGTTGTGTAAATCACTTTGAGAGCTCAGTTAGCGTAGATATAAGAACCAGTCCAATTTTACTGTGACTACGTCCCTTTAAAACCCGAACCATGAAATAACTGCCAGAAATCTTCATTTTTTGATAATGGAGTGTTTGTTGAACCTTAAGACAAAATATATATAAAAATATATCAAATTTTAATCTGCATATGAGTTTTAATTTGTATCACATTTGCTACATTACCCATATTTTTGCAATTTAGTCATTAAAAATGTGTCATGCAATTTTTTTTGAGGGTTACAAAAAGTCATGCTGATGATGTAGAAGTCTCAAAAACTCACAAAAACACATGTATCAAATACAATACACTTGGCTTTAATTAAGCGCCATATGTCTGTTTGTGGTAACTCACCTGTGCGCTATCCTCAACTAGAGATCTAGGGCCCCCTGGATTTTTTTCATAGGGGTGGCCATGGGAGCCACTAAAAATATTGGGGTGGCACACCAAAGCCGAACCGTGCAGGGGGTCAGCGAATGGGAAGAGGTGATGATGGAAATTGTGAATGACATACAAAGTGACTCAATACGAATGAGAAAAATTGTATATGCAAGAATAAATAACAAATTATTGTTTCAACTCACTGTAAAATGTCTTCCTCTCTCTCTTGCGCTCACGTTTATTAAAAATATTATGAACATAGGACAGTCTAGCCAGGGGGCCACTAAGGGGGGGCAGAAAATTTTGGGGTGTGGCTAGTGAGTCTCTGCAAAACCCACAGTCGGCACTTGCCAAACCAATCCAGGAAGGGCAGCCACCACTTCCTCCACCAACTTCCGTAGGACAGACAATGACCTAGGAACTGGCGGAACCGGCTGAAGACAGCAGCAGTTTTCCACTGCTCTCCTGATCTCAACACTGCCAGTTTTGTCAGGTCAGATGTTGCTAGGACTCTTTGCATGGTAACAAATGCTATAATTATTGATGCTAATAGAACCAAGCAAGCTAGACTGAATAAGAGGGTTGAAGAACAGGGGGTCTTCCCTCATGCTGACATAAAACTCAGAGCAGACTCTTTTAAAACGTAACACTTTGGTCCATGCCTTCAGAACAGAGTGGTAGAAGGATGAAATCCCTGAGATGACCGTACCAGTCATCATTTTGATCCACGTTTGTGGTTTGAGGTATAAGAAATGCTGAGCAGTCTGAAGACAAAAAGCCCTAATGCAATTTTTTTATGTCAATCAGTCACTGTCCACCTTCAGACAGAGGTAAGAAAAGCGCTGAAGATTTAACAACCCCCCCCCCCCCCCCCCCCCCCCCCAAAAAAAAGGCAACCAGTCTCTTCTCTATTTCCTGCACCAGTGTATGTGGAGGCTCAAAAACCATTTGATTCAGAGCTCTGAAGCAGCCAGATTATTTACAGTGGGGCAAAAAAGTATTTAGTCAGCCACCGATTGTGCAAGTGCCCCCACCTAAAATGATGACAGAGGCCAGTAATTTGCACCAGAGGTACACGTCAACTGTGAGAGACAGAATGTGAAAAAAAAATCCATGAATACACATGGTAGGATTTGTAAAGAATTTATTCGTAAATCAGGGTGGCAAATAAGTATTTGGTCAATAACAAAAATACAACTCAATACTTTGTAACATAACCTTTGTTGGCAATAACAGAGGTCAAACGTCTACTATAGGTCTTTACCAGGTTTGCACACACAGTAGCTGGTATTTTGGCCCATTCCTCCATGCAGAGCTTCTCCAGAGCAGTGATGTTTCGGGGCTGTCGCCGAGCAACACGGACTTTCAACTCCCGCCACAGATTTTCTATGGGCTTGAGGTCTGGAGACTGGCTAGGCCACTCCAGGACTTTCAGATGCTTCTTACGGAGCCACTCCTTTGTTGCCCGGGCGGTGTGTTTTGGATCATTGTCATGTTGGAAGACCCAGCCGCGTTTCATCTTCAAAGTTCTCACTGATGGAAGGAGGTTTTGGCTCAAAATCTCACGATACATGGCCCCATTCATTCTGTCCTTAACACGGATCAGTCGTCCTGTCCCCTTGGCAGAAAAACAGCCCCACAGCATGATGTTTCCACCCCCATGCTTCACAGTAGGTATGGTGTTCTTGGGATGCAACTCAGTATTCTTCGTCCTCCAAACACGACGAGTTGAGTTTATACCAAAAAGTTCTACTTTGGTTTCATCTGACCACATGACATTCTCCCAATCCTCTGCTGTATCATCCATGTGCTCTCTGGCAAACTTCAGACGGGCCTGGACATGCACTGGCTTCAGCAGCGGAACACGTCTGGCACTGCGGGATCTGATTCCCTGCCGTTTTAGTGTGTTACTGATGGTGACCTTTGTTACTTTGGTCCCAGCTCTCTGCAGGTCATTCACCAGGTCCCCCCGTGTGGTTCTGGGATCTTTGCTCACCGTTCTCATGATCATTTTGACCCCACGGGATGAGATCTTGCGTGGAGCCCCAGATCGTGGGAGATTATCAGTGGTCTTGTAAGTCTTCCATTTCCTGATGATTGCTCCCACAGTTGATTTTTTCACACCAAGCTGCTTGCCTATTGTAGATTCACTCTTCCCAGCCTGGTGCAGGTCTACAATACTTTTCCTGGTGTCCTTCGAGAGCTCTTTGGTCTTGGCCATGGCGGAGTTTGGAGTCTGACTGTTTGAGGCTGTGGACAAGTGTCTTTTATACAGATGATGAGTTCGAACAGGTGCCATTCATACAGGTAACGAGTGGGGGACAGAAAAGCGTCTTACAGAAGACGTTACAGGTCTGTGGGAGCCAGGGATTTTCCATGTTTGAGGTGACCAAATACTTATTTGCCACCCTGATTTACGGATAAATTCTTTACAAATCCTACCATGTGTATTCATGGATTTTTTTTTCACATTCTGTCTCTCACAGTTGACGTGTACCTCTGGTGCAAATTACTGGCCTCTGTCATCATTTTAGGTGGGGGCACTTGCACAATCGGTGGCTGACTAAATACTTTTTTGCCCCACTGTATAACCACTGATCTCCCCAAACAGGACATCTGTGACTAGACAAATGTCCATCCAGACAGTTGGGCACTAATTTTCTCCACTATACTCTCTCAGTTTTTCTGTTGGAAATCATCACTGTCAAGAAAAGCTCCAAGGCATTTCACCACTCTCTCTGCTCCATTGCAGCACAGCTGGAAATAATGGCTCCCACTTGCTTTTCCACTCTCCTAAAAGTAACCCTTCACTCTTGCCAGTTAACACTTGCAGAGAATGCATTCTCATACAGTGATAGCTTTTCTGTAATATGTGAATATCATTTCAATTAGTAATAAACACAGTCAGATCGTCAACATAGGCAGAAAAGATAACTGATATGTTGGCATCTGTAGCAAAAGTCAACCCCGTGAACCCTTTGGTTCAAGAAGGGTTTAAAAGCAAGAGCATACGGCATGCCAGATAACAGACAACCGTCACTAATGCCTCTCCAGACAGGGATTGGTCTGCTGAGTCCCCTCCTATCTTCAACAAAACAGCAGCTCAATGCATGAAATATTTTTTCCCCAAACCTGCATCTTGAAGTGTCCTAAACAAATAATCCACTCTATCAAAAGGTTTTTCTTGATCTAACCAAAAAATCCAGCTTTTGAAGATGAATTTTTAGACTTTAGATCACAGATTTAGACAGATCCAATTTCCCAGCTCGTGACATTTGGATCCATTCACAGCAGCTTATTTTAGATTTACAATCTGTGTTCCTTATCTAAAATATTTCATCCTTTCAAAACTGTACTGAAATATCCAAAATCTGTAAAAGCCATTTGAGAAATTTGCAATATGCTTAAATTTATGATAAATCTTTCCTTTTTTAGTTAAATATAAAACAGTGACTGTCAGGAAGCCCTCATCTATCAGTGAGGGCTGATATAGAAGCTTAAACTGGGAACATTAAAGCAGAGGGTTTTCTGTCTTTTTATTCAGTAATGGCAGAGATGATGAAATTCTTTATTATTATTTTTGGAGTTAAAGTGAAAGTTAAAAACGAAATAGGCAAAAATGGTTGCAAACAGTGGTTTTTTTGTCTTTTGCTTTTTGACGTCAAAACACTGATGTAAACTTTAGCTTGAGCGTGATAAACGTGCCTGACACATCACTCATGTCCCAACAAGGAACGGAAATTTAGAGTTATTTAAGCACTGTTACACAACTCCACCTAGGGAGTGTAATGGAATTTTTTTTTTAATCACATTAAAATACCCACAAAAATGTTTAAAGACGTATGAAGAAATTTTTTTAATTTCATATGATGAGTTTTCACCTGCTTTCTGAATTTTTTGTTATTTCTCAAAGATGAGGCAATTTTTAGTCCTGTGTCATGGTGCTGTCGGTCATTGCTCTATTTTAATAGAAGATAGTCTGTATATAGCAATGGACATATCAATTCAGTTAAATTTTATCTATAAAGCACAAATCACGACAGCATTTACCTTAAAGCGCAGCTGTTTTGATGATCTGGGAATGATGGCTGCTCATGTATGAATCTGACTGAGAAATCAAGAGACACTCAATGCTCACAGAGCAGTGACTTGTTACTCCTTGCATCCATCGCATGCAATGCAGCGAAGCGTGTTCGGACCACCACTCAATAAATGCATGGCAAACCCCACTAGGGTTTAAATACCTGGGACTCTTCAACAGTTGGTTTTTAGAACTGAGAAAGCCTCTGGGATAAGAGGTGAAAGCGCTTCACAAAACTTAAACAAGGCCAGTTGCTTACTTACTTACTTAGACTATCATGTCCTGGATATTCATCAAACCTACACAGACATTCGTGTGAATGTTTGATCGAGTGAAAGTGCTTTTAATACCTAAAATGAAAATAGAGGTACTTTATAAGTGCCAGTTTATTTATCCTTTACTTATGACTCTTCTGTGCAGATGCTTCAAGCTGTTGCTAATCTTTGGAATCAGTGAAGAGGATTTTGTGTGTGAATCTGCCAGCTCACTTTACTGCCTTGAACCGGTGCAACTCCAAAATTGCATAATGACGGGTGTGTTGTACGCAATATCAAAGTTCCCTGTACTGATGCGCGGATTTAAAAACCCTGCCAGACAGCACAGTCGGGCAGAACAACACTGACAGAACAACTGCGAACACAGCACATTGTCACAGCTTCTGATCTACAAGTTTCAACAGGTAAGCTCACTTACAATGTTCGTTTGGTTTTTTGACAGTGTTCATCTTGAGCAAAGAAGATCCTTGCTTTGTAACAGTAGAGAGCAATTTTTTTAAATGCTATAAAAATGTAAATAGTAACAGAAACAAAATAAAGAAAGTATAAGATGAGTAGAAGTTCTGCTGAAAATCCAGCTGTGAGGATAATACAAATTATTTTCTGTGCTTTAGCAGATCTTAACTCAGTAAAAGATGGACTTCAAAATGAGCTACATGGCTGAGGAATGGAGCCTCAAGATGCCCAATGGACTGGACTTGGAGGTTTCACATCATCCAGTGACAATGAAGAGTGTGGTCAACCTCATCATTGCCATGGAGAGGTTAAAGGCCAGCAATTCAGAGCCAGTGCTGAGCACAGAATTCCAGGATGAAAACCTGCTTTCGATCATGCTGGAGAGCGTTGTGGAAGGTAATCACAAGTTTAATACTGGAAAAACTCATAATCTTTTCTATCATATAATGAATTAGGTTTAGCTATTTTGAATTCTCTTTAGATTAATACACAAATAATGTATCTTTCCATTTTACCATCCTAGTCACAAGTAGACAGAAATCTAGTTTAACACCATATTCAACCATGCATGTCTGTTTTTGTCCCAGAGCATAGTGTGTTCGAGAGGACAGGTGCACCACCTCAGTTCACCAGCAGGGATGAGATTGAGTGCACTGTGACTGACAGCCAAAAGAGGAGCTTAATTCTGGTCCAAAGCAGCATGGAGCTCCATGCAGTGATGCTGCAGGGAGGCAGTGATGACCGCAAAGGTAACTACATGTGACACTTAGACATTTAAATAGTTGAAAATCATTCTCGGTGCAGAATCAGTGTTTTACATCATCTGTGTTGTTAGAAACATGAAGTAGAAAAGAACTAAAATGCTATAAAGTACACGGCCATGATTTATTGCCATGATTTATTAAAATGACCCTGTATCCATCACTCTCTCCACAGTGCACCTGAACATGTCGACCTATGCGCACCCTACACCCATCGCTGAGACCAGGCCTGTCGCTCTGGGCATCAAAGGCACAAACCTCTATCTGTCTTGTCACGAGGATGACGACAAGCCAACCCTCCACTTGGAGGTAAACGTCTTTCAGGAATCTCACATGAAAAGCACACCATTTGTTATAATCTATAAGACACTGCACACATATAGATGAATTAATATGAGATATCAGGCTTAATTTTGTTGACTGAAACTCTCTGACATGGATGTTTGCTCTTCTCAGGAGGTGACGGATAAAAACAGTCTGTCAAGGATAAGCACTGAAAGCGACATGGCGCGATTTCTCTTCTACAAACGTGACACTGGGCTCAGCATCAGCACTCTCATGTCTGTCCGCTACCCCAACTGGTACATCAGCACAGCGCAGGACGACGACCAGGTGGTGGAAGTGTGTCAGGAGACCGCCCCACGCTACAGAAGCTTCAACATCCAGCGCCAGAGTTAAAACCCATTAAAGATTCCCAAGATGAATTTAGGAGCTCTATTTGTGCTCCAGTTTGACCTTCTTACTGTATGTGCTAAGTACATAAAGTGGAATAATTAATGATGTAAAGTTACATCACAAGGTAATATCATTGTGCTCTCTGAGCATCTAAAGTATTTATTAATCAATGATTTAACATACCGTTGATGCTTTTATATATGTATTTATTCATCTATTTATGCTATTGCAAGATGTTAATTATTTGTTTGTTTGTTTGTTTGTTTTTACAAACAAGTATTTAAATGATCTAACAATCTTAAATAAATTTTTATTCCCAATTTATATTTGTGGCTGATATATTCTTTAAATATCTGGTAATCCACTCAAATAGGGATAAATAACAGACAATAACAGTCTCTCACCACATCATACAGCAAAGTTCACAAAATGTTATTTGCGAAAATAGTCAGAAATCAACCACTGTTCCTCAGCTCCGTACAACGTGGTGTTCTGTAATAAACCCCAAGTCAGAATAGAGCTGATGACACCGACAGGCCACACACTGATCAGTACAGCCGGTTCTGTGATTGGCAACTAAACAGACATTAACCATCATAACCCTGATCACCTTCTGCCCAACTTATTGGACAGGCAGATCACTTTATCTATCAGACTCTGCTGATCCAAGCACAGATACCTTGTGCAATAAATCTTTACAATGCAAGATATCTGTTCTGATATGAGTTTATTTAAACTCTGCCCAATCCAACACATTGTGTGCACATTAAGCCACTTTATTGCAGTGTCTCCTACATGTTTCACTCTGTTATGGTGAGAAATTTGTTGGGCTTCTGACATTTATTTTATACATTTAGTAAACTATTTTTATTCTCTTATTTTTCTTAATCTAATTCATTGAGTCATCTGGCTAAACTTACTGAAGTTACTTACTAGAGCCATTTAATTGTATTTTATTCAGTTTTTGCTTTGATATTTTGCTTACTGAGCTCCTTCAATTTTACCATATATCCTGTATTTAATTAAGCATTTTTTTCCTGTTCTGAGATATTTTTTTTTCCTATGTAGTCTACCTTAATAATTTATCTTATCATGTCTTATCTTAGCCTACCTTCTTCTTCCTGTTCATTTTACTTGCGATGGGCAAACAATTCAATGGTACATTGTCGCCACCAAGTGGCAGAGTGTGGACTAAAAGTCACTTAAAAAAAATTCTTACCAAACAAATTAGTCTGTCTAAATCAGTGTATCTTAGTTTTTGTTTATTTGTTTGGTGCCTGGACTTAACTGCTAATTGTCTACACTTGATTATGTATGACTTTGACTTGTAAGGGATACAACGTCTTCCCAGACGCCATTATGTTGTCCTGCCTTTAATTTTTTAAATTTGGATCACTAAGTAATTTAAAATAAAACCTATGTTTCCAAAAAAACCTCATTTTTCACTCTCATTTCAGTCACCACTTTAATGAGTTGTATCGTACCTTCTTATTTATGTCGCATACGGTATTTTGAAGAGTTTTTATACAAATTTTGGTCATAAAATAAAGCACAACTGACACATCATGTCCAGGAAATAGTGCGCCTGCCTATCATTCATTTGCACAGATGATTTCTGCTCTAATCAGCGCAGGAGTTTTGCGCAAGTGCGTTGTTTTCCCCCGAAATTTCAAATCATCCAATCAGAGAAGGGAGGCGTTAACTCCCGGCAATTTCGAAAGCGGATGCGCGAGCGCAGTTATTATGGGCGCCGTTAACGTGTTTGAAACACGTTTGTTTAACTGATTTCTACAAACTTATACGACGAAAACAATTTCTATTAGAAATGGAAGAAGGGGAATCCGAGCCAGTGCTTTCCAGAAAAGGTTAGCGAGTTTATTAAGTTCCATAAAAGCTAGCAAAGTTTAAACGGTTAACAAGACGTTATGGCTGCGAGTTAGGAAACGTTAACTTACAGTACAGGTATTGTTAGTATTAGCAATTAAGGGTGGAAGAAGACGGATAGAGTTAAGTGGGTGGTAACACTAAAAAGTGACTTTTATCCGCAGCTGAGGTGCCTTTTGAGTATTTTAACCGACCTTCCTAATAGCGGTCTGTCCATGCAGGAGCCTGCTTTGTTTGTTTTGTTTAACACGTACAATTCATGTTCATGCTTTCATAGCATTGTCACGGTCAATTCCCTCATTGTGTCCACAACAAATTACGAACTACATATTCTTTTGCAATGTATAAATAACTGGTCTGACATTAATAAATAGAAGATTGAGTCTTAAATAAAGTTTGAGAGCTTGGATAGTGTAACAGCCAAAATGCATGACTGTGAAAATGGCAAGGAAACTCTAGACCTGTTGGAATTTATTATATAACCAATTTATAACCATACAATCACCCTGTTCTCACTTCTGTATGTATAACAAGCACAAAACTTGCTTATTGCAATCTTGCCTGTATTCAAAACAGTGGTCGAAGACGTACATGTGTGGGACTCACAATGATTTCCCTCACTCACTGAAACGGCACCTTAGGCACCTTTATAATCTTATTATGATCCACAATCCCACTTTTGATTTCTGTTTTATTCTCAGTTAGCTCAGAATAAGTGGATTGGAACATTTTTATTGTTTAATTTTCACGCATTGTGGGTACTTGTTCTTGCAGGAGCAAAGCACAGGGAGCGCCACATGTAATGTACTCACATTAATAAAGCACATTTCTAGTCTTACTGACCACTCAAAGAGCTTCTAAGTCCTACTTTAATTCTACATTCATACAGCACTTATCTGTACACTTTCAAGCACTTTAACATCCACAGCAAATTTAGAATCACCAATTAACCTAACATGAATGTCTTTGGGAGATAGCCAGAGCACCTAGAGAAAATAAAGAGGACTGAGGACCAACTGCTTGTTCTGAGTGTTTACATCTCTACAAACCTATGACCTCTGTTCCGTATGTGAACCACATATAGTTATACTACTATGCTCCTACACTGTTTGGAGATTTTCCCATGATCCTTCAAAGACCAGCAGGTGTCAGCCTCTGCTTGAACCTGCACAAATGTGGTGGGAACATAGATGTTTCGTATTACAATTTCAAGATCCCCCTTGAACTCTCTCCCATAAAATATACACACATATATGACATGTACAATTTCAACTGTCCCCAAAACCACTATTTTAATTGATTTGACCCAGAATAGCATCAAAGTACAAAACTTTTTTATCACCTGCCCATTCAAGTAAAATATTCCTATGTATTTGTATATTGGCTCAGTTTAGAAAAAGGCATTAAATTTCAGGATAAAATCTGGTCTGGGTTGACCAGATTGTTTAGAGAGGCAAACCTGAGATGGTTTTGAAAAGTACAGGGGGTGGTAGGGATATATTGGGTAAAGGATGTCGACTATGGTGCATCCAGGCAGCAGAAAAAGAGGAAGAGCACAGACAAGATTTATGGATATAGTGAAAGAGGACATGCAGTGGACCTGCTGTGGCAACCCCTACAGCGAGCAGCCAAACCAAGAACAACACAAACAAATACATAATGTTGCTTCGTACTAATCCTTTAGGATTTTCAGCTCAGGCATTTCATGAATATCAAGTTTGGAGTTTACATGTGAGTATAGTGAAAAATCTTTATTTGATAGTGCTTAATTCCTGTATGTTTTCTGTCACAGAGATCCGTAAGCAGAAGCTAATGGAATATCTGGCAGCAAAAGGAAAGCTGAAGCTACCTGATGCAAGGTAAGAATAAAACTGCATGTGGAAAAATATGTTTTATGAAATGTTGCTGGGTGTTGAAAGGAGACAGCATATCACCAGGAATTTATTATCTGGGACTGTGCCAGGTTTAGAACTGAAGAGGCCTCTTGGATGCAGTGTTGATTTTGAGAGCTAATTCTGATTACGTTTTAGTCAAGGTGTTTTGAGTAAAACATCATTTAGTTTTAGCCATAAATTAAGTTATAGTTGTCTAAATATAAGATTAAAGTAGACTAAATCTAAAGTTGAATCTGGTGAATAAAATATAAAGCATAAAAAGTTAATCATGTTTTTACTGGTGAGAGTTGCTCCACACGGTTTACAACGAGTCTTATTGTCCTTGACATCAAATGCCTAACATTGTTTGACTGATTGGATCACTTCCAAACTCATTCCACTTTTCATTTTGTTATTAATTATCATCAAGTGTCAGTACATTTCATTTTAGTTTTTGTCCTCGTGCATGAGTTTTTATTTAGTTATCATTGTTTTCTCTTGCATTAGAATCAAAATCTCAAAAAAAAAAAAAAGCCCAGTTAACTTCTTTTCAAACACCAAAGAAAATGTGAAAATGAAACAGTCCCCTGTGGGTATATATGGTAATCCATATAACAAATCAGACTGATTTTTTTCTGGGATTTAAATCCCCTACAAAGTCTCAAATCTTTCATATTTTTAAAGTATAAAAATAAATAAAACATCTAAACAATGAACATTGCATCTATCTATGTAGATATATCATAAACCTATTGACCTATATTTGCATATACTTATTTACAAATCCACATTCCATTTAATAAAACAAAAAAGAGGTCCATTGGGTTCATGGATTTTATGTGCACTGACCATGATTCAATGACACCAAATAATTGTAATTATTTTTGCGTTGTATGAACAGATGAATGACAAACATAGGGAGAAAATAAATTCTTACCACAGACTTTAACAAAAATAAAATCAGTTAATGATCAGCTCTAAAAAGATATCTGGTCATCATTTGGAAATTGTTGAAGCTCATTTTCTGTTTTGATAAATTAAGTAACTGGCGTTTCACTCCTTAGGTCAAACCTAAGTGGGAACTCTGTGAGTAAGAAGCCTGTGACATCTACACAAAAGGTACAGCTTGAATGCATGAACTGTTACTCACAAATCTGACAACAAAATCTTTAAATAATTCAGTGTCAGCGAAGGAATCTGAAACAGTTTGTTGGCTGGACAGGGATGCTGTTTGGAATCAGGCTAGTGTTGATTCCCTTTTTGTTAATTCGTAGTTTTTCTTTCACAGGTTGTTGCAGGAAAAGAAAACAAAGCTCCAGTTGACGGATTCAAGCGTAATATCTCAAGAGATCAAAGCGTGACAGCTCAGGCCAGTCGAGGCCCTGAAAAGAAAGCATTTGGTGTCAGTGACAAAGGAAATGTAAACGGCAATATACTGACGGCACAGCAGAACAACAGTCGTCCAGCACAGCCAAAACCTAATCGAAACCCTTCGCTCACCAGAACATACAATGTTGTGTCCTTCAAACCTCACCTGAATGGAGCCGGCCATGTCAACAAGCAGGCAAATGCAGGAATTCAAACTTCAGGCAAAGCCCCTTTAAACACAGCCCATACAGTCAGAGTCAAATCAAAAAGCAAATTCAGCTTTGGCCCAAGTTCTGCCGTATCAGGTCCAACGATGACGGTCAGTACCAGGATTAGTCTTGGCCCCCTTGTCAAAACAAAAACAGGACTTACTCCTGCAGTGATCCAGTCAAGAGCCACAAAGCCAAACCTAACACATACCTCTGTCACTGCAGCTAGTACAACTACCACAAATCAAATTGCTAAGAAGGTGCAATCCAGCAGCAAGTCAACAACGTCTGTTTCGCAGAGGTTTGCTGCAAATATTTCTTCAACTATGGGAGCTAAGAATAAAGTTCAGGGTCAAAACAAACTTAACTCTAAACCTGTTCTGGGCAGTCATTCTCAGCCATCTAAAAGTCAGTTATCAAGTGGACTGAAATCAACATACACATCTCTCAAGTGCACGGTTGCGTCTTTTAAGCCAGAGGGAAGAGTAGCAGCAAAAAAATCAACTGGTCAGCCTGCAAACAAGTCCACAAAGCCAAGAACTGAACCTAAAGGGGAGAAGAGCCAGCCATGCAAAGCTGCCTTCCAAACATTCTCAAGGCCGGCTAACAGATGCAACTCTCGACCTGTCGGTGAGACTGCTGTGACTGATACGGGAAGGAAAACCAAGATAACTAAAGAGACAGCTGGCAAGACAGAAAATCGTGCTTCAAATGCTCCTCCGCTCAAATCTGGTGTAAAAAGTAGAGTCGCTCCACTGATTTCACAGACAGTCCCGCCACCTTCCAGGACCGTCCGTCTCACAGGCCAAGCCACAAACACGAAGACCCCAAAAGTCCAGAGTAAGGTCATTCCTCAGACTGAGGGAAAGAAACTGACTGCTGCCCAGGTGGAAAGAATGTAAGTAGAACAGTACAGGTAACTGTACTACAAAATTATGACATGGTACAGTTAGTTTGCTAGATTTCCAATGTAGTTCACAGTGGGATTAAGTTTGCCTTGTGACTTCGGCCCCGGTAAACTTCAGTTCTTTCTGTATGTGATGAACACCAAAAGATATTTGTAGGACGAGATAACTTTTCAGTATTAGTATTTACTGACTTTATTTGGCTTAAGCAGATCCAAATATAAAAACTATTTGCTCGTCACGGATCGATTTCTAGATCAGTTTGTCACTGTAGACATTCCAAGCTCTGTTTTCATAGTTACATGTAATATTTGGTAATTGCTCCGTAATAACTCACCTCATTTTGACATAAAGGAAAAGACTGCAGGAATGGCGGGAGTCCAAAGGCATTACCTACAAACGTCCTCCAATGCAAGTCAAACCTCAGGTCAGGCGCACGGTCTCAGTGCCTCAGCCTTTCTGGGCCTCCATGACGGAAGAAGATGAGGCCTACTCCCTCATCTGTGCTGTAGATAGATCCCTGGCTGACTGCCTCAAGTTACTCAGAGAGGTGTGTGTTGTATTTGGTTTGATTCAGTGTCACTTTTCATTTAACTGCTCACCTGAAGTTGTGTAGTAAACACAGAGAACAGACTTTGTCGTCTCTGTGTAGTCATTAGATAAAGTGAGAAAAATGTATTTGACACAGAAAATGTTGTCTCACCTTGTTTGAAAGCAGATGTGCTTTTACCTGTTAAAACTTACAAGAAGAATATAACAGGACATCAGAGAATTTCAAACCCTACATTTAACTTTTTCTCACACCGGGTTAGTCATTACGTAATGGTAGTGTAAAAAAGTTATGACTAAAGATAAACATAAAATAAACTCTTTGGAGTATCCTGCCACTTACTTCAACACATGTTTCACATCTGCAGGGTTGCCGAGACCAGGTGAAGGAGGTTCTCTCCCGCCTGCCTGCCGTTTCCCAGAAATTTGCGAAATACTGGATCTGTCAAGTCCGCCTCATGGAGCAAGAAGGAAACTTCGATGTCCTACCCATGTTCGAAGAGGCTGTTCGTATTGTGTTGGAGGTAAGGCAACAGTGATATTCAGACTCTCAAGGTCTTTTATGTATTAAAAAAACATCTTCCTCTTCCATCTGTAGTCTTGTGCACACCCACATAAACAAAACAGGACTCACTCAGAGAAAAGGAAACCTTATAATTATAGCAGAGGTCAAAAATAGCATAGCAAATCTTAACTTAGATGACTCTGTTGTTGATGCATCAATGTGGGGTTTTCAGCATTTTTTTGGGGGGGGTTATGTCATGCATCCTGTTTGTCTTTAGTGCAGTATTCCAGATAACTCAGAGGCCAGAATTAAGTGAGTTCCAGTATCAGTGTCAGAAAGAAAAAAACAACCAGGTTTTTGTTCGGCTTCTTAGCTAGGTAGAGCAGTTCAAAAACAACACTGCTGCAGCATGTTCATGGATAGAGGCTGATCAGTGGTCTGCGTAGCTTATTTAGCGAGTCACAAATACACATTCCAACTAGTAACTTGGAAATTCTGACTGCATTTGGAAAACTGTCTTTCTCTTTAATCAAGTTTTCCTTTTATAGAAACGTTTGTATATGTCAGTCCTTCTCTGTTGATCTGTCACTTTTCATTTTTAATTGGTCTAGGATGAAATTGTGCCATACAAACAAATTTGAACTTGATACGCATATAGTTAACTTTAGCTCAGAGCAGGATGTGAAGAGTTTGTCGTCTCTGGGGAAAGCTTTCCAGTAATGTACAATAATCCTGTTTTCCTGTAATTGTATTTTGTTGTAGCCAGTGGATGAGCTGCGGATCGTGGTATTTGACATTCTGAAGAAAAAGGACGAGATCCAAGGTAACTCAGCTTCATGACCTGGGTGGGGGCAGCGGCAGTGTTAAGATTTACAATAGATAACTTTGGAATAGTTCTTAGATAAGGGGTGTCAAACTCATTTAATTCATGGGAAACATACAGCCTAATATGAAATTAAAACCATTGCATAATAATATGTTTTCCTTCCTTTTAAACAAAAATACAACCACGAATGTTATTTAAAATATGCACATTTAATAAGATGCACATTTTTAGAGTATATGATTACCAGTCTGAGGTACTGGTGTGGTATCCAAAGCCTGGGTATTGTCTTTGTCATTGGAAGTGTAAATGTGCAGCTACTAAATGCACACATTTTCTACATCAAATCAAGTCCTGTTAATTCTTGCAGGATATTTTCCCCAATTAAATTTAGTAAAACTCACATTTTCATGTTGTTTTCAGCTAAAGAACAGGACAAAAAGGTCGAACATATTCCAACACCTGAAAACACTCCAGACTGTGGCAGCAATCCATTGATGACCCCCAAACCTGTCAGAGCGCTCATTTATGGGGAGAGAGGAGACTCGTCTGTGGTCAAGTACAAGATCACAGCAACCCCTGGGTATGTTCGAGTCATCGTTTCATTTTCTCCATGTTACCGTTCTCTGATGTATTTGTTTGGTCGCTCAAGAAAATTTAGCATTAGTTCAGCTCTAATCTGTTTGATGACAGACCCATGAGTTGTAAGCTACAGAGGTTACGAGCCATCGACTTTTCATGATAACAACGCCAACGGCTCGTTTCCTTTTTTGCATTCACACGTTAATAAAAACATTGCATAGTTAATAATGGGGGGAATTTCTGCATCAGTTTGCAAAGAGCATGAAGAAAAGAAAAAAATGTGGGGAAAATGGGACACTGTCAGTCAATCCCATTTATTAAGGCACATTCTAAATTATGTGTGCCAAGTTTACTGTGTTCTGTAGATACTGTGAGTAATGTAAATTTATATAAAGAGTGTTTGTCGTGCTCCTTTGAACACTGTCCCACAGACAACTCTTAAGAGATCACTCACTAAAATCACTGCTGGATGCACAGTTTGAGAAAGGCTAAGTTGTTGTGTTGCTTTGTCATTTGAGTGTAAACATTTAAATGAGCTACATCCAGGCTCTGTGCCCTCAGCTAGAAAAGCTGCTTTGCTCCTGCCGTGTGTCTCTGGCATTAAGATATTTCCTCATTGTTTTTTATTCGCGTAGGGAAGCATTCTTCACAATACTGAGCTGTTCTCTTCATATAAATTAAATCCAGTTTTCTTAGTCGTCCTTTCGTTGACCTTGAGTTGTCTCCCATGACTTACCGGAGTCTTTCAGCCCTGCTCTGACACATTGAAATGACATGTTTGAACCATTCAAACATGTTTTTGTTTGTTGTTTTTTTTATTCTCGGCCCGTTTTTTGCAGCTAGGTAACTTCTTCGTGCAAGATATAGATTTGTTCTTATGGTCCTTATGCTATTATTTTATTTCTTCAAATAATACAGTGTACATAGTGATGTAAAATTTGCCTTTAAAACCTATGTATGTTGCGTGTATGGTGCTGCGGTAATCTGTGCATATATTTAGAACTAAACAACAGCATTTACCAAAAGAGGTCCAAAAGCAAACGCTCCACTAAAACAGGGTCAGATAATTTTTTAAGTGATGTTGATATTATAATAATGATACTGTTAATTTGTGTTCAGGCTGCTGTATGAAACACATGTTAAACACAGTAAACTGTAATGTTAGAACCTTTTTCACTGATCTGTGTGCTTTATTTGGTTTCACCTTTTTCCTTATTCTGTTTGAAGTATGCTTTTTGTTTTAATCACAAGTCAGAAGCAATAAGAAAGAAAAAATATGCACAATGAGAATCATATTCAAGCAGCTTAACAAAGAAATGATGAGTTACTTACAGTTTTTACAGCAAGATGTTTTTTTTCTGTGGATTATAATTAATTATGTTTTATCTTCACTTAGTGGCCCTCCAAGTCAACGGAGAGAGTCAGTAAAGGTCAACGGCCAGGAGGTTCGCTTCTTCACCCCGGTTAGGCGGTCAGTGCGAATCGAGAGAGCCTCGCTCCGATACCCCTCTCCCCTTCAGGACCACGACCTGTGCGTGAACTCGTACAATGACGTGCTCTGTGAGGATGAGAAAGAAAGAAGCGAAGAGCAAACGGATTGGGAACCCAGCCCGTCTGAAAGTAGTGCACCAGTGTATGTTTACAGAGAAAACGAGGCGCTCAAAGACAAAGTGGTTGTCCAGCTAGTCTGTGACGACGATGATTAGCTTCACTGGTTTATCAATATTACACCATTTGTTACTTTTAACGTGGAAGGGAGGGTGAAAAAACCATTAGTCTGCATGCTTCGATGCTTTCACCCTTCTGTGATTTGAGAATATGAGTTTCCTTGTAAATATATTGGCTGATATTTTGGGGAGATTGTTGTTTTTTTCATAATTTGGTGTTTGACACTTCTTTATGGAAAACCTGTTGTGTTTATTTGGCTGCTCTGCACACTGTTTATTCACATACACGCCCTCCTGTTCATATACGCAACACACTTCTCACTACCTAAGTACACATTCTCTTGATGCCGTTTCTTTTCAGTTATGACCTCCTGTTGTCGCTCGTTCCTTTTAGTTACGCCTGTGACTCAATGACATGACACATTTGAGCTTTTCTAAACAGTCTGTTTTCCTTTTTTTCCTTTTTGGATATTTTTAATATTTCAAGTATTTGATATACTCCCTTATGGAGAAGCTGTTGAGTTTATTGTCCTGACTTTGTTATTTTTTATTTTTCGAAGAATGCAATGTAAATAGTAATTTAAAATAAATATTTCCCTTTAAAGCCTATAAATCTGTATGTGTATATGTTGCATGTATAGTTCTGCAGCACTTCTTGCATAACTTGGGGACTAAAATAAACAGCGATGGATCAAAAACTGCTGTGGCTGTTGGAGCTGGAAGTATAGAACTAAGTTGCTCTGCACAGCAGGTCTGCATCATAAATATGTACAAATATGGTATTAATACGGAATAACAGAAACTGAGAACGTGTTTTGCCACATTTTCTCAATTTAAATGAATAAAAATACAAGTGGAAAGCCTTTACTGAAAGTCTGGGTGACTCATTCAGGTATTGGGTGTGAGAACAACTTTAAAATTGCTATTTAAGAAGCATCAGTCAAAAAAAGATTTGCAGACTACATTCAATAAGAAATAAATTTAGTTTACGCCTGTTTGATACTCAGTCGGACCCTCTTTTGTCTTCAGAACGTCCTTAATTCTTCGTGGCATAGATTTAGCATTCCTCCAAAATTTAATTCATATTTACTGGCAGCACAGAGGCGGTTTCTTGGCTCAGATTTTTTTCTGTGTGTGTGTTATTCTAAACAATAGCTCAGTGTTTAATAAAGTTTATAATAAAATGAGATAACCTTATCAATACAGCGCTAATCATTTTCCGGTGTTTCTAAAAGAACTCATTGTGTTCCTAAGTGAGTAATGCTCACTAAACCTACTCCCACGTTCAATTCAATTGTATTTTTGTAATATCAAACTGAATTTTAAAACCTCACAGTTTGCAAACCAGCCACTAAGAGTTCACTGTTAAGTCAATGTTACATACCGTCTGCACAACAAGCTGTTGATGTCTTAGAAATGTGCAGCTATAGAAAAACCCTCATTTGGTGCCACATAAAGGAACTTGTGTGATTTTTTATAGTTGGCACGTAGTCTTTGCTCCCTATGAGTAGGCTACACTCACAGTGGAACTGACTCACTGCTCTTTCTGTTTATAGTAGCTATAAAAAGATTTATACTCAGTGCTTGTCGTTAATGAGTGAGGGGAACTAGTGAGCCAAAGCAATTTCTGTGGTGACACATCATTGATAGTATTAAAATCTCTGTAGTGATTCACTTCAGTGCTCTTCAACTGGAAATCCTTGGCTCAAATGGACCTGTAGCAGTAAAACACCAGGACAAAAGTATAAAGTTTAAAGGTCTTTTGAAAATCAAATCCCCTCAAAATGTATACAGTACTTTGAAAAAGTGTTGCTTCCCCCCATTTCTTTACATTTTTCTTCCAAAGAACCAGAATTTCTTGTAAATTTTTCTTTAATTAAAGTAGTGTTAAGCAATAGTTTTAATTATTTTTTTTAAGTTTTGGCTTCTTATTACAAGTTTCTCCCAACTGGAAGCATAACAGTCACACTCGACACAGAAAGAGCGATTTGCCATTTTGGCCAGTAGAGGGAGTGCTACATGCTTCTACTATTTTGGATCATTTCAAATTGTCACACGCGTTTTTGTGTTTGTTTTAAACGAACATTTTGCATCAGAAGGAATTCGTTACATCCTAAACATCAGTCTTCTCCTCTTTTTAAATCACCATCCATTTCACCTGTTCTGGGTTTTCTGAATGTTCACATTTATCGTGAACTTATTTGAGATTACAATAAAGAGGGGTACACTCTCTCAGAAAATTGCACTCTAAACTCAAGCTGAGGTAGTTGAGCAGACTGCTTATCTATATATAGAGAGATAGATAGATATAGATTTATAGAGAGATATTATTATTTATTTTTATTTTATGTAATTTTAGTATTTTTATTTGTTTTATTTTTCGTTTTATTTTATTTTTTAGCATTCGGCCATGCCAGCTAATAAAAAAACATGTATTATTATTAATTATTAAAACACCATGGTCAGGTCGCCAGTCTAGAATAACAGAAATGATAAACCCACGTCCAACACTCCCACGTCACAAGCTTGCGCAGTGACCCACAGATTACTCGCCTCCTATTTAAGTCTCCTTTCCGCCACTGCAGTCTAAAGTTACAAACTGCACGCGCTGCACTTCCAATTCAGACATCATCACAGCCGGTAAGTCACAGGTGCTTTGATTTGTGCATGCGCAACAGCGTTCTTTAGCTCTTGTAACAGCAGTAAAGTGGTTTAAAAATAAGGCAGGCTGCACTGCACTCTCCGATAGCGGTGTGAAAGCAGCCTGCAGCAGTCGCTGCAAAAAATATCTGAAAGTTTATTTGTCATGCGCTCGAGATTTTCTCCGTGAAATAGCTGTTGTTTACAAATGGCTTCATAACTCAAGACTCCAACTTGGTAATAGTTCAATAAAAGCTAAAATCTGTTATTTTAGCTACGCAGACTCCAGAAGTAGCTGAATAAGTAGATAAATGTTACATTAAACGTATTATTTATTTATTTATTTATTTAAGAGTGCTATTATGTGTTTTTGCAAAATTCAAATGATCATTATGCTGAAATGTCCCCCTGCATCATATTTTATTTTGCTCTTTTTTGTTTGTTTGTTTGTTTGTTTCATTCCCCATAAGAAATTTATTCAAGAAAGGCATTTTCTTTTTAATCTCTTATCCTCTAATTTTTAAAGATGGATTTATCACTAATCACAGAAATAAATCACAAGCTGGAAACCTTCAAAGCTGCAAGGAACTTAAGATCATTTCCAGAAAGCATTCATGCACTAGGAACAAAAATTGAATCCCATCAAGTCAAATTACTGAACAAGGAGACCAGTCTGTGTACCTCCTACTGTTTAAGATCTCTGCTGGTCTTAACGTTCTCCTCCTCATGCCAGAACCTCTCTGAGCCGACAGGATGAGTTCACGTGTTCTGAAGATTAAAGATGGGAGGTTGGTGAAAGCCTTGAAATTTGAAGATGGATTCAAGCTGTGTGCTGTTGACTCCCAAACAAGTAAGAATTTTATCAGCAAAATCATTCAGATTTGCCTAAGTGGCAATCCAAAAACAGGAAACAACATTGTTTACACTGATAGCTTTATATATGCACTGATTTATTGCATGAAATGGGTTATTGTGTCATTAATAAAGAAGTAAAGTTAATGTTATTTTTTGGGGGGGTTTTAGATGATGATATGGTCTACATAGAGAAACACCGCTCAAACAACTGGATAGCTTTTAAATTCAATCTGATGGGGGAAGACTATTTCCTAAAGGGGAATAAACACTCCCTTGAGGTAAATAGAACTTCAAATAGAACAATGCATTTTCTCTCTCTCTGTCTCCCTGTCGATCATTCAATCTAAAATTACAGAAGTAGACTTGTATCAGTTACTTTTTTACATCTCTACGTCTGCTACATCTGTTTACAGCTGGTTCCGCTGGATCAGCTGGATAGTGACTCAGTGGAGTACTGGTTTCAGAAGCACAACTATGGAGGCAGCGAACACTACAGTCTCAAAACTGTGCGTCAACCGCAAAAATACGTCTGCATATCTCAGAAAGGCAGACGATGGTTTTTCAGCCTCAGTGACACCAAGCGGGGTTTGGCTGAAGTCAAAGATGAGGCAAAGTAGATGTATGTAAGTTAGTTTGTTTCTTTTTATGTTTAGTTTGTTATTTTATGTTCCCTTTAAAATGCTCCCAGTGTTAAAATGGTGCAGGTTCACTATATGTGTCTCAATAGGAAATCACATTCTTTGCAGCAGCCTTCCCTAATTATTCCTCTGTGTGCTCTTTGTCCTGCAGGCATTCGCCAACAGCCTTTTGCACACATTTACTGCAGTCTGTTCTGTCTACAAACTAAAGAGGAAGACAGTTTATCTTTAGCTGAATCCAAGCAGAACTCTCTCTTCCTGCTGTGCTTTGATAAAGTAGCTGGACTAACTAGAGCTACAAACTGGAGATTAGTCTGGCTGGCTAATTTTGTATTCTTGGTATAGGGGGAAAAATGCTTTGGTAGTTGGGTTGGGTGGTAAAAGCACAAAATAAAACTTTGCTCTTTTTTTCATATTGTAAACTACAGGTGGTGCAAAGCGATGAGACTACTGGCCAATCTCAAAGAAACTGTACAAACATTGTCCATATGTTTTTTTAAAAAGAATTTATTACAAATCCCAATTCTTTAGATTTTTGTATTCATCGTTCCCCTGTGATTGCAATATACACTCTCTGTTTGTTTCACATGCCACGCTCAGCGACAAAAGTTTGTTCTTGGCACCACAACAAACATAGTGAAGAATTCGGAAAAAGCAGGTTTTTGTACGATATGAGTTTTTAGCCCCTAATATGATCAGACACTGTGGCGCCCGAAATTGGTGTGAAACTTGTTTTTGTTCTATGGAAAAGTTCACAGCTACACACCTAAAATGAATTTCCTGGTCTCACACTTTGAAATGTTTGGCTTGAATAACAAAGGAAACAACTGCAGCAGAATTTATCATGATAAGAAATGAAGGGGGGCAAAAGCATGCAGAGTGGCTGCAGTACACGAGGTTTTTTAGAGGTTTGACGACCCTGGCAAAAAGTTCTTAGTTATTACTGCCGTCAGTAATATGTGGCGCACCAAGGAATGTGGTCTACTGTTGGTTTGTGTTGTGTTGGGTCTTTTTCCTTCGCTCCTGCATTTTGTCTTGAGAAGACAAGAATCATAAAAGATAAACAACTTCTGTTTTGTAAGGTGGAAAATAAAGTGTAAAAACGCCCCTGCTGCCATGTGTCTGCTTCTCATTTGTGTTATTTTAGAACTTTATTATCTTACTAGTTTTAAGCAGTTCTTGCCAAAGTGAGTAAAGTGCTCATTCATCTTTTTTTTTTAATGTTTATTTATAAGATTTTAAGTTCGAAGTTGCATAAAATCACACCAGACAAAGGACATAAGATTCAAAAACAATAACATTCAAGCACAAGAAAAAAACAAACAAACAGGAAAGAATAGAAAAAATACACCGATTAGCCAGTACAAATCAAAAGTTCAAAAGAAATACCAGTGTCCAAAGAAGATGATCTTCTGTGTGAGGTTAGACAGGGCAACAGAGAGTTCACCAAGTCCAGAAGATGTGGGGAACAAGTCCAGGAAGGAATCAGGGTCTGGCAGAAGTGCAGTTTCACACAAACACAAAGTGCAGTCAAATGGGTTAAAGTTATGTTGAATCCCCGTTAATATGATTGAGAAAAGGGCCCCAGATTTCGACAAACTTAAAATGAGTGTCAGCCAGACGATAATGAACCTCTTCAATACACAAACATGCAACCATCTCACGTAGCCAAACCCTAAACAATGGAGGAGCTGGTGATTTCCAGGCTCTAAGAATAAGTCTTTTAAGTGCTCATTCATCTTCAGGATTATCTTACCTTCTCTCTCTTCATGATGAATTCTGCTGTCATTCATTTTCTTGTTCAGGTGGCTTTTCCATCCAAGCCGACTGTGTCACTGAGCATAGCACAACCTGCAGTAAGTATCTGGAAGACAAATAGAGCTCCCAAAAAATACCTCATAATTTTTTCCATATCCAAAGAGCTGCAGGAACAGACACAAACTCTGCAATACAAATCTGGATCAACACAGTACTGCGCTGGGACCTTTATGCTTCGTTTCCTGTTTCCCTGGTTGCAGTACAGGCACAGTGTCGCAGTCTCTGGTCCATGAGTGGTCTGTATATATGTAACATGCTCAGTGTGACGAATAGCAGAGGTCATCAGGCTAGGGGTTTCTTTTTAAAGTTGAAATGTCACACTGGCAGTAAATAGACCTTTTTTTCATGGCAGCAGAGTTTCCCTTGAATGTGAAAATGTTCCTCAAATGCTCTTTGCATGTGTCAACAGTAGATATCTAGGCTAAAGAGTATTTTCTTACATTTGTGTAACTAGTAAGTACATTGTTGCAAAACTGTTGGGCGGCTGTTATGTTGCAAAACTATTGAGGCGGCTGTTATTTTTGTTTGTTTTTCCACAAAAATGTCTACGATGACTTTTTTGAGAATATTTAGTGATGTCCAGCTATAGTGAAACTTGCTTAATACTTCAATATATCCACCCAAACCCAAAAGAATGAATGCATTTCACAACACTTACTCCTGAAGGTTCTTGTCTTAATAAACAGACATTTCTTCTTAATGGAGTCCTTTACACAGGAAGTTAGGTAAGAAGTTATTTATGTGTAGTGAGTAAGGTTAGAATCCAGTCGGGTTTCCTCTCTCTGGTGTTGCCACTATGCTTTTGTGTAGCTGTCAGTGGAAACCTTTTAGTCTCTTTAACGTAACAAACATCCTAAAACAAAACATACACAATTACATTTATTGTTAAACAAATATGAGAAATTCAAAGTGCATAAAAAATGGCCATAAAAGTAAAGGCAGAGTTTACAGTTTCTATCTTTTATTGTTTTATAGC
The DNA here is from genome assembly GCF_036321145.2 of Pelmatolapia mariae. NCBI lineage: Eukaryota > Metazoa > Chordata > Actinopteri > Cichliformes > Cichlidae > Pelmatolapia > Pelmatolapia mariae. The sequence goes on along the minus strand of NC_086237.1, from coordinate 36,951,089 downwards.
CATTCAAACCTGACAATAATCCTGGACGTATACAAAAACTTTCATACGTATTCGGACAGTGACAATGGTAAAAAGAGAGTGTGCGCTCTTTCAGCTTTAAGGTTTTACATTCCAGGACACAAAACCAGCTGGATCTCGCCAGGTCCTCAGATGAACAACACACTGCCAAGTCAGCACACGACGCTAAGCAGAAAGAAATGCAAAAAACACGACCGAGGCTACAGGGCTCAGTTACAGTGTTTAATGTCAAAATTCTTGACAGCAATTTTAGATGGTTTGATTTACCTTCCTAATATTAACTGGAAGGTGACTGACTGTCCAAAAAATGTTTTTGTGAGTCATATGGATTACAGCAAAAATAATTCATTTGAAAGCATGAGTGAAAACTCTGCTGCAAGATAAAAAAAATACTTTATTCATTCTATATGTGGGAAATCCTTTTGTTATAGGGCCTGAAATTACATTATTACACCAGTAAAGGGATCTGCCTCTGTGTGGAGTTTGCACGTTCTGCTAGTGTTTGCACCTTTAATTAAAGTTTAACTAAAGCTTTTAGGATTTATCCTCTCCATTTATTTCTTCCCATTATTTCATTTACCCACACAATAGGTGCTCAGACATAGCAGTCGGGCCCACAAAGAGATGAGTACGAGAAATATCAACTAATTCTGATTGGTTGGTCTGGAGCCATAAACCGTTTTAAAGGCACTAAATGGTTCTTGTAAAGCTGTAAAATGAGATCTTAGATGCCAGCGCTCTGTTATATGCAAGAAGCAACCTTTCATCTGCACCTATATATTGTAAAACAGTCTGGTATCTGCAGCCTGCATTGGGTCCTACACACTGTGAGATTATTATACTATCTTATGCCACATTATACCTCTAATTAAAGATTGTGAAATCATTATGTAGTTTTAGTTTGCATTATATTCCTGACTTAGAAGAAGGTGACAACCATTAGATTTATTAGACTGATTTGTTTTACATTAGACTGCTGATTTATTGTGAATGAATGACATTGTTGTATGATGCATTGTACTGCTGATTTATAAGAAATACTGTTTTCAGAGAATCATGGCCTTATTTGTCTGATTAGAAAGAACAGAACATACTGCATAGGAAGCCAAGGTCGTAACCTAGGCTGCCTGAGAGAGAAAGAATGTGGCTGTTTAGGTTTTATGACTTTGGGGGGGCTGAAGCTATAGGAATGTTAGAAACGGTCAGACACTTCGAGATCTGCTGTGACCCTCTTTGTGCAAATCTCCCATCCGGATGATTCACAATGCTCATTGTGTTTGTATGGATTAATAAGATTTGTATGGATTAAAGTGATTGTTGATTGAGCATTTATACACCGAGTGTTGTTCTTCCTTCAGCCCAAAGATCAAAGAATTGGGATATTTAACAACGCCATGTAACTTGACATGTTGAGGGTGGCTTTGAAACTGGCACAATCTGCATGCAGCTGTATTGGGTAGCTGTCTGCTATAGGCTTCACCTCCACTCATGTGAGTGACTGCTAAGTCTTTGTCTTCAACATGGGTCTGATTTTGGTTACTTTTAAAGCATTTTAATGCAATAATTTGACAAATAATATTGCATTCTCTGCAGTTAACTGTGCTAAGAGCCCATCCAAGAAGTCTGTACTTTAATTCTGTTCAGTGAAATTCTAGTATTTATGCTTAACATTGTTTACCTCCATTTAGCATGTATCTATATCAATGCATCGTGGCCCAATAGTGTATGAAAGAAACCTTGCTGACCAACCTTACTAGTGTCTAGGCATGGGAATTGAGAACCGATTCCTAGTAGTTTAATACTTTGAAATTGTCAGTCTGACTCCCTTATCTCACTTAGTGGTTCCACTTACACTACAGTCAGCAGATTTCAGTTCATGTGTGGGAGGAGAACAATAGTAGTACAGTCTGCAGAATGGATAAAGAGATTACTTTTAACCCTTTAGGACCTACCATAGAACCAAGTCCGCCAGAGCTTACTTTATATTTTTACATGCTGTAGTGCCATGTTTGGGAGCATTTCACGTTGCTATACATCAATACAACTGTTATAGCCCAAATTTTAAGTCCATAGTAACTACATAAATTGCAAAAAAAGTGCAATAAACTACAAAAAAAATTGAAAATCATTTTTGTTTTTTTACATATATTTCTACTTAGAGAAATTTAAGAGGTTTATCCCTCAAAACTTTAAATACAAAAAAGTTGCTAAAAATAGTTGACAGCAACAGCAAATTTATTTTGAGTGTCTTCATAGTTTTATTTTTGAGATACACCAATTTTTATATACTGCAGAAAAAATGAAAATAAATATTATAATGCAAATTTGCAAAAAAAAAACCCCAGCATGTGCATCAAAATAAACCTTTTAAAGCAGTGCAATATGAGTTCTAAGCATCCCAGAAACTATTCAGAAAAGCATGAAGTCAAACATGACTTTTAAAAACACCAGTACAGGCTTATAAGGCCTATAAGTAAAAAACTACATTTTCCGCGAAAATGACGTCACTTCCGGTTTCGGGCAGGTAATGGCGGACATGCGATAGTTCGCGCTGACCTTTATAGGGCTTTGGAGCGTGATGTCACGGGGGCGGGCGTGGAAAGGATTTTGGCCTGATGCGCCATTTTCGGGGTCAAAACAAAGCGCAAGCGAAAAAGGAGCGAAGGCACACACAACAGCCATGGTTCGTATTTGGTGTGTGGTCGGCTGCAATGTTCGATCGCACGACCGGCAAGAGAATAAGCTTGAAAATGGTTTATCTTTTCATTTTTTCCCAACCTGGAAGCAACATGAGGCAGCTCGTGTATCGGATGTTACCAAAGGAAGGCGTCTAACCTGGATAGCAGCTGTGAGACGACCTGATATCCAGTTCTCTTCCATCTCCAAATATCTGTTGGTGCTCCAGACATTTTCATTCCAGTAAGTTCTAAATATGTTCATATCACTCTTTATAGCCTATTAGTTTTATTTTCGATGCGCTCTGAGGTCATAGCAAATTAGAACAAACATCCTACTGAGTGATTTTGCAGAACTACCTTCTATTTATAGAGTTGCTAATTATTTGGCATTATTGCAGGCAAACCAGCCTATGAAATGGATGAAACACATCGTGACTGGGTTCCAGCGCTACACAAGGGACCTGCTTCAAACATACCACCATGCCAGTCAGATTACTTCTTCCATGTGAGGGTGAAGAGGTGACCCTCCTGGATAAGATGGTGAAGGTTTGCTGCGTTTTGGTGAACAGTGTGGTAGTAAAACCAGGGAAAAATGAAACTTGCTCCTGTTAAATATTCTTAAGTCTTGTGCTGTTAAAATTGCTGTATCTTTTTCAAAAGATACAGTAAATAAAGTAATGTTAGTAGTGGGTGATATCATGTAAACACTGTCATGATTTTGTGTAAACATTTTGTCATTTGTAAACTATAAATGACATGGATTCTACATTGTAACTGATGTTCTATAAAGTGGTTTTAATTTTAAAAAAGAGGCAAAAATGAGTTTGTTTCTTTATTCAACTTTTGAACAGTGGTACTCAGTCAGTACATATTCAGTAAATGCAAATTATTTACATGGCAGTGCACTACAGGCGTAAATCTAGACCCCTAGATAAAACATTATGGCATTATAGCGGTGACAACTCCTCCACAGTAGCAGGTGGGATTTTTCTTTTTTGAGGACGGCTCCTTTTACCTTTCAATATGGATGGTCTGTTTATGTTTTGATCAAGAGCCTTGTTTTGGGCAGCTGAAGAGGAGAAGTCTATCTTATGGCCAACCTCTGGCTGTATCTTGGTCATATTACCCAGCAAAACCCAGTATGCAGGTTCATGTGTAACAGTCCTTGTGCCACGGATCCGCACTTTTGCTTCTACATTAAACAGAAGAGCAGTGACATGGGTGCAGGTCTCCGTGACTCCGGCCGTACAGGTGCAGTGAGCGTCTTCAACCTTCCCTGTGATGCTCACAGTGACCCATGGCTGCAATGCTGGTTCATTCAGTCTTTGAGAGTGTAGTACCTGAAACACACACAAAGTTCATTTAAAGACAAGAACTATGAGCCAAGGCCAACATAAATGTGTTTTATCTACTTTATCATAAATGTAACAAAGTGTTTAGAAATTTAGCACATACATGTAATTTTTCAATTTTTTATGCATCCATCTATAGAACGCTGCATGTTATATTCTAAATCTGCCTGTTCTCTGTCAGAAACCTGCCTGCAGAAAATGAACCTAAAGTATGCAATGCAAGGATGTCATCACTTTCAAGATGGAGAAAGCCTAAAGTGACAATTATGAATCACTTAATATGATAAGGAGATTCTGCAGGTCATTAATCAAAGTATAAAACTAAAATAAAATGTATTTTTAGTGACACAGGATACAAATATGGAAGCAAGATGTATAATTAGAATTATTTATAATAAATATGAATAAATCATTGCAATTTCTGTAACCATAAAGAATAACTAAATCCTTCAGGACAATGTCACATCAGTGCACTGAACTCACTATGTTATCCCTCTAACAGCCTCCACATGTTCTCACTGTAATTTCCCCCTCATGAATGAATTTATGCTGCACTAATCTGAATGTTTGGAGGGAAATCAAATGTATTTCACTCGCAGTACTCGAGCTGACTTACCTTTGTTTGAATGACGACTTGTACGCGCTGACTCCACAGACAAGGTACGAAAATATGTCAGGCTACGTCAATAGCGGTAGGTCTTCAGGGTTTCTACTCCACGGCCGTTGTTGTGCCAAAAAATGATTGCCTGCCAAAAACTGATTTCCAATGTTTCTGTGCATTTTTTATGTGTAATATCTTTACGTATGTTGGTAAATAGACTTTGGTGAACAGGGTTTACAAAGGGGTTATATATAGAATTAAAAAATTATCTGTTTTTGAAGTATCTTTACAACTCTGTGTTATTGTACTTACATTATAACCAATCCGGTCCTTTATCCCCACTTAAAATATTTTTACAGAACTATTGTAATATTTGCTGCCATTTCTGCTGTCCTCTTGGCCAACTTACTCTAACAAAAGACATTTTTAATGTTAATGAGATTTTTGTAACTGCATAAATAAAGGTTATATAAAAGTCACTGCCAAAAACTGATTGTGGCTTTTACCTTGTTACACGAATGTTGTTTGTGGCTCAAGATGACTTTATGTCATCCATGAGAGATACATTTGACATATGTTTCACATATTATAGCCCAACAAGTTACTTATAGCAGTTTAAATACGAGCAATCAGTTTTTTGGCAAATACCGGAAATCAGTTTTTGGCACACAATCACTTTTTGGCACAACACCGTATTTCATACGGGTCCACATTTCCAATGCACGCTATTTTCTGCAAGTAAAGACTGATTGCAAGTAAAGTAGAGTGCTTCGCCTCTGGACGCAATCGGTCTCTATACAGTCCATTCTCTTTTGAGCTGCTTTTAAGCATCTTTCTTGTAGCCGTCGTTCCAACACAGTGTGTTTGTTTTGATTCGTAGACCCCGAAAATGGCGCCGCGCTCCCACAATGCATTGCGGCGTGATGTCAACTCCAAACCCCTATAGGGCTTTGGAGCGTGATGTCACGGGGGTGGGCGTAGAAAGGATTTTGGCCTGATGCACCATTTTCCGGGTCCAAACAAAGCGCAAGCGACAAAGGATCGAAAGCACACATAACAGCCATGGTTCGTATTTGCTGTGTGGTCGGCTGCAATGTTCGATCACACAACCGGCACAGGAATAAGCTTAAAAAGGGTTTGTCTTTTTATTCTTTCCCAACCTGGAAGCAACATGAGGGAGCTCATATGGCGGACCTTACCAAACGAAAGCGTCTAGCCTGAATAGCAGCCGTGAGACGAGCTGATATCCAGTTCGCTTCCATCTCCAGATATCACTTAACTTACCGGACATTTTCATTCCGGTAAGTTCTATATATGTTCATATCACTCTTTACTAGGGATGGGTATCGTTTAGGTTTTATCCGATACCAGTACCAAACCGGTACTTTTGAAACGGTGCCGGTGCTTAAACGGTGCTCGAACCGGTGCTTAAAGAATCAAGAACACAAACTTTGTCCTAAAACCTCTCATGTTTAGCTGTTGTTTTTGTAAAAAGATAACAATGTTAGCCTTTTCTGTAGCTATAGGGGATTTATGGTATCACTCTTGGCTGGAAGCAGTGCTTAAACAATGGAAAAAAAACACCAACTTTGTCCAAAAACCTCTCATGTTTAGCTGTTTCCCACTTTTTTTTTTGGTCATTTTAGCCTCTTTGGCCAGGGTGAAGGGAGTATCTGCTATCAAACAAGAAGAGAGCCGCATGTAACTACGACTGTGTTTGCTAGTTCACCTTACATGCATTAGTTTAATAACGTGCTTAGCCTACTCAACGTAAATTACACACGAACAACATTAAGCTACTGACCCAGAGAAGAACGGCTGCTGCTGCCATCATCATCCGTCATCATTTCTGCTACACTGGCAGGGCTCGGGGCCAGGACTCTCCTCTTCAGGTTCTTGGGGGATGTTGCTAACTCCGGGTCCGATAACAGGCAATCCACCCGCAGTAGATGTGCACGGTGTGAGGTCTCGCAGCAAGCTATCAAATACGGTGCATTTCTCGGCTTTTAAAAAAACCTTATGCGTCGCCAGGTGTTTCATCAGATTCGAGGTGTTACCTCCTTTGCACAGTATCACTGTATCAGCATAATAGCACTTGTTGCAGGCTGCTGAGTTTGCATCTTTTGCTATGAAGTACAGCCAGACTTTTGACCGCTTCGCCTTGGGCATTTTTAATCTGCAGCTCTGCTCTAAAAGAACGTACGTACCTGGGCCCGCCTACTACGCTTGCAAAGGTAAAATGATTGGCTAGAATCCAAAGTGTATGACATCTCAGTTAAAAAAAGCACCGAAATGAAGCACCGAAATGTGTGCTGCTTTTCGGTCTGGTTACTACCGTTTATGTCAGATACCGGTACCCATCCCTACTCTTTACAGCTTAATAATATTATCGTTGGTGGTCTCGGAGGTTATAGAAATTGTGAACAAACATCGAATGGAGTGACTTTGCAGACACACGTGCTATGTAACGATTCGCTAATTCTTTCGCACAACTGTAGGGAAACCTGCCTATGAAATGTATGTAATATCTTGCCCGATTATCAGTGTGGTAGTTTGCATCAACTTTACAATTATGGGCACATAATATGACAACGAGATTTTAGCAGTTCATTGATAAATATATAACATCAACTGTGGTAGGGGGTGAACCATGGCTATTACACTCGATGCACTCCAGCTGACTTACCTTGGTTTAAATGACGATGTACTCACAGTTTGGCGGCTTGAAAATAGCCAAATCTTGCACCCAGCCGTTTGTAAATTGGATGTGCGCCTCCAGTGACCTGTAATTACGAAACTGGTTCACAGTGTAAGCGCTTACTCCACAAACAAGATATGTGAAGATATCGGGGTGGGACAGTGGCGGTAAGTCGTCAGGGTCTTTACTCCACTTCATATGGGTCCACATTTGCGATGCACTCTATTTTTTTCCAAGTACTGCCGCTTCGCCTCTGGACGCAATCGGTCTCGATACCATCCGTTTTCTTTTGAGCTGCTTTTCTTGTCGTCGTCGTTCCAACACAGTGTGTTTGTTTTGATTTATGGACCCGGAAAATGGCGCCGCGCTCCCACAATACATTGCGGCGTGACGTCAACTCCAAAGCCCTATTCCAACCTAAGAAGTGTTACGAACAGCTGATTGGATCGGCAAAGCGTGTTTCGGGAATATTATGTTTTTGTTGCTGCAAGTGGTTTTTATGCAATTTTTGCAAAGCTATATGTGGAAGGAAACCGTGACCTAGGACAAGCTGATGGCATAAGATGTAAGTACAACTCCTCCGGTTTCATATGCAAAAAAAATTATTGCGCTAGTGTAGCTGAGATATAATATACTGAGTGTGAACATTCTCAAAACTGTATTGTATATAGTTTATTTTTTTATTGTGTAAATTTAATTTTTGTAAAACTAAGGTTCCACATGTCACTGTTAAAGTGGGGCATTAATCAGTGTGACACCACTTGTAAACATGCTGCATGTGTGGGGGTTCCCAGCCAGAGCTGCATGGACTCCACACTGGGATGAGGAGAGGCCTGCTGTTGCTGTGTGACACTGATTTTGCTGCTGCACTTTGTCTTTTAGAAATAAATTCAGTTTCCAGCCAGTCTGTGTCTGTCATCACAACGCAGTCAACCATTTGAAATCTGCTACACTAGCTTACGTGGTTCCGGTTCTATAGGGATTTAAAAATAGTTACGCAAAACGGAGCGTGCCCGCTCCAACCGGCTTTAAAGGGTTAATTCTACTGCACAAAAGGATTCAAGTGTGATGGTAATGTGCAAACAGGGAAAAAACAACTGCTAGCACAGCTTCAGCTCTTACAAGCACCTGCACAGACAGCATGCTTACTTGACTTTGGTGCATGCTAGTGGCAAGCTAGCTAAGAACCCAGAGCAACCTCAGACTAGCTGCCAGACCCTGAACCTCAACAAGTAACAGGCTGTTGCCTCTGTTTCTACAGACAATGACAATGGTAAAAAGAGAGTGTGCGCTCTTTCAGCTTTAAGATTTTACATTCCAGGACACAAAACCAGCTGGATCTCGCCAGGTCCTCAGATGAACCACAACACTTGGAATATTACACTGCCAAGTCAGCCACAGTAGAATCACTGTGGCGATGGTTTTAAAGTGTTTTTGTCCTGGTTTTCATCTTTGCTTCGTGCTGTTGGCTTTGTTTGCATACCTAAATACTAAGAGAAAGATCATATGTGTGTCCTCATTAGGATAGGGATTTATGTTGGTGTGTCAGACCGTAGCCTATAGGTTATATTGTTAAATGGTAATTACAAGACAGTGTGTTTCAGGTCATTTTGAGGAGAAATGCTAAAATAATGTAACAAGTAGTGAAGTGAATTACTGTCTTCTGGGACTAATTAAGTAACGTTCTTCATTACTGTGTTCAGTGTTCTGTCCAATATGTGTAATACATTCTTTCATGACCCCAACACTGTTGCCAACAAAGAGGGGGGAAATACCTCCAACATACACAAACATTTGACCTCACATCATGCAATTAATTTTCACAAATGTAATGTTTTTCATATACTGCTTGGAGATGGTAGAGACCCTCAAAGGAGAATTAATGAGCGCAGAATAAGAATCGATAAGAGAACTGATAAGGAATCAAATTGATAAGTGTTATTGATAATGGAATTGGAATCACTAAATTCTTATGAGTTCCCATCATGACTAACCGTCTTGTCTGAATATGGTCACTTCTGATTCCTAAAAATTCACCACGTATCAAATTCATACACTACTAGTCAAAAGTTTTAGAACACCCCAATCAATTTTTTCAGTTATTTAATTCAAGTCATTCAAGTCCAATGAATAGCTTAAAATGATATAATGGTAAGTGGTTAACTGCTAGAGGTTTTTTTTAAAGTTACCCAAAACTGAAAAATGTCCATTTCAGAATTATACAAAATGGCTTTTTTTCCCTCAGGGAACACAAAATGGGTTAACAATTTAAATCTGCTCTGCAGCAATAGAGGTTGATCAAGCCTTTAAAGCTGGTGCTACTAATTCCTACAGGCATTTCTGGATTACTTACAACCCCCCTCTGTCTGCATAAAAGCAGTGCTGGAACACACTGTGGTACCATATCCTCATGAGCATCAGTTGAACAGTATTGTACTCCAGAAAGTACTGTGTTACAAAAATGGTGATCAACAATGGAAGAGAGACAGACCATCATAACACTTAAAAATTTAAATCTCTCCTTCAGAGAATTTACAAAGAAAGTCAAGGTGTTAGTGAGTACAGTTTCCTTCACCATCAAAAGGCACTCAGAAACTGGGGCAAACTCTGACAGGAAGAGGTCTGGCAGACCCAAAGCCACAAATGAATCAGAGGACAGGGTGAGTTGCAACAAAAAAACCATTGTTAAGACATCAGAATACGACAAAGTTGCTTGCCTGGGCCATGAAACACCGCCTTTGGACTACTGCAAACTAGAAGAAGGTATTATGGATTGATGAGTCAAAATTTGAAATCTTCGGTTAATCAGGCAGGATCTTTGTATGCCTTCGAGTAGCCAAAACGATGGTTCCACAGTGTGTGCCATCCACTGTCAAACATGGAGGAGGAAGTGTGATGGTCTGGGGCAGTTTTGCTGGATCCTGGGTTGGTGATTTGTACAGAATGAGCAGCACTCTGAACCAAAACGGCTACCACAGCATTCTGCAGCACCATGCAATACCCTCTGGTATGCACGTAGTTAGTCAGGTATTCATTCTACAGCAAGATAAAGACCCAAAATATAAGTCCAAGCTATGCCAGAACTACCTCAGGAAAAAAGAACAAGATGGTAAGCTTGAAAACATGGAGTGGCAGCTGCGTCCATCTATGATATACAAACTGTAAACATTTTATTTTTAATTCAGACTTTATGATGGTGATAATAATGACTGATATGTTTTCTCTTATATAACATATAACAGTGTTAACTAAATGAAGCTAATAAACCTATTGCTCCTCAGCTAACACGAAGGTTTAAAGAGAGAAGTCACCCTGCAGGAACCAGATGAGACAGTGTGGAGCGACACACAGTTAAATATTACTCTTCTGAGTGTAACACTTTTACCACCGGCTCGTGTAATAAAACCCACCTTATGCCTTCGGGTGAAGTCTTAACCCTGGTTAAACATTCTGTGATAAAAGATACATCTCGAAAAGTAAATATCAGTCTAGGGTATCGTATGATTCTCACATCTAAATAATCAATTGGAGGCTATGGGAAATACACTTGACCTGTAAACGCTTATGTATCTGAATACTTAAATGTTAAAACACCATGCAATAAAACCAACACAAGATCTCAGTTTTAGAAAAATGTATTAAACATTTGCATGAAACTCACATTCAAACCCTTTTTTATGAAGAAGAACGAATATAGAAAATAAAATAGAACCCCCGGGGGATAGGTTTTAGTCTCTCTTTTTTCATACTGTCTAATTTTATTTTGAGTGCACTCTTAGTCTATTTTTGGTTGGCGCGCTTTAGTTGGAGCTCTTTTTAATAACGATACCTCCGTGTATCCATGAAGTCTTGGCCGCATCCGACGAATCACTCGCTCGTTGCGGTAGCAACCGTCTCCGCTCGCAGCAGCTAGCAACGAATCTCCGGTTCCCTCGGTAGTAGCGAATCGTCCTCCGTCAACGACTCTCTCCCGAGACGACTCTCAAAAAAACTCCTTCCGTCCGTTCAGGCGGTATCTCCTTCAGCAAGGACCGTGGCGTTAGCCTAGCTCCGGCTAGCCAACATAACCAAACTTGCCTCGTGGTCACCAAGCACAAATGGATACGGAAAATCCAACTCAAACGCTCCGAATAATCACCAGAGAGTCCACAGTCTGTTGGTTTGTTGTTGCTGAACAACCTCAACATTGGCGACATACGCAGTCCCGGAGTCTTTGCTCTGTCTACGCCATTTTCCCATTACTCCTTTTTCTCCTCTCTTGTTTTTCCGAGTCTTCTCCCGGAAGTGAAAAAAACTCAAGGTCATGAACTCACGTAACATAGCGTAAGAAAATAATTTTTTAAACCTCTCTTTTTAAAGACATTCACATTCCATGAAATTATGTTTTAAAGTAACTGATTTTAAACACAACTATAAATGCATTTTCATACATTTATTTATATCAAATATTTATGCAAATTTTAGCTTCACCAGGAACTGTAATTTTATCTTTAGCTTATTCCCATGGGAAAAAAATACAAAATAAATACCACTGATATTTATCAGAGTATTACACTCTCCCCCCACCAAATAAAAGCATGCCCTCATGACTTTGCACCTTGAAAACATAAACCATTATGGCACAACTGGTGAGTAAAACACACAACTAAGCAAAGATGGGTGTACCTATCCATTTGTAAATACAAGAGACATATTTCACTGTAGGGGCTGCTACAACACTGGGATGACCTGGTTCATCATAAGTTAACCTTAAAGGAGCCCTCCTTAACCTCTGAGGTCTGGTCTTAACGTCAAAGTCAGGATTAGTCTCAGAGTTAAGTTCAGTGTCTTCTTCTGGCAAGAGAACGTCTTCAGTCAATGTTTTGTCTTTGTCAGTCTCTTCGTGATTCTCGCAAGTCTCTGGTAGTTCAGTTTCGGCTGTCCTAGTAGACTCAAATTCATTCACACTGCCCATTTCAGGTTCCTCCACACATTCCTGTGTTACTCCCAGCTCAACTGTTTTTGGTCGTTCAGCCAAGTCGCTTAAGGAAATATCCAAATCCAGACTGAACGGTTCCAGAGTATCATCATCTATGTTGTTTCTGAGAGGTTCAACAGTTGAATCATACCAAAGTCCGTAGTCCTCATCCTCTGAGTCAGTGTACTCTTTTCCAACTTGATCACTGGGTGTAACTCCTTCACTTTTAGAGTCTTTATCTGGCGTTTTCTGTGATAATGTCTTTTCCTTTTCAGGCTTGCCTGTGCGCTCTTTCTGTTTACTCCGTCGAAGAACTCTCCTTGTAGGTGTAAGATCCGTATGGGATTCAGGATCTAGACATATCCTCTTCCCAAGAGGCAGTAGGTGATTTCGATGGAGGATCTTGATTGGTCCATCACCATCTTCAGGTTTCAGCCGGAACACTGGTAGGTTCGGCATCTTGCTTTCCACAACATATGGTCTTGACGCCCAGCGATCGGCCAGTTTATGCTTCCCTTGTAAGCCGAGGTTTCGTAGCAAGACTCTGTCTCCAGGTAACAACTGTGTGAATCTGATTCTTTTGTCATACCTCTGCTTATTGTTAGAATTTTGCTTGGCAGCAACGGACTCTGCTAGTTCATAGGCAGCCTTTAACTCCTTCCTCATGTCGGAAACGTACTTGAGGTAAGTTTTCTGTTGTGTGCCATCACTGGAAGTCTCAAAACATAGATCCACAGGTAATCTGGCTTCACGCCCAAACATAAGAAAATAGGGAGAGAATCCTGTAGCTTCATTAGGAGTGCAATTATAAGCATGAACCAAATGAACAATGTGCTGACTCCATTTTTTCTTTTTGTTCGGTTCCAGAGTCCCTAACATGTCCAACAATGTCCTATTAAACCTCTCGGGTTGGGGGTCTCCTTGAGGATGATAGGGCGTCGTTCTTGATTTTTCAACTCCAAGTGAACTCAAAACTTCATGGACAAGACGACTTTCAAAATCTCTCCCCTGATCACTGTGCATCCTCTGTGGCAATCCATAATGAACAAAATACTTCTCGAGCAACACTTTTGCAACTGTAGAGGCTTTCTGGTCTTTTGTTGGAAAAGCTTGAGCATAGCGAGTGTAGTGATCAGTAATGACCAGAACATTTTCTGTGTTGCTCGAATCAGGTTCAATGAACAGAAAGTCCATACAAACGAGGTCAAACGGTCCATCACTTTGCAAATGCGACAAAGGTGCAACTCTCTTGGGTAGAGTCTTTCTTTTTATGCACCTCTCACAAGACTTGCAATACTCTTCAATCTCTGACTTCATCCGAGGCCAGTAAAACCGATCTTTAATCAGGCCGTATGTCTTGTCGAGGCCCAAATGACCTGAGTCATCGTGCAGTGATTTCAGTACAGTGGTTCTGTACTTTTCTGGTAGTACCAACTGAGAACAGCGTGATTTACCTGGAGGAGTTACAATGCGATACATCACTCCTTTCTGCATCTTTAACCTGTCCCACTCTCTCAACAGCAAAGAGCAAGTTGGATGCTTGGTCTTGTCAACTTGGTTGCTATCGCCATTACTCAGAGCTGACCACACTTGTCCTATGCCAGGATCTTCCCGCTGAGCGGTTGACAACTCAGTAAGACTCACAAAGGGCATATTTTTAACACTCAAAGAAGCCAGATTGCAATAAGCTTGTGGGATAGCTTGTGGAGAAGTGCCCAAAGGGTCAATGGCTCTTCCAGAGTGTGGATTTCTGTGCTTTATCACCACAGACATTTGACACATGGCTCTCACGCCTGATGCAGGAATGTCGTTCCACTCTGACTTGTGTATTGAACTTGGATGTGGGCGGCGAGAGAGAGCGTCGGCATCAATGTTTTGGACTCCTGATCTGTACTTGAGACTGAAGTCATATGTAGATAGGGCAGCAAGCCAACGGTGACCCGTCGCGTCTAGCTTGGCAGACGTTAGCACATATGTCAGAGGGTTGTTGTCTGTCCTCACCTCAAACTTGGTCCCATACAGATAGTCATGCAGTTTGTCCACTACCGCCCACTTCAGCGCCAAAAATTCCAATTTATGGGCTGGGTAATTCTTCTCTGAAGGAGTCAAACTCCGACTGACGAAAGCCACAGGTCTCAATCCTTCACCTTGATCCTGGTACAACACTCCTCCTAGCCCCTCCCGGCTAGCGTCTACATGTAGCACATAAGGTAGCTGAGGATTCGCAAAAGCCAACACAGGAGCTTGGGTAAGTCGTCGCTTCAGCTCCTCGAAGGCTGCTTCACATTCTTCACTCCATCGACTACCAAAAGGCTCTGAGGGGTTAAGGTAAGTGCTATCCCGCTTTTCCTGTGCTTTCTTCTTTGCAGCTGGGGGGTAACCGGACAACAGTTGGTTCAATGGGTGAGCTACCTTGGAATAATCCTTCACGAAGCGCCTGTAGTACCCACAGAATCCAAGAAATGACCGTAATGCAGTCACAGTGTTGGGTCTCGGCCATGTGGTTACAGCTTCAGTCTTCTCTGGATCGGTAGATACCCCATCTTGAGATATAATGTGTCCAACATAAGTTACTGATGGCTGACAAAACTGGCACTTATCCAGTGACAACTTCAGTCCTTCGTCCCTTAAACGGTCAAGCACCTTTAGCAACCTGGTCTCATGCTCCTCAAGCGTTGCTCCAAACACGATGAGATCATCGAGATAAAACAATACCTCAAGCAAGTTCATGTCTCCAACAGTCTGTTCCATTACCCGCTGAAACGTAGCAGGAGCCCCTGTCACTCCCTGTGGCAT
Organism: Pelmatolapia mariae; assembly: GCF_036321145.2. Taxonomy (NCBI): domain Eukaryota; kingdom Metazoa; phylum Chordata; class Actinopteri; order Cichliformes; family Cichlidae; genus Pelmatolapia; species Pelmatolapia mariae. The sequence continues at coordinate 36,935,989 of NC_086237.1, read as the reverse complement.
TCTTTCAAATTGGAAGAATCCAGCCGGGCAAATGAATGCTGTCTTGTCTTTGTCGGAGTCTGCCATAGGCACTTGATAATATCCACTCCGAAGATCAAGCACACTAAACCACTTGCTTCCACTGAGACAGGCCAAAGCATCTTCGATTCTTGGCACCGTGTATTGGTCTGGGACAGTGCGGCGGTTTAGAGTCCGGAAATCCACACACATCCTTATTTTCCCATTCTTCTTTCTCACGACCACAATGGGTGAGGCATAAGGACTGCGTGACTCTGTGACAACACCAGCGTTTTTTAGCTGCGATAGATGCTGTCTCAATGCCTCCACGTCTGCTGGCGGCAGCCGACGAGACCTCTCACGAAATGGTTTGTCCTCTGTGGTTTTGATAGTGTGCTGGGTGCTCTTACTGCATCCTACATCAAACTCATGCAGAGAGAAAACCTCACTCTGTTCCATCATTTTTGTCACCAATCTTTCTTTCCACTCCTTAGGAACTGGTGAGTCTCCAAAGTTGAAAGAAGAGGAGCTCAACTTTCCAGGTGACTCAACTTCAGACTCTTCCTTTCCAGGTGGAGATGACACAACGTCGACTGGAAACAGATGAGCTATTGGCGTCCCTCTGGTCAAGGTAATTTCCCGTGCTGACATGTTTCTAACTAGAACAGTGATTCTTTTAGCAGTCACACCAGTGGAGGTCTGCAACTCTGGTCTCACCAGAAGTCCATCGGGAAACCGTGACTCATTCGCAGGGTCATCAGGTGAGTCTACAAGGATTGTCTGAGTGCTCAGCACTCCCTGAAACTTTGGTGCCCCAGTCACTTTGGCGACTCCCCCAGGCCGTATGGTGACAGGTTTGGTTTGAGTGAACCACACAGTTCCTCTCTGGTCATTGTCAGTATCAGGTGGTAGAACTGAGATCTCACTGAAAACTTTTCTGAAGACTGGGTGAATGTGCATGGATCTCACAAAGTTTTCTCCTCCCTTTTCCCTGCAGTGGCTAAGCAAGCGCCTCACAGTGGGTGTGTTTGTGCCAACAAGCAGGGAAGCTTCACCTCTCACAACTGGGTCGGGACATACCAACACAAGTGCATCAATGGTCTCACTCACACCTACGTCTGCTTCCAAAAACTCCAGCCTAAGTGACAAATAGCCATCATAAGGGTACTCGGCGGAACTAAGACCCCATATCGCCAAAGTGTCGATAGACGTCAATGGCAGGTGTGTCAAATATCTGTCGTAGAAGGATCTGTACAGCAGGGTTACTTGAGAACCAGAATCGAGTATGGCTTTAGAGTAGATGCCTTCGATCTGTACTGACACTACAGAGCTAGGCCCACTAAGCCTGCAGGTACAGTGTCGTTCACTTTTCCATCTAAGTTGCTGCACTTGGTGGAACGCTTTACAACCACCGGGATGCCAGGCCGTTCCTCTACTGGATCCCGCGGTAGTTTCCCGATTTCTTTGTCAGTTTAATGAGGCGCTTATTGACTTTGAGTAGGTTTTCTTCACCTTCACATTCTCTCTTAAAATGTCCATCCTCCCCACATCCATAGCAAAATATTCCGGGTTTATCCTCCTGATAGCCAGACCTTTGTGGGGTAGCATTTTTTTGGTAAGGTGTCTTGGCAGGGATTTCTAGATGTGGGATCTGGGTGTCTGGATGGGAGGCAACTGTAGCAGCTTTAAGACTAAGCATCTCAGCTTTCATGACACTTATCTCTTTTTTCAGCTTTGCTACTTCAGGATCGACTTCTTGTTCAGGTGCCGACTTGGAAACAGGAGTTACAGACTGTGACATTACTGGGTTCGTAATATCGTTTCTGCTTTGGAGCATATCCTCTTCCTCCCTTACTTCTTTTAGCAACTCACTGAAAGAGGGGGGTTCTCGCAGCTTGTGAGTCATACGAAGACGAAGTGCAATCATGTCTTGTTGCAGTGCTCCTCTCACAACCTGCTCCATCCGTAATCGATTCATGTCAGACAGTGCCACGCCTCCTTTTCTGAAAATACAGTGCAGCAGTTTATCCAGCCTCAACAGGTAAGTAGACAGTTTTTCGCCAACATTTTGGTATGTATGTCTAAACTTCACCAGAAGATCAGATGCACTCTCAGTTGTTCCAAAAGCTGTCTCCAAAACCTGCATGTAGTCATATGAAGTTGCAGTGGGCTTCTGCACTCTTAGGAATCTTACAATGTCAGCAGCTGGACCTTTCAGACTTTCCACTATCCTCTGTTTCTTTATATTGTCACTGCACTGCCACTCTTCTAGCAGATGTGTTGTCTGCTCTGCCCAGGCATCATACTCTTCCTCCCCGTTGGGCGTAGGTTTCACACCAGAGAACATGCGCAGCTTACGATAGCTCTGGGAATCAACAGATGTGGTGTTACATTTATCCACTAAGGAACTGATGGCATGTATCAGGGCAGTGTTCATGTCAAGGGGTGAGGGCTGAAGTAAGCCACTAACATCAGTAAGAGTTTTACCTTCAGTCTTCAGGAATAACATTAGCTTAGATTGAAACCCGTCATTATCTGCAGGAGCAGTGAGCACATGAGCTGGCCATGGACCAGCCTCCCCAGGAAGTCCAACAACACCAGGTGAGGTTTGATTGGTCAAGTCAGTTGAAGTCTTTATCAGTACAAACTGTGTCTTAGAAGCTACATCAAGACAACGGTCAACTATCTCGGATTTCCCAAATACTTTGACCTGACTCAAAGCTGATAGCAGAACTGCATCTGTGACATCTGGGTCCACATCACTCAAGACAACTGCATGTTCATAAGCTAACTGCTTCTTTTTGCACCAAGCTTCAATTTCAACGGCTTCCATTTTTCTTTTCTTTTTTTAGCTCAAACAGTAAAGGATCTCACAATAAATGCAACCACACCTGACAATTCCCTGTTATTAGCAATGAAAATAATTACCTTAGCAATCTCAAAAAAAATTAAAAATTAATTCCCTCTCTTTGTTGAATAAAGGAAAACCAGGTCAGTCATAACAAAAATACATCAATCCCGGACGAGCCCCCAAAAATGTAACACTTTTACCACCGGCTCGTGTAATAAAACCCACCTTATGCCTTCGGGTGAAGTCTTAACCCTGGTTAAACATTCTGTGATAAAAGATACATCTCGAAAAGTAAATATCAGTCTAGGGTATCGTATGATTCTCACATCTAAATAATCAATTGGAGGCTATGGGAAATACACTTGACCTGTAAACGCTTATGTATCTGAATACTTAAATGTTAAAACACCATGCAATAAAACCAACACAAGATCTCAGTTTTAGAAAAATGTATTAAACATTTGCATGAAACTCACATTCAAACCCTTTTTTATGAAGAAGAACGAATATAGAAAATAAAATAGAACCCCCGGGGGATAGGTTTTAGTCTCTCTTTTTTCAAACTGTCTAATTTTATTTTGAGTGCACTCTTAGTCTATTTTTGGTTGGCGCGCTTTAGTTGGAGCTCTTTTTAATAACGATACCTCCGTGTATCCATGAAGTCTTGGCCGCATCCGACGAATCACTCGCTCGTTGCGGTAGCAACCGTCTCCGCTCGCAGCAGCTAGCAACGAATCTCCGGTTCCCTCGGTAGTAGCGAATCGTCCTCCGTCAACGACTCTCTCCCGAGACGACTCTCAAAAAAACTCCTTCCGTCCGTTCAGGCGGTATCTCCTTCAGCAAGGACCGTGGCGTTAGCCTAGCTCCGGCTAGCCAACATAACCAAACTTGCCTCGTGGTCACCAAGCACAAATGGATACGGAAAATCCAACTCAAACGCTCCGAATAATCACCAGAGAGTCCACAGTCTGTTGGTTTGTTGTCGCTGAACAACCTCAACATTGGCGACATACGCAGTCCCGGAGTCTTTGCTCTGTCTACGCCATTTTCCCATTACTCCTTTTTCTCCTCTCTTGTTTTTCCGAGTCTTCTCCCGGAAGTGAAAAAAACTCAAGGTCATGAACTCACGTAACATAGCGTAAGAAAATAATTTTTTAAACCTCTCTTTTTAAAGACATTCACATTCCATGAAATTATGTTTTAAAGTAACTGATTTTAAACACAACTATAAATGCATTTTCATACATTTATTTATATCAAATATTTATGCAAATTTTAGCTTCACCAGGAACTGTAATTTTATCTTTAGCTTATTCCCATGGGAAAAAAATACAAAATAAATACCACTGATATTTATCAGAGTATTACATGAGTTTGACTCATCAAGAATTTTACTTTCTGTAGGTTGTTGTCTCTTTTAAAATTAGGACTCAACTTTTGATAACATGTTTTTATTTTTTTTATTATTTTACATTTACTTTTATTAGACTGATTGCAGCCAATCCTGTTTCAGTGCCATGATTCCCAGTCGCTGTAGTGTTTATCACTTGAAAAAATGATAAGCGTTCTTTGAAGGTGTTATTTCCACCACCATCAATAAAAAACAGCCTGGCTTTGATTCTCCTGGTTTAAAAGCTGCACGAATCCTTTCTTTGCTGTAAAATCATTTATTATATCCTAACAGACTGCATGTGGATTGCTTACTTTATTGCACAAGTGTAAGGAGTTTGCAGGAAATGCCAGAGCTCCACACCTCAGTGCTACCTTGAGGGGACTGTTGTTGTGATTTGGTGCTGTATAAATAAAACTGAACGGAACAGAAAGTGAACTGCATTACCTCCAGAAACATTTGCTTCTTTTGTACCTTTTTTTTAAAAAACAAATTAGCCTTTAAATGGAAATCGAGCACTAAACGTCTGGCACACATTTAAACAAACTACGGGAGACTCGATAGATGTTGTTTGAAAGCTGGCACCCTTATAAACTTTCAGCTGTGACAAACCACAGCAAGTAAACAGGAAAGTTCCTCATGCCACAAGTGCAATTCCTTGGACAAAACACTGCTGTGAAGTGGAAAAAGGCCTTAATCCAAGCTAAATCCAATTATGTACTGTTCTTCCATCAACCTTAAAACTGCATGTTACACTGCTTGCCACATTGACCAATACAGACCTTACTTTACTCTGGATGTGAAGTGCTTTATCTCACAAATCCACCCACAGAGAATGTGAGCCTGACATAGAAGGGCCTCAGAGAGGTCTATAATCAGAACAGTGTGTTGTGAGGAAAATCATGCGTCCTTTTGAAGGGTGTGGACACATTTCATACTTATTAGATCACTCTTTTTTTTAACTTGTGATGGGAACATTTATTGGTCATTTACTGATATGCAGTAAATGTTATGAACCAAGTTGAGACTAATTAGTGTGGACCTGCTCCTTAGTCGGTCTAAGCCTGCAGTCAGTCAGGATATTACAAAACATGCCAAAAATGAGTGCATCTGGATATCTGGGACTGGTGTGCACATATTTTAAAAAAGTCGAACTGAGATAAAACATTGAGTGAATTAATTATAGGAATTTTAATTTTTAGGTTCTATGTATCTATCAACGTTTACATTGCTGTATTTAAGATTATTTAAGATTTTGACAGTTTTACTGTTGATCAAAATGTTATTCATGCATAGTGTTTTCCATTCGTGTTGCTATATAAACATATTTTAAAGGAATTAGAAAAAAACAGAAATAAAGTACAAAACCACCAATCAGTTATACAAAGCCAATAATAATTGATCAAGCTTTGCATGACACAGGGCTATTTAGTATGTCCAGAACAGGATCGTCATTATGCTGTTAGATCACATGTATCAGTGTCTTTTGTCACCGCAGTTTTAGATAAAGTGGCTATTCAGGATTATATTTTTTCTCACCTGGTTCACAGTTACTGTAAACGGAAAAGCTTCTTGAAAAACTAATATAAATTATGAAATTATGATCAGTATTCAAGTACATTTGGCATGCCACCCAACACTAATAGGCTAGAAGATTAAAGGATTAAAGATTAAATGTAGAAGTACTCCCTTACAAAACGATAAACCAGTTTTCAGAATTGCCACGAATCCAGATTCTTCAGTAGTTCCTCTGCATTCCTTCCATTCGTTGGTTTAGTTAAAGAAATGTTGGTTTTTGCAGGTTTATTCCTGCTTTGTGAGGTTTGGCATCCAACTACTTGATCTGATTAAACAGTCATTCAATTTTTTAAATTCCGTTTCTCCGTGTCAGTAAGGCTAATCTTACTAAAAGAAAGGCTTGGTGCTGTCTTTTTCTCTTTCCATGCAATCTTTCAGACAGACCACATGCTGATGTATGACTGATCTTTTGCTCACTGTTTTCTGAATGTATCACGTGATCACAGCACAAAACTGAGTTATCTGGCTGGTCCATAACTTTGTTATTGTTGCTTTATCCCTTTGCAAAGACAAATACAACTCATAAAGTCAATCTATGTGTGTGCACCTCGATTTATTTCTGATTTTCACAGGAATTTGTTGTTGGAAGTTGTGGGATCCCATGACTGACTGTGGGGGAAGTCACGGACCATCTGGGAAAAATGCGCTTCCAACCACTACCTCTTGCATAGTTGAGAGGAAGAGGGCTTACCTTTAGGACCAAAGACCATCTCCCCTATATAATCAAGAAGATCGGAAATATATTGCTATATTTTTAGGGTTTAAAAAAAGGTTAAATAAATAAAGACAGAAATATTATTGTTCATGTTCACAAAATCATGTTCACATCTGGTCTAGCAGTTACTCCTTACAGGGCTAAGTAAACATAGTGATCCAGGAAAACTGGAGTATTTTTCCCAGGGAGAAATGAAATTAAGTATCAGGTCGTAAACATTTATTTAAACTGTAGTAAATAACTATCTGGATTTGCAGTGACAATATTAGTTAGTGCTAGGCATTTTTGAGTATTAGAAACAAATCTGGTAAATTAAAAAAAAAAAAACAGTGAAAAGGTAGATTTCATGTCTCTAAATGTTGCTTATAAGAGGGTAACTCCTGCACCTTACAGTTGCAACAGTTTCTTTGGCACCCGCGCTGTTGTTTTTCCCACTTCTTTCCCACTATCTTTCTCTAGGAAGCACCTGGTGCTGGCCCCGTGTGTTGCATACAGTCAGCAGATAACATAGTTGAGCAGGCTACACCAGGTCATATTGACCTTCACCTAAGAAATAAAAGGCTATACAAAAACTCTACAGTGAAATACTAAGCACCTAAATCTAAATGTGAGAAAAAACTAGAATTTTTCCCATCACAAAGGTAAGTCAGACTTTTGAAATATCTAACCTGAAAAGGCATGATTGGATCTGGGTTATGAGATAGGCAGTAACTGATTATCTCGTAACCCCGATCACATCAACCTTAAAGACTTGAGGGCCTCTTCACATGTGGTCTACAGATTAGCCATTGGAAGGCCAAATAAACACAGTATTCCAGGAAGATTGCTCCAGATTTTTCTAAAGAGGAAGTTGATTGGGTCTTCTTAAAAATTTGCCAGACAGTTGTGAAAGACAATCTGGATCAGCAGTGACCTACCATGATACAATAGATGAGTTCACACATGACTGTGTCGCCAAAGATAAGTTCAACACCATTATCAAGTTTGCAGAAGACAACCATCATAGGCCTCTGTAACACAGGACCCAGGCCCACACGACTGGTTAATGCTTAGACTGTCTTTTATTGAGAAATAATCTGCGGTTTTTGGCACCCGCCTCGGACGCAGCCACTCCGACTCTCTCCCAGCATCATCTGCTCCTCACTGCGGACACACATAAGACACATCTCCCTCATTAAAACAGTCCTGTACACCTGCTCCCTCCCCGCCTCCGTGCCGCCCAGAGAGCTCACTGTGTCACCCCTCCTCTGCAGCAGGCCAGCAAACCACGCCCCCGCCACAGCCTCATCACAAACGACTATGAGATGGTCTATAGAGAGGAGGTGAGAGCGCTGTATAATCCACATATAATCCGCTGCCCATCCACCTCAACGGTATAAAGGTCGAAAGGGTCAGCAACTTTAAATTCCTTGGAGTCAAGATCACCGAGGATCTCTCCTGGACCCTTCGCACAGACACTGCTATCAGGAAAGCTCGCCAGCGACTAAGTAGAGTTGAGAGCTTGCTGACGGGCTGCATTACAGTCTGGTATGGGAGCTGCTCTAAATGCAGCTGGAAATCACTACAGAGAGGGTGAAGGCAGCAGAGCGCATAACAGGCATGAGGCTCCAGGACATTCAGGACATTTGTTTCCAGCAGTGCCTCCGTAAAGCACACAGCATCATTAAGGACCACAGCCCCCCAGCACGCCAGCTGTTTTCCTTGTTACCGTCTGGCAGACGTTACAGGAGTCTGTCTGCTCGGACTACAAGACTACAGTTTTTACCACCAAGCCATTCGACACCTCAACCACAACGCTTAACACTTCACAGGATGCACACAGAAGCTGTCCTACATTTGCTCAAGTACATTCTACACTCTGCACTGTTCACTCACTTTATCAGTGTTAAAATAAAAAATAAAAACGTATGCTCAATACTGCACTAATTGCCACTTTTTAGTCTTGTACTGCTCATATTTACTGCAGCTCACTCCTGACACTTATGTGCAATTTCTTTGCACATATCTATCTATCTATGGAGAGGGAGAGAGAGAGAGAGAGACTGTTTTTATACTGCTGAGAGATTTGTGTTATGGGTCATTGCAATGTTGACCCTGTGCTAACTTGCATATGACACATAAGGCGGAAGCTGATAAAGCTGAAACTGAGATGTCTCTATAAATATTCTATGTTTACAATTCGCCTTCATCAGAAAACATGCAAACGTTGACTTTACTGTTATTTGACTCATTTGCAAAGGCAAATAAAACTCATAAAAAACAACCTGCATTTGTGTACACTTTCAGTTATTTCATCCATCTATTTGGTTGGGTTTAGGCAAAGACGGTGAATTGGACTGAAACAGAGCCATGTCACTGCCAACTGAAAAAACAACAACATCTTAAAAATAATTTAAAGTGCTTCCTATTTAACCACCAAGGAGTACTGAACAAGCGTATGTGATGAGTGAAGAGTGAAACCAGTCTCACTTTGCGGTGCCATATGTTTTGTGGCATATATTCCAAGGTCTTTGCTAATGTTAGAGATGCCAGTTGCTTTCACTTATTTGTAGGGAATGAAGACTGGCTTAAACAAAATTCTGAATTTGCATTATCTCCAGGAATGTTCTTCAACTCTTATGTAAGCTATCAAGAAAGGCATTACTTTATAAATTATTACCCATCTGAAAACCCTCTTTTATTCCTTGGCTTTTAAATCAGAATGAGTTTGTGCTACTTTTATTTGTCTTATTTCTTACTCAAATTTTCTCATTTTATGCTTCTTTTTCTTAAATTCTATCATGTCTTCCTATGTTTTTATCTCTTCTGATTGACTTAAATGTACAGCAGCTTGGTCAACAGTTGTTGTTAAAAATGTGCTAAAATGTATTTTCTATAGTGGTCTTTTCTAAAAACGCGGGGCGTTCGTGGCTCAAGAGTTGGGAGTTCGCCTTGTAATCGGAAGATTGCCGGTTCGATCCCCGGCTTGGACAGTCTCGGTCGTTGTGTCCTTGGGCAAGACACTTCACCCGTTGCCTACTGGTGGTGGTCAGAGGGCCCGGTGGCGCCAGTGTCCGGCAGCCTCGCCTCTGTCAGTGCGCCCCAGGGTGGCTGTGGCTACAACGTAGCTTGCCATCACCAGTGTGTGAATGGGTGGATGACTGGATGTGTAAAGCGCTTTGGGGTCCTTAGGGACTAGTAAAGCGCTATATAAATACAGGCCATTTAAATATTTTTTCACAGGTAGATGGACTTGATGCCAGAAACCACAATCAGATCACTTCAACTGGTAGATGCAATCCAACAAAAACAAATTTCTCCAAACAGATCTAAGACTATCGATACATGTAGGGAGTTTTGGTTCGAATGGCTAAAGTTTGGATTATATTCAGGACATTAAATTTTCTTTCATTTCCTTGCCATAAAATGCCATAATTCTTTGTCTGAACAAGACAAAGAAACAGATGCAAGCTTTTATCAAGCACTATCTGGTCTTCTTGGAAATGTTACAAATGAGTTATGCAGACTGGATGACTGCTGGCAGCAACCTGAAATTCCCCAAAAATACAGCTAATAGAGAATGGCCAAAAAATAGCAGTTCCCAGAAAAGAGTCGATGCAGTTAGTTTTCCATTTGTACAGCTGATCACAAACCAATGGAATGTGAAATTTAGAAAAAAGAACTCATTCATCTGGATTCTGTTACAGAAACAGTGAACAAAACCCACCGGCTCGTTCCCATAATGATCTGGAGAAAAGTTTGAAATTGTCACAGCTCATCTTTATGGGGGAATTTAGGTCCACTTTAAATTATATTTTAAAGACAAATAGCAGTCTTGGTCAGTTTGATTACTTTTAAATTGTACAGTGTTGGTCTGCAGGGCCCACAGAACCCCTACACAGGAAGTCTATTTCAGCTCGCATTAAAAAGTCCTAAGCTCAGATCCTATGGGTCTCACCCAGTAGACAATGCAGAGTTCTTCTGGAGCCGATGTGGGTGAGGGGACTCGCCCAGGCTGACTGCCTCGATGTCCAGGTGTCTTTCCTGCTTGCTCTGATACAAAGAAGTAACCTTGCAGGTCAAATTGTATCAGTCACACCTTGTGGCGGAGGTGTGATCTTTGGCTCTGCTGCAGGGGAGGAGTGGTGCAGCAGGCTCAAGGGGCAGTGCCAGGGAGGCTGATGGGACACCTGTAGCTCATTTGTAGTAATCAGGTCTCCTTTTCAGTGACGCCGGATGCTGCTGTCGGGAGAGCGGAGTTAGCTGGAAAGCTGAACAGTTAAACAGAACGCTGGTGGCAAACCGAAAACACTGTGCAAGCTCAATTAAAAAAAACCCACAACAAGAACACTGTGTGGTCTGAGTCGTGTGGAGGGTTACACACTTGTATGGCAGCTCTCCATCATGGCACATGCTAAACTGGGATTCTTTTAGAAGGGTGGACAGCAAGCTCCAAGTAAGAACTATTTGGACTAATATAGATTAATACTCAGAGTCATACCTTTTTATTGTTTCACAAATGGTTAAAAAGTGAATGTCCACAGTTTAGAATTTGTTATCAAAGCAGTTTAGCAGGAGCAAAGCAACAGGAAAATCAAATAGTAGAAATCACAAAACAACAAATATATGTATCTAACTAACCTACTCTGAGCTGATTTTGTTCATTGGTGAAGAGATGTTGGAGAAAGGCTGAGCACAGCTGGATCCAAAGACGCACTTACCCCCGAATTCCGAGTTGATGATAATAAACCAACAGGAAAGCAGCTGGGCATTCAGTGGAAATACGATGTACATAAACATCCTTCTGAATGAACCATCTAACACGGCAAAAATGAGAAGATGAAAAGCCAAAAATGACTAAATCACTTCACAGGTTGGCAGGTTGGGCTGCGCTCTCCCCTCTCACATCCCTGCTGGAAACTTCAAGGGGGAACCTCTTGGATCCAATCTTCTGAACTGCTCAGCTCAAAGGAGACAAAAGCAAAGAGCCCTGAATCTCTTTATACCTGCTCACCCTTTCTCCATCCTCTTAAACTGGCCGTCACATCTTTACACTTTGGTCATCCAGTGTCCACCCAGACCTTATGTCTATGTGACTTAGAAGATTTAACACATAGTTCAAACTTTTAAACTTTAAAATCCCTTTAGTACAATTTCTTTTTTTAACATGGAGAATTCATATTCAGCTTTCTGCTGGCTTGGTCTGTGGGTGGCGCTGTCACTTGGTGTTTCGCTCGCTTTGTGGTAGAGTATCACCTGTTCCTGCTCAAACACAGTGGTGTTTCTGAGTAGCTTTTCTGCTTAGCAATTTAATTGAAATCTTTTGATACATCCCTTTTTCATAGTATAATCTTAACGTGCTTCATCTGAATCACCCTTTCTGTGTGCTCACTACCTAATTTATAGCCAAAGTATTCACTCACTGTCTCTTTACTGTTTCGCTAGCTTAGCTTAGCTCGTAGCCGACTCGTTAGCACCATGGCTACTTCACCTGTCCCTGTTGCACTTTCCTGCTCATTGTGTCAGATGTTTAGTTACTCCTCGGCCTCCTTTAGCAATAATGATACCTGTAACAAATGTAGCATATTTGCAGCTCTGGAGGCCAGGATTACTGAATTGGAGACTCGGCTTCGCACCCTTCATTCACCCGTAGCTAGCCAGGCCCCTGTAGCTGGTGCAGCCGACGATAGCGTAGGCCCCGCTAGCTCTCCCCCGGCAGACCCCAAGCAGCTGGGGAACGAGGGCGGTTGGGTGACGGTGAGGAGGAAGCATAGTCTTAAACAGAAGCCCCAGGTACACCACCAACCTGTTCATGTGTCTAACCGGTTTTCCCCACTCGGCGACACACCCGCCGGGGGTCAAACTCTGGTAATTGGTGATTCTGTTCTCAGACATGTGAAGCTAGAGACACCGGCAACCATAGTCAATTGTCTTCCAGGGGCCAGAGCAGGCGACATTGAAGGAAATTTAAAACTGCTGGCTAAGGGTAAACGTAAATACAGTAAGATCATAATTCACGTCGGCAGTAATGACACCCGGTTACGCCAATCGGAGGTCACTAAAATCAATATTGAATCGGTGTGTAACTTTGCCAAAACAATGTCGGACTCTGTAGTTTTCTCTGGTCCCCTCCCCAATCAGACCAGGAGTGACATGTTTAGCCGCATGTTCTCCTTAAATTGCTGGCTGTCTGAGTGGTGTCCCAGAAACAATGTGGGCTTCATAGATAATTGGCAAACCTTCTGGAGGAAACCTGGTCTTGTTAGGAGAGACGGCATCCATCCCACTTTGGATGGAGCAGCTCTCATTTCTAGAAATATGGACCAATTTATTAAACCCCCCAAAATATGACTATCCAGAGTTGGGACCAGGAAGCAGAGTTGCAGTCTTACACGCCTCTCTGCAGCTTCTCTCCTCCTGCTACCCCCCCAAAAACCCATCTCCATTGAGACTGTGTCAGCTCCCAAAAAGACAAAAAACAAACCAAAAACCAGCAATAAAAAACTTAAACATAAAAAATCAAAAAGAAAGAAGAATACAGAATCCACATCTGAACCAAAGAGTAAAACAGTGAAATGTGGAATTATTAAATATTAGGTCTCTCTCCTCCAAGTCTCTGTTAGTACATGACTTAATAATTGACCAACAAATCGATTTACTCTGCCTTACAGAAACCTGGTTGCAGCCGGATGATTATGTTAGTTTAAATGAATCAACACCCCCGAGTCATTCTAACTACCAGAAACCTCGAAGCACAGGCCGAGGGGGCGGTGTGGCAGCAATTTTTCACACCAGTCTATTAATTAACGAAAGACCAAGACAGACTTTTAATTCATTTGAAAGCCTGATGCTTAGCCTTGTCCAACCCAGCTGTAAAACTCAGAAACCAGTCTTACTTGTTATCATCTATCGTCCACCTGGGCCTTACACAGAGTTTCTCTCTGATTTCTCAGACTTTTTATCTGATTTAGTGCTCAGCTCAGATAAAATAATTATTGTGGGTGATTTTAACATCCATGTAGATGCTAAAAATGACAGCCTCAACATGGCATTTAATCTGTTGTTAGACTCAATTGGCTTCTCTCAAAATGTAAAAGAACCCACCCACCACTTTAATCACACTCTAGATCTTGTTTTAACATATGGCATAGAAACTGAACATTTAACAGTGTTTCCTGAAAACCCTCTGCTGTCTGATCATTTCCTGATAACATTTACATTTACAATGATTGATTACACAGCAGTGGAGAGTAGACTTTATCAAAGTAGATGTCTTTCTGAAAGTGCTGTAACTAAGTTTAAGAATATAATCCACCCACTGTTATCATCTTCAATGCCCTGTACCAACATAGAGCAGGGCAGCTATCTGAACGCTACTCCAACAGAGGTCGATTATCTTGTTAATAATTATACCTCCTCACTACGTACGACTCTGGATACTGTAGCTCCAGTGAAAACTAAGGCCTCAAATCCGAAGTCCCTGACTCCGTGGTATAATTCTCAAACACGTAGCCTAAAGCAGATAACTCGTAAGCTGGAGAGGAAATGGCGTGTCACAAATTTAGAGGATCATCATTTAGCCTGGAGAAATAGTTTGCTGCTTTATAAGAAAGCCCTCCGCAAAGCCAGAACATCTTACTATTCGTCACTGATTGAAGAAAATAAGAACAACCCCAGGTTTCTCTTCAGCACTGTAGCCAGGCTGACAAAAAGTCAGAGCTCTACTGAGCCAACTATCCCTTTAACTTTAACTAGTAATGACTTCATGAACTTCTTCAGAAATAAAATTTTTATCATTAGAGAAAAAATTACCAATAATCATCCCACAGATGTAATATTATCTACAGCTACTTTTAGTACCATTGATGTTAAGTTAGACTCTTTTTCTCCAATCGATCTTTCTGAGTTAACTTCAATAATTAATTCCTCCAAACCATCAACGTGTCTTTTAGACCCCATTCCTACAACACTGCTTAAAGAAGTCCTGCCATTAATTAATTCTTCAATCTTAAATATGATCAACCTATCTCTAATAATTGGCTATGTACCACAGGCCTTCAAGGTGGCTGTAGTTAAACCCTTACTTAAAAAGCATCTCTAGACCCAGCTGTCTTAGCTAATTATAGGCCAATCTCCAACCTTCCTTTCATATCAAAAATCCTTGAAAGAGTAGTTGTCAAACAGCTAACAGATCATCTGCAGAGGAATGGCTTATTTGAAGAGTTTCAGTCAGGTTTCAGAGCTCATCACAGCACAGAAACAGCTTTAGTGAAGGTTACAAATGATCTTCTTATGGCCTCTGACAGTGGACTCATCTCTGTGCTTGTCCTGCTAGACCTTAGTGCAGTGTTCGATACTGTCAACCATAATATTCTACTAGAGCGATTAGAACATGCTGTAGGTATTTCAGGTACTGCGCTGCAGTGGTTTGTATCATATCTATCTAATAGACTCCAATTTGTTCAAGTAAATGAAGAGTCCTCTTCACACACTAAGGTCTATTATGGTGTTCCTCAGGGTTCAGTGCTAGGACCAATTCTATTTACATTATACATGCTTCCCCTAGGCAGCATCATTAGAAGACATAGCATAAATTTTCACTGCTATGCAGATGATACGCAGCTCTATCTATCCATGAAGCCAGGTAACACACACCAATTAGTTAAACTGCAGGAATGTCTTAAAGACATAAAGACCTGGATGGCCGCTAACTTTCTGCTTCTTAATTCAGATAAAACTGAGGTTATTGTACTCGGCCCTGAAAATCTTAGAAATATGGTATCTAACCAGATTCTTACTCTGGATGGCATTACCTTGGCCTCCAGTAATGCTGTGAGGAACCTTGGAGTCATTCTTGACCAGGACATGTCCTTCAACGCACATATTAAACAAATATGTAAGACTGCTTTCTTCCATTTGCGCAACATCTCTAAAATTAGAAATATCCTGTCTCAGAGTGATGCTGAAAAACTAGTTCATGCCTTCATTACTTCCAGGCTGGACTACTGTAATTCTTTATTATCAGGATGTCCTAAAAACTCGCTGAAAAGTCTTCAGTTAATCCAAAATGCTGCAGCAAGAGTACTGACAGGGACTAGGAAGAGAGAGCATATTTCTCCTCTTTTGGCTTCCCTTCATTGGCTTCCTGTTAAATCCAGAATTGAATTCAAAATCCTGCTCCTCACTTACAAGGTCTTAAATAATCAGGCCCCATCTTATCTTAATGACCTTGTAGTACCATATCACCCTATTAGAGCACTTCGCTCTCGCTCTGCAGGCCTACTTGTTGTCCCTAGGGTATGTAAAAGTAGAATGGGAGGGAGAGCCTTCAGTTTTCAGGCCCCTCTTCTGTGGAACCAGCTTCCAGTTTGGATTTGGGAGACAGACACTATCTCTACTTTCAAGATTAGGCTTAAAACTTTCCTTTTTGCTAAAGCATATAGTTAGGGCTGGACCAGGTGACCCTGAATCCTCCCTTAGTTATGCTGCAATAGATGTAGGCTGCCGGGGATTCCCATGATGCATCGAGTTTTTCCTTTTCACCTTCTCACTCACTATGTGTTAATAGACCTCTCTGCATCGAATCATATCTGTTATTAATCTCTGTCTCTCTTCCACAGCATGTCTTTATCCTGTTTTCCTTCTTTCACCCCAACCGGTCGCAGCAGATGGCCGCCCCTCCCTGAGCCTGGTTCTGCCGGAGGTTTCTTCCTGTTAAAAGGGAGTTTTTCCTTCCCACTGTCGCCAAAGTGCTTGCTCATAGGGGGTCATATGATATGATTGTTGGGTTTTTCTCTGTATTTAATATTGTGCTATCTACTGTACAATATAAAGCGCCTTGAGGCGACTTTTGTTGTGATTTGGCGCTATATAAATAAAATTGAATTGAATTGAATTGAATATTCAGTCACATATGGATAAAATTCACTTCATGTTTCATTTTATGTAATTCTACTTCAATTAGAATTTAGCACATTTTCACATTAACATTCATTGTTTTCAATTCAAATACAGAGGAATACTTTCTTTTACTTTTTAAGACTCTGTGTTTGTCAGTCACTTATTTATTTTTAGCCACTCTCTTTATTAAATCATACATTTTGTAAGGCAGACATTCACTAAGATTAGTCGCTCTAGCGTGTCATTTTCACCTCCACATACTAGTTAACTTAAACATATCGATTTTAATTTATTTTATTTATATTCAATATGCCAGTATTGAGCAATTGAGCATAATTGACCCTCACTAAAACCACATATGAGTTATGTAACTGGTACATATTTATGTTTAATATGTTGGGGTATATATTGATCATTGTTCAAATCAAGTCAAGTGGCTTTTTATTGTTGTTTCAACCATGTACTGTGGTACAGTACAGAGTGAAACAAGACAACGTTCCTCTGACACCCTGGTGCTACATATGACATATAACAGACAATCAACACAGGACTACGTAAAGTGCAATGTGCAAAAATTGCAAAAAGCCCCCCCCCCCCCAAAAAAAAACAAAAACAAAACAAACAAGACAAGACAGTGCAATGGAAATGTGGAAAAATACTGAGCATCGTGCAAAAAGTAACTTGGTGTCTGAAGGTGTGTGTGTGTGTGTGTGTGTGTGTGTGTGAGAGAGAGAGAGAGAGAGAGAGAGAGAGAGAGATTCTGCAGATAAGTGCTTGGTAGGGACATGTATGAAGGTGTGCGTGTGTGTCATTCCAGTCACTGAGTGTTCAGGAATCTGACGGCTTGGGGGAAGAAACTGTTCTGCAGTCTGGCAGTGAGGGCCCGGATGCTCCGGTACCTCTTTCCAGAAGGCAGCAGGGTGGAGAATGTGTGCGAGGAGTGTGTGGGGTCCTCCACAATGCTGGTGGCTTTGCGGATGGAGCAGGTGCTATAAGTGTCTGTAATGGAGGGAAGAAGGGCTCCAATGATCTTATGAGCTGCTCTCACTATCCGTTGTAGGGTATTGCAATCCAATATGGTGCAGTTACCATACCAGACAGCGTTGAGCAACAAACTGGGTTAACCAGCACTAAATAAATAAGTCATGGTTCCATTAACCATTAAAGCACTTAAAGTAATTTTTCTGATTCAGGATTACGTGTATGTGCTGCCCTCACAACACGTGACCAGGTGAAGCTAGACAGCCAGCGAACAAAATAGATGAGATCTTCCACACAAGGCTTGCTTTTCTTGCTTTTAATGAAGATCTTTTGAAGCCTTATCCTCTCTCAAGGCTTCTCCTTTCTATTTCTTATTTGTAACTGAAATATACAAAAGGTGAAAATAAATTGCTAGCTAATACACATCTTAATGAGAAACACAAAGATTAGCCTAGCTTAACACGTGCGTTACATTAGCATCACAGTTCACTCCATGTAAACACATATAAAAGTCATTTCTGAACACATTAATACTTACAAAGACGAACGTTTCCCAAGGTACAAGCGTGTAGGGCACTTTTAGCATGTACATGAACTCATTCACTCTTTTAATACTGCCGAAGCACTTTTCACAGCATTAACGGAGAAAATACATCAAAGATAGGTGAATGATCAGAGCGCTCCCTCGCTCCCATTTCCGCACATACAATACAAAGATCGCTTGTGATAACGATGTCTCACTCTGAGCAAATTTCGAACCCACACATTTTACCTGTTTTTAGCATGAATTACTTATGATATTTCTTAACTTTGAACTTATTTATCACCTTGCTTACGTAACTTAATCAGATTTTGCACTAACTACTGACTTTTGACCAAAAGGCATAACACTCCCCGCTTGATATAAACACATTATATCACTATAAACATCAATACAACATATTCAAACATCATTTAGCATCAAAGAATATTCATTCAGTCTCTGAAAGCAAAACAACAATCTCTGAAACTGGTCTGAGAAACATTTTAACAGTCCCATCTTTTACAGTCCGCACTTCCACCTTACGGACTTTCTTGTCGCTGCTGGGGAATGTTTTTACTATTAGTCCCATGGGCCATTCGTTCCTGCTGGCTTGGGAGTCCTTTAGCAGGACCACATCTCCTTCTTTGACATTAGGTCTAGTCTCTGTCCATTTTGCACGACTTTGTAAGGTGGACAAATATTCTCCTTTCCACCTTTTCCAAAAGGTATCAGCAAGGTGTTGAACATGTTTCCATTGTTTCCCAAACAACTGCCCTGATGAAAAGTTCCCGAGTGGAGCATACACAGCACTCATCTTCTGCGTTAGTAGCATTGCTGGAGTGAGTACTGCAGGACTGTCAGGGTCAGTGGATATGGGGACAAGAGGCCTTGCATTAATAATTGCCATCACCTCAGCCATGAAGGTGCACAACACTTCATGAGTAAGACGTGTTTGTTCAGTTCGTGACAACATGGCGTCTAGAATGCGCCTGGAGACCCCAATAAGGCGCTCCCACGAGCCTCCCATGTGAGACGGATGAGGGGGGTTGAATGTCCAAACACACCCTTTCCCTTGCAGGTACTTCCCTACTGCTTTGTTTCCTGAGTCTAGGCCTAATTCCTTACAAGCGCCCACAAAATTGGTGCCTCTGTCTGAGCGCAGAAACTTGGCTGGGCCCCGAATAGAGAAGAGCCTTCTCAATGCATTGATAAAACTATCAGCAGACATAGTCTCTATCAGTTCGATATGCACAGCCCTAGTTGACATGCATGTGAATAACACAGCCCAACGTTTGTTCTGGGAACAACCACCTCTTGTTCGACGCGTCACAATTGTCCATGGCCCAAACACATCTAGGCCTACAGTGGTAAAGGGTGGTTCAGGGGTGACTCGGTCTGCGGGCAAGTCTGCCATTTTCTGGATCTGCATCTTGCCTCGCAACTTGCGACATGTGACACACTTATGAATGACAGATGACACGAGCCGCTTCCCTCCAATTATCCAGTACCCAGCACCACGGATAGCTCCTTCAGTTATGTGTCTTCCTTGATGAGCTACTTGCTCATGATAGTGAAGTACAATAAGCATGGCGATGTGGCTGGTAGATGGGATAATCAGAGGGTGCTTTTCATTTTCTGTGAGATCGGCAGCGGAAAGACGTCCACCGACTCGTAAGAGACTGTCTTTGTCCACTACAGGATTGAGCTTTTTGAGTGTGTCAAATATGCCACTGGCCTTCCTTCCTTCTTCAATGTTTTCAAGCGTCCCTTTGTAAGCTTCTTGTTGGACAGCTCGAATGATGACTACTTTGGCTCGGGTGAGTTCTTGGACATTTGGTGTCTCACTGAAACTTTTCCATCCCCTTTGTCCACTTGCCTTTTGTGCAAAGGATGTAACTACATGAATGAGTCTGGCTATGACTCTGCAAAGTGTGGTCCAGTTTGAGTACTTTTTGAAATGCTCAGAACCTAACTGTGGCTCTGATACAGTAGTTTTCATTACTTTTATTTCTGGACATATCTCTTTGTCTTTTTCAGGTTCGATGAGCATGAAAGGACCAGTGTATGGTTCTGTGTGTGTGTCAGAGTACAGAAAGGGTGGACCAGAGATCCAGGTACTGTTCTGCAGGTCTGCTGCTGGAATGAACCGAGTGGCCTGGTCAGCTGGATTGTTACCCAACGTTTTCTGCATGGATTGGATGTAGTGATCTTTCATTTCTGGTTCCTTTTCCAAAGTCTTTCGGAGAGAGCAGAGGCGTTTTAGGACTTGTTCTCTGTTGTCAGGGAGCCTCCTTCTCGGTGAGCGAAAGGGTAAAGGTGCAACCCAGCTGTTCTCTTGGTTTTGATGAACTTCATTGTCCGTTATTTTCAGGAATGCTTTGTCGTCGATAGACATGGCTTGTTTGTTATCACCCTCGGATCTAACAAACACAGAGTGTCCCAAATCGTCTGTGACACAGGTAGCATTCATAGTGACCCCATAATTCTCTTTAACGTGAATTGTGTTTGGGCAAGGCTCAAAATAGGATGCACGTCCATTATCTAAGGTGTGTGTTTTGTAGACATTGACCTCTGACTGACTGTGCACTTTTCCTAGACACACCTCCCCCACAATAACCCAACCCAGGTCTAGCCTTTGGGCGTACGGTGCATTGTTGGGTCCGTTGATTTGCTCACGTACCTTATGGACCCTGATGACGTCCCTTCCTAGGAGCAAAAGGATTGGGGCGTGGTGGTCGACAGGTGGGATGTTATCTGCGACTGGAAGAAGATGTGAGTGATGCTGGGCAATCTCTGGAGAGGGTATTTCAGATCTATTGTCTGGAACAGAGTCACATTCAATTAAAGGGGGTAGCTGGATGTTGACTTCTCCATCCAAGGACTCGAGGAAGAAGTTTACAGCTCTCCTACCTGAGGTTTGTTCTCTGCCAGAGCAAGTCTTTAAGGTGTATGGAGTGGGTCTGGCATTGATTTTGAAAAGGCTGAAAAACTCTGACTTAACCAGTGACCTGTTGGACTGATCATGGATTACTGCATACATTTTTATAGCTCTCTCTTTTTGGCCTGCAGGATACACTTTGACTAAACTGATCTTAGAACATGAACGTGGGCTATCACTTTGGCCACATACCTCTGTGCACTTCGACTCGACGGAAGGTGAGCTCTCAGTTTGCTCTTCATTGTCGTTGTTTCCTGGTGTAGTACTCTTAGGGGCAGGAGTAGGACCAGGATGCATTGCAGATAAGTGTTTAAGGCTGTCACACTCGATACACTTCACCACTGCTTTACAGTTTTTTGCAATGTGTTGGACAGACCCACAGCATCTGTAGCAGATGTGCTGCTCTTTGAGATAGGCTTGTCTTTCTTCAATGGGTTTGTCTCTAAAAAGCTTACACTTTTTGAGTGGATGTGGTTTTTTGTGGATTGGGCACTGGCGATCCGGTTCCTCCATTTTCTTTGGACTGAGATTATTCTGGTCGGGCTCTGCCGTAATGTCCATTTTGTGTGCTGACACAGTAGGTTTGCGACTATATGACCTCAGTTTTTCTGTGGGAGAAGGGACATGGGTGTTAGCCTTGGACATAGCAAAGCTTGGGTCATTCCTCATTTTCGCCTGCCGTTGGACAAATTGTGTGAAAACTGAGAAAGGAGGAAATGACACACTGTGAGTCTCCTTGTACTGTGTTCCTACAGTTGTCCACCTTTCCTGTAGGTTGAAGGGAAGTTTATCCACTATTTGCCTGACTCCTCTAGCTGTGTCCAGGTAAGCAAGTCCTGGGAGTGCGCCATCTTGTTTAGCACACTGTAGCTCCAATAAGATGTCACTAAGTTCTTGCAGCTTAACATTGTCTTTATTTGTGAGTTTGGGAAAGTCCTCTACCTTTTTTAAGAGTGCATCCTCAATAGCCTCAGGTGAGCTGTAGCACTCTTCAAGGCGTTGCCAGACCATCTTCGCACCTGCAGCAGGATTGAGGGTGTGTACAGCACGAATGCGCTTAGCCTGTTCGGATGATGTTGGACCCAACCATTTCGTTAGTAAGTCTAATTCCTCTCTTGGAGACAGATTTAAGTCTTTGGTTACGCTGATGAATGAAGTTTTCCATGCCCAATAGTTTTCAGGTTTGTCATCAAATTGCAAAAGACCTGTGCTGATTAGTTCTTTGCGAATTAGGTATTTTGCAAACTGTTGCATTTCACTTGATTCAGGTATGCAGTTGTTAAGGTTGGGGGTGTGCTTTGGGGATTTGGACCAGTACGTGTCGACTACACATGTGTTCACTGGTTGCTCCTGTTGTCTTTCTCTGTTTACAGGTGGTGATTTTGTTTGAGTGTTGGTTATAAAAGGATTACTTATTTGTGTACTGTCTTGTACATCTACTTTATTGTCATGCCCTTTAGGAGGCTGTGCTGGGTCGTGCTGAGTGTCTGGGTAGAGTAACTCACGTTGTTGTTGAACATATTCGTTAGTGCGGTGCACTGTACTGATGGGCTCAACTTCCTCACAAAGTTCTCCATAGAGCTCCCCGCTCTGAATCTCTGCTTCTTCATAGGCTGAGGCCTCTGCTTCAGCTACGGCTATTGCTTTTTGGCACTGGAGGACATGTAGATGAGCATCCAGTTCAGCTCTCTGTTTCATTGCATTGGCTTCCTTTTCAGCGAAGGCCAGTTGAGCTCGTGCTGCTTGAGCTTTGGCGTAGGCCCTTGCAGCTGCAGAAGCTGTTGATGAGGATGTCCGTTGAGACCGCCTTGTCGATGTTCTGGATTTCTGCGACTTGGTGTCGAATGGCTGAGACTGTTGCTGCATTGTAGCTGATTGAGTGGCAATGTCTGGTTGCTGTTCACCACCGGCCGCTTCGTCTAGCTCTTCAGCAGCGTAGTCTTTTAGATAATTTCTTCCTGAGCGTAGACTCATGTTGCTTAAAGTAGCTCTGTATGCTTGAATCCGCTGAGTATCGTCTTTTTACTGTGCTGCCCTCACAACACGTGACCAGGTGAAGCTAGACAGCCAGCGAACAAAATAGATGAGATCTTCCACACAAGGCTTGCTTTTCTTGCTTTTAATGAAGATCTTTTGAAGCCTTATCCTCTCTCAAGGCTTCTCCTTTCTATTTCTTATTTGTAACTGAAATATACAAAAGGTGAAAATAAATTGCTAGCTAATACACATCTTAATGAGAAACACAAAGATTAGCCTAGCTTAACACGTGCGTTACATTAGCATCACAGTTCACTCCATGTAAACACATATAAAAGTCATTTCTGAACACATTAATACTTACAAAGACGAACGTTTCCCAAGGTACAAGCGTGTAGGGCACTTTTAGCATGTACATGAACTCATTCACTCTTTTAATACTGCCGAAGCACTTTTCACAGCATTAACGGAGAAAATACATCAAAGATAGGTGAATGATCAGAGCGCTCCCTCGCTCCCATTTCCGCACATACAATACAAAGATCGCTTGTGATAACGATGTCTCACTCTGAGCAAATTTCGAACCCACACATTTTACCTGTTTTTAGCATGAATTACTTATGATATTTCTTAACTTTGAACTTATTTATCACCTTGCTTACGTAACTTAATCAGATTTTGCACTAACTACTGACTTTTGACCAAAAGGCATAACAGTGTACGATGATTTGGTGACATAGTTCTTACCTTCCTGCATGCCTGGAGAGACACACAAAGGCCTCAAATCAAAAAAAAAAAAAAAACCCTGCTGAGACTGAAACCAAATGAGCTCAAGGAGCAAGGAGATAACTAAATGGGGAGACAGACACAGAAATGTACTTTATACAGGAGAATTGAGAAGAATTTCTCTTCAGATAATCACTGAAAAGAAACCTGTGCACTTACAACATGTTCCTGATAAGATACAATCAACCTATGAATGGATAAAGATGTACACTGGTCACAGCTGCCTTAACTTACAGACACAGAGGTGCAATGAGTCACTGACTTTATGTGGCCAGTCCCTTTGTCATTAACCAGTGGAGGAGAAGAAGGAAATGACAAGTGAATTTTTTCTGCAAATAATTTTTGCCATGGTGACACTCCGAAAACAAAGCCAAAAATATTCTAATTATTGCTTAATAGGAAAACTCAATTTGGTTCTTTCTAGATTTATCAGGTTCTGTGTTTACGTGTATTTGACTTTCTTAAAACCACAGGAATTTGGGCTTTTTGAAATAGAAAAAAAATCCCATACTTAAGGTCTTTACACATCAAATCCTTTTCAGACTCACATATTCTTGGTTTTGCTGGATGAGTTTGCGGCATTTATTTTTTTTCCAACCAAGCTCAATTTTTCAACTGACCAATCAGATCAATGCATTTGGCAACAAGTATGCTTGTAACTTTATTGAATATAAAAGTAGTTTTTACCTCAGCGCACAGAGAGATGCTGCTCTCTGAAACCATGTTTCTGCCTCCCTGTGTTCCCAACTCTGCCAACAAGAGCTCAAACTGCCTCACTGACACCCTGAAGTATGTATGAAGGCGGCCGTGACATAGCTTCAGTCCCTGAATCAAACAGTAAAACGTGAGAATTGGATGAACCCAGAATCTCAGTTTCTTCCTTTTCTTGTTCAGAAACATCAGAACCCGCTCGTCATGGCTCGATGTCGACTTTATTATTTTTTTCACAGTGCGTATTTTTGGAGACAATTTTTTTTTTCCAAAAACACAGCGGGTTCAGTGTGTATATATTTAACACGACAAGTTCGGATCATGAAAATTCAAATTTTTGTTTTTTTGAACTCGACTGTAACGAGGACAGATGCTAATGCTAATACTAGTCCGCGAACACATCGGACTACAAACACGCACATTACCAACTCCGGAAGACGATCAAAGCAGCCAAACGTGAGTACAGGGACAGGGTGGAGCAACATTTTGACAACCCTCGGAGTATGTGGCAGGGACTAAACACGATCACAGACTTTAGAGGGAAAACCAGCACACCGCAGACCACGGCCTCTCTGTGTGAGGATCTAAACGTATTCTACGCTAGATTCGACACAGCGAACACCACGAGACCGGACAGTGCGCGCACCGCGGATGACGTCAGTGCGCACACTGTGTCTGAGGAGGATGTGCGGAAGTGCTTCAGGAGGGTGAACGCACGCAAAGCTACTGGTCCGGACGGGATTCCCGGCCGCGTCCTCAAGTCATGCGCGGCTCAGCTGGCTGGAGTGTTTACACACATCTTCAACCTTTCCCTCTCTCTGTCTGTAGTCCCAGCCTGCTTCAAAATGGCCACCATCGTCCCTGTACCCAAATCCTCCACCATCTCCTCATTGAACGACTGGCGACCCGTAGCCCTGACCCCCATCGTGAGCAAATGCTTCGAGAAGCTGGTCAGGGACTTCATCTGCTCTGCACTACCCGACTCACTGGACCCTCTACAGTTCGCATACTGCCACAACAGGTCCACTGATGATGCCATAGCCCTGACACTCCATGCTGCCCTGTCACACCTGGAGAAGAGAGACACGTATGTGAGATTGCTGTTTGTAGATTACAGCTCAGCATTCAACACCATCGTTCCCTCGAAGCTGGACAGGAAACTGCAGGATCTAGGACTGAGCAGCTCCATCGGCAGCTGGATCCTTAACTTCCTGTCTGACAGACGCCAAGTGGTCAGACTGGGCAGCACCACCTCATCCCCCATCACACTGAACACTGGTGCTCCACAGGGGTGTGTACTGAGCCCTCTCCTGTACTCACTCTACACCTACGACTGCACGGCCACTAGAAACTCCAACATCATTGTGAAGTTTGCGGACGACACTACAGTGGTGGGTCTTATCACCAACGGTGATGAGACGGCCTACAGGGAGGAGGTCAGCGCCCTGACCCACTGGTGTCAAGACAACCATCTCACCCTCAACGTCGCAAAGACAAAGGAGTTGATAGTGGACTTCCGGAGGTGCAGAGGAGTACACACCCCCATCACCATCAACGGCGCCGCTGTGGAGAGAGTGAGCAGCTTCCGCTTCCTTGGTGTACATCTGGCTGAGGATCTTACGTGGTCAGTACACATAAACAAAACAGTGAAGAAGGCGCAGCAGCGCCTCTTCTTTCTCAGGAGACTGAAAAGATTCGGCATGAGCCCCCGCATCCTCAGGACCTTCTATCGCTGTGCCATTGAGAGCATCCTCACTGGATGCATCACCACCTGGTACGGCAACAGCACCGCTCACAACCGCAAAGCTCTCCAGAGAGTAGTGCGGTGTGCTGAACGGATAATTGGAGGTGAGCTTCCCTCCCTCCAAGACATCTACAGGAAGCGGTGCCTGAGGAAAGCGGGGAGGATCATCAAGGACTCCAGTCACCCCAGCCATAAACTGTTCAGACTACTTCCATCAGGAAGGAGGTTCTGCAGCATCCGGTCCCGTACCAGCAGACTGAGAGACAGCTTTTTCCACCAGGCCATCAGACTGCTGAACACTTCATAGACACCTCACCCTCACTACTGGAGCTTCAACATTATGCACTCCATACTGTACATTAATGCCACTGTTTTGCACATACCAACCTCTGTATATTTTATATATCTTATTTTATTGTTTACTTTATTTCATTTGTAAAACATGTATATACATACTATATACACACTCAAACACACACACGTAGAAAAACATATTTAGTATACACATTCAGTAATGTATATACCTTTACATATTGTACATATATTTATTACTTTTTAGATTAGCCATTTTTATATTTTGCTTGTTTTACATTATTGTATTTTGCACAACTCTGTTGCTTGTGAAGCTCGCACACAAGAATTTCACTCACATGTACTGTACCAGTGTACCTGCACATGTGATGTGACAATAAAAGTGATTTGATTTGATTTGATTTGATACTAGGTTGGCCCCTCGTTTGCCTTCAGCATGAATAGAAATTACTAGAAACTACATAAAGTACATGACAAGAAAGTGTCTTACAGCAACAGCAGAATATAAACAGAGATTGACAAGGGATAAACAAATAGCTAAATACAAGTGAAACCTGTCTTGGAAACTGTCAGTGTGAATCATATGCAGGTGTCAGGTGTGGACATGACATAAAATGGCTATTTAAGAAGCTTTTCAGTCAGCCTGAAAGTATTTTCTGACGAACTTTTCGACTGATGCTTCTTAAACGCATTTTATGTCAAGCCCACACCCAATTCCTGCGTATGACTCACACTCTTTATCAACTATCCAAAAATTTGTTTTGTTTTTATATGCACACAAAAAAACAAAACAACAAAATAGATTTCGACTTCCTTGTGCACTTGTCTATGACCTGTTTTACTTCTTAACTTTAATGCGCCCGTATACAAATGGATTGCATTTATACTTCACTTTTCTGATCTCAACCTCACACAGCGTGTTACGCTACAAGGCGCATTTACTCCTTTGCACACATTCATACAACCCAACATTCATCCCTCAATTTTCCTAACCCTTTTATCTAATTCAGAATCAAATTCAAAATCAAATTATTTAGCGTGACTATAATTTTATTAATCAGCAAAAAGATAAAAATTTTCCAAAATTTTACTTGTGGGTTTTATTAATATGTTGTAACTAGTGCTGTCAATGTTAATCTCATTAAAATGATGTTAACGCCATAACTGCATTAACGCGGCAAAGCTCCATTAGCAAGTTAGCACAGATCGCCCAGTGCGTGGGGCTGCACGGCGCTAACCTGTTAACGAGCTAACTGCGCTAATGCCTTGACGCTGTGCAGTCCCACGCATGGGGCGATCCGTGCTAACTCGCTAACGGAGATTTGCTGCGTTAATACGGTTATGGCGTTAATGTCATTTTAACGAGATTAACGCTGACAGCAACAAACATGCAACTTCTGCTTTCTTGCTGCTAGGTAAACTCTAAGGTCAGCGTAGAAGTCAAAAGGCCAACTTGAGATAAATCATGAAGTCCAATTTCATGAAAACCAGGTGAAACAGTTTAGGAAGAGAGGCCATAGCAAAGAAACTGAAACATGTATCACCATTGGATCACTTTTGCCAAAGTTCAGGGGTCAAAAGATATTTGAATTATTTCTGGATTTAGTTAAGAGAGTGAAGTCTTAGAACCTGCCTAGCAATATACAGCAATAACCCATTCATCCATTTTCTTCCTCTTGTTCTTATCAGAGTCACGGGGGGCTGGAACTTCTACCATAGGACGAGAGGCAGGGTACACCCTGGACAGGTGGCCAGTCCGTCGCAGGTCTAGCACAAAGAGAAAGACAACGATTCACACTCACATTCATACCTATGGGCAATTTAGAATCACCAGTCAAGTTGGCCCAACTAACTGCATGTCTTTGGACTGTGGGAGGAAGCCCGGGTACCTGGAGAGAAAACATGCAGACACCACACAGAAAGGCCCTGGCCACATGAAGGATTTGAACCCAGGACCTTCTTGCTGAGAGACAACACTGCTGTACCCTGTTCGTTGCTGCTTAGCAACGAACATAAATAACATAATAAAAAATGCACATGGTACATGAGTACTTATGTTCTTCTATCCAGAAGCACAGCATACTTTATTACTAATTTTGTGCACAATTTTCTTTTCAAATCCTTTAAATTGGTCAGTGTGTTTGTGTTGCTATTGACTACATGTAAATTCATCACACTTTCTTTAACTGACTGGCATAGAGCCACAGTGAGTCACTTTGCATTGTCACCCTCCTTATCGACTGAAAGTGAATTTTGTCTACATGGTGTTTTGTTAAGAGGCGTGTCTCCATAGCACAAAAGCAATAATAACTTTAACTGTGTTATTTAACGTCACTCTGGTCACATGTATGAATACACTTTCGTGATTTTAATAGTTTCGGCAATGGTTTCGGTGGAATGATGTACGTGACTTGAGGCGTACATTTCAGTAAAGGAAGAAAAAAATGGAATGCAGTCCAGTATTTTTCCTTCTGTAAATAGCCTATGAGTTGTAACTGTCACTCCGCTGGACGGGAAGTGTGGACACCCAACTCTGCAAACAAAACTGGAAAATGAGATGATGTAGGATTTTCAAATTGATAGCATAGGCAAATCTACTAAAAATCTCAGAAAAGTTCAAATATAGTTTTCTGAAAATCTTGTGAGCACGATAGCTTGAGAAAGATGTCACCTAGGTTTAAATATTAGTGACCTTGAAGAATTCACCTTAGATGTTGAAACTCACACCATACATCCATCTACTCAGTGGGAAGCACTGCTAGCGTTTTTTTTTTTTTTATTAACTTATTGAATAGGTGTAACTATTGAAGTATTTGGTGATTGTATATGTGAGGAGGAAAACCAAACTTTAAGCATCTCTATGCTAATCTGGTGGATATTAAGAGGTTTATTAATATGAACAACATCATGTCAAATACAGAATAAGAAAAATGTAATCAAGGAAGGATATTTTCACCTATTTTCAACTGATGGCATATAAAAATGTGCACACACAGTTAAGCCTATAATGCCATTCGTATCATGTTTGCTACATGAGTTTCTAAGACCTCTATCTCATCAACATGATCAATACTTGCCATAATTTCAAAATGTTATGGACAAAACTCTATTTTGGTCTAAAATGAACATTGTTGTTAACAAAAGTTGCCAAAATTGTATCAAAATTGCATCAAATGCGATACAAAAAATATACAATAAATTTATATGGTAAAAATGGTAAATGGCCTGTATTTGTATAGCGCTTTACTAGTCCCTAAGGACCCCAAAGCGCTTTACACAACCAGTCATCCACCCATTCACACACACATTCACACACTGACACATTATAATAAAAATATATCATAAACAACATGATATAGCAAAAACAAAATGTGTGGATTTTGTTGTAAGGGTTAGAACTAACGTACTGATCATCCAGCAACACGAACAGATATAGAGAAAGTGTTGAGAAGTGTGATGTTCCCTAGTTCTTTGAGTATATGGTTACAGTTATGTGCTGCTTGACGAGAAAAGGCTGAGTAACGTTTAATTTGGTTTATTTTATTTAAACTGAAGGGAGTTCACACCATGAAAAATCAGGTTTTAACAACTTACAAAATAAGTTTTTATTAAAAAGATGTTTTTCATCTTACGGAGTTTCTGTTAAATGTCCCACTTTTCTTTTTACATCCACCAAAGTCATCAAGGTCAACTTAATTATTTATTTGTCAAAAGTTGATATAAAGCTTTATAATTGCAAAACTTTGATTCTTAAAAGTGCGGGATATATTGTCAACATATAGAAAGTACTATAACGGGATTTAAAATATCATGTCACATCTGACCAGAGTGCAAAGTACATTTAAAAAGAACAATGAATAAAAAATGAATGAAGACAAAATAAAATACAAGTCCCTTAAAAGTACAGCAGACAGTGAGCTGGCTCGGTGGTGGATTGACCTCCTGGAGTGCTTCTTGTTTATATTGTGTTGCATCTGGAAACTGAGTTTTGAGGATTCAATTTTTTTAATGCTCATTCACAACTGATACATTTAACTCTTAAATCCATTCATCCAGGCTAGGCCGGACGGCTCCCGGGCCTAAGTCGGGCGATGGTGGTATGTGGTGGAGTGTGGTTTGTGGCTTAGCTGCAGGGGAGGGGTGGAGCAGTGGTTTCAGGGTGCATTGTCGGAGAGGCTGACGCACCTGAACTCCATCAGATCTTGTCTCTCCTACAAAAAAAAAAACAAAACCATGTAATAACTTGCAAACTGTGTGTGCAGGTGCTCAGTGAATTCCAGAATGACACTATGATAGGATGCCACCTGTACAACAAGTCCAGTTGTGAAAATATTGCTCTACTATATATTCTGCAAGTAACTGTTAGTGGTACTACAACTCAGTGGAATGACAGAAACTCGGCCATGTAAAATCACAGGGTCAGTGGATGCTGAGGGGCATAGTGCCCAGAGCTGGCAAACTTTCGCCAGTCAATGCTGGAAACCACGTAAAAATGTTTCTGAAAAAGTGGTAAATATTTCCATAAACACGCTCCTAAACCTTATGAAAAGCCTTACCAGAAGACATCATGTCATTGCCAAATGGCAAAGGGTATCATATTACTATGTATTAAGATGTCACTCAAGTTCATGCGTGTGAAGGCAGATGAGCAAATACTTTAAACAATACAATGTACGTAAGAACACATTCTAGGAATTCTCCAACGAGTTCTGTAAAAATAGTTATTTGAAGTTGTGTTTTACCAGTCTGCAACAAGGTGGAAACACCATTTGCATATGCCACAAATGTGCAGCTTACACTGAAAGTTTTGCTTTTGTAAAAACCAGCCTGCAGTCTTGCATATACAGCTTTATGCAGAGAAAACGTTGTTTTCTCAGGCTCAAAATCAACAGTTTGAGCTTTGATTAGAAGATTCTTAGAAATTATTATTGTGCTCATCCTTTAAATTCTTTGAAATGATCACCGTTGTTTTCTCTGAGCAAAACTATTCTGTCATCAAAATTATGTCAACATTAATATTAATATAATCTCACCCTATCCCCAATGTCCTCCTCTGTCATACGTCAGCCATCTACATGTCCTCCTGCCTGACAGCTCAATCTTCAACATCCCTTGTCTAGTAGATGTTAAATATGGAGCCTAGACATTTTGTGGTGTTATAATGGTGCTCCCTTTTGGGACTGATACCTGTCCTTGTTTGATGGAAATTATCTCTATAAAAACACACAAATGTAACCTCTGTTACCAGTTTATTTGTGAAGACCTGTTTGGAAGCTTCATTTCAGAATTTTTACCATGTTTGTTTATTGAAGCCAGAAGTTTCCACATTTACACATTTATTGTTTGGATAAGCTTTAATCATAAATTGTATGTATATAATATAATATACTATATAATGCATAATAGCATATAATATTTCATCTGTCTATATAGAGAAGAGTTAATATGAACAATTTTATTAGAAAGCATAACAGGATTATTCCACTTCAGTTGAAGAGAATACAAATTTTACTACATTTATAGCCTAACCCACCAGGTGAAGATGTTGAGGTCTACGTGGAATGTGTGTGGAATGTGGAATGTGTTGTGACAAGAAATGTTGTTACTGGTGACAAACAAAAAATGTTTAATAATTTTGGACTCGAATAGAGGAAGTGCAAAGGTTATATGCATTTCACTGCTGTAACTTGCAAGCTCTACTAATTATAGCATTTTTAACAGCATGTTGTAAAAGAATATTTTGCTATACTTGTAAAAATGCAACTTTACAGCCTTACAGATTTCATGATACTAAATCAGGATATAGGTTAAAAGCTCATATAAGTTCATATAAGTAAATGTCAAACATATAAGTCTGACATTTGCATATCATACTGATAAAGTTTTACTTCATACCATTCCATGTTTATCAATATTGTGTGAGTAGTTTAGGAAACATGACCATCTCAAAAATAGCATCTTTCTCCATTTGGACATGTTTGCGAGGGGTTAGAAGAAGAGCAACACTGTAGTGTTGTGCTGTGGCACTGTCACCTATTAGAAGTTCTCAGTCGCAGATTTTAATCATTTTGTGCACAGTTTCCATGTTCTCCCCGTGTCTGCATGGGGTTTCTCCAGGTACTCCAGGTTCCTTCGGCAGAGCAAAGACATGTGTTGTTATGTGTTAACCCTGCAGCAGACTGGCAACTTGTCCAAGGTGTACTGTGCCTTTTTGGCTAAAATAGCCAAACACAGCCCTGTCTGCATAGCTGTTGCTGAACCACTGCCTTATACCAGTTTAAATTTTTAATCTCAGTTGACAGATGATGTTGTAAAAACAATAATAATAAAAAAAAGTCCTCACCATCATTCATCACTGCAGGTGAAATAATGCAGGCTGCACGTTAGCACGGCAGTTTGTTGATCTCTGCTGCTGTCATGTGGCGTTTGAGAGGTATTGCCATTACCTGTTACAGATAACTAAAATATTCCAGCATTGTGGAGAAAGCATTATGTCCTGTCAGTCAGCACTAACAATATAAACAAGTCCTGATATTGAGATGGCATGTAATTAAATAAAAATAAGCCTAGTGTGACTACAGCAATCATAGAGCCATCATTTTGAAGGGTACTTTCCAGTTTTGATAGCTCCAGTCAAATTTGCAACACTGGCATCTTTTATTCCTGAACTTATATGTCAGTGAAGCATGCAAATAAAAGCAGGAAGATGGAAAAGAGGAATTGCTTTATCTTCAACGTGTCGTGCCAGTAAAACAGCGGGAACAACAGAAAGGTTCAGATACAGGACGAATAAGAATAGACACAGAGGCACATAATAAATAATAAATAAACAATACTGATAATGAAGAGATATGTGTGTGTGCGTGCATCTCTCTGCAGTTTAGTTCTGTGGATTGGAGCTCATCGTCTCTTCCATTCATGCATGGGATTAGGATGACGCTCTGTCGTGTGCACAAAAAATGTACAGTTTGCCTGAACGTGCAGCAGAGAGCATTCCTCACACATGGCAACACGGGCTAAAAATAGCTGCGGAGCCCCTCACTCACTATTATAGGATATTTGCTCAGCAGGCGTGGGATTCCCAGCAGCTCAGGTCCACATTTGTTATATACGCGCTCTCTTAAGTTGCAGTCATCCTTCATCACAGTCTTCTCACCATCATCTAAACCTGCTGCCGATGGATTTTATCAGACAGCAGGAGTGGAAACGCTTGTATCATCAGAAACGCTATACACAAACATTGCACACTCCATTGAATATATAAGCTGAATTATTTTGTGCATCTCAAAAAGGGTTATTTGAAATAAATTTTAAAATCACTGCTTACTTTTAATTTAATTGACATAAAAGTTAATGATGCACATCTGGTTTTTAGCATACATAGTTAATATTAGTCAGTCATAAGGTCACAAATGTACCTCAGATGAATTCAGCTTAGCCTGGTGTCACCGAGTAATGGCCATGATCAATCTGATTTAATATTTTAATATATATATGGGAAAGAATTAGGGATTATTATAGCACTATATATTCATTAAAATTGTTTTAAAGAATTTGAACAACCTTTTTCTCACTTGAGGAATAAATCATTTACTGGGTTGCAGGCACAGGACATAAATCAGTGTATTAAATCGTTCTAAAAATAAATATATAAATAACTATATTCACATATTTCTAGTTACAGTAAATCTACAAGATGCGTCCAACTCATAGGCTGACAGAAACATAAAGAGACTTAATGAATAAATTAAGACAACATCTGTCTTTAGAGCTTAGTCTTACTATGTGCCAAAAGCGTAGTATTAATTCAGATAAGCCCTGAAGTCGAACACAGCTGATCACTCCCAACCTCCATCAGCTTGGCCCGTAACATTCTACGTATCTACCAGCAATTTTGTTAAATATACTTGTTCAGCTGCTTGTTAATGCAAACCTCTAATCAGCCAATCACAGAATCGGATTTAGGCGTGTAGACGTGGCCAAGACAGACTGGGAAAGAAAGGTCATTTTTAAGAGACTTTGAACATAGCATGGTTGTTGGTACCATTTTGGCTGGTGTGAGTATTTCAGAAACTGCTTATCAACTGGGACTTTCCAGCACGATGGTCCCTGTGATTTACAGATGAACGGCACGACTGCTTCAAGCTGATTAGAAGGGAAAAGTAACTAAAATAACCACGTTACAATGAAGACATGCAGAAGAGCATACTTGAAGATGTTCGAAGACATCTAAGAAGACCCTTAAAATGTTAGAGCAGCAGAAGACCATACTGGGTGCCACTATTGTCAGCTAAGAACATGAAACTGAGGCTATTTTTCAAATTGACTCACTAAAATTGGAGAATAGAAGTCTTGATTTCTGTTGTAGGATCAAAATTTGCTTCCATCCCTTCATGGCCACAGTGAACCAATCTTCTGATCATAGTAAGATAATGTGCTATGTCACAAAGTTGAAACTGTTTTCTCGAACATGACAATGGTTGTATCAATCAATGTACTCAAATGGTTTTCACAGTCACCAGATCTCAGTCTGTTAAAGCACCTTTGGTGTGCGGTGAGATTCACATCGTGCACGCTAAGCCAACAAATCTGCAGCAACTGTGCAATGCCACTATGTCAATATGGACCAAAATTTCTGAGGTTTCCCGCAGCTTATTCTTTGTGCCATAAAGGATCAATGCTGTCCTGAAAGAAAAACGCTGGCCTAGCAAGGTGTGCCTAATAATGTACCCAGTGAGTGTAATTGTTAAATCTGGAATGTGCTATTCAAGCTGCTTTAGCCTGCTCACAGGCCTGATACGCATCTGTAAGATGCTTTGTAACTCACATCCACTTCAGTTCCTCCTTTAATACCATATCAGACTTAATCAGCATATCGGTTTTCATTGTTCTCTGACAAGAAACAATTCAGGCTGCTTGCACGCACTGTAGGCGCTAACTTGAGTTGAAACCATTGTTGTTTTTAAAAAAGATTGTCATTTTTAAGATTCATTGATTATGGGTTTGTAAGGCAAATGTCTAATTTATGATTTTGAACGATATAAATAAAGTTTATTTGAGTAAAAATATGAAAGTGGTATGCTGTACAGCTTCTCTTAATTCTAACAAAAGCCATTTTAACTATGTTTATTCAATCTGTTGAACTATAGTTCAAACAGAAAAAATAATTAAATGGTACCTCATTAAGCAATTAATTAATCACTTTATTACTTTTTTTGTCACAGTTGGGAGTCAAGTCAGTTTTATTTTATTTAGATAATGCCAAATCACAACAACAGTTGCTTGAAGACGCTTTAAAGTGTAAGGTAAGACCCTACAAAACTTCCTAGGTAGGGAAATAAACCTGTATGTTGTTGGAGTCAAAATATGTAACATCTTGTTAGGGCTGTAAAGCCCATATGCAGGGTTGCTTCAACTGATTGTAATCGCTAACTGTGGCTCATGGCTCTTTCCAAACAACCGCTATAGAACATCTGCTGGGACACGGGTTTCTTCTGGGTGGAACACTCAGCAGCTGAGTCATGTCTGCAACATAATGCAAACACAGCCATTTTGAAATATACATGTGAAATGTCACACTTTTAGCTTCATTGTGATTCACGATGTTTAGTTGCGATATAGACCAAGAAGGCGAAAAATTGAAAAATTGTGTTTTATAAGGTTTCCAGAAAATCTGTACTGAAAATGCTTTCAAAACTTAAATATGTTACATCATATACTACAAAAAATATCCTTTTTGCACCAACAAAGAGATTCCAAAAGTGCTCAGTTCAACTGAAAATTTTGCATATCACTGTATGTTATGCAATGTGTCCTTTAAAAATATGAGGATACTGAACATGTGAAGGACAGAAGACATGTCACGCCCAAAAAAATATCTACAACAGATGCACAGTATTTTATTGTCATGTCCCAAAGAAATAAGAACATAAATCAGCAAAATCATAGCACAGTAGCTGAGAAATGCATCCGGTGTTTCATTTGATCAATCTACTATTCACCCACAAATGATGAGTCAGGTCTTGTGGAACGATGACTCCAAATTTGAATTCAGAGGTCAGGAAAGAATTACACAACACAATGACTGTCTACAGTCATGTTTAAGACACGTAGAGGCTCTATCATAGTTTGGGGCTTTGTTTTCAATTAGTGGTATTTGGCATTTTGTCTAAACAAACTGCCAATGCAGTAAAAGACCTGCATAGAAAAACACAATGGAACGCTATCAGTCATGGATTGGCCTCCCCATAGCCAAACCTCGAAATTACTGAAGCAGTGTGTGATCATTTTGTCAGAGTAAAGAACAAAAGACCTCCAACATCCAAAGAAGAGCTTTGAATGTCCTTCCAGAAGCTTGAAGAACCATTCTTGAAGGCTATTTAAAGGAATTATGAAAAAGTTTGCCTAAGAGGGTTCCGGTCGCGTTGAAGAAAAAAGATGGCCACACCAAATATTGTACATACAGATATGTTCACATTTTGCATATTCGAAATGTTAACATACTTGCATATATACATATCTAAGAACTGACTTAAGTATACACATGTGCTGAATTTCTGTTACAACCTGATTTTGAAGTTTGGTAAATGATTCATACTGATAATCATCAAGTAACTTAAGTTGCGTGTACATGGGAGAGTCTGAAAAGATTCCACTCTTTGAAATGTGAGGGTGTGGTTGTATTATATTTAACTACCTACTCATATAGCAGACACATTTGGGGCTAAACATGACAACTCAGAGCACCTTTGGCTCAGTTACAACACTGGTATTTGTGGCCCAAAGCTGGACATTATGTCACATGCAGATGTGCGTGGTACAATCTAGGCAGATACACTTACCCTGAATAATTTGTGTCAGCCAAGGTCAAATTAGGATATAAGAGTCCTGCACATGTAGGACATAGTTGGACTATTATTACTGCCTGGGTACTAACAGTATGAAGGTTTATTAATATATTCATCATGATTTAGGTTTAATAGTAATTTAATTCCATTGTTAAGAATTTGCAAATAGAGCAATAGTATTGTGAGCATTTTAGACAAGGACTCATGACAAGTTAGAGCTGGTCATTGGAACTGTGAAGTTCAGTGTGTGATCTTTAGTCAATCCATTTTGATCTAGAATGAAACATTTCAGCAATGGTTCAATGAACATGTGACCAATAAATCATCTATCAATATAAAAGTGTTTTATATTTCTTTTTCTGACAGAAAGTACTTAAATCACGCTGTCCTTCACACTGTTTCCTGCACTGATACTAAACATTTTCTGGTTTCTGGACATCTCTGACTCTGCTATAGACATTGAGTTCAGACTGATTCTTGAAGTTTGCTTTAATCATCAGCTGAGATGCTGCTTACACAGCAGAGCTGTTAAAAAGCATGACGCTAAGCTCATAGTGATGCTGACGTTGTGTTAATGTGTGTAGACAAAATGCTCTATGACAGAGCTTTGTGTCACTCAGTGGTCAAAATACTGTAAGTCTGAACTGGTTTCATCAGGAATTATCATGACCTTGTAGGAACCATAGTTGTCTGTCTCTCTGTGCTTGGTATGCAACAGCCTTCTGCCCAGGGTGTATCCTGCCTCTTAGTCTACAACAGCTGGGTTAGACTCCAGCACTCCTGTTACCATGAACTGGATATCAGAAGACGATGGACATACTTGACATACAGCCTCCTTCTGAAAATATCACTTCCTTTTCTCATCTACTCACATGCATCACCTGCAAGGTGAACTCCATACATGCATGGATACATTTCGCTGAGTGTGTCACGAGAGGCAGAGGTTTGGTGATGTCTTTAACCCCCACCACCTCATAGAGATCCAATCCACTGTCTTCTTCATCACCTTTCACGCTTGTCTGCTTTGAATGATGGATGGGCAGCTTAGTGTGGCTTGTATTTCTGGAGCAGGCCATCAGGACACCAGCACCATGTGAAATAATCCCTTCTTCCACTGACACCCAGCTCAGCATGGTATTACATGCCCTTGAGCTGTACTCTCTCTCTCATTCTCTCCCATTAGTGCTCTGTCCCTCTTCGTTTAGCCTCTCTGCGCGCACTTTTCATCACTCTGAGCTCAGGGAGGTCATATAAACTGGCTAACCCGTGGAGGAGGGGGTGGTGCTGTTTGTGTGAACTTAAATGTGTATGTGTGGATGTAAGGCCCATGATGTTCGGATGAACTGCAAGGTTAGAGACAGTGGAGTACAAAGCAGGATTTAGCATCATTGCTGTTAATCACAGAGTGAACTGTGCTGCTGCTAAGCATCAAAGAGACGTACCTCCTGAACAGCTGCAAAGATATTTGGGAAACAAAATGTGGTAGCAGACAGCCTGGAGATACAATGCATCATTACTACAAAGCTGGCACATTAAAACTGAGTCGTTCATGTTGTTCATGAATCACTGAGGCCATATTGAGGGCTTACTGAAAGTATGAGGTGCCTTTTTCAGGAAAACATTGAATGTTTCTGATCATTTTATTTAGAAATTGTGAAACTGGAAACGTAATCACATCTCTAGTTTGATCCCACAGAGCTCTGGCTCTGCTCTGGCTCTTATCATTTCCTCAGTGGCAGTCCTGACAAATCCTGATGAAACCAGTCCAGACGTGCAACACTCGGTGTTGCAAAGCAGTGCACCGCATAGAAACGTCACTCTGAGCTCAACCAATTCGCTTACATGCAGCTGAACTGTTAGAAACCTCATGATTTCACCCAGCTCGGCTCCGTAAACACGGCCTCAGCTGATGATTAATATAAACTTCATGAACTGAGTTTTTTGAACAGAGTAAGGTTTCCATCACCCAGAAACTAGAAAAAGCCAAGCAGCCTCCCATATACATGTTCACCACACTGCACTGTGCTTTAGAGTAATATAAAAAGGCTCAGTTATATACTTGCATATGATATTAACACTAAATAACACAGTACTGTGCAAAAGTCTTGAGCCATACCTTATTTCTTTTTATTTTGCTAGGAAAATGTGAACGGTAGTCTTCATGAACTGTTATCCAGGCTTCTCGAAGGAATTCAGAGCTCTTATTTGTATATTGAACTTTTATTCCTTCCTTCTATTCTCTCTCAAGATGATCCCATGCTACTCAGTAACGTTGAGTCAGGTCTCTCACTGATAGGGTTCCATTGTGCATGTGTTTTTCCCCATATGCTTTTGCTGTATTGGCTGAGGGTTTGGGATCATTGTCATGCTAAAAAAAATGAAGCTGTTGCCAATCAGATGCTTTCCAGATGGTAGTGCATGGTGGATCATAATCTTTAGTTTTCTGCATACACTACTGGCTGAAAGGCATTCCTAAACCATGACAGAGTGTCCACCATGTTTTAAAATGGCTGTACTCACTAGTGAACCTGTCTCCGGACCTCATCTGAACATACTGATGATAATTTCTCCATAAGATATATTTCCTTTGATTTTCCAACGGTGTAAGTGACTGGAAACGCAGAAGTCTGTTCCAGTTAACCATCCTGGTGTGAAAGTGTGCTGTAAGGAGATTAGCTGGAAACTAAATGAGCCCGAATATACCTCATATAGAGGGATAAGACCTCGGTCGTATGACTTATTATTGGAGATTATGTATCGGAATTTCAGGAGCTGGACCACGCCTCCAAACACACTCCTTCCGGTTGTCATCTATATAGGTTCCCCCACTTCTGCAAGCTGTTCATTCTCGTTTACGTGCCCCACCCTCCCTCCCACCTTGTTTTCAATTCTTTAACTTCTTCACTTCTATTTAGTACATGGGAATCTGCCAGGCCCGGGAGTTGTCGCCAGTCCCCTTCAAGGTAAAAAAACCCCTCATTTTATTTCAGAAGTCATTAGGCCTGCATGGATATCTATTTTTAGGAATGTTTTTTTTTTTTTACAAGATAATAATAAACTATAATAAACTATCATGTTATTTAACATCACTTTTCTGCCTGTGTGGGTTCTCTCCAAGTACACCAGCTTCCTCCCACAATCCAAAGACATTCATATTAGAATAACTGATGATTGGCAGTAGATCTGAATCTGAGCATAACTGGTTGTCCGTCTCTCTGTGTTAGCCCTGTGATATACTGGTCACCTCTTCAGAGTGTACCCTACCAAGCATCCAATGACAGCTGGGACTGGCTCCAGCCCTAAAATGGAAACTAGATAGATGGATGAATGTTGCTGCTTATCTTAATCTGCCTGTTGGAAGTTCATTATTATTATTTACTTCTTCCTGTCAAAGATTCAACAAGATGTTTGAGACATTCCTCAGAGATTTGCATCCATCTTTACATGACAGCACCACACATCCTGCTGGAATAAGACATCTGAAGATGAATATGCTGTACTCATAATGGGATGGAAATGGTCAGCAATAATCCTCAGATATGTTGTTAAATGACGATCAGCTGGTGCCAAGGGGCCCAAATTAATATATAAGGCATGATGAATCCATGCTTTTATGTTGTTTGCAGCCAGATCTGACCCTCCCACCTGAATGTGGCAGCAGAAATCGAGACTCATAAGAGTAGGCAACATTTTTTTAAACTTCTATTGTCCAATTGTAGTGAGCACATTTGCAAAATAGGTTCAGTTTACTGTTCTGTAGCAGTTTCAATGTTCAACATATTGCGCATTTATATATGCTTGTCTACATACCTCGGTTGTAACAGTTGATTATTTGAGTTGCTGTTGGCATCCTATCACCTTGAAACAGTCTGGCCATTCTCCTCTGACAACAACAAGGCATTTTCACACAGAGAACTGGATGTTTTCTGTCAGATTTTCTATCAAATGCATTATCACTGCAGTTGATACTTTAGTGTAAAATTTATTTCATTTTTATAAAAGATAGACGTCTTAAATACAGATTATGTTTTATTCTCCCATCCTCACGACTCGTGACGAAGGGCTAGAAACCATTGTGCTAAACTGAACTGTGCACAAAAACGGACTCAGCCTTGACTTGTTACAAGAGAATAAGCTGCAGTCATACCTATATACCGGTATTTAAATAAAAATAATAGAATACTTCTTCTACTGCTGATAAAGGGCTTCAAGGACTGATGTGTCATACCACGTCATATCATGTAACTCCACAAATTTTAAATGAAAAATTGTTAAATCATCTTGAAGCTAAAGCGGGTAACTGTATCAGATTAATAAAGGTATTTCTAAGTAAATTCTCTCCTCACAGCTTCTTAAAAATCTGAATATTTGATGGTTTTCTTATTATATTAAACTGAATATCAAGTTTTAGACTCCTGTTCAATCACACCCAGCATTACAAGGACATATTATTAAAGTCTGGATAGTAATGAAAGCATTTTTGATTATATTACTGAGACTTTATGGGTGAGGTAGTAAGTCTGTTATTTGTTGTCTGTCTTTTGTTTTGGGATAAAAAAGAAAACAAGACAAAAAAAAACACCACGCCTCTCCTGAGCAAAAAATCTTTTTTTTTTATTTCTCGTTGAAAGGAACTTGGTAGAATACAGCAGAACACACATGACTGAAACAGCTGCCATTTCACGTAACACAGTACAGGAAGAAGGATGTAGTTCAATCGCATGTGTAATATCATATATAGTATACTCATATCAATAGAAAAGAAAAAAAACTATTGCTCCCAGGTGTTTATTTTTTTCATATGGCATTTCTCTGCTGTGTTGAAGTGGGTAAAGTAAAATTCAACGAGAGGTTTTACACACCAAAGGAAATGGGACAATGAGAGTGACATTTCCCAAAATATGTGGGAAAGTTGTGGCTTTTTTTTTTTTAATTAGGCTGTGAAGTAAACTTTCTTTTGTCTATTGCAATGCAGAAATAAAACTTTAAACCGCTCTCAAAAAATATGGATAAATACCATTATACAGCAATCAGAATATGCAAAAGAAAAGAACACAAGGCAGCTCCGCGTAAGAGCAGGCATGCAAAAATGATCATATTTTTAAAAAGGAGCACTAAAGATGAAATGTTGATGATTTCAGGTGTTTATGTTTGCGCCATATGGCAACTGATGGAAAGCCAATTCATGACAAAACATGGGTTAAAAGGTGTGGACTGAAACGAGGGGACAACTCGATGCTCTGTAAAGTGAACTGGAGTGCTGAGTGTTTGCTGACAAACTACTTCAGTGAAGTTGTTTCTATAAATTGCTATAACATACTCTGTTATCAATTTGTTGTACTCTCTTTAATTTCCTCTAAGGAAAAAAAAAGACATGTTAGGAAAAAAGCAGGTATGAAATATCACCCTGGACATTTGCATCCAAGTTTAGTGTTTTAAATAAGCCACTTTAGGCAGCATTATCTATTAAATGTCTCGTATTTCTAAGACATATTTTAATATATCTCTTTTGAAAAATAATTCTATCTATACTTGATCTTTTTTAGTAAGTAAATCTCTTCCAGTATATATATTTTTCTTTATGTTCCTTTAGGTACAGCACCCCATTATGGGTTTTAGTTTTCCAAAAGCACCTAATTTATGTTACAATCAGACTGAATAGTACTTCAGTCATTAATGGTCTGAGTTCAAGATTAGAGGATCCAAATGGTGAACCCTAAGTGAGTCAACAAGATCAATACCCTTGAGACTGTAGCTCAAGCCCGGCAATATTAAGCTTTTTTAAATTCGTGACCAGTGCTACAGGCCTGAGCTCACTGCGTCCCCCTTTGAGAAAAAGGTCACAGGGGTCAGACGTGGCCATGCATCTTAGGAGACATCATCAGTTGCCACAGATGGCTCAGCTGCAGCAACTGGCTGACCAGATCTGCACCCAGAACCTCTTGAGGATGATGCACAGGCACAGGTAGTGCTGATATATATAGATATATACCCCAAAATACAGATGGGACTTGCCAGCCCTGAGACACAACGAGCCACGTGTGAGCAGGCCACACCGCAATTCAGCTATCGGAGCAAGAAGTCAGCACCTGAGGAATGCCCAGGAGGGAAAGTGGAAGGGTGCAAAACAAGGAGAGAGGAAGGGTGGGAGGTCATTTGAACTCATTTGGATTGTCTGTAGAATCCAAATGAGTCGTGTGCTTGTAACAGATCACCTTACAGGGAACCTCACTGGGCTGAGAGGATGTCCGGCGATGCCAAGGGTGCCACTCTACTCCCATGTAGCTGAAACTGTGGCTCTGAGCGTTGTGGGTCTGTCTGGGCAAGCTGTTCATTACAGGTCACTTTAGACAAGAAACACACACAGCCATGGTGAACGGTGCAGGTGCTCTGGCTCACTGGCACACTGCACCTGCTGGTTTGGGTATGTCACATGTTTCACACTTCCTTATTATCATCACACAGACTACAGGTCAGCGCCAGGTGAGCTCTTACCATTGGATGTCAACTAGAAAGTGGTACCGGTAATCTACTGCTGTGTCTCTGCCAAACTTAATTTGCTGGGCTACATGTGAGGTCATATGGACAATCAATATATTTATATTTTTTTAATATATATAGATATATATTCATATATATTTTTTTTAAATCAAAGGGGAAATCTCATACAGGAGCTGACTACTGCAGTCTGCACTCAATTAGCTATAACATCCACCTAAACTTTATAACATTATTCTCTTATATAGACAGTAATTTCTCAGTCAAATATACTTTTTTTTAATTATTTAACTCCGGATTCATTTCATCATGCACAGAATAGTCGTTCCTCTCTCTCCGTTTCTCTGTTTATATCCAGGCTTTGCATCATGTTGTCAGCTCCATCACAAATAGCCACCACTCCTCTCTCCATCAATCGTCGTCCACATCGTCTCCCTCCGACTCCTCTCCGGCTCTCCTTTCGTACATCTTATCCCGGTGCCTCTCCTGGATCTCTTTCATTTCCTCGGCGTAGCGGCTGAACGCTCCCCCGAACTTGCTCCACGCCTTGAAGGGGATTGTTATAGAGTTTCTGTAACTGGGCTTTACTTCGCTCACCCGCAAGAAAACTCCATACTTGTTGGATCCAACGTCAAAGAAGAACCGCTTGGAATCCACCATGATTGAGGTGCCCTCCGGAAGCTCGCTGTAGCCCCCGGCCCCTCCGCCACCGGCAAGCTCTTCCTCATCTCCCCCGTAGTCGTCTATCAACTTGGCCAAGGCGTCGCGGAACTCTATTAAGCCTTGGGCCGGGAGTGCGATGGTTTGTCCAGCCTGCAGGCCAGCACCGGGAATGCCACCCACTCCGACTCCGAAACCAGGGCCTCTATTGACGGTCTGTCGGATCCGGAGAAACCGACCCCGCTGG
Organism: Pelmatolapia mariae; assembly: GCF_036321145.2. Lineage (NCBI taxonomy): Eukaryota > Metazoa > Chordata > Actinopteri > Cichliformes > Cichlidae > Pelmatolapia > Pelmatolapia mariae. The sequence continues at coordinate 36,891,355 of NC_086237.1, read as the reverse complement.
TTCTCCTTTAGGTCGAGGTAGTATTTTCGGTTCTCACGCACCAGGAACTCGCTCTTCAAGGCCCGTCTAGGCCCGGTGTCATCCCCACCGGAGGACTGAGCAATCTGCTCCGGAGTACTAGGCCCAAGTTGGGCGTAGTGCTCTATGAAATCCCCCAGGTAGTCACGGAACTCCGCCGCAACTGACATAGAGAGGGTCAGCCGACTTTTGGAGCCGCCAGCTCCGACCTCGGCGATTTTGATGAACCGGCCTTTGGCGTTCTGCTTTACATCAAGGTAGAAACGTTTATTCTGAATGTCCAGCCGCTTCGACGCCAGTTCCTGGGTCTCCGGTTCCCGCTGGTAATGCTGAAACCCGCCGCCTCCACCCCCTCCGCCACCGCTGCTGCCACCGCGCTCACTACCACTATCCCCATCCGCCATCTTCGCCACCAGCAGCCCGTTTTCTCTGCGTATCTTTGACCCCCACCCCCCTTGTTACCGAGCTCACGGAGGCAACCGGACGCTGACTGCTGAGCTCCGGTTGGCTGTTGTGCCTGTCAGTTAAAACATCAGATGAAGAGCCCAAGTTTTCATTCGCTATTTCTCCTGCCTGTCAAGAAAACGTAACGGCTTTCCAGATGACATTCGAGGAGATACTGTATTTACAATCCATAACTGCTTATCGATTATTTGTAGTGTATGTTCTTTGGAGTACATGTCATTTAGAGATCATTTTACAGCCATAGCTAATTCATGTATGACGCCAGTACAATAATATACATGTTTGAAGACGTTATTCGTGTCCTTGCACTGAATTTCATGAATTTCACTGAATTAATCCCAGCTATAACCCGCTTTGTTATGTATTTTGTACGGTTTTAGGATGGATGTCCCTGGAAGGACACTCCACACACAAACACACAGTCCCGCCTACTTCGTGGTTTCGTGCGCAAAGACAGGCACGATGAGCTTAGGGTGGGGGATGGGTGGAATTTCTGCAAAGGGCAAGGCTATTGGTTTAGACTGAGATTCGAAGTAACAACGCACTCTGCTATTGGCTCTCTCGACTCCCACGAGGGGTTGCATGCAAACGATTTGCGAAAAGGTTTATTGTTTCTTTGCTTTCGGGAGCCGAAACTGTTTGGAATCTACTCAGCGCTACAATAAAACAACGCGTCGGGAAAAATGGTATGTGAACTCGGGCTAATGCTCAACGTGTCATAGGAGATATTGCCGGTTTTTTTGCTTGAATAACTGTGCAGTTGTAGAAAGTCCTGCTTTGAATTTGAACTGGGGAAATCCGCGCAGAATGTGTGTGGTTAACAAGCTTGCTAAGAAGCTAACTGACAGCTAAACCATTAGCATTATCGTTACCGTAAGAAGTTCGATTCGTGTGGATTTTCGGCTAAAAGTAGACTGCTTTTAAGCTTTGAGTGTTTGTTGCGAGTTGTTTTGGGTATATTTGCAAATTTTTGGAGGTGGGTCGCTCATATAGGAGAATAAACTGCTCTTTGAGTCGGTGTAGCCTCTGGATGGTGCTTTAGCAGTAACTGCAAGCTAACTTTAGCTAGTTCGTTGGCTTAACGGCTGGTTAACTGTTAGCTGCTGAATAATTCCTTTAAAATAAGTGTGCAGGTGATGCAAAATTAGTAAAGACGACTTTGTGTTTTATTTGAGTCCAGGTGACTTTGTAAGTCCAACTTTCTTTGTCAAAATTTCTGAATGAAAACTTGACCGCTGACGGTCTTAAGGCGGCGCGTCTGTTTTGTTTGTCGCGGGGTCACCGCCAGCAACCCGCTGACAGGTTGTCGTATTTTTTACGGAACGGAGTCGTTATTGGTGCTGTTAAATCGGTTATTTTATCTTTAGGGTGTATACTTGCTGTTTCCGGGGCCGATTAACGTTGCTACTTTTCATTTCTGTTTTATTTTTGATTGGCGGGAAAGCGACAACTGTTGAACCGGGCGTTTGTAACGTAAACTACTAGAACAATAACACGAAGAGCTCAACGGTGACTCTCTAATTTATTCAGATTCGATTTTGCTATGTCACTTTAAGTCTTTTATTTTTCATTTAATACAAGTCAGGCGTATTCGTTTCACATTTGCTTCCACTTTCTGATTTCATCTTCTTCTTTTCCGTTTAATCACTCAATGCAGGCTGGTGGCAAAGCAGGAAAAGACAGTGGCAAAGCCAAGGCGAAAGCAGTGTCGCGCTCCCAGAGAGCTGGTCTGCAGGTAAATGTCAATCATTTGTCGTGGTGCAGTTTGTGGCTTTGCTGCAGGTGTTAAAAGCCACAGGACGTTTGCTTTTTTTTTTTTTTTTTTTAAATAAACCTTTGGACCACTATCTTACCTCTGTTTCCTGACAGTTCCCAGTGGGTCGTATCCACAGGCACTTGAAGACTCGCACAACCAGCCATGGTCGTGTAGGAGCCACAGCAGCTGTTTACAGTGCTGCCATCCTTGAGTACCTCACCGCTGAAGTAAGACTTCCCATTCCCTCCATTTTTAGCTTTGTTTTGATTAACAGTGTTACTTAATGTCAGCTTTGGTTGTTTTCTCTGTAGCTAATTTTTCTGTTGGTATGAATGTTTGTTTCTTTTTTTCCAGGTACTAGAGTTGGCGGGTAACGCCTCCAAAGACTTGAAAGTGAAGCGTATCACTCCTCGCCACTTGCAGCTGGCCATTCGTGGTGACGAGGAGTTGGACTCCCTTATCAAGGCAACCATTGCTGGAGGAGGTGAGCTGGCAGTTTTCTGGACTGATTAATTGATATCTTATATAAACCATTTGTGTACAGATTGTATTCTATTTGTAGATTATATATGTAAATCTCATGCACATTTCCTTTTGCTTTCAGGTGTCATTCCCCACATTCACAAATCCCTCATTGGGAAGAAGGGCCAGCAGAAGACTGCATAGATGCCATGTTGACCAGAAATTTGGGGGCTTGGGCTTTGAACGGACCAGGAGTTCACCTTTGTTCTTTTTTATTATTAATATTATAGCAAACGAAGAGTGATTGTTAGCCTTTGTGTTTGTTATATTTTCCAATAACTAGATAAAAAGTACAGAAAACCCCTTAAAGACAGTAAACCCTTTGTATGTTAATGTAGAGCGTTTGACTGGGGAGTTAATGATTATTTGAAATGGTGGCAGTGAATTTGTTTGATTGGCCTGGCTCTGTGTAATGTTTTATACTGAAAAAACAAATTGTTAAACTGTTTTTTATATAAAAGATCTTGTTTTGTGGTTATTTTCTCTGAAGTTACGATATTTACTATGACACATTTTTAAGGAGAATTTCTTTTTTTGAAAGTAAATTGGATAACAGCTAAATGGTAAGATGGTGCTTTTTTTTCCTTTTGACTTACTGTAAAAAGAATTTTGAACTGCACAAGAATAGTGATGTATTAAAAGTTACTTTTTTTTCTTACATCAAAATGAAATAACGTGTTGTAACCGCCTGCTACAGTGTTTTGTCTTAATGTTTACAGCAGTTGAAAAAAATGTGTTAAACTTGAAACTACGTATTAACAGTGTAATCCTCAGCTAATTGGGAAACACTGATTGTAAACTTGTTGCCTCACTGTGGAACACAAATCCTGCCATTTGTCAGCTACATATCACCACTGGGTACATTCAGTACTCTGATACTTTAGGAAAATAATTAGAGGATAAATAATCAGCGCTGAAAACATTTGCCTACACTACCAAAATATATAGGCATACTAAAAATATATTTATATTCCCCTTCTAAAAGTCCATTTTGTTTTTAAAGTTCAGATTTTGGAGCCTTTTTTTTTTTTTTTTTTTTTTTTAAAGCTGTATTCAGGGAAATGACTTTGCCTATTTTATCTTTGAATAAACACCATTGGCATGTTATCTCTGACTTGGTTTGAAACATAAACTCATTTATAGAGACTGGGACGTTATGTGTGACGCTGCAATACATGAGCATAACTCCAAATATGCTTTCACATTGACTTAGAGTAGTATTTTGGAAACTCCAGAATGGTTAAAAACAAGAGTCTGTCCTCTAATGACTCAAAACAGCAGCACCAGCTAAAAGCTTTCTGCATAAAAAGAATTTCAGAAAATTAATGTTAATATAAAATCCAGTCAAAACTAAACTGTAAAGCAGCTTACGTTTCTGAGGTCTTACTCAAGTTAGAAATTTCAAGTGGTCTTAACACAGGTTCAGGCTTTTATGTCAGGAGGGTGATCCCCTACTATTGTCAGTTACTCCGTACACTAAATAAGCCTGTTCTTTTTTTTTTTTACATTGACATTAATAATAATTTATCCTACAGCTAAATATATCTCCACATTGAAAATACCCCAAACGGAAAACATGGGAAAGTTTTCTAAAAACTACAACTCGTGTATTTCAATTTATATACCATCAGTTCTCTTAACATTCTTGTAAAATTTACTGACAGTTGTTTTAACTGCATGATTGTTATGCTTCACTAAAATAGAGGGTTTTACAACATGTGATCAGATATTTAAACCTGCTTTAAGTTCCATTTAAAAAACCCAAACATTTAATAGTGATGCAATCACTGCCCACTTTGATAGGAACGCGTGTTCCACTGTTTGTTATCTTAAATATATAATTACACATCAGCAACTTCCTGTATTTAAGCATACAGACATGGAGAAGATAACCTGCTTAACTGAGCATCAGAATGGAGAAGAAACCTAATTCAACTTTGAACATTGTTGCTGTTTCCAGATTGGCTCATTTCAATATTTAAGAAATTTCTGAGCTACTGGAATTTTCCTGCACAACCATCTCTAGGGTTTACAGGAAATGGTTAAAAAAAGAGAAAAGTGGCAGTTTTCTTTGTCCCACTGACAAAGTGGACAATAGAAGAATGGAAAAATGTTGCCTGGTCTGATGATCAGAATGATGCTTCTGCAAGCATCATGTAAACGCTACGCCACGAGTATTGATGCTGACCACGTTCTTTAAGATCGCAGCATGCCCATCTTCATATGGCTCCTTCCAACAGGATAATGAACCATCTCACAAAGCTCCAGTCATCTCGTACCGGTTTCTTCATCATGACAATTTAATGATTTAATGTACACAAATGGCCTCAACAGTCATCACATCTCAATCCAATAGCCCCTTGAATACATGGTAGAACTGGAGACTCACATCATAGATGCTAGTTGTTATACACCCACACACTACTTTCGCACTACTGCTTCAGCAATCAAAACTGGATATTATCATATTTGTAAATATTTTGATTACTCTCTCTTTGTCTCTAAAATTAAAGATATAAGGTTATTTAAGTGAGCACACATATACAAATCAGGCTGATGTAGAATATAATTGTAAATGAACTATTTATTCTCAAGAACAATACTATATTAGATAACATCCCGCTTCCCCATATCATTTAACTGTAATGGTCTCAGTTTGGCTCACGATGTGATCAGCTTTCTACAAAGTTTTTCAGTTACTTGCAAATTTGTAAATGCAAGTTCTGTATAAGTTTTCTTTGGTGATATCTCCTATTTATTTATTTCAAGTTACTCTGCATTTTAGTTCTAACTAGTTTAGTTTAGTTCTACTAAAGTGGAATTTCTGAATAAAAATAAAATGTAGTCATGTGTTAATTACAGAAGAAGTGAGAGTTTCAAAAGGGACCCAGATGTTAAGTAAACCTCATACAGTGATTGGAAGTTTTCAGCTCAGCTGGGGAGAGCACACACCTCTTATGAGAGCAAAAACTTTCCTAGAGAATATAAAAAGAAAATATCTAATATTTTTTGTGACACAAGGCCAACTATGGCATCTTTTTGGTCTTTTGGTTACAAAATGATCACAGTTACTCTGATCTGCCTCGCTCCTGCTTCCTGTCATACCCCATTCATCCACTAGATGTCCTCAGACTTCTGTTCCAAGTCCTCTGTCCACCATAAACCATCTTACCTTTCCCTAATTTTCCCAATCACTATCTTGCCATTTTTCTTTCTCCCGTACTAGAGTATTAGTTGAGTTCTCAGTCACTGCTCTGATTTCTGATCAAGCCTGTATTTTGTGACTATCTGAGGGCAAACCTCTATCTAAGAATACAGAATAGAATAGAACTGAATAGCCCTTTGTTGTCATTGTACATGTACAACGAAATTATGGGTGCTCAAAATTAAGAGGGATACATGCAAAATAGGAGAAATATATTCCGAAATAAGAAAAAGGCACACAATAGAGAACAAGATGCACAGTGCTTAGAAGTAGTGCAAAGAAAAAGGAGTTGGTCTGAGGTGTTACTCATGAGTCTGGAGATTTGGGACCTGATTGGCCTAAGCTTGAGTTGTGCATTTTTCACATGTTCCTCATTGCATGTGGGGTTCATGTCAATACCTGGGAACGCCTCCCTGCACAGCCATGACAAATACACTACCAGTTTATTGAAATCATTCAACACTCTGGAGAACATGCTTTTTGCTTTCTTGGTGAGAGTTGGACTGGCAAACTGGAAATACTCGGCCATTCTGACTGATGACTGTGACCATAATCCCATAGTTTTTCATAGGGCTGCTTAAGGATAGCTGTTTCCATATACTTAGATGAACTTAACCCAGCTTAGGTCTCAATGGGAAGCCTTGAGTTATCGCTGTCTTGATGTCATCTTGGTGTGTTTATGCCAGACATGAAGATCAAGGGGTGGATCTAACTGCACAATCATATGATTTTATGCTACTTCTTCTTTTTGACAATAATAGGCACCATAATGTACAAAATAAACAATATGCATTACACTCAGAAGTAATGCATATTGTCCATTTTATAATGTCTATTCAAGCCTTATGTTTCCAAATAAACAGAGAAAGCTAAGTATTTACCCAGTCATTAAAAACTTCATTTTTTTGCAGTGCTTTTTTAAAATTTTCTATAATCCCTTATGACAAGCTAGTTTTTATGTTTTGTATCACCACAACACCTCATTGTCGTGCTCATCTCATTATTTCTTTTGCAGTTCCCACAGGCTGAAGCATCAGATAATATCTTTTGAACTGCAAATTATATGGAAGAGACGAGTGATGAGACGGCAGAAGATCAATCACCTCTCTGGGTGACAGGAACAGAAAGCCAGTTTATTAAAAAAATAAATAAATCACAGATACTTCTGAACTTTGGTTTACTTATGTCTGACTCAGAGGTGTAATGACTCTGAAATGATGAAACGCGTTGCTTCGGATGTGTGGTGGCTCACAGTCTAATAGTGAGGATCTTATTACATTGCTAACAGGGCTGACCTTTGCAGACAGTTCTCTAATACACCGAGACACTTTTTTTTTTTACTTTACACGACAAACCTAAACTGAGTCACAGCGTTTTATTATTTTTTGCCCATTATCAGCTCCAAATGAAAGTGAAACAAAACATCTTTCAAATCAGCGTCAGGCTGTTGATGCTTCTCAAAATACATGCGTTACCCTTTTTTTTAACCAAAAGATTGAAGGCAGATGCTCTGAAAAGGTTACAGATTTTAATGAGGAAATTGCAAACAGAACAAGTAAGAATGATGCAAAAACAAACTCTCAGGGGTCTGGCTCAATCTCTTCCACAGAATAAATCTGCAAGGATCCACACTCAGATTATTCATTTAGAAGTAAAAAAATCAAATCACTCGAGAAGTGAGATTCCCAAAGTAGTTCAGCCAGACCTTCAAATCAGACTCTGCTCCTCTCCCAGGTTAATTAGCCTGGAGGTCAACACAAAAGTCCAAATCTCCATAAAACTTAACTCTCAGGTTCAATGCTAAATATCTCCCCAGGTTCCACTCTCCAACTTTTCCCACTATTCACCAATAGTTCTTGTAGATGGGCTTAGAGCCAGCCTTCTCCCAAAGCAATCAGCTGGCCCTCTAGGAATAAATCTAAGCTACAAGCAAAGGTAAGTAAGACTGGAAATGGGAGCCCAAGTGATACTACCAACAGCATAGTACAACAAACCAGGAGCAAACCACAAGGAGAGCTGGGTTTAAATACTGCAGCTGATAGTGATGAGAGACAGCTGGAGTTCAGGTGGCCACACCTACTCCTGGGAGGAGGTAAGCAGAAGTTTTTCTGCCCATACGTGCCCACGTAGAGTTGTAGCAGGGAGACGGACAGAAAGGCAGATCAGCACCTCGAGCACAAGAAGGGTCGTAATGTCCTGTGGTGCTGTATTTAAGTACAGTTATGAATTTCCAGAATTTCTTTATATTTTCTAAAACATTCTATGGACTTCCATTTTCACTTTTTTCAGACCGTGATACCTAGATCATTAAAATCTACATCCACATTATCCCTGCAATTTGAAAAGGTCTCCAATGAACAAATATCCTTCTGAATCTTTTGGATCCTATTTTATTTGTTTGCATATCGCATATAAAAGTGCAAATTTGTAATTCTTTTGGCCTGATGCTCATTGCTCTCTGATTTCATCATTGTTCAAGCTTCTTCCTCTAACCTTGCCTTCACAGTGTTTTATTTTTTGGTATAATGTTTGTTGTCTTTTAATAATTTCTCTGTATTATTGTTGGCTCTGAACTGAGCTGAATAATAACAAATTAAACTTAACCTTTTTGACACATTTTGTAACACTTTTTCCCCCAGCAAGGACAGGCATGAAAAGTCTGTAAATAAATGTAAATAAAAGTCTTCTTTCTAAGAAATGTCACTACTTTCCTGAAGTGGAAACAAAATGTTCTGGACAAAACAAGCCAGTGATAATCAACCGTCTCTAAGACCTGGTATCATTAGTCACATATTGAGTGATTGAGCTCATGGGTGGATTAATTTAACACTAATATCTTTATTAGGTTAGAATGATCAGAAAGCCCATGAAACCTGAGAAAAATGTTTTTTTTATTGTGGTTTTTTTTCTTTGTTTTGTTTTTTTGCGGTGCATTTGTAGCTTTGATTAACACTTCTTCTTACTGTGTGATGTTGTAGTTCCCAAATGGTGCAGAGGCACACTGTTGTACCTAGAGATTTTGTGTCAGTCTTAAGTACTGCAAGTGCACAACAAGTAATGAATTACATTTGAATTTGCCATATTTGTACACATCAAAGGGTGCGACTGATAGCAAGGAGGATCACACCATGTGCGCGGGTGTGAAATTGATCACTTTCATGTGCACAGTGAGCCACAGTTTACTCGAAATTCTGGGTGTTATGAAAGGTTCCAGCGCTGCAAATATGCTATCAAAGGTGCCTTCATCTAACATCATAATCTGAACAAGAACTGATTATATTTCAGAGGACAAAAAGTATATTTTTTTGCAAAACTGAAAGCAGCTGTGGTTTGAAATGTTGCACACTTTCTTATTTTAGAGATACCCAGAAGCTCAGCCTCTGGGCCTAGATTTGGTCATACCCATTGCTGACCCATTGCTATGGCCTTACCAGGAGAAAAGTGGTGGACTAATCAAAATTTTCATCCTTACAGCTAATCATGTGGCCACAAGGAGCAGCATTACTGTAAAACATCTGCATTACTGTAAACATCTGAAAACTCTTTGATTACCATAAAATATGATATATAAAAAAAGAATACTTCTTCCTGCAGATTACTCCTTCACCTTGTCCATCAAATATTTTAAAATAAACCTGATGTTTAGACTTTCAGGTAAAAAAAAAAGTTGGTTATGAAGCAGCTGCAAACTCAGGAACTCCAGCACATGAAGTAAAGATTTCTGTGATTGAGAGTGACATCAGATGTATTGTCCACATGAGTGTGGGCCTCTGTGGGAACACATGAAAGCCAGAGCTGCCTCACATCTTCAAAGAGTAAGAATCATTTGTTTATTCTTACATCTCCCTTTGTCTCCTTCTTTCCAGTTTTCTCTCGAGGATGGTGGGAGTGTGACAGCCAGAGGTCAGCCTTCAGCTCCCATTATATTCTGCAGTGCCTGAAATGCACCACACAAAACAGTGACAGCTTGCACGGTAAGAATTCAGAAATTCTTTTTCAACTTGTTTCTATAGTTTTCAAACATAACAAGAGTTATGATTCAACCTGTAAATTCCTGAAGTTATTTCATGTAAAAACACTTCACGCCTTCTAACAAAGCATGAAGGATTCCACATTCCTTTTTCCTTGAAGAAAGAAAAATACGGACTAGACTGTTAGTATCAGTGGGGAAACAAAAAGCAGCTCCTCAAGATATTTTCAAGTAAAAAATTTCTCACAGTATCATTATGTGTTGTTGTGTGATTGACGTGTGCAGAAGGTGCAGTATCAAGAGAAGAGAGAGACACAATACTGAAACAAAAAAGAAATGCAGGGATGGCTGATTTAAAGCTACACTAAGCTACAGTGTAAATTAACCAGGTACTAAATAAGATGCTTTAAACTCCTCTTGGAATTTTTTCTTGGTGTTTTGAAATAAAAAGTAGCCTGTTTCAGCTCATGTTTTGGTTCAGAAGAATGCGTTCAGTGTCACTTACAATGTGTTGAGCTGCAGAAAGCAGACATTTATGGTGTAAAACAACAGCTAAGAAATCTTTTTTTTTTTTCATGTGCTGACTAGTTTATCTGAATGAGCTTTTTCCATATTTTGACTGTATTATTCATTTGATTAACCTCCTAGGACCTGGCGTCCACATATGTGGACATCACTTTTTGGGATGTCTAGACCAAAATACAAAATTTTACTCTACAAGGGCCTGATAACCACTTACGAGGACATTATACTCCAAATGTTTGATTGAAATTTAAAACAAATGTCCTCATATATCAATCTTATTTTTGTCAGAGATAAAATCAGGTAAAAAAGAAAATCTGGAAATTCTTTTTATATTCATCAGGTCCCAAACAGCCCAAATAGCAAAGAGAATTTAAAAATGCATGCCATGAAAGAGTTTGGGTCTTAGGAGGTTAAGCACACACAACCATTCATCCGGTACAGTTAGCAGAGGGGCCGTCTCAGCTCACAGTAGAGAAAGGATATCTTCAGTATACCCAGGAGTGTACAGTGCAGTCAGCCAAACACAGGGAGTCCTAAAATATTCACAGTCCCTTTCTAGAAACTATTTAATAAAATATTTAAATAAAAAATAAATATAAACATAAATGAATATTTAATAGCGGAATAATTATCATATTTAATTTAAATGAGGTATTAAATCTGCTGGTGCCCAGTTGTTAGGATATGCTATATTGGATATATAGCATATCCTATTGTCCTGACAAAATATCTGAAGAGACCCTCGTCACCTTTACACTCTCAAAAGATAAGGTAAGCCCACCGAAACACTGACTTCTAAGGTAGCCTTTACACAGGGAATTTATCTGTATCACACAGAACACTAACCCTCTTAGAGAAGCATATTACTGCCAAGTTATGATCAGTGACTCACATAACTTACATCTAGGATGAAACTAACACTCAAATTGCATCCTAATATTGCAAACATACGTGTATCTTTTTGGCACTCAAAATTAGGATATTCTGATGCTGGCCGACACCCCAAACACTGCCCATTTATCTATAATGTACCTACCTGCCCTACTATCTTTGTACTTGTTTCTGTGTCACATCCTTCCTTCTTCTTTCTCTGTTTGTCATCCTCTCTCCAGGGGGTACCAGAGAGATCTTCCATTTATGGGAGCTGCGATTGATCCTCAGTCAGGGCTCTAAGAAACCACAGCCTCCAGTCTACTTCTTGCTTTTCTGTCTTTTTTCTGCCATCTTCATTATTAGTAAACCTTTCAGTACCTGCTTTTGAGGGTACAAATAGCTATCTTGAAGGCCAGTAATTAGCTCTAGGAGGAGCTTTTGTGTAAACTGGAACTGTAGGTACAATAGAATACTGCTTTGATCTGACATGCTGTGCAGCTACTACACAGTTGTTATTAGTTGTTATCCAACGAAACACTTACAGATTTATACCTTTTACTTCTAAATTATTGAACAATTTAACTTAATTTAATGTTAAACTTGTGGAATGTACTTTGAAAGTGCATCAAACTAACATCAAACTAAAGACATGTCTGGGTTAAAAGCACCCTGGATATCCTTTAATCACAAGGCTTTTATTTTATGTACTGATGCTATGACTTGTCAGCCTTTTTAAGTCCTTCCAGATGAACTGGATTAAGGTAAGAAAACCATTTGGCCTTGAATACTGTCAGGAACTGAACAGCCCTTCTGGTGACCTACAGGTGTCGTTCGTTGCGGTGTGGTGGTGAAACTGAAGGTAACACCTACACAGGAATAACTTAATGATGAAAAGAGACGTAGGCTTGCTTTGATCTTTGATGTAAAGAACATGTTCAATAGACACTGACAGGGAACATCTTCATCCACTTCGAGGGAGAGGTGTTTCCAGAGAGGCCTGTCAGTGAACCTATATCACCGTGTCTTTATGTTTGACATTTTAAATCCCTTTAAACCTCGTAGCTGGAGTTCAGGGAACAGACTTTACCACTGAAGACATTTATTAGAAGGACATCTTAAAAAATAACACAAACTAGCAATAGCACTATGCTGGCCTTGAGCGTAAAAAAAAAGCAAAAACAAGTTTTCAGTGAGCCTCTTCCAAAAGAACTCGTGAGCATCTATTCAGTAAAATAGCCCAAAATAGCCATGAGGAAAAAATTAAAATGTTTTGCTAACACAAAAAGTTTTACAGTTGTTCAGAAAAATCAAAGCAAGGACTTGTTTTCTCTTTAAAATCGTTTGCATTGAACCTTGATTGACTTTTTATGCAACTGGAGTTCATAGTGCAACAATAACGCAACCATCTTTTGACCATTCATCTATTTCTACATCACATCAAAGTCATCACATATTCTTTTAACGGCCCACACATGAGAACTAACAGGGAGTTAGTTGTACTTTCAGGTTCAGACTTGTGTATGGCACGGCTGTTGTAGCTTCAGCAAGTGAGGTTTTCCCTGGAGGCACCAACATGTTCTTGGTAAAGGTTTATGTCGGCTACAGGTTCAACATCAGCAGTTTGTTTTCATCACATGTGCTGCACATGTTGGTCACATTCATACCTGAGTAGGTATCAACAAAAAAAGATTTTTTTAAAAATGTTCCCACTCATCTAGCTAGAAAAACACAGTTTTATCTCTCCCTCTGCGTCCCTGAATGTGTCGGCACTGTTCAGGAGGCTTTTCATCGTCACTGTTGCTCTGCTCAATGGATCAGCACCAGGCAAATGACCTCCCCACCATTTCAAAGAATAACTTGTTTGGCTTTCTGAAGTACCGACAAAGCTTCTTCAAGGCTTGGGTACTCAGTGGAGCATGTGGCCTGCCTTTAGACTCGTCCAGGCACTTGTCATGTCCAGCCGACAGGAGGCAGTAGAAGCCCTTGGTGGTGTTGTAGTAGAAATTGCTCGGGTTGATCCTGGGCGGCAGGTCCAGAAACCTCTCTGCCTTCCTCAGCTCAGGGAAGGGATCCCGAATAAGCGCATCTCCATCCACCACGTGGATCTGCTCCCTGGGGAAGACCTCCAACCAGCGGGCAAGGTGCTGGTGATAGAGGCTCCTCTGCAGTGCCTTGTATCCAGGATCAATGTGGCCCTTGTGGAGTAGGAGCTCCTCCAGGGGCTTGTAGGGCTTGTGTCGTGTTAGGCGGTTGTGCAGAACCTGGGTGTAGTCAGAGATCAGCCTCTCAGCTGGGTCCCGGACGATGAGTAGCAAGCGGACAGCAGGGTTCATGTCCGAAACTCGTGCAGGAACCTGAGGAGCTGCGAAGTAACCTGGGGTCTTTTCCACTGTCAGTTGACCCGGGACGGTGAAGGGCATCTGGGCTCGGTACCAGGCCAGACCTCTGCGGTAGTGCTCCTCCACATTGAAATAATGCACCTGTCAGAGGATGCAGAAGGTATTTAGTGATGTAGATGAGGGAAAAAAGCAGGTCTTCATTCATTTTTATACCACTTGTTGACACTGTTGTTTTGAAATTTTAGTTTGTTTTGAAACTTTAAGGAAATTATAGGGACATCTAATAATTTCTAAACCTTTTTATCATCTAAAACACTTTCAGCTTTTTTCTTCATTTAGTCCCAATCTTGTCTAAACCAATCTATTCTTTGGCACCAGCTTTCTACCTTCATAGTCCTCATTTTAAACTATCCTGATTAGGATTTCTCTCAGTGCAGCTTTTCAGGACAGGCCCGTCACCATTCATCATACTTACAAATGTACATAACAAACTACACAGAAACTCAACTCTCTTTGCTCTGGTTTCTTTACTGCACTGAAGAAGATGCAGTATGTGTTTGGCCTGAACTAAACTTTCAGAAAATCCTCATGCATTTGATAATTAGACCGCCTCTGTGCCCTCTTGGTCTTGCCTGAGTTGCATCTCCAACTTCCCGAGTGCAGAGTTTTACACTTTTACAGTATATATTTGCACCTGGGGCATTTTGTTAGCTCCATTACCTTGAGATTGAATTTTTTGCTTCAGTGCAGCTCTATATTGTTAGAGCTGAGTCTCTTAATACATATTTTCAGACGCAGAAGGTCTATCCACAGTTACAATCATTATTACTTACTGAATTTTCAACTAATTTTCAAGTACTATGTTATTTTCTTTGCTTGGAGTTTTCAGATTTTCCATGGCCAACCAATGTCTGGTTCTTGGCCTGGATTTTGCCACTCTAAATACAAAATCCTGCGAGCTTCTGGAGGTTGACCTTGCTATTCTTTGAATACCATCAGGTGGTTTTGAGGCACACTGATGAAATTTGTACAATTCAATAAAAGCAGATTTTTTTAAAGGATATACAAATGAAAAGAAAAAAAATGTTGATGTGAGATTTCACATAAGGGTTTCAACAAAAACTACAAATGAATTTTTGACACATATAAAAATAGATTTTGACGTCCATCATATATTTAAGAAGAAAACAGACATTTTTCTGAATGGGAACATTTTATCCCAGTTTGATGTTAGAGTAGAGAAGATGAAACTACCTAACAACACTTAAGTGCTTAAGTGCAAACTGAGTAATTATTGTCCACAGCTGGTGATAGTGAAAAGTTTTTTGTTTATTACCTCAGCCTTTGCCACTTCCACATCTGGGTGCAGATTGAGCATCTCGAGCAGGGCTCTGGTGCCACCTTTCCGCACGCCAATGATAATAGCTCCAGGCAGCCGCTGCTGGGTAGCATTGTAAAAGGAGGAAGAGGATGATCGAGGGGAGTAGACGGAAGAACTGGAACCCCCAGAGCGCAATTCCCTTAAGCACACAGACAGCTGAGTCTGCAGCAGCAGAAGCACCAGCAGCGCTAGTAGCACTGTCCACAGCATGGTGCCGCACGCACACACACAGAGGTGGAGTGATGGTTATGAGCACACTCTCATGAAGCTCCCGGACCAGTACGTTGTGCTTGTTATGAGTCAGCGGGGGGTCTCGGGAGGGAGCCCTTCAATTGGACAACCTATGAAGCAGGAAAAAAAAATAAAGGTTATCATCCACTTTTGCTGTCTCACTCTGCCACTTTCTTCTTTAATACCACCAGTGTAGCAGAAAGGTCGAAAAGTGATACACTTGTCAAGAAAGTTGATGATAAATAAGCAAAAATTAATTCCGTCTGAATATAAATTACTGCAAGCAATCGTTATTAAAATTCAACAGCATGAAAACTGAAGGCTGAACTAAGACCTTTAATGTTTTTTTTATCACTTTTATTGCAACCTCATAACACATTTTAGGCTGTTTTTTACTGTAACTCAAGGAAGCTGCAGTCAGATCAAAACAACGAAAAAATGTTTTAGCCTCAAGCATGAAAAAAACATTTTGAAAAATCGAATGTATTATTAATAAGTGGTTTATAAGAGTTTAAATAGAATAAAGAGTGAGCCAAATATAGCTAATAAGTGCAATGATGCAACTATTTTTGATCATATATAGGTTAACTTTAAATTTGGTACATGTTTCTGTCTGTTGCATGTACTGCACATATAACTGTATGCTTTAGGAATTCCAAGTTAGCTTGAAGATGGACACGTTTGAATGTGTGTGTGTGTTGAATCTGCACCAAAAGAATAAAAATCTTTAATTTTTCCTCTGAGTAAGAAAGGATGTCGAGTCGGCAACACTCAGATTATGACCTCAGTCACAGTGCAGTTTCTTTTCATCCCGCATAGCTAAAGCTTATTGCTACATGGTGCTTGCTCGACTGTTTCGTGATCCCATACAGTATGTCTGAGACAGCTCTGCAAACTAATGTGTCAAGTCCAGGCCAAAGTAGTGCAGGTTTGGAGCCTCAGATATAGGGCTGCAATATGAATGTAGACAGAAAATATTAAAATATTAATCTATATCTAAAGCAGATGGAGGAAATGCATTGAAAATTTATGCTGTTATGGGGTTTACAGTCTCCCTAAGGAGCACTTACACCCATCTCAGTTCAGTGGAACCATTTTTACAGTGGAGGAGACGAGCCGCAGTGATCCTGAAATCCCGAATGTGGAATTTTGTCTCATTGGGTTGCTTGAGTTTAATCTGCTGGTGAGGTGAGACAAGGTTTCAAATGACGAGTTCAGAGTCTGTACGAGGAGACCCCGTCGGGGGAGAGATCAGACCTCAGAAGACCTTAAACACTCAGGTTCAGTTTTTTCAACTCTTGACTCTTTATGCTGACAAAGAGAGCAGATATACCTCATATAGTCATGTAAAACAAAGCCTATTATCAGATAAAAATCAGATTTTGTGCTACTAGAGTCCAAGAATAAAAATATGGAGTTGCTAAACTTGCAATGAACATTTTAGGTCCCCTCCAAGTGTAAGAAAACATTTTTTCCACTACTGCATCTAAAGGAGTCCAGAGATCTTCCATCCAATAAAATATCTTTGCAGGTGCCCCCCCCCCCCCCCCCCCCTTCCACCACCACCACCACCACCACCACCACCACCTTTTTTTTCTTTACATAAATAAATAATATGTATCCAGGCACAGTATACAGGAAAACTCTTAAAGACAAAGGAGAAACTCAAGAGCAGTTTAACTTCAGTTCTTTGTGGTGAATTTGTTTTAAAGATGTGAGTTTAATAGTTACTGTTTCAGATTCACAGCAGGATTTTTACAGAACTTCTGAGTCCTGACCACAGTGATCAATAACCTATGAAGGGTGCCAAACAAATACATGAATAAAACATACTCAGATGGGGGAATAATGATCGTTTTGTTCGAAGTATGCTTATAGGCTTAGTTTTAAAAGAAAATTATTGAAATATCTCTCACATTACTGGGGTAAGAATAAAGTGAGGAAGTGAAAAAAATTAAATGTAAAAACAATAATGCAAGGTCTGTAGAGCTTAAAAAAAGAGACAACTCTACTTCTTTAGTCTTTGAAGATTTCAGCTTTCATCCAAGAGTATCTTCAGTTTAAAACCAAGCGGTGGAAAGTCCCAGGTATTTATACCCGAGTGAGGGTTGTTCCCTTGGGCACGGACCTGAAGGTCATTGACCCACTACTGATAATATGAGTCATCACATGGTCACGTGAATAAAAAGGTGTGGGTCATTACCATCACTGGGGGTTAAAGGTGAAGCCACTGCGAAACCTTACCCCACCCTGGAGTCACAGTCTATGTCCGCTGTGAAAGACCGTCATTGAACAAAAGTGGAAGCTTACAACAGCAGCTATCAGCCACTTGCAGTGAAGTCTTCAGATCCCTTCCCAGGAGCTTCAACACTAACACCTTTGTCCAGGTGAACTCAATAGGTCACATGATAGTGTGAGGCAAGGTCTCACAGGGGTTTCACCCTGAACCCTGTTGAAGAAAATGACCCACACTATTTTTTCACACCTTGGCTATTGATCAGTTAGTCAATGACCCTCAGGACAGTATCCGAGGGATAACCCCCATTAGCTTTTAAATACCTTTTTGTTCATTGCCTTTTTCAAGCTCCCTAGGATGACAGAAAACCTACACAGAGAACAAACTGCAAGATCTGAAAATTGGTATTATACATGTAGCTGTAGAGGTTGGTAACCAATGTTCAATTCCAGATTTAATCTTCCACTTTATCACAGTCATTAAGCTGAAAAGGTCGTTCCAC
The DNA here is from genome assembly GCF_036321145.2 of Pelmatolapia mariae. Taxonomy (NCBI): domain Eukaryota; kingdom Metazoa; phylum Chordata; class Actinopteri; order Cichliformes; family Cichlidae; genus Pelmatolapia; species Pelmatolapia mariae. Next base: position 36,873,332 of record NC_086237.1, on the reverse strand, counting down.
ACCTCCCAGTTTGACGTGACAAATGAGTGCAGATTACCTGCATATATGGCATTTAAGGAGACTTATGTGAGAAATTCATGTTTAACTGGTTTCTATTTTATTTTTTATAAATGTTTTGACATGAGCCACATGAGCCATGAGCCACAACACCCAGAAAGAAATAACCCGCTTTCTGGGTGTTGTTTTTACTTGTTGCTGGATGTTGTGTGGACATGGATGCACATAAGAATCCAGAGAACTCAAATGCTGTGATTAGCATTTCTGTGCACAAACTTTCCTTCAGATTTTATTTGTTTTGACTTCAGAATTATTTTTGTCAGCTCTGAGGAAAATTAGCTTTTTCCCAGTAAACGTGTTGCTTTCTGCTCGTCAAACCAGCACGATCTCAACACAAAAACATCAGATGTTTTATCAACTCAAGCCAACGGCCTCTTGCGGTTTAATAAATGCAAGTAAATTCACTACTGTTGACGCTACAATCAGTCCATTTGATAATTCCAGAGAAGTTTGTTGCATATGAGAAAAGACTCCCATCAGCGCTTTGTTCCAGAACAACATGTGGTGAACACTGTGAAAGAGTCTTGTTTTGTGAATAAACCAAAAAAAGTAGCTTAGATGCTTTAACCTAACAAAACAGCGAGTGAAAATGAAGACAGAAAAACAGAAAAACAGCGAACAAAGGGTAAAAACAGCGTTCCCACATACTAAGCTTCTTTGTTTGGCAAAATGATCACAAACTCCTGGAAAAGGATACTATATATCGTTGTATCTCCAAACAATTTATCATTATTATTTGAGCAGTCATACTGATCCAATCACCCTGACTATACTCCACTGGGTGGTCCAAAGTGCTGGTAAATTTGCACCAGTATGCTTTGACATGTCAACTCCAACTGTAGAGTGAAATATTCCAGTCAGGAGAAGGTAAGAATTTTATTGAAGCCATGTCAAAGCTCTCACACTGTAGTTAAAAGCACCCACATATTTGATTTCCAGTGCCATTATTATTATTATTATATCATCATATAGTCTACAAGTTTTAAATGATTTTTATTTGTATGGTACCAAATTTTGTGCATGTAAGACTGTGACAGTTGTTTTACAAACAGGAAGACGACATAGAATAAGAGCTGAAGTAATTGGTCCATTTACATAAAATGATTGTTTACTTATACATAATAAGTTATATCATAAGATTATAAATAATATTTATAATTTATCAGATTTTTGCTGAAAAATATTTGACTTTGAAACTTAATATTTAACTTCTGATGCCTCACTCTTGGCACAAGGCAGCTATGTAATTTTGTAACACTTCCACAAGATTTTTTCCCGCATTCAGCACTTTCATGCTTGACGCTTTGACCATGTTTTGTCGATTCAGCTTTTATTTATGTGATATTTTGAATGCAGCTCTTGCTGCAGAGTGCTTTTACACTGAAATATTAATCCTTCTACTAATGTAAAAGAAGGCCAACAACAAAAACTAGCAATGTTTTTTTCTTTAAAGAAAAACCAGTAAAGAAAAACAGCTGTACATGGTTTTATATTCTGGTATCACTTATAAAGAACTTTGTTTCATGCTTTGGGAAAACTGTGTTAATATATGTAGACTCAGGCATTACATGACATGACCACAGTCACATGACGGGTGGATTGCATTATGGTGGTTTAACAAGAGACACTCATTTTTATTTTTTGGCATTTGTGGGAAGCTAAATTAAATGTCATGTTGTGTTTGTGTAAGAAACTTTTAGTGATCACTTGTTTTAATTAAAACACAGCTTCTTCCTGTTCCTGCTCTTGTCGTTGTTGTTGTCGTTGTTGAGCTGAAGTTGCAGTGACGCGACTGAGTTATTAATTAGTGTAACAATGTTCTGGTTCAGAGGAGGAACCCTGTCTAGCATTGTTCCTGTAGCGACTCACTAATTGCACCTTCAGGGAAGCGTAACTGCACCCCGACCTTCTGTGCTATCCTCTGGCTTAGTGACGCTGGCGTCACACGTCCCTTGCTGGCTGTGGATGGGACTCCCAATGTACATCAGCAACGTGTGGATGTTGTTGGCTGAAGTAGGTGTTGTGGGTGACGTCATCGCTCATCATTATGTTTCAGAAGTGAGAGTAAACAGGTTAATTTTAGAAAATGTTCAATGAACATTTCTGCAGTTTTAGATGATTTTTTTTGTAAAGAATCACTGGGATTGGATAAAATTAAGTACAGTCATGTAAATTTAAATAAAAAAAACACCTTAGACCTGTGCAAAAAAATGCATATTCAATGTACATTTTCATGACGGTTATGTTGGCACTGACACATTTTAAAGCATCATGGCATATATAGGTATATCCACAATAATTATTTAAATGGTTATTGAAATGCTGTTTTAATAATTAATATCATTATTATTGCCCATAATAATTATGACTTGGATATAATAATATAATGAGAACACAAATGTCCTGATTTCGCTTCAGTTTAGGCCAAAGCACTCACCGTTCAAAACAAGTGGATGTTGTCATCAAAAAATGGGAGGAAAAAAGAAAGAAAGCTGAATCAATCTGCCCACTTTGTCAAAAAAGTCCAAATTCTACTCATTCAACTTTAGTCAAAGTTAACAGACCACATTTATTAGCCCTAAGCTGCTCATTTGTTTCCAAACTATTTCTAGATAATGCCACAATGATCTCTCTGTTATCACTCACTTTATATGCAGCTCTGAGCTGAATGAATGTTGTTTTGTTGTTTTATCACAAATTCTGACCGGTTCCAGCTTTTGACTGAAAAATATATTCTCCGTTTTTGCAAGCTCAGATAGATGAACAAGATTTGCAAGAATTACACAGGGATTAAAAAGTTGCATCTGCAGTGATTATTATTATTCCTGTGGTGTCTTATCGCTTTGTACAAAACTAGAACATTCGAGCCGACTATTACCTGCAGCCTCACACTCAGTGATTACAGCCCCTTAATAATTCAGCCAATAGCAACTAAAAATAATCCCTGGCTCCTATACATTAGCTGCTTTCAGCAAGTAGCAAGATTTCCTGATTCAGATTCCCTACAGTCATGATTTTGATGTAAAGTGGCAAACTGCATGCTGACGCCAATCAATCACAGTGTAGGGCTTGTGCAGTTTATGTGAGTATGTGAGCAACCGAGACAAAGAAAGCAATCCTCAGTGAGGTTTATGTGTATGCGCGCTGCACAGAGACACGCATGCCTTGCGTTAAGTGGTTGCACGAATCCCTTGTGACTTCTATGTAAGCTGGAATATTCCCCTGCTGTCAAGTCGCTTCGCTTCCACTTCACCTCGTGACCTTCCTCTCCCTCTTCCACCTCCTTATTACCCTCCTTCTCACCTACATTCATCATCTTTCACCCTCACCTCTGCTCTTTGTTTCCTCAGCCTGTTCCTGACTCTGTCTTCCTGAGTTGTTTGAATCCTTGCGTGTTTATGTGGATCAGCAGCACATGCAGCACCATGCTAATGGGGATGCCCTGCAGCAGCCTCTTAGCGGCTCATAAATAAAACACAAACGCACCTTTCCGCCCAGAAATATTTTTGAGTCAATGAACTTTTAATCTTGATGAACAAGAAATGACACAGGATTGCAGTTGGAAATGGGAAATAGTTCCATGGATGTAGAAATCCGGCACTGATTAAAAGTTATTTCAAGGTTTAAATAAGGTTATTGCTGTTTGGCTCAATGTCGTGATGGAGCACACTTTGAAAAGTAAACCAAAGAAAACACTGTAAAAGTACAACAAAGGCAAAACAGCAATCCTTTTTCCATATTGCTCATGTATTTCTTGGTTCTAAATTATTTGTTTGAGTCTTTTACTTGCAGACAGATTTGCAAACTTGCAATCGGATTTCCTTTAAAAGACAGAAATCTTTGGGATAAATGGTATGTCTACTGAGTTTTACTGAGAAAAGTTTTTGCTTCCACCTAAACCGTCATGGAGATAAATATCAAACACACAAAAGCTCAACGTGGCCGCAAAGTCAAGCTCAGCCACAGTCCCAGCCAATCAGCTGATTTCAGTGCCAGCCCACATCGGCTGACACCTTCTACACTCATAGTAGTTTCTTTCAGCCAGTCTACAGTTGCAGCACATCTGCAAGCCACTTTGAAACCCACCTCCCCTCTAACTCCATTATTTATGCAGTTCTGACTTTCAGCATTATGTAATATTACTGATTCTTGCTTTATTGAGACGGGGTCTTGCTGATGTGCCTTGGCTTTTCATCTGTGGTGGGGATTTCCCAGAATGGACCTACACCAAATGTAAAAATGAATGCAGATAGAACTCATGATTTTCTATTTATGTTTTGACTACAGTGGTTCTGATTGAAATTACCTTTTTCAGTTTGCACTTTGCTGAAAATTGACTAAAAACTAACATCGACGTTCTCTTCATTCAGTGCTTATTAAAATGCATGTACAAGTCCCCTGTTAATGATAAAAATAAGCAAATAAGTTTAGGATTAAAATAACTGAGAGATTTCTGTTTAACAACTGGCTGGACTGTTTTTTTTTTTTTTATTGGCACCATATGAGCAGCCTCTCAGCTCTGCTCAATGAGCCTCACATGAATCATTGCAAGTCCTTGTCTTTCCCCGCTCATCGCTTCTTGTGATTCACATTAGCCAGCATGCAAAGGGAGAACAAACAACAACAACAACAATGCCAAGATTGCCAATGACGCATGAATTCTCCATACTGACAAACACACGTTATCTAGCCAAGCTGCAGAAGATAGAGATGGAGGGGAAAGGAGAGAAAAGGGGGAAGGGTGGAGTGTAATTATCTGTGAAAGGCAGATGCTTCCATCTGCATTTGGGGAGAGTACCAGTGTCTTATAAGTTCTGGTGTGAGTGTGTTTGTGTGTATCTTGTGTCATCTGCATGTGTGCAGAGCCTTAGCCTTTTGTGCAGACACCCAGCATGTGACTGCTAGTGATCCAGGCCCCTGGAAATATCTTTTTACTGAGCGATGGTATTTGGGGGTGGGGGAGGGATTATCCTGTACAGAGAGTCAGAGGGTGGCAGGGAGGGAGGAGATGGGTGGTAGGGGGGAAGGAAGAGACTGAGGTACAGTTGTTGTGTGTGTGAGGCAGCAGGAAGATTGTCTCTGGTAGGGGGTGGCATGGTGAACCGCTTTGGATTGCCAAGCCTGTCATATCACCAAGGCTGTGAAAGTCTGATAAAACTCTCTCTGTCCTCCTTCCTTTTCTTTCTTCTTTCATTTGCCCCCCTCCCCATCCATCTCTTTTTCACACTCTACTCGCCGTCCTTTCCTTTTTTCCCCTTGGGTTTCACCTTCATTTACTCCAAACTTCCCACACATTTTCTTAGTTTTCTATCTCTTCGTATACCTTCTTTTATCCAGCTCCTGCTCAGCCAATCACGCTTGCTGATTACAACGAACATACGCCGAGCTGATTGCCTTTCAGAACAACAAAGGAAATGCAACAAGGCTGTTCCTATTCCCCATCCCTTTCCCATTACCCGCCTGGAGAGGAGATGGCCAACACTCAGAGGGGGGTCTGTAATCAAAATAGATGGAGCTGAGACTGCAATCGGTCATACTTCCAGATCACGCCGACCGCCAGTTTTCCTCGGAGCCTCAGACAATAAACAGTAAGACTGAATGCTTCAAGTTCATCTTTTTGCTTTTCCCAAAAATCCTTTTAACCCCAAAGAAGCTCATCTGCTGCCAGATCTTTCAAAGTTTATGGATAAGATGAAAGAAACATCAGATGTGAACAAAAAAGTGAAAAGGCCTCTTCCGTATCTATTGAAGTTCAGGAGTTTCACCTCTTCCAGGCATTCTGTTTTTCTGCGTGAGTAGTTTGAGGCACCCTGCACCAGGTACTCAGCCAGAGGAAAAAATGCTGAACTCGGAAGATTTGATCTATTTCTGAGAGAACATGGGAAGATGAAGCAGAGGGTGAAAAAAGAAGTGTCTGAGAGGTTCTTGACAGGATCCTTTTTCTCCCTTGTTATCTCTTTCTCATGGGTCTGTTTCTGCTGTAAAACTTCATATGAGAGTTATTTAAAATATCCCAAGATGATATAATCTCCAAATTCATCACATATGATCACAACTATTTTGCTTGACATTTGCATGCAGTAGATATCCTTCAGCATGACTTTACTACATACTTTGTCTCTCACCCTATAGGTGATAGGGATAGCTCCTGTGCTACCCTGACAAGCAGAATAGGAGCTATATGTGCTTTACAGTATGAGAGTGCCCAGGAGATTTAGTAAGAAGTTCATGCCTTGGTTTGCACTCACTTAAGAGCTAATATGTTTCTTATTTTCTATCCCCTGAATATATACTGTTACTGTGGTAGATGCTCATTTAAACGTGGCCCAAAATAATGAGCAGCTTATGTACAAGTAATCCCTGTGAGCCAAAAGATCAGGATTTACACTGCTCTAAATTATGTCAGTGAGAGTGAAAATCCTTAACATGCCCATACACATTACTAGCTGTGAGAGCAGAAGCCCCTCCCACCTTGTGTTGTTTGCAAAAGGCAGCCAATCAGAGATAAGTTCTGCCTGACAGTGGGTGATGAAAGAAGCTGCATGAATATCCAGTTTAAGATAAACAATGGTTATTTATGAATCATGCAAAGTAGTTGGAAATTGGGGAAAACTTAAAAAGGAATAATGCACAGAATTAAGTTTACTACATGCTACCAAACTGGTGCTTAAGAAAAGGGTATAATTAGGGGAACCAGTGCTTTCTGTAGGAAATAAATTTCATCGAATATAAGTGTTTACTTCAATTACACAACAGAAATGACACAATTATGAACACAATGTGTCAAAAAGTGTCAAATGCGGTCTAATAGTAGCCTGGACAGCAAAAAAACATAAATTAGATTTTATTTATTAATACAGTGTGAGTTCACAGCCCAGATGTTTCCAGAACACACAATAAAGTGTGTCATGCACGCTGACCTTCGCTGATGTCTGTCCATCTTTTACTCATCAACCCCCAGCTGGTTTTCAAATTAGACTAGTCACTTACCTTTCACCCGCTTATCATCTTATTCATTCACGCATGCACTACACCCATGTAAGCCCTCTCCTCTACCAACCCCACCCCCTCCTCCTTTATCCTCCCTCCTCCTCACATCCTTAGCCATGCACGCGCCAAAATCTGGGTCAGCCATATCAAACACTAAAGTGTGCGTCTCTGATGTGTGTTTACTGTGTGTGTGGATGTGTATGCGTGGCGTATGAATATTGAGTTTTAATATTGAGTCTGGAGGGGAAGAATTTGGGATTCTACTGTTGTTATTTTATCAGGCACTGCACTGGGGGGAATGTGATTAGAAAATGCAGTTTTATCAAAGGGATCTTTGTGTGTGTGCATGCATAAAAAAGCAAGATGTTTCTGTAATAATGTGTGTGGTGTGTGTTTTAGAGAGAGAGAGAGGCAAACTGAAAAGCAAAGCTTGGAGGGGCTGTGTAAATTTGCTCTAATTAAAAGGTTTTTTGGCTGGAGCGTCTGGGCATTGCCACTGGCATACATTCAACACTCCTGTTTGTGTGTCTGTGTGTGTGTGTGTTTTGGGCCACTTGGCACAAAGCCTGGTACAAGCCATTTGGATTTAGAGATGAGAGAGAGAAGGAGAGCTGGTGTTTTCCTGACCCAGGTACAGTGGTGGTCTGAAGTTTACACACAGTCATCATGGGCATGAATGTCATGGTAATTAGGGGTATTTAATGATTTCCTTGAATCATTCTTTTAAAATGGTGGAATGATTATAGGATACACATCTTTAACAAGTTTGAATTTATTGTTGAATATTGGATTTTCCCTAATCTGTACCGAGTCAAAGTACACATCCAGGTTCAAACATATACATAGACCCTCACTAATACGTCAATATTTTGTTAAATGTCCCTGAGCACGTTTCACCTCGATCTGACACTTTTGGTTGACATCAATAAGCTTCTGGTATAATTCTGTCTGGATATTTGACTGCTCCTCTTGACAGAATTGGCAGAGTTAATTGAAATTGGTTAGTTTCCTGGCATTTATCTGGGTTTAAAGCAAAGTCTATAAATTTTTAGTATGGATGAGGCTTTTGGTTTTGGAAAAGTCATTCCAGAAGTCTAATACAATAAAGCTAGCCTGCTTTATCCATTCCAAAACAATTTTTGATGCGTGATTGGGATCTTTTTCCTGTTGGAACACCCAATCCTGTCTAAGTTCCAACCATCTAGCTGCTGATTTGAGGTGACATTGAGGGATTTGGAGGTAGTTCTTCATTATTCCAGTTGCTTGTGTAATGTACTGCTACCAATTACTCCAAAACAACACAAAACCATGATCGTGCCACCACCATGCTTGACAGCTATTACACTGTTGAAAGATTCACCTTTACTCCTTCAAACATGTAAAACTTGCTTCACTGTGGACCGTGATGCTGGTCTTCCAGCAGTTTTAGGTTTGCTGTTCTGGAAAATCCCAATAAATTTACTCTCAACTTGGTAACAGTTTGGATCTTCATCCAGATCTTGGAAAAGTGGTGACATATTTGAAAGACTTGTATTCAGTACAGTTGTTTGAGCTGATGATCTTGGAATTCGGACTTGTTTTGAGTTCCTTGGACTTTGTTCTCAATAGTGGTCAGTCGAATGAGTGATGCCAAAAAACCAAAAAAACAAACCGCTTTTTATGCTGGGGAAGAGATGATGACTAAAAAAATGTTAGTAAGCCTTGTAAAATTAAAATACATCACTTAAAAGATTTAAGTGAATAGACCATGTGCAGAAAATCCAAAATTAAAACATACACATCCAATTACTATGTTTATTTTTTAAAGTATTCAAATTTCTGCTGTATATGCTGATTTATGTTGTATAATCATTCCACCAAAGAAATCATTAAAAGCCCCAAATTACTATGACATTCATGCCCATGCATGCAAATTTCTGACCACAGCTGTACATGATAAGAGACATGTTACCCTTCCTGTTTCACTCTCTTGCACACAGGTCTTCTAAAGTGGACTTACTGCTTGTCTTTTGTCATATTATGCTGGCAGTATCATGCGCACGAAAAGTGACTCTAAAGGCATACGTGATAGAAATTTTATGAGAAAAGAGTCCTGACGGATCTGCGACAAGAATGTTTTTGTTGCAAATATTAAAAATTGAAAAAACCCCAAAACCTTCAGGTAGGAATGATGGCAGAAAGTCCTGCATCAAAACCTTTGACTGTTATGTCTCAGCAAAAATGCCTAACAGATTGCCTCATAATTTAATTTAAGTTGAAGCACCACAAATGAAATTAAGGTATTCATAACAAACATAAACACAGAAAATTAACAAATGAAAAACAGCAGAGCCACAGCAGATATTTCACTTATGGCTATTTGAGGTAAATTGGATTAAAATGGTGGTTGAGCTCGCTGACCACACACATCCTCCTTAATTCACACCCCTGTCCCACCCTGCTGCCAGGATCCTTGTTTACACACTGATACGCCCACATTATCAGACATAACATATGTGGGCTTTCTCACAGGCAGCTTGGTCTGACAGTAAGAGGAGCCTGACCTGTCAGAGTGGATTTAACCCAACTGTCACTGAGGGAAAGCGGGACAGTCACGGGGTGCAGGATGTGTAAAATAGCGGGGTGATGGGAGGATTTGGGTGTGTCCCCCCTTCACAAGGTCAGAAGCTTCAGGGCAACAAATAAATCAAATAGTTTTCTGGGTGAATTCAATGTCATTTGCTGTACATGTGAGCGTTAAACTTGTGTACATAAGGGCGTCTGGAACAAGGGCAAGCTGACAGATGGGGCGAGCAAGTTGTGTCTGGTCAATATCATCATGGTCCAATGAGCCCAAATATTAACTGGGTCCTGAACTGTGTTTTTTCTGGGTTACAAACTGTACAGAAAAAAAAAACCAGATGGTGTTTTTGTAAATGAAGAGGATTTAATGGATGGAGGTAGGGGAGAGGAAAGTGAGTGACTGATAAAAGGGATACCATAGGAGAAAAAAATGATTTACCAGCATCGTCAGGTGTGTTTGGGCTCCTGCTGGCAGTTTACCACAGCAATGATTGTTAAGACTGATGTCACCTGGGCAGCAGACCCCAGGGACGCCAGTTTGTTAAAGCACAGAGGTGAGGGAGGAGGGGAAGATAAAATGAGAGGCTGTGGAGGTGCGGAGGGGAATCAGGGGATGGAGACAGGGTGGTGGTGGGTACAGATGATGCCACAGTTGGTGTGGTGTTGCAGCCAAACGGTGCCCTACGGCGACAGTAATAAACCATCCCGGCTGTTGGTGGCTTTGTTGTCCAAAATGGACGATTAGTCTGATTTGTGTCTAAAGTGTCAAACCCTAAAGACAACACGGAGAGAAGGATACCCAGTTTAGCAGCACAAATCACAAAGTCCCTTATTTCATAAAAGAATCTCCGCTTTTCTTTTAGTTTGAATTCAACAGACAAACAGAAATGAGTAAGATGTGTCAGAGCAGCGACGGTGCTCAGCTTGTCGCCTCCAAGCAGCAACCTCTGGGGCTGAAAAATGAAGCCAACGTGGAAGTGCCAAAAAATGCACTTGATGCAGGCCGCTCAAGGCTTCAAAAGTAATTCAGGCCCTCATATTAAAATGCCCAACTTCAGAGAGTAAACAAAAAGGTATAAACACGACTTTGGGAACTGTAGTTAATTTTCTCTCTTTGTACAGGTGGTCAGGTTTTTAATGCTTCACTTGACTAAACATTTAAAGGCTGAAAGCTTGCGTGATAATTGTAGGGGTTAGATTCTCTGACAGGTAGATGCCAACACAGATGCGACTAACCACTAGCTGCCTGCTAAGCTTTACCTCAGCTAATCTGAGACACATGAATATCTCTCTCTGTGCTTGTTCTGTTGGTGCCTTTTAAAGCAATTTAATACAAAAATTTGGCAAATAATGTGATTTTTTACAGTTAACACTACAACCTTTGGTAAGTGGAAATCTAGAATTTAATTTCTATGCTACTTAGCACTAACTAGCATGTATCTTCACCTATACAATCAATGCCATCTGCTAACCAGACTGCAGCTAAAAGCATAGTACTCACCCAGCTCCTCTAAATATGGTTGCTTCAGTATGCAAGTCCACAAATCTTGTATATACAGTCTGTGTTTAAAATATAATGGCCAGGCAAGTGAAGAGTCTGCAGTAACTCAGTTCAAGCTGCAGTTTATGTGGAACTTGTCAATTAATAATGAGCTTCCTGGTAGGTACTTGCACCTGCATTAATCAATATTTTACTCTGTTTAATGTGCTAGTATTGTTGACAGAGTTTTCTAGTCTCTTTCGGCAGTTCTTCTTTGTTTTCTCTATCAAGTATCACGACTTTCAGGTAGCTGTATTTTAGTAATGTTGAAAAACAAGCAGCCAGAGTTATTGTTCCTAGCCGCTGCAGATAGAGAAATTGAATGCGTGAACACAATAGAGCTCTGGAGTGATGCACTTTTTATCCTGTTAGATTTAGAAACAACACAAATGTTGCAAAAATGCTGGGTGCGCACAATGTGATGATGCAGTGTTCTTGTTCAGCCATTTGATCATATTCCCATCTCTTTTTTAATAATTGGCACGTTTCCTGTTCCTCTGTGGGTTTTGTTTCTGCACATTTGTGCTTGGCAAAACAGACGTATTTACAAATGACACCATTAAAGTGAGCTAATGAGTCAACAAATAAGGGAAGAAAAGTTTCTGGCTCACAGGGTATTGTCTGAGCTGGAAGAAACTGTAGAATTGTCTCTTTCTTGTGGAAGAATCTAAATCAATCTGTAAAATAATTTGGCAATTTAAGCAGTAAAGAAAATAGTATCTGCAAGCAGAACAAGAAATACATAATGGACATGGAGTCCTGCAGAGGCTTCAAATTAGGCTGGAAATCTGGCTGAGGCATAGAAATAGGTGCAAATGCATGCACATGTATTTGCACGCACAAACACGCAAACACATTGTGATGTATCCAGACAAATTGCACTCTAATCACTGCATCTGCCGTGTTGCTATTTTCACACAAATCCAATGGTGATGCATCCTTTCTTTTTGCCTGCCTTTCTTTCTCTCTTTGAGCCCAGCATCCCACTGCCTCTCCAGACTGGCTCGTTCACCCCTTCGGCACACACACACACACAAAGACACACATTAAAAAATATAAGCACACATGGATGCACAGGCTCATTTCCCCAGATACACAGAAACCCATCAGTGCATTTTGTAACTCCTCTTCTTACATCCACACACACATACATATCCACACACAGTATCATATTTACACATACATGCACATACACAAAAAAAGAGGCAGACATGAGGTGCCTAGCAGGGGGTGGTTTTGATTGACCAAGCACTTTATGACTCTTAAATGGCTTTATTGCCTTCCTACTTAACCCACACACCCCCTCCTCCTTCCTCTCTGTCACAGCACAACAGCACAGATACACACACATGCACGCACCATCCTCAGGGGGTCTCTGCGACTGGAAATTAATGAGAGCCATCACTAACTGCGCGCACACGTGTGCTGCCACCCAGATTGCAAACTCCCTCCTACTGTCTGGAATCTATCAAGGTCACTCCACAAATCTAAAGCATGGTTCCTCCCTCTGGATTCTTTATCTCTGCCCCCTATGACCTTGCTTTGGTACTTTTTCTTTAAATTTTGGGAGAGAGCCAGGATTCAATCCTAACGACTTTGTTACTATACATAGCAGGTCGATGCATGGGAGATTGGGTTGATTGATTGTAACTGGCAGGACACCAGGAGGCGTGGGGGGGACGCTGGAGTCCTGTCAGTACAATGGAATGAGAACTTCCCTGTTGGGATATTTTGAAGGCTCCTGCTGATCATTTTTGTTATCATTTGACCTCTGTCAGGACTAGCATGACGAATATTAGAAATATTTTGTTTCAGCGATAATTCGCCATCTTTTTTGTCATTTCCAGGGTCAAATAAGACTATTTTTAAAGCCAAAGTATGCACAACACGTTGCGTTGCGTCTGTGCTTGATCCACAAGGTTTAGGCAACAGTAAGAGACTGCAGGATTACTTGTTGTTCCTAGAGTATTTAAAAGTAGAATGGGAGGCAGAGCCTTCAGTTTTCAGGCCCCTCTTCTGTGGAACCAGCTTCCAGTTTGGATTCCAGAGACTGACACTATCTCTACTTTTAAGATTAAGCTTAAAACTTTCTTCTTGCTAAAGCACATAGTTAGGGCTGGATCATGTGACTCTGAATCCTCCCTTAGTTACACTGCAGTAGGTGTAGGCTGCTGAGGGATTCCCATGACGCACCTTTTCCACTCACTATGTGTTGATACACCTCTCTGCATTTAATCATTAGTTAGTTATTCATCTCTGGCTCTCTTCCACAGCATGTAATTTGTCCTGTCTTCCTCCCCTCACCTTAACTGGTCATGGCAGATGAGCCTGGTTCTGCTGGAGGTTTCTTCCTATTAAAAGGGAGTTTTTCCTCCCCACTGATGGGGTTTCTGTCTGTTGTAGTATTGTAGGGTCTACCTCACAATATAAAGCACCTTGAGGTAACTGTAAAAGTGATTTGGCGCTGTTTAAATAAAATCGAATTGAATTGTTTTTAAACCTGGCGTGTGTAGTTCGTTCAAGTAGTTCAGTCTTTACTGCTATTTTAGTGAGACATCAGCAGCTCCCAGATTACAGAGAGCGAGGTGCAGCAACAGCTTGAAAAGAAAGAAACCTTTGAAACTGGGGAAACTCTACAATCTCTTTACTGTAAAACATCTGATTTACTGTACAGACATCAATCCAGCCTCCTAATATGGACTTTGAAGCTCTTTAAAAGAGGACAGATGACTCGTGCAAGGTGTCAAGACACTTGCTCCAAAAGACACATCTGACACAAAGTTTGTATTTGACACTTTGGGGTGAGAGCACATTCGATTCGTATACCACGCAACTGTTCATATTGGCTCAAACATGCAGAGTTAAACACTGCATCATGTCATAAGTAGAAAACACTTTACACTTGATTGCTGTAACTGTTTGCTGGAAAACTTTCTGAGATTTTCTAGTACACTAATCGCATCAGTATTCCTCTCAGGGAAAGTGAAGAAAGATGTTCCTGTTATGGTGAGTGGGAAGATCATCTTTCAGCCTGAAAACTTTGGCTCGAGCCCAGTGTGTTGACAGACATCTCATCCTGCTGATGTGCCCTTTAGCTACTCACTGAAAACTTGCCAGCCCCCAGAATGACTGCTCTGTAGCTGACCTCCCAGTTCTGTGTGCAGAAGGGCAAGTGAAAGGAAAAAATCCCTCCAGTGATCAATGCAGTATTAATTAACAGAGCTGAAATACAGTACAGTGTGTGGGTAAGAGTATGAGTCTGAATATGTAGCCCTGGAATCTGTACGAAACTTTGGCTGTTTAGTTTACAAACACAGCCTTGTCTACAGTTTCATTCAGCACAGTAGCTGTTCCTGAATGTATCACACAGTCATCGTCAGGAAATAGAGCTGGTGACCAGTCGTGGTATAAGAGCTAAACTACTACAGTAACTTTACCAAGGTCTTTTTTTGGCACAAAATTTCAGTTCTTTCATTTCAATTTTTTGCAACTCTAAAACATTTCTGACTGATAGGAACGTTGAGTCCATAAGTCATAACAAAGAGGAGTTATCATTTCAGCCATTAGCTTTGAGGTAAGATCCTGTATCACGTCAATGTCTGCAGGACGGTAAACTCTGCGTGGCCCTTTTATTACTTATGTTGCTGGGATGCGATTCTGTTTGCAGACATAGTTTTGTGACCTGTTTTCTTTCCAGGGACAAAATGCAAGCACCCGTAATATAATCATTAAAGTTTAAAGGGACAGTTCACCCTAAAATCTAATATGGATGATTTAAAAAAAAAAAACCATCCTCTAGTACCAGTATAACATTTCTCAGTTTTGGACGTATCAGCTGTAGAGATGTCAATCACCTGGTGGTTCTTAAAATATATTTGGAAACTCAGCTGCAATGTCTCTTTTCAGAAATCAGGACTCACTGACTTAAATAATCTAAAAAACATGGTGTAAGCAGTTTCATATAGGAACTATTTTCCTTCCGCTGAACAACATCCCAGCACTGTGAAGTAAGAAGCATGCACTGACGCATGAAAACATGCACATGCTAGTGACTGTGACAGGATGTGAACAATATTTTTTAAAAACATTTCCAACATGGACCTGATGACACAGCCAAAGAGAATATGAATATATTTCTGGCAGAGTGACCTCTACTTTCAAAATATTTAAGAGAACAATTATTTGTATGGGAGATATCTCAAAAACTGTGCAAATCTGACTAAAACAATCTAGTTCGGGCCTGGGCTGCTGTGGAGGGCTGCACCAATAAGCTGAACTGGACTGTGCTCACTATTAATGCTATCTTTTTATAAGCTTATTGGTGCGACCCTCCACAGCAACACCAGTTTCTCGTGGTGCGACCCTCAACAGCAGTCCCATCTCATGGGAAAATTATTTGCCCATCGCTGGTCTAGATGGATAAATATCACTGCAGGCCAGATAAAAAAAAAACAACAACTTAGACTTTCAGGTAAACTTTCCCTTTAAGGTGAAGGAACGTATTAACCTTATTTTAGGGTGCGCTAATGCTAGAGTAGTATTAAATATATGAGCTTAAGTAGCACTACAGATAACTCTGTTGGTTCACTCAAGTCAATTGCTTTTAGTTGTTGTCAAGTTTCTCTTAGATGAACATGATTAAATAAATTGCACTTCATTCATAAACCCTTCGGCTAGATTCTAGTTTAGGGATTGAGGTGGGAACTTTACTTTACTCTTATACTTGAGCATAGCAATGCATGTCAATAATATATTAATTCAGGAGGAAAGAATTTTCCAGATGGCACAGGGGGAAACAGAAAAGAGTGTGTCTGTGTCCATCTGCCTGCCACCAGGAGTTCTTGTCACCTCAGAGGCGCTGAGGTGTAACAACCACTTTTTGTGTGTATTTTCCTGCTCAGCTAGAGTCGCTGTGAACCTTCACCCTGACAGAGCGGCCGGCTGCCAGGCTGATGACCTCCTACCCCAAGGTTTTACAAATACAGTTAACACTGACCCCCTAGGTGCATGGCCTCCCTCCAGCTGCAGCTCTTTAAAAACCACTCACCACATCCCAAAATAAGACAGCCAATAAAGACATTAAAGGAACACAGTGGTTTGTATGCTTTTAGCTAATTAACAACATGTTTCTAGCTAACCGCTTCAGTTTAGAAGGTGCATTAAGAAAATTATCCTGCATATAATATTCAATTAAATAAATAAAATACAGAATAACTGTAGCAGTTACAATAATCAATGATTATAATGCAATAAAACTTAAAGGGCTCATTCTTGTTGTTGTTGTGTGAGCAATGCAATAAAAATGTAACACCAGTCAAGATGAAAGAGACATATTAGCCTTCATGCTTCCAGCTGTCTTTATAATCTAAAATATCAAAATGGACTACTGAGAAATCATATTCTCAAGGCTGTATTGCTTTATTATGATTACTGAAGGACAGCTATTCAAATAAAGTTCAACATTTAGCTTTTTTTAAACTGTTGAACTACCTCTTTCCATCCTGTTAAGGCAATTGTTAGATTAGCCTTTTTGTATTTAAGATTCAAGAATTTTAACTTTTTAAAACATCAGTAGTGACTAAATCCAAAATGTGCTTTTCATGTCAGTGTTTCATCATGCTTATTTAACTTGGAGGGCTGATTTCACAATATCGTATGTATACTTTCTGGCAACCTCACAAGTTTCAAGTTGAAATCATAAACTTCTCTGATTCAGCAACAAATAAAATTTTGGCTTCTCTTTCCTTCAAGGTCGTCTCCTTGGGCACCTCTGGACTGTTTCCAGTGCTGCTGCTCTATTTATCTCCCTGGAGGTCCTGTTCTGAACACTTGCCGTTATGCATTTGTGATGTGCACTGGATCTCCTTCAGTGTGTCCAAACGCCAACCTTTCTTTTCTTTCTTTCTTTTTGGTGAACAGGGTGCAGGGTGATTAGCTAGACTGCATACATCACAGTTCAGGTGGTTTTACCAAATGTTCTTCCTCAGCACCTCGGGACATAACAGTAAGAACTTGGCATTGATGGTTTTGCCCTGCAGGATGAATTTCATGATGCATAACCCACTGAATGTCAAAAAAGCCCCAAAAAAGAGATGAATACCTACAACAAGCATGCTACTAGAAACTCATACTCTGCCTTCAGGCTTACGGCATCTTGTATTGAAGACTTCTTTGTAATATGGTGATTATGAATATGCATTTCGGGTCATTTTGACATAGAAATTGTTGTTGAATATCTGTGCTGGTTTGATTTATGATAAAATCAAAAAGCACACATGCAAGTGGCCAGAATGAGATTTAAAAGTAGCAGTTTCTCTGTAGGATGTCCAGATGTGCACAAAGATGGCTTGAAATTGAAATTTTAAATCTGGTTATGTTTTTCTTTTCTTTTTTAATGGGTAGAGTTCTGAACTTAATGACAAACCTCCTATTACCAAGAAAAAGCTTTTCAAAGTCCATCTGTTCATGATTATTCTAGTTCATTATTCTCCTCACTAACTACATGATGTAAAATTC
This sequence comes from Pelmatolapia mariae, assembly GCF_036321145.2. Taxonomy (NCBI): domain Eukaryota; kingdom Metazoa; phylum Chordata; class Actinopteri; order Cichliformes; family Cichlidae; genus Pelmatolapia; species Pelmatolapia mariae. The sequence continues at coordinate 36,855,667 of NC_086237.1, read as the reverse complement.
ATAAGAATCCATATTAAACACTGCAGTGGATTACCTAGTTACAGAAAATGGGTTATTTAATGTGTTAATGTGGATAATTGCCTACAACTAATGAAGCTTGACCTTGATAATATGAGTTTCATTATGTCAAAAAAAAAAAAATCCAATCCACCCCCAATAAACCATAGATCACCAATTTGATATGAACACACTCATGCTGAGCTCATATGACTGTGTTCCCTGCAGTCATTTCTGAGATTTGTCAAGTCATATCTCGTCTCCGGAATAGAATTAGTATGTAAGAGAGGAGGCTGCAAAATTCACTTGAAGAGATAAAACTCTGAGAAGAGGCGATCATGAAAATGTCACTTAAAAGTTTTGATTATGAGTGTGTAAGTTTGTAAATGTGTCTGAGGGAGTGTGTGAGCCATAAATGGGCTCATTGGCTTCCCTATTACGCCTAAGGATTGTTCAGTGGAGTGCACTGATTGTCCGATGTCACCTTTTTATGTCGACCTGCACAAATGTTGCCACGAAACTTGTACATGCACACACGCACACGCACACACCCAAGATGTATCACCTTTTTGTTCAAGCACTCAAAATCACATAATTTGGCAAATTATTTTTCCATATGGGCAAATTACTCATGCTGACAGTACATAACTCCATTTTTATATTGTGGGGAGAGACTCACTGTGACAAAATAATTAAATATCACGGCTTGGTTAGGATAAGGTTAGGATTTGGATAAGGAGAAGGCTTGCCTGGTATCAGTTACGATTAGCTTCATGTTAAGTCTCTAGAAAATTAATGAAAGTCAATGCAATGTCCTCTGAAGTGACAGAAGCATGACTGCATGTGTGTAGCCTGGTTTAGGGTGCTTCAGAGGACGTTTGCACTCTGCTCATAAATAAAAGCCATGTATTATTCAGGGCTGCTCCTCCAGTTAATGCCCCTTAATGTGCCCAAACAGCCATAATGTACTCTGCTAGCAAAGGTGGCAGAGACCCCCTCACTCACACAAACACACCAGCATGAGCAATCTTCCCTTTAATATCACACAAAGTCTTTGTCAGTGTTACTCTCAAGCTCTTATCTCACTCTCAAAAAATCCTAATTTTCTAAAAGATCCATTTTACTTTTCAAACAAATTGCTCCTGCTCACACAGTCTCGCCATGTTTCCATCAAACTTTGCTTGATTCATCCCTAATTCTCACCCCTCCTCCCCTCCTGTCTACCCCTCACTGTTTCTTTCCGTCTGTCTCTTTGTTTTATAAAAGCACAAATACAGAATACAGTTATGAAAAATCTACCTCTCTGCACAGTTGGGAGGTGCCAGCTTTTTGACAAATTTTGTCTAAGCAAACTGAGAAGCTCCAGCAGTGAAGCTTCCTAAGTACATAATCTTAATCAGATTTTAGAGGAAATTACACCAGTGTAATTTCCTCCAAACTGTTCCCTGTTTACACAGAGGTAAACAGAGAACAGTTTGAAGTAAAATTAAAAAAAAACTAAAAATCCATAAAATCCGTTTAAGGTGCAAAATTTATCGCTGCTGCTTTGCTCCTCCACATTTTTATGGACAGTGTTTTATGTTCTAATCACTCTGTAATTGATTTGCCTCTTTACCATCTGTGCTTTTAATTGTTTCGGCGGTTTGTGATCTCGTTTTGTTTTGGTCTCTCTGAAGCACTGTGTGTAAAATCACTTGGGCTTTAAATTTGTCATTTGTTATTATTACTTTTTCAATTTTCTGTCCCTTTTGGGGGAGCTGTCTTGAATTTGCCGTCTTTCATGTTGATATTGCACTGTTTCCTGAGCAGTTCTGAACAGAATCAATGGTTTTGTTTTGGTCAAAGTGTTGCATGACGTTCACTTTGAGCAGCAGAACATTAACGTGGTAGTCCTTGACGTTGGTTTTTTATTCATTAATTGCTGTAGTTTGTCATGTACGTTAAAGCTTCTCTAAACCGTGCAGCTGTATTGACAAACCCACAGAGAAGCTATAGCCTCCCTCAGGTCTGTGGAGCTTTGTAGCAACTTTACTTCACTGCCTTTGCTTTCTGGCCCAAAACTTTGCTGTTTTGATGCATTCTTGCTGTTCTCAAAACAGTGTTATCATTCACAGCAGGCAGCTGTTTTAAACAGAAACACTCCAAGCACCAAACAGTAGGAAAAATTGGTTTCAAGCAACTAGTTTGAGAAAAAAAATGGAAGTCTTCAAATAAATGACAGTGCTACGTTGTAACTGTTTAGGAGCGAGGCTGTGATTCCCTCAGGTCAAGATCAGTGGTTTGTTTTAAATATTAAATATTAAAACAGTTTCTATTTGTTTTAGACATCCGGGGGATGATTAATGGCTTAGCGAGCTATGTCAAGCTTAAAGTCAGAGTTTTTTCTGTGTCACGAAAGTAGCACTCGTGTTACTGAGCTAAATGATCATGCTAACTTATGCTAAACATATAATCTGAATGGGAGCAGGTTATGTTGAGGTTTTGTTTTAAAATCAGCTGACAGCACCATGTTTTCACTGGTTCATTTACGGCATGTTTGAAGTTCATTATATATTCTCTGCTGCGAAATACTTTTGTTGGTAAGCCATACCTTAAATGTTGCTATACTTGAATTTAATGTGCTGCTAAGTTTCTTTTAGTCTGCTGGAAATGCTGCTACTATAACACAGAACACACATTAAGAATACTTTACCAGTCATTATACTTATAATTATTATAATTATTTCACTTTGAACTGCCAACAAACTGATGCGATGCTGGGATATGTGCACTTTCTGATGTTTGGATGTTATATATATTGTTTTGGATAAACTGTAAACTTGTAAGCTAGTGTATTAGGCTTCAGACTACAATAGTTTCTCTATTTTTAAAAATCTTCTTCAGCACCATGTTGTACCATGGCTGTGAAGGCGCAATACTTATATATTTAGTCAGTTTCATTTAGCCTGTTTTGTAAAAAAGAGAAGCTTCTCGGATGAGAGGTGAAACGTCTTCAAGCAACTTAAAGAAGTCCAGACGCTTTTCTTTGCAAACTCCTTTGACTTTGTAAAAAGAGAAGCTGCTCATTTTGTGTGTGGAATAAAGCCCTCCCTACAAAAACATTATATGGCTCTCCTTCAGTAGAAAGTACAACAGTGGCTTCTTCTCTGGGCCCTGCAACAGCTAGTGCACTTGTTTGTTTACACAGGAAGTAATCCGCTTGTTGCACATCGCTTTATTGCTCATAGCTGGTGCTACCGGATATACCAAGCGCTGGTTGCCTAGGTATCCTTCTAATGTATTTACCACGCAGTGATATGTTACTCAAAGGTATCCTTAGTGGTTATTTTGCCTGTCATGGCTTGAAGTTGCTAATTGTCACTGACTTTCTGTAGTCTCTGATTGCCACACTTCCTTTGTCGATGCCCCTTAAAGAGGACAGAAGTTAGAAGAACAACACAGCTAAACTCATACTTAATAGTTAGTAGTAGTTATAGATTTATAGATTATGAAGCAGCTTTTTAATTTGGTGGTGGGTCAACAGGTGGAAAAGATATTGAGATGTCTGCAGTGTGTGCATCAATGCTGTTAAGTTGATCTATAGTTTGTTTTGTTTTTTACGTCTACATCAGCAGCAGCAGAAGTTTGGGTTCTGTTTAACATCTTAGTGATAACTGTGTTCCATATTTATTCTTACGCTACTTGTTTATTTGTACTTTGGAATCATTTGTCACAGATTTCTAGGGTTCTGTTAGTCTGACCTTTAATGTTGGCTAAAGTTCACTCGGTGCTCAGACTCACAATCCAGTACATAAAATCGCTCTGACTATGAACAGATGAAGTCCAGAAGTCTTTGTTTACAGTGTTCAACACTGTTACCAAATGTTACCGGAGCAGCCTTTGCTAATGCGAACGTTTCTGCGAATATTGTTATTGTTACCGAGTCGTTTAATGCGATTTCTTTGTTTACAAGACGGGACACATTTTGGTGTAACATTAACCTCTCACATGTCACCGATTGCTCAATTTGTTTTGTGACGTGGAAAACACACCCCCTCACTAAGCACAAACACACACACAGACACACACACACAGACAAACTAGACAATGGGTTCATTCATTCATTTTCCCACTCTGTTTCTTCTTTCTTTCTCTTTTTTGTCTTATCTTCTCATAAACACAGTGAAGGTCAACAAACCAACACACACACTAACTCAATCTTTTCACAGATTCTGTGACCTGGATTCACTCCAGTTTGTCTTTTTACAGCCTGTTTGACTGTTCAGATGCACCAGAGCAGGCACTATCTTTCCTGGTACCACTTAAACAAATTATTTGGGAGTGGCATGCTCCTGAACAAAAATGACTCCTTTGTTTTAGGCAGTCATGTGTACACAGTATGCTACAGATATGCAAATAAAATGTGTTAATTGAGCACAGAAAAACACCACTAAGTGGAGGACAAAGGATATTGCACATGTCAATAAAGGTGGCTATTACTAATCAAGTGTTTCATTTTATACGCCATAAATAAAAAGGTTTTCACATTACATTAAGCACAGTACTACAGGAGTTAGCTGTGGTTAAAACTGTCTTATATTCGGGTTGGAGAGTACCACAGATTAAAAGCTCATATGCAGTCATTTTTCTTCATCAGCCTTTGTCTTTGACGTGAAATAACAATAGTATAAGGAGAAGAAGCTGTTAACTACATACAAGCCAGGAGGTGGCTTAAGGGTTGAAAAATGAAGCTAACGCAGCCTGTACCAAATCCTTCACTTCCTTAAATGCTCAGCTACTGTGAAAGCTACTTAAACCTGCATTCTTTCAGGTGGCCAGCAGGGGGCACCTACTGCAGCTACAAAAAGAAATCTGAGTACAAAAAAGTGTATGAGAAAACAACCCTTCAACTCACTCCACTATTTAAACATAATATACACTTTGTAATTAATTGTAACCAACAATGGTAAACCAGGGTATAATTGGGGGTGGGCCTATCTTGTGATTGATAAATAACTGCCGCTGTTAGCTTTCAGGGATTTGAGTGAGCGTCACCCAGCGTTTTGTCAGTCTGATCCACCCATCCCTCAAAATATTCAAGTTAAAAACACTAAGATGCAGACAGTCATCAATATAGACTTCAAGATGAGATTTTCACATTTATCATTTGCTAATGATAGTGCTGAAAATTGCCAGTTTACAGGTGGTGCAAAATTGATATTGGCCTCATTTCTTTGACTCATCAATTTAAATTCGATTAAAGCTTAAATATTCCTTTCCCCTTCCGTTATTGCAGGCATGGCTACTCCTGATTAACAGACACCAATACATGCCACTCAGACTATTTCTTAGGCATCCGTTTGGGTAACTCAATGGACATCATGGTCATGTTTGTGATGTTGGTGGCTTTCTGGAGCATTTTAAAGGAATTATCTGATAAATAATTTGGTCTGAACTTTGATTATTTGTACTAACGGCCTGCCCTAGAAGTATGTATTCCAGTACTGCTGAGTGAAATTCAAAAATATATCATTTGTATCTCATTTTGCACAAATTAGGGAACAACTCTGTAACCATGCTTACTGCTGTTGGCTGATAAACATTGAAATATGGTCTAAAAAAAGACATAGTAAAATTAGAGGCTTCACAACTGGACTGCACAAACTTTTAACTTCTTTAACTTAAAGATATGACACTGTGTCCTGGCACTGCAGAACTTAAGATAGTTGAGGTTAGTTTCCGTGTTAATCTGTAACCTTAGTAAGCGCAAGTTATAAAGAGACGCTCTTCTCTGAGACACACGACTGCTGTCAAACTCTATGGAAATGATCTTTGAGATGCTGTTTTATTAGATTTTAAAACTTCCTCCTTTTACTTCCTCTGAAGTTTCTTCTTACTCTAAATTAGTACAGACAACATGTTTCAATCACAAAAAAATTTTACCCTTGAGATCATTTATGCAGCTGTTTTTCTATAAATGCACAACATAAAAGTTCACTGCAAGAGTTTAATTCTGCAGTTTTACTGCCCTTTCCCGCAGGTAAAGAACAAATAAAAAAGTCTTTCATAAAAAGATCATAAGCTTAAAAACGAGACATGAGGTCACGTGAGCCTGCTGGTACAGTTGGCAGAGTCAGGTGCACATTGTGTATTTTCATTCACACTATGTGCACGTTACACTCAACATTTTCTGTGCTGTGTATGTGAGTCAGTTTTTCAGTTTCAATATGAAAACTAGTTCTGCGTAAAAAGGGAAAGATAAAAAAAAGTGGTCTTACCTGAGTGAAGTTTTATCTAAATTTGTTCCTGTTTTTCTCTCAGGATATTTTCTCTTCTTCTTTTACTTCTTGTCTTCCTTTCTCCGGTGTTGTTGTCTTCTTTCCTTCCTTTCCTTTTTGCTTCAGCTCCTCGGCCGTCACTGAGAAGGTGTGCGTGGAGGCGTCTGAGCTTGTGTGTGCGTGCCGCGGCAAAGTGTGTCGGTGTGTGTGTTTCTGGAGGCTGGTAAGAGAGCGACTCTGCTTTGTGCTGCCGATCTCGGTGAGTGTGTTGCTGCAACTGACTGAGTGACTGCGAGAGTGAGAGAGAGAGGGAGGGAGTGTGTGTCTGTGTGTGTGAGAGAGAGAGAGATAGAGATAGAGGGAGAGAGGGAGATTAGTTCATACACAAGCACATCTCCGCCTTTAGGGAAACACCCCTCTCCTTCTCTTTCTTGCTTCTCTTTTCTTCTTTTCTTTATTGCTTTCACATCAGGTCTGCTCTTTCATCTGATTACGCTGAAGGGCTCATGATGGAGCAAAACATTTCCAGTCCTCCTCTTCCCTCTCCCTCCTTGCAGCACCCATTCGACCGGAGCAGATCCTCCTGCTTGATTCTGGGTTTTTAACCTTCTCTTTTGTTGTCTTCCCTCCTCATATCCCCCCCTTTCAGTTTGCCGTTGCGAGTCCCCCGAATCATAAATAAGTTACAGAGCAGACACAAAACAGCACAAAAGCAACAAAACAACTCAAATATATCTGACTGGCTTCTCTTTGTGAGCTTCTGTATTTTGTTTGACTTCATATCAGTGAAAATATTTAATGCCATCTATTTTCTGCCTTTGAATATACAAAGACATTTAATTGAATAGCGAAGCGGTAGGTGGAAAGAGAAAGGAAGCTTTTCGCTTTTCACATCATTTCAGGGACATGCTGCTTATTAGTTGCTGTGGAGAGCGACTAACAGAGCAAATCTAAAGTTTTTTGGTTAATGTCATCATGTTGAGTCAGAGAATTGGCCGTTAAACAATAACACAGTTGCAAACAGTTAAATATTAATACAAAAAATCATTCCTTTTAAACCTTATTTCCATAAAACAAGTGCAAAAATCCATTATTGTATTAAAATATGTCTAGCTGCTATCAAAAGGAAATAACTTGTTTTTGTATCCTTTTGTTTGGAGAATATAATGTTCAGCTTTGTTCCCTTGAAAAATCATTCAATTACAGAGAAAATGGACTTCATGAAAAGTAGATTTTCTTTAAACATGTTGTCCAAATCAATACCTGAACATGTTGCAATAACACAGAGGAAATGCCTGAATGAACACTGACAGGTAATTGAAAAGGACAGGCATCACTTTAACCTTGAGAAGACCCCCACTCAGTTTTGCCTAAGCCCATCACAGCGATTACAGAATTTAGTTCTAGCCTCCTAATCTGCAGATCCACATTAAACTGCTCCTCAGGAGGCTGAACAGAGGGGGGTGTTTTTGTAGCTGAGTATTAATACAAAGCTCTATCGCCTGAGTTTTCCGAGTCGGCTGATTTCAACACTTTTATTTTGGTTAGAATTAAACAATGAGCATAAGGTGAAGACATGGATTTTTCGATTTAATTTGAGGCCCTTCACATTTGCTTATTGGGAATGTAACCGGTTTTGTGCACTAAAGATTCAAACAGCCGTGAGCCTTACCGTTCACGAAATATGGATGTAAACAAAGTCAAATATGCTGAAAGCTAAAAAACAAATAGTACTTTAAAATCTTTTTCAACCCTGTGCCCTAACAAATTATTCCATGTGGTATAAGCAATTGCCAACACATTCATTCTCAGCCCAGGCTGCCAAATGCTGCTGTTCATTCAGATTATACTGGCATCTCAGAGATACGGACAGGGTGCCCTTCAGTGTTGCTGCCTTGAGGGTGCTGCATTATTAGAACAGAGAAACACCAGTCTTCTGTTGAGGAGAGAGACACGGACAACATGAGGAGGTTGATTGAGTGCTGATGGAATAATTCTTTGAACACCAAATATGTAGCAAAGTTTTAGCACAGAGTGATTACATGCAAGGTTTTTGAAAAAAGACAATATAACAGGGGCAAATCTGCAGCCGTGCATGTTAAACACACTTCAGCATAAGTGAACCAACCCGAGATTCTCCCAGAGACTAGATTATCCTGATGCTACTGACAGAAATTCATCAGAAACAGATGATGAACTTATTGATAAGGGCAGCTAGAGCTGTTTAGTTCAACTTCACTGTTAAAGACAGAAAAGCAAAAAAGAGGTGAACTTGAAGAAAAGTGGGCAAAAACTTTGAGCACTGTTCTAAAAAAATGTAGGTACACTTTTGAATCAAAGTATTCCAGGATACGGGCAGTTTCTTTAGGAGAGCCGGATAATGCTGCAGGAGGTCTTCAACCCATCAGCAGTACTGGTATCTGCTTCTTTGTGCAAGCAGGAAAAGGATGAGCACTGCCAGAGCCCTACAAAATGACCTACAGCAGGCCACTGTTGTGAATGTGTCTGACCAAACAATTAGAAACAGACTTCATGAGAATGGCCTGAGGACGCAGTGTCCTGTAGTGGGCCCTGTGCTCACTTCGCAGCACTACGGAGCCCGACTGGCATTAAACATATAATGCCAGTATTGGCAGGTCCACCACTGGCGCCCTGTGCTTTTCATAGATGAGAGCAAGTTGACCCTGAGAACATGTTACAGACATGAAAGCGTCTGTAGAAGCCATGAAGGACGTTGTGCTGCCTTTAATATCATTCAGCACGACCAGTTTGTTGGTTGGTTAGTGATGGTTTGGTGATGCATATCTATGAAGAGACACACAGATGCTGACTGCCACTGGGTATCAGGATGAAATCCTTGGACCCACTGTGAGACCTCACACTGGTGCAGTGGGTCCTGAGTTCCTCCTGTGCTTGACAATGTCCGGAGTCTTGTGGTGAGATTAATCAAGGAGTTCCTGGAGGATTGACTGGCCCCCACACTTGCCTGACTTAAATCCAGTAGAACACATCTGGGACATTATGTTTTTGTCCAGCTGCAAGGTTGCACCTCAGGCTGTCCAGGAGCTCAGTGATGGCCTGATCCTGATCTAGGAGACCCCCGTGGACACCACTCGTTGTCTCACTAGGAGCATGTTGTCAGCATACATACAAGCACATGGGAGCCAAACAAACGATCGAACACCACGCTGAATTGCTGGAGTGAAATTTTGATTAAATATCCTGCCGTGTCATTTTTCCTTTTGATCCTCTTTTGAAAGCTTTGTCTTTTTGCTTGGTTTCTTTTTTTGTTTACTTGTTGATTTGCTTTTTTTGGTTCAGTTTTATCAGACCAAAGTTCTGATGAGCTCATGAGATTCACTACTCCTTTTAAAGCAATGATCAGCTTTGAGTAAAACCCTGACACAGTAATAACTTAAGAAGTCCTCACCCAAACTGTGCTCAAGGTCAAGGTCACTTCCATTTTAACACCACAATCTGCAGAGGTTTTGCAAATTTACATGCAAAAACTAATAAAGAAGGTGCAAAAAAAGTGATCCCCCTTTCTGTACTTTACATGCACATCAAACAATTAATTGTGGCAGACCAAGAGCCAGATGAGCAACTGATTTGGTTTAAGCACCCAAAAGGAAATAATTTTCACTTGAGTTAAAATACGCCAGTTCATAAAATCAAAATTATGCTTAAACATCAGCTTTAATCGTGACATCAGAGAGTCTTTTTCAGTCTCCTATATGTGACGAGTCCAGATTGACATACCTGTCTCACTTGGCAAATCGTTGAGAGACGCCCGCAGCTAAGCAGTTATAGCAAACAACAGAATTTGATGCACTGGGAATGGAACAGAACACATTTAATGTTCATACTACATTTTTTTACATCAACATAACAAAGAAACATTCATATCAGACAAATCTGTTACTGTGTGATCCTACAATGTCTACTTTAGATTCTAAAGAATTCTTAACTTTTAAATGGTTTCTTGTGATTATCTATATGTTTTTCTTCAGTCTTCCAATCCATTATTCAATACTTCAAGGCTTCCTGTGTTTATGGCGCTCAGTCCCAACCCCCTTGGTTCCAATAAATATTTAAAAAATAGGTCACAAATACTGAGTTGTCTTTTATTCCAACAGGCTAAATAATTCCCTGTACTTTTCTATCAAAAGCTTTTCAAAGAAGAAGAAATGATACATTTTAAAGGAATGTTTTCAGCAGTGGATCAATGTGCACTTGGTTCTCCAGTGACTGCTGTGTAAAATGAGGGAAAAAGTTAAATAAAAAAATGTGTGTATCTTTTATGATGAAGGAGAGTGTCACCAGTACAACAGGCTAGTTCACTGAGAAATATGGAGTTATATGAAGCTTTTTGTATTTATTCTAAATAACAACATATAGTATTGTGCAAATATCTTGAGGCCCTGTTATTTCTTTACATTTTGCCAGGAAATTGACAAACAGGTGCAGCGATATATTAAAACATGTGTACATATGCATGGAAATACAGTATATGAGGCAAACAGAATTTGTACAGTTTGAACAAACTTGATAGACAATATTTGGTGTGACCACCTTTCTACAACACAGCCCAAACTTTCTTAGTGTTATATTGTCTTTAAATAGTCTTCAGGAACAGTTCTCCAGGCTTCATGAAGAACATTAAAAGTTCTTGTTTGGATGTTGGCTGCCTTTTGTCCATTCTCTGTCAAAATGATCCAAGACTGCTTCAATAATGTTGAGCTCTGGGGAGGCCAATCCATGACTAATAGCTTCCCATTGTATTTTTTTGTATCCAGCTATGCTTTTACTAGCAGTGTGTTTGAGATCATTGTTACACTGAAAATGAAGCTGTTGCCAATCAGATGCTTTCCAGATGGTGTTTCATGGTGGATCAAAATCAGATGGTACTTTTTTCTGTGTTCATAATTGCATCAATTTTAATAAATCTCCTACCCAACCCAAAACACGACAGAGCCTCTACCATAACTTACAGATGGCTGTAGACATTCACACTTGACCTTATCTATACATAATGACAATGATTTGAACCAAAATTTTAAATTTTAGAGCAGGGGTGTCGAACTCCAGGCCTCGAGGGCCAGTGTCCTGCAGGTTTACATATCACCCTGGGTCAATACACCTGGATCAAATGATTAGTTCATTCCCAGGCCTCTGGAGAACTTCAAGACATATTGAGGAGGTAATTTAGCCATTTGTGTTGGATCAAGGACACATCTAAAACCCCCATGACGCCGGCCCTTAAGGCCTGGAGTTGGACACCGCTGCCATAAGACCTGTTACCACTGATTTTCAGTCTGGTTCTTGTCTAATTTGGTGTACTTTAACCTTTTCTCCACATTTTTCTTACTGAAGAATGGCTTCTTGACAGGCATCCTTTCACAGAGCCCAGTGAAAGGTTGGCGTATTTTAAACGTATATCAAACATAACACAGTAACGTGTTATTTTTGAACTTTTTAATAGATTCAACTAAAGAAATTGGGGTAAAAATTTAAATTGTCCCTATAAAGATACATTTTCAAAATGGTTCTTTGCAAAGCCATCTGGTATGTCGTTCACAACACTGGTTGATTGCCTTTTTTATGCTTGACGGATTCATAGGTCAGTGGCCAAAACAAACAAACAAACAAACAAACAAAAAAACCCCACCAATCATCTGAAAATGGTTAGGTACAAAAACTGGGCAGAAAATGAGTGAAAAATTGGACAGCGTCTGAAGGAAATCTTTTAAAGGCGTTCAGAAAGCCAAGACAACTCTCCTTAGATAAATAAATAAAAAATATTGGGAAATAATTCAGGGTGACTCAAGACCTTTGCACAGAACTGTACCATTTCCAGATTTATCTTTGAAGAATGCAATCTTTTTAAACAGATGTTTTAAACATCGCAGTGTGAACTGAGGTAAGAGATACGAAATGTTCCTTTTCAATATTTAACCAATACCGTGATCTTTTCTTGATCTTAGCCAAGATTTTTCCCTAAAGTTGTCCCAAATGTCAGGTCTCTCTCTTTCTGCAGTGTAACAAGGTCACTGTATGATTTATTTAGCAAAGCAAATATATAAATGTGTTTTGTTGCTCTTGCAGATACTTTTGGCAGAGTTAGAAACATGTGCTCCAAATTTAAAGCAAATACTTACCTAGAGGACGCTTTTAAAAATGCATTTCTCGTGCGTTTCTAAACCACAGATGTTATTTGTTCATAGTGGGTTTGAGTTTGAAAATTTCAAAAACTCTACGGGAAACCTGATGGAAATTGTAATGCAGCCTCCTTTCTCCACTCCCACTCTGTGATTTACCTCGACTCATGCCAAGAGAAAGGTGCATATTCCTCACTGTCATCTAATCAATGTTAAATGAACTGAGAACCTCTGTTTAAGAGAAAGTAAGCAAATCAATATTTATTGATAGAACATTCACTAAGTGCATTAAAGCAAATACACAGTATGCAAAATGAGAGTTAAAGGCAGAAGAGTGAAAGGAAGAAAGTGAAATTAAAACTAAAAGTAAATTCCATTAAAAATATTTAAATTTGTAACATTTTTGTGCAGTTTTTGTGCATAAATCTTTATCTTTAGAGAGTATAAATTTTCTGACTCTTTGAAGAAGAAGTGAGCATTAGAAGGGTGACTGATATCAGGTAAAAGGGGGATTAACTGCAGGGGATGACAGTCACTGGGCACAAAAGCAAAATGGTGTTTTGCCCCCTCCTGAAAAATGGAAGAGGGTGTTTGTCTACAGTGAACGTCTGCATAGGATCCTAAATGATAAACCAAATGCAGTAGAAGAGGTTTCCTGTTTGTGTGCATGTGGGTGTGGCCGACCTGAATACATTTTGGTGGTCCCTCTTTCACACTTTCCTCTTCAAGTGCAACAGAAACGCAGCATTCATGTCGATAAGTTTACAGTCTTCTCCGTCCTTTCACATCAATCTGCCATCTCACGTGACTTTATTTTCCATTTCAGTCTCGTGCTTCACAAACTACATCATGATTTATTCAACAAATCTGTTACCTTCTCGTGTTTTCCCTTTATGAAACTTTTCGAACTCAGGTATAAGGTTTCAAATCAGACGTCTTGGGGTACAGATCCAAAACAATGGGAAGCATGTCACCAGTACTTACGGGCTGTGTATTTACGTGTGTGTCAATGTGTGTACAATAGGTTGGCAGCATGTGGGGGTGGGAGATGACTGAATTAGAAGGAGCCTCTCGGAACAAAACTGCTTCACCAGCTGAAATGTGGAGCGTATGGGCGTCTCTTATCACCACGTTACTGTCGAGGGTGTTGAAGAGGGTTTTCTTTTTCTCCGCTAAACAAAAAGCTGACCCCCTGTTGAGCTTCTCTGCGGGCGCGCACTTGCAGAGCCATCTTCCTCTCCCTCCGAGACCCCTGGGAGACACTCAAACAGCCCTCCTCCCGCTTTGCCTCCTCCCTTGTTAGTTCCATCACCCCCACCCTCTCCCCAGTCTCTCCTCATATTTCCCTCCCTCCAAGGCTTGATTTAACTATCGCTCTGATCGTTTTCTCCCAAACTATTTCCCCGTCTTTTATGTCTTCCCTTTGTGCTCAGTTCTTCGTTTCTTTCCAGTCCCTTGTTGTCGCTCGACCTCCCCGCCGACCCCAACCTGTAATCTCCCTCCACTTATCTGTCACCACAAATGTCTTCTTTTTACAACTTCTTGGAAAACGCTACCTTTTCTTTCCAATTTTCCCCTTTTTATTCCATCTTTTTTTCCTCTCCTACCAAGCAGCAAAGTGATTTGGCACTCACTCCGGCCTGTGAGAAGACCCAGGGGGTTTGTTGCTCTATGAGGCGACATCTCTGAATAAATAAGCATGGGTAATTTGCACCAAACCTGCAGCCCCTTATTTTTTTTTTTACTCCTTCTTTTCACCCTACCAGTTTAGAGCGAGGAGATAAAGACACAATAAAATAGTGGGAGATACTCACAGAGGCTCATTATATGGTTGTCAGCAAAGTTTTCTCACAGGGCTTTGTGACGCCCCACTCCGCTCCGTCTATTTCTTTTCAGGGCAAATTATCTATATTACATTCCAATTTCCAAAGGCTGAGTATTTGGATAAAACCGTTCTCATTTAAGGAAGTAATGAACTGCCAGTTTTAGCTGAACTGAGGCAGATTATCAAGAAGAAATAGCAAATATTGTCTTACAGAACTAACTGCTATTAGCGCTGTACCACCTCAAACACTCAGCCAATGAGACACTGATGAGGATTAAGGAGTTTATGAGCAATTTGCCTCCGAGAAGCGAGGCTTTATGCAATTAATGGTTATAATGTGTCAGTCCTGGAGCTTGTAGCACTAATCTATTTTCACTCTGCAACACACGCACCCAAACACACACACGCACGCTTGAATTCACGGCTCGGTGAACGAAGTATGTAAGGGGCAGGTCAACTGTGAACATCAGGTATTAATAATGCAGGACAGGAAGCTGCCCCTCCAACAACAAAGCTGTGCACTCTGACTCTGCGTCTCTGCTCCCCATCCCACCCCTGCGAGCTACATAACCCAACACAGACAGAAGGGCAGGAGAGAAAGATCTGCCAAATGGTGAAACTATGAAAAACTGTTTGGCAGATTTTGGCTCATCTGCTCTCACGGCGTTTGGAGCCTTTCAGTGAAATTTATGGCAACTTTTGTAAAATTTGGGAAACAAAACAGTGGTGAGGTGTAAAAATAAGTGAAAAGAATCATCAGTGATGGAAAGTGTGTAACTAATTACACATTTTCTATCTTAAAAGTTCAACTCTTAAGATCTTTAGAATGTCTTGTTTGTGAGAATTTAATCGCAGCCAGCACTACTATAACTTTTCCCTCAATTAAAGCATAACAAAATAAGATCAAAGCCTCTTTTTAGACCCATTCATTTCTTGGTTTTGGTTTTCTGGTTGTCAGCTTTGCAGTTTCGTGTCGCTCTCACTGCATTCCTTCTGTTGTTTTTGGCTGCATACTTTAGTGTTCAGCAGGCGGATCGACAAACCAGGATAAACAAAAGAAGCCTCAGAAATATTTCACAGTTCAAGGAACTGTTGGACATAGTGCGCCCTTTTGTCTTTGTCTGAGCTTGAGGAATGGTAGATCTTTATGTTTTGTAGGGGTGTTTTTTGGCTTCCACTATGGACTACTTGTGGTGCTTGACAAGTTTTGTAATAAACTACTTCAAAATTTAAAAACTTATTTTTAGTTATTTATTTATTTAAATAATGAAAAAATGAAACAACAGTGAATTCCGGGCTTTACTGAATTAACCTCTCTGCTACATGATGTAATACAGTACTTTCGAGACACCACATCATGCAGAAAAGAGGTTTGCACAGGATTGCTAAAGTCATGTGTAAACATTAGTACAGCCCATGATTCAGTAGCTATTCACTTTCTGACTTCATCAGTTTTCCCCCTTGCTGTGGAGCCCAATTTACAAGTAGCTACAGTTCATTAAGATTTGCAGGCATTTGTTTATGCACAGCTCTCTTAAGTTCATGTCACAGTATTTCAATTGAGTTTCAATGAGGCTGAAGCCTGGATTTTATTTTATTTTTTAAGACCGCTTCCTCTGCTTCCTTCTTCATCCTTTCTGTTGTAGATTTGCTGCTGCTGTGCTTGGGATAATTGTCCTATTGCATCACCCAATTTCAGCTAAAATTTAGATGAATTCATGTTTCACTTTACTTTTACTTTTTTATACATGCGTTGATGATTGACTCAATGACTGTAGTTCAAGTGGCTGCAAAACATTTTCTCTATTTTCTTTAGTTCAGTATTGCATGGTCTGACTTTGCCATAAATTTGGCGGGACATCCACTCCTGGGAAGAATGTGGCATTTTGTTAACACTCATTTAAATGTTCCAGATGGGAAACTTCTTCTTTTACAGGTGTTTGTACTTGCTGACTACCAATTAATCAGATACATTTGAATAGCATTTCCTGGCTGCTACTTTTCCCCATAACTGTAGAACTATAGAGGGGAGACTGCATTAACATCCAATAACCAGCTTTTAAATCGTCTCAGAATTCCTTAAATATTCAAGTGGAAATCTACTGATGCTGGATTTGAAACTTTCTTCTAAAAGTTAAGCAGCCAAAAAACTCTGATGATTTGAATTTGAATTGGGTGAGAAACTAGATGGTTAACTTTAGCAAATTAGAAATGGTTGAAATTTGGAAACTTTTGGCATAAAAAGTTTGTGCAGAGTAACACATAGCCTGAGGGCTTGTGCTGCTTGACCAGGCAAGTTACAGGGAAGCAAGTAACCCCAGTGCAGAAAGACAAGCTTATTTTTGGAGAATAAGTCTTTATTTTTATTTTACTTTGGCTCAAGAATTAGTTCTGGAGTACGATTATAAATTACACTCGAAAAAGGTGAAATTGGATGTTAACTTGTAATTGGAACAGAATAATTAAAATAAAAATAGTTCCTGTGGTGAATGTCATTAAATCATATACAATCTGCATGAAATTCAACAAGTTAACACTTCATGTTAAATTTATTTTTGTTGAGGTGACGTGAAGCAATCTAGCAAGAGTGATTAGTTGCCAGGATATCACAACATTACACAAGACTTCAAACCACAGGAAAACATTGGGGCTATAAGAGGCAGAAAAGCATACACACACCACCTTTATGTTATTTATTAACCCATCAAGGACAAAAATGTAGAGAAAATTCACTATCAAGGTTTGTAATCATGGCTTTCCTACTTTTTTTTAAAGCATGTTGTGACAGCTCGGTGGTGTGGTGATTTGCACTGTTGCTTCAGAGCAAGAAAATCCCGAGTCCAAATCCACCAGCTCCACTTTCTGTGTGTAGTTTGCAGGTTATGTTTGTGTTGGTTCTTTCTGAGTACTCCGGCTTCCTTCCACAGTCCAAAGACATGCAGTTAGTGGGGTTAAATGGTGATTCTAAACTCCCCATAAGTGAGAATGGTTGTCTGTTAGACCTTGCAATAGACCGGTGACCTGTCCAGGGCTTCCCCTGCCCCTCGCCCATGACAGCTGGGATAGGCTCCAGCAACCCTGAAACTGAGATGAGCTTTATGTTCATAAGAGGATGGATGGAGTGACAGTTATGTGAAGTTTATTATAAATCCACTAATTTGGAGTAATAAAAGATGCACACGACAACTTTTATGTTAACTAGACTCTAAAGCAGCCAGACGTACACTCAAAAAAATAACTTTTTAAATGAACAAAAATAATCATGGAAAGGATTTCCACACTAATGAAAGACTTTCTATTAGCATAAGCATTAATTCATTTTGTTGGACTAAAGTAATTTGCATGGGTTGAATTAAATTAAGTTGAACTAAACTGCAGTAAATAAGTTGATTCATCGTTAGTTAATCAAGTTGCTCCAACTCAAGTACATTGAGTTGGAATAACAGAACTACATTATGCTAAAATAAAGCAATTGAATCAAGTTGAATTCTTTTCCATATTTTTTTATGTTCATTCAAACATTTATTTTTTAGGTGTCAAACGTGATTCTATATTCTAATGAGCATTATTTTACTTTTACTTTACTTTCTACAGTTTAAAATTTTAATGCTTCCACTCTGACACCCCATATCATGCTTTAAAGCAAAGCCATGAATGATAGTGTTATAGAGTTTATTTAAAACAAATAAAAATATTGAGTTCAGCAGTTCTTAGAATTTTATCCCTGGTCTTTTTATAGGTGGCTCCAGGTTTCCAAAGATTGTGTATGTTGGATTGCTGAAAAGAGACTCCAGTCTATTACAGTAACAGTGTTTAGAAATAAATCCATATTGCTATGTTAATTGAATTTAAATGTCTTTGTTCTGCTGTATAAACACAGCCTTTCTTTATTGTGCTTATTAACAAATATTGATTTGGCAGTTTTACTCTACAGCATTTCTTTCCTTTTTTTTCATTTGATAAGAAAACACAAATCTTACTCCTCTGCTTACTGATTGAACAAAGTGCTGAAACAGATTTTTAAATAAATGCCAAGGCTTGCAAGGACAACAGAAATTACTACAGTCCTACCATCACATTTACCACCCTGGTATCTTAAAATGGTCAACAAACAAAGTGGTAAGCCATTACCTGTGTTGTTTAATGCTGTGCAATGACACAAAAGAGCTTGAAATACATTAAGCTGACAGTGTGTCTAAAGTGGCATGCTATTTATACAAAATCCTTATTAGTAAATTAAAACATAACAAGTTATTTTTATGGATGTTTGGTAGAGTTCCACTTTAAATACTTATTTAACCAACTAATTCCAACTTTGTGCTTAATTCTCCATGTGCTCAGGACAGACCTTGGGTAGAATATCATCTTAAGCAGAAGAAGCTGATGGAGCTGGCAGCAGATAACAGATGTTTCTCAACTAAGTTTCATTTTTCATTCTTATCTTTTTATTTTATTGTGAACAAAAATTCAATTCAGTGTTAGAACTGTTTTGGATTCCTTGGTGCCCTCTGCCAGTTTTCCCATCTGTTCTTATACCCATATGTCAGCTGTTGACTCATTTTTTAAATAAATTGACCTTTTGTGATGAACTAAAGGACCTGCTGAATGGAGAAAAATACAAAGCACTGCTAAACACATTTTATGCACTGAAAAGATCTGAAAAATAAACTAAAAGGGTTCTTTAGCCTTCTGAAAGGTCCTTCTTACTTCTCTGCTACATTAGAAGTGCCCAAAAATTATTAAATAGGCTGTTCTTCATCCATTGATCAGCCATAATAAAGGCGTGTTTCAGGCATCAGTTTAATTTAATAGGAGCTGTTATGACTTAAAACCAAAG
Organism: Pelmatolapia mariae; assembly: GCF_036321145.2. NCBI lineage: Eukaryota > Metazoa > Chordata > Actinopteri > Cichliformes > Cichlidae > Pelmatolapia > Pelmatolapia mariae. The sequence continues at coordinate 36,836,593 of NC_086237.1, read as the reverse complement.
CCTATTTTTACACCTTAAAAATGAGTCCTTTTTTACTGCTTGGATTCTGCTTTGGGTTTTGAGTCACCTGAACATCTGAACCAGCCTAGAGACTGTCAGAGACCATCAGCTGCTGCTGCTGCTTGACTCCTTTAGCTAAACAGCTGGTGTAGGAAAAGTACAGGCCCAAAGCCAGGCTTTCTCTCACAGTTGTTGCACGGTATCTTGAGAAATATATAGAAGAAGCCCATTGAATGCCTCTTGAAGAGTAACAATCATAAAACAGTTGATTGTACTGAATGTATTTTATTTAGATCAAGAGCCAACCACCAGGACTGAAAAATAAAGGCTGCAAAGAACTGCCAGCAACAGCAGTTGGCTTGGATCACCACTTGAGGCTGGAAATAAAAGTGAAGCAGTCCCCAGAGACTCCCATGTTAAGATGCCCAACCTACCAGGACCAAACAAACAAATAAAAAAAAAGAACAGTTTTTAACTACAGCTTGGCACACTAGTTCTTCAATCCTAAAAAGAAAAAAATGTGCGTTGTGTTTTTTGTTTTTACACCACTCTGCAATTATCTCTGGCTGTCTTCCACAGTGTGTCTGTGTCCCTTCTTCCTCCTGTAACCTAAACCGGTCGTAGCAGATGCCCCCCCCCCCCCCCCCCCCCCTTTCTGAGTCTTGTTCTGCTCAAGGTTTCTTCCTGTTAAAAGACCGTTTTTCTTCCCACTGTCACCAAAATGCTTGCTAATAGGCAGTCATGACTGTTAGGGTTCTCTCTGTTTTCTTTGTATTATTGTAGGGTCTTTATAATATCAACCACCTTGAGCCAACTGTTGTTGTGATTTCATACTATATAAATAAAAATATATTGAACTGTTGAAATGTTGTTTTTTTTAGCTTGTTCATTTAGATTATATATTATTTAGATTATATTGCATTATCAGAGGAATTGCTGCTGTTCACTGTATGACAGGTGAATGCTGGCAAAGCAGCTATTAGCTGTGTGCTGGGTTCACCTAATTTATCTTATTGACATGGATTTGTGGTGTTGGTGCCCTTTGGAGCATTTACAGTGCAATGTTCTAAAAATATGGTCTAATGTGAATGTACAGTTAGTTCACTTAGACTTTCCAGCAACAGAAAGTTTGTGTTTAAGAATTTTTCATGACCAATTTGCCAATAAGAACTAAATAAAACACAAAATATTTTCAACAGAGAGAAGAGTGAGAACCTCAACAAAAGACCTCCAAATCTGGGGCCACATCCTTATTTCACTGAGCCACCTGACTTGAATCACAGGTTTATAATGCTGATTGATGGCAGCACAAAGATGGCAGGTGTCCTGCTCCTATAGATGAAACAGGAAGCTCGCTGACATGTAATTATATGTAACCTCAGCTTCTCGGTGAAACACCTGTCACCTTGTGGTCTCATGATACATAACTAGCTAACTAACCCTTTCTTTTTCTGACCCTCACCAGCTTTTGTTAAAAGGCTAACCTACCATCTCAGTTAGGTAATATCTTTTTGTTGTTGTCTGAGAGGGCAAAACTTTGAAAACTAAAATTATGAACACAATGCAAATGTTGATATGAAACATTATTGAGTAAAAGGAAGTTTCACAGGGTAATCTAGGAGTTGTTAACAGGAACCAAGCACCGCTGAGTCACGTGATGTTAAATTAATTTGTATCAACATGATTTACATTTCAGACACATCTTTTTGTGGAACCGAGATAAACAGCTGTTGAAAAACCCACTCTGTGAACAGCTGGTCTCTGCTGGAGTCACTACAGTCTCCTTCTGGTGCCCACCATGACTCTCAGCTCGCTTTAGAAGCTGCTGAACAACAAACTGTGTTCATTAAGCGCTGATGAGGCGTATAGCTGCAACAAACCAAACTGCAGGCTAATTGGCTGCCATTTGCCAGCGTGGACATCAAGCCACTGTTCTCTTGATGTGTGCAGTCTTTGTGTGGGTTAAGAAAGTAGGAGAGAAGTAACTGTAAAAAACCCCATCCCCAGAACCATCAAATTCAGATTTTCTGATTATTCAAGAAAGAAAAGGGTAAAGAATTTTTTTTTAACCAGACTTTAAGATATATTTGGTGCTAAGGTTTATTGCTTTTATGTTGCATATTTCTACTGACAGTCGGGTTTGCCACTTTACCAAACTGGGCCCTTGATGCACCATCACTTTATGTGAATAACTGCAAAGCTGTGCAGAGGATGGGAATACATGCACTGTTTTAAGTTGCCGCCTCTGTTCCAGTGAAAAATGATCATTATGTGTGTGTAAAAATAATGTAGTAGCACAGCTGTTTATGAAAGTTAAATTTATATCGGATCCAAACCAGTCAGTGTTTTTTTTTTTCTTGGTTTACTGCTATTTCCTTATTGTTTATGTAGTGGTTGAACAAGCGCACACTCACCTTCCCATAAGAGAACAACACAAGGGAAGAAATGAGTTGAACCAATGCAGTTTTAATAAACAGCCACCATAATATTATATAACATATTCGTGAAGCCAGTCAGGTATTCTGATTGGCTGCTCTTCACAAGCAGAAGTGTAAATAGCAGTTGGGTGTCCTTTAGCTGAGATAACTGTGTTAACCCCATCTTACTGACATCTTACAGAGTCAGGAATTGGAAAAAGCTGTGTGAAACTGAGCGTTTACTCACAGAGATTACTTTAACTTGACTTATTTAATTTGTAACTTATTGAAGAAACCTGTCTGGTGATCCAATGTCAGGAGAATTTGCACCTGCAGAAGTATTAATGAATCATTGGTTTCTATAGTCTGCAAACAGTGACGCGTTCTATTTCTACTGTTTGCTAAACTTGAGCTGTTCTATAAATATTAGAAGTGTGTGGGTGGAAATGTGATATCTGAGTTGTCTGTAATGCATTCAAGCCCATTGTTTGTCCAACTATCCAAGTGCACAGCTGATATATTATATATAATATGCATGTACTCTAAGGTAACCCCTTAATAAATAGTTTTTGTTGTTGTTATTATAAGCAGTATTGTGGTTGTTGAGCTCATCTTATTTATCACAGTCTGACAGTTTCAGCCTGTTTGTGTCACGTATTTATTTATTTAAAATTTTCTCTGATAACTGATTTATATTTTTTGCATTTTAGCCACTTTTTATCGACACATTCTTGTTTTGGACAAACATTCATCCAGGTATATTTAGCATCTCTGTAAACTTAAAGACATGCAGTAAATCCAAACTTTATCTCATTATTTTGGTATCTCTTAAAGATGATGCTGGAAGCTTGCTGATGAAGGCTACTTGGACCTTGTGCAGTAAAACTGCATTAAGCTGCATTAAAAAGAAACATTGTGATTTGTGACCAGACCCTCTCAAAAATATTTTTTAAATCAGCCATTTCTCCACTTAGTCTCTGTGGCTTCAAGTTCCTGTGATTTCTAACCACCCTGCTGACGTGATGCATTTTAAATAAAACCTCAGCAGCAGGGTGACTGCAAGTGTGTCAGCGCACATGTACTGAAGTCTCAGAGTCTCAGACTAATTACCTGCCATGTGAGCTGCATGTAAGCGGCTCCTCTGGAGAGTAAAACAGACATTTTTGGCAGAAAAAGAGTTCTCACATGTTCAGCTCAGGTGTGTTCAAGTGGCCTGGGACACCGGAGCAGTTAACACAGCCAGCGGCTCCCACCGTCACTCGACACAGGCGAGAGCAAAATTACTGGTTATAAATTACTGCAGCTGAAAGTGTTCGCACTCTTCGTGTAGCGATCTGGAAAGCAAGAGTTTACATGCACGTGTTGTCTGGGACTGTGTTTTTGACAACGTGGATCTGGATTTTATAAAAGGCATGACTTCAGTAAAAACTGTGAGATAAATTTTGTTCCTTGCTATAAATATGTAGAAAAACAAGCAGGCTAGATACAAACACAGTCATGGCATTTTTTTTTTACCAACTGTGCACATGCAAGTGTTGTCTTGACATTGCTGTCAGTGCATGTTAGTGGGGGATATGTGCCAGATCCTAGAATAGATATGACCTGTCATACCCCCCACAACAAAAGAAGAACAGAAAAAATAACAGAAACAAGCAGCAATTTAAAAGTAAGCACGATGGCCTGCATTGTGAAATACTTGCAGACACACACACTAACAATATATATGTATATATTCTTATAGAAACACATCACAGACCAGGTTTTGGAGGCCTGTCAGTGAGTGTGAGTATAAAGTAGGAGGACCAAAATAGTGACAAGAAAAACAAAAAGGATAGCGCACTTCCCGGGGAAAAAACCTCACAGTAAAATAGAAAGTTAATAATAATTCACAATGCAACCAATGACTTGTAGGATTAGATTTACCAGCACATTGGGTAAACACATTTCCGACTTGCAACTTATTCAGGAACCACATAATGTGGGATTGCCAAGACTTTTGCAGCTGACGCTGCAGTATATGCATTTATGGAATTTCTTAAGATGCAAAAGATCAGGAGGTGAATATTTAAATCCGACGCACTAACTGATTTACCAGTGTTTGTGACACACGCTTTACTGCTAATTGTGTTCATATTTAATGCCGAAAAAGCACTTCTTTGTGCTATTTGGGATTCCACCTCATGTGATATTTTGTCACACTTTGTAAATCTGGCCGATTGTGTTTTATACCCACATTTACCAGAGTTAGAAAATTAAGATTTAATATATATAAGTGTTTCCCCTGGAAAAGTTATTAAGCCCAGCGGCTTTTTTGTCCATGTTAAACACACACTAGGTAAAACAGTGGTAGGAGACTATGGCACGATTAAATTGTGTCACTTGCTGTATACAAATTGATATCGATGCGTCAAGATGAAATTAAAACACCATTAAGATTAAGTATTTGTCTACAAATAGTGACATAATTGCTCCAGAACAGTAATTTAACATTAAAATGGCACAGGCCTTCAGCAGCCTTGCTTTTATATAAGAATCCAAGCAGAATGAAACCAGTAGAGCCGATTCCCCTGCTGCAGAGAGAAACATCATAGAAGAGCTCAAACAACAGTGTTTTTAGCCATCTGCCTGATTTTTTACATTAGACAGGAGTTATTTGTGGACCTTTGCCAGTCGGTCTTAGAAAGACTGCAAACAATCTCAGTGGTACTGTGACTGTTTGAAGGAAGGATGCCTCTCAGTACCCACATAGCACGCAGGTCTGGCCCGGATCTGGTATCAAGCAGGAACTGAAAGCTGACTTCTGACATGTTAAGCTGTATGTCATCCAGATAAGGGCTAGGCCTGGCATAGATGGCACTGTTTATGTGATGGAAAGCTATATCTGGCTCGATTGTGGTTTGGTTTATGGCATCAAGTTGGCACTTCTGACTGATTGGTGTCATGGCAGGGTGTATGTCAACCAGATGTGGGCCAGGTCTGGCAATGATGGTACTATTTATGTTCCTATTTTCCTATTTTAGTTAGAAGATCCACATGCCATGTTGCAATACTTTACTGCTATGGTAGCCAACGTGTCAAATGCAGATTTGACAGGTTTGTGAGTGCACACTTTATCTAAAACCTAGTGGGGGTTTACTCATCTTTACCACCGGGTGGCTGTAGCTCAGGAAGTAGAGCAGGTCATCTATTGATATTGGAAGGTTAATGGTTCGATCCTTGGCTCCTCCAGTCTGCATGCCAAGAGTGTGAATGTAGTTAGGAAGCACTCAGTTTAGAGAAAGTGTGTGATTGGCTGAATGTAGCATGTTGTATAGAGCACTCTGGGAGAGTAGAAAAGTGCTATATAAGAATCAGTGCATTCTTTGCGGTATGTGGGCCATGTGTAAGCACATTTTGTGGGCCAGATCTGGGCCATACCAATTAGCTATGCGGGTGGGAGGCGATCAAAAGTGTTCACCCAGAAGTTGAAGGTGTTGCTTGCTAAACCTCTAGGCAACCGGTTGGTCACCACACTAACCTGCTATCTGTCACCAAACGCAAAAGAAATTCAATCCAATCACCGGGCAACCACTGACTTTTTTTTCTAGTCACAAGGAGGTTGGCACCAAACTTTAACTCCAGTGTGACTGAGTGGTTACAGCTTATACCAGTGAGAGAGAACCAATCACAGTTAATACCGTCCACATACAGCATGTAATCCAGTGCAGGTTTAGATGACAAAATAATTTCAAATCATTTCAGTTTTCTGGTTCTGTATTCTAGTTTAAAAACATCTTTACAATTTTTCTTAAGTTGTATTTTTATAATGGCAACATTAAGCTAATGAGCTAGATAGTATATGAATAAAAGTCCCCAATCCTTAGGCCCCATGGGGGCAAATTAAGGTTTTTCATACACTGGCAAAACTCTTGCTGGTTCTTAATGACACTTAAAAAGTAGAAAAATGAAGTATCATTGGCAGTTTTAAAGGAAAGGATACACAAAGTATGTTTAAACAAGAACAACTGACTTCAGTAATTTAGAGGCTGTATTATGATCTTCTTCCTGCTCCTGTGTGAGCTGATAATATTTTGCATCTTATTATATCCTGAATAATGTTATCTGGACTCATTGTCCTCACCTGTTTGTTTCCCCCTCTATTCATCTGTTTCCCATTATTAATAGTTTATAAAAAAGACTCCTCAGCATGTGCTTGACCTTTGCCCTGTTTGGATTTTTTTAAGTACCATCTTTATGCACACTCTTCAGTTTAAAAGGAAAAAAAGTGTAATCATGAGATCTTTCCACACAGGGCGTTTGCAGATGGTTAGGATGAAACCATTAACGCTTCATAACATTTAGGTTAAGCACTTGTGATGCCACATGCTCCATTCAGAACCTGACTGCATTAAAAAGTAAGCTAATTATAACAGAATGAGAGCATGGGTGCTGCAACACTGCGCTGCACTGGTGAATCCAGATGGGGAGGTTTGTGCCTGACTCCCCCCTCTCAGTTACCAACAGCTGATAACAATAAAATCTGCAGTCAGGAAGCATAAATGCATTTATTAAAATTTAGAATTTGAGAACAAACATAGCTATAAAATGCCCGCATGTATGAGAATATCTTAGTTTAAAAGGGACAGTACACTGATATTTGAATGTTAAATTATTAACTTAAAATTCTCTAATTTGTTTTACCAGAAAACGTTTTTGCCTTCTTTGCTTTTGCTTTTTCTGAGTCTGATATCCAAGAGTTTTATGTTGAAAAGAAAAATAAGTTATTGAACATCAACAATATGCAAAGTGAGTTTTTAAAGATCACTAAAACAAATCTTCCACTTACCGAGTAATGTTGCCCATTAGTACTGCACTACAGGAGGTTTTACTTTTTTACTCTGACATTTCAAATCTTATGCTTTTAGCATGAAGGATCAGTTTTTGTCCTGCCACCTGGGGACATAAAATAAATACTTTAGTCCGTAATTAAAAAGCTAACTGAAAAGTCAACTTAAGCCCACATTGTGTGTGTTTTTTTCTTTCCTGTCTAATTTTGTTATGTTTCAGAAACATTACACAGAGCAGAAAAGGCAATTGTTAAACCATAAAACATTTCATAAAAGTTTAATTATTTTCTTTGTGCTTTATTTATTTATTGTGTGCTGTTGTCATGGTCACTCTGACCTCCTGTGCTGATCCGCCAGTTTCTGTATGTCTCTCTCCCTGGCTGCTCCTCTCCTCTGTGTGGGTTAACCTTGTCTTGTGTTTCAGGGCCGGGCTCATGTCGGGACCCACCTTGTGCTCCATATATCAGCACAATCAACTCACCTGTTCCTCATCAACTTGTCCTGAGTTGAACTAATAAAAGTTAGTTGTTCCTAGATCATTGTTGGCTCTTTGTTGGCGCTGTGTTTTCCTGGGAGTGTACTTACTTTGTCTTCTGTGCAGGTCATCTGTGGACTGATGAGCTGTGCTTGCGTCTAGTAAGGAATCTTTCTATGGAGAGCCGGAACTGTGATTTACCTACTTTTTGGAACCCTGAACTTCTGAGAGCCAAGCTTGAATCAGTGTGTCCTTGAATATTTTGTAAATAAAGTTTTGAACTTATAGCGTTGACTCCTGTGCGTCAGTCCTGTCTCCATGGGAGGTTATCACAGCTATAGCAAGCAACAGGAATGATTCGTTAACTTTGCCGATGAAATCTTCCAAAGGTTGAGAGAAATAATCGTTTAATTAATTTTCTACATTACATAACAGCCTAATACAGAAGCTGTTGCACTTAAATTTGCCAGAGCCATCCTGAGTGTACATCTGTACTATTGCTCTTTTGTTTTAAACCTGTCATTTTAGTTAAGTTTCCATAACAGCTACAATACTGCCCCAGTGTAGGACGTCTAAAACGCAGACTTTTGGAGAAGCTCTTCTGAACATGTTCAGCCGGAAATCAGCAGCGTGTCTGACAAAAACAAATATGATGTATATCTGCATTTACCGTGACGGCACCAGCAGCAGGACTTAAACCTAACACTGGTCAGTATGTGGCTGCCATCTATAACAATGCATAATACTTTCCATCAGCAGATACTGAACAAAGATATCTCTCCAGACTTCACAAAGCCTGGAGAAACTACATAATCAATTTTCTGGTCCGATAGAAAAAACAAAAACAAAAAAAGTCAGGTGTTGGATACCAAGATTACAGATACAGATGATCCTCTTTGTTCCCACTGTGAAAAATACTTTTACACAGATATAATTATGTCTAGATGATTGCCTATATTTTGATATCAGATTAAAGAATAATTTGGCTTTTTAACAGTGTTTAAATGCGTTTTTCAGCTGATGTGGGATTACAAAAGCTGGACAAAACAAGGCTACTTACAAAGGCATATCTTAACCCATTCATACTGTATGTACTTTGAGGGCCTGTAACTCAGACAATTTCAGTAGCATGAAGGTAAAATTTTGCATGATTTCATTGGACTTGGTGAGGAAAGATATGACAAATCTCAGGATATTAGGTACAAGGAACTCGCAGGTTTTCATCGCCAAAAACACCTCATAGTTATATGTTAGCTTCCAATCAAAATCTGTGACTCTATTGTCTTTCTTATTTCTGTTCATCCTTTGTACACCAGCAAAGGATGTCATGTAAGTGGTCAGTGTTATACTTATTTAAAGCAGGTTAGTATAGATGGAGAGTATTTCTGAAATGTGGTGCAGAATGTTTATTGAGCACCATCAAAGCTGCCAAACTAAATGTTTTCTTTGGAGATTCAACTGTTTTCCTGCTGTGTCAGAAGGCCAATTAGCTTTTGGCTCCATTCAGAGAAATTCATTGTTGCAGAAATCCTCAGAAGCAGCATTGCTCTCCACATGGAAGCATGACTTGAACACAACCACTTCAAGTTCAAAATAACACAGTGGAGCAGCAGATTCTCAATTTTTACTTTGACAATCATTTAAAAGTTTCACAAAGAAAAAACAACAACATACAATTGAACAATTTCACTTTTACACTTTAGGTGAACCTTTCACCCCCAAAAATCCAAACACTTCAAGGCTCACCACAACAGAAGAGTGACAAATATGCCAGATAGACATGGCGGTTACAGCAAACACATGCTTTGTATCAGATGTGGTCCCATTTGTTCTTTTCAGATCTTTTATGTGATGAGATTGGTTCAGTTTTATAATCAGTGATAAATGGTTTTAAATTACAAACCTGCCTTTCATAGTGAAAAACAGGAAGTAGCAACATCTGGGTGACAGCAAAAAGGAAGCCACAGCAAGATTTGCAACAAAGAGCCGCATGTAAGAGGCTGATTGAAAACACCAAGGGCTGCTTGCTTCTTGGTGAACACATGGGTTCAGCCACACATATTTTGGACACAGGAAATTATTTATAAGGGACTGTGTGTGACGCTTTGCCATGAAAGTGAAAATTCTCATTGAATGCAACGTCCAATGTCATTCAGAGCCTTCTCCCAGATTTTTACATTTAAAGGTTTGGACTTGAAAGAGGACATAGAACATTTTTTTCTTTTGTGAGGGATTTGTACAAGTGCAAAAGTCCAGAGAGAATGTTTAGGGAAGAAAAAACCTATAAAAATGTGTTTTAGCAGATTAAAATATTAACCACAGTTTCACAGAAACACACATGAAAAAGTGAGAAAGGGTTTTCCAAAGATTAGGCGTCACAGGTTCAAACCTTGGATGCAGCTCAGTTTAAAGCAAGTGTGGAACAGCACAGATCAAAAGGACACATCAACTGTGGTGAAAATGTCTGTGCACATTTGGGTGGGTATCCAGATCTTTAAATGTAATTAATAGAAGGATTTAACATGAATCCTGAAAATCAAGGAAGCCAATGAAGGGAACCACAAACAGGGCTGACGAGTGAGCACCTGTAAGTTTTTTTTTGGAGCAAAAGCTGCTGCATTCTGAATCCCTTTAGGGGCTGAGGAAGAATGAAAAGTGAGTTACAGTCTCAAGTTACAGTCTAGAGAGGAGAATATAAACATGTGTGTGGTACTAAAAGTCAAAACAGCTGTTCACTGACCACAGAGAGTTTTTGTTCTTGTATTTGTTTGTTTCGCTCAAGTTTCAAATTTCGAAAACTTTGTTTCCACCCAGGCAAACGTGGCCAAAAAAGCAGTTTTGTTTCTTAATTTTTTTTTGATTCCACTAAAATTTTCTGATCCTAATGTTTTTCTTCCTACAGAGACATCTAAACAACATTCATGTGACTTTTTTGTAGGGAAGGTGCTGCAGGTGTAGCCGTCAACATCCTGAAATTTTAAATCAAATCTGTCTCAGTGAATCAGTTCACACCTATAAGCAGCCACTGCTCCACAAATAACCACATGAAAAAGTTCTCTTTCTCCTCGTCCCACGTTGTCTGTATCTTTTAAAGTGTTTTTCAGTTGTGCCAAAACTGTTTTTACAAACAGATTGTGTATGTCTGTTTTTCACCTGACAAACAGCAGCCAAATAACACATCAAGACCAACACAGCCATTCGGCACTGACGGTCACTTTTTTTTTTGTCAGCTGAATAAAAAACAAGGACAGCCAGCTTGCTAAAACATCTTTGGTACAAATGAAACATTAAAATTCATGTCAAAGTTTTTTCACATATTGGAAATGACACATACAGTACTCAGACTAATCATCTGCTCAAAAATTCACCGATTTCCATTTTCACATTAGTCTATAGATAAAATAAAGAACGCTGAGCTCTACATCCTGACGCTAAGCAGGATGTAGTGATCTATTGAACATTTTATACAAAGCCAATAAAAACCACACATGCAAACATTGCCCAGATTATTTTCATGGCTGAAAAATGTCAAATGCTTTGCCAAAAATAGCAACAAGGTGACGATAAGATCTCTCCAACAGCTTTGTGACAGAGCGCATTCTTTGGCCTCAGGAACGAGCGTGCAGTGAGTGCATGCTGTAAAAAACACTTTAAGAATAAAACCGGTGGTACAGTTTTAATTTTTATGTCAACAAGAAGCAGAAGCAACGACCAGTTTGTTGTCCAAAACAAACATTACCATTTCAGTTGCATCACCAGTAAGTGCGAACTGCTGCATCTGCCATGTGAAGAAACAGGATATGACTGGATACTGATATGTAACTCACAGAATAATAAATGCTCACTCTCATAGTTTTGCTTTCAGGAAATATGCAACATGGTGGTGAAGGCTGTGAGATGTGGTTAAAAGCATAAAGTGCATGCAACAACTTGTGTTTAACACGAACCACAAACAAATGAGGTCAAAAAGTGTTTGCATGTGAACACCACAGAGCGTGTTGGAAACGAGCTGCACAGAGATCTTCAGCTTTTAATATCTCGCTCTAATTTTAGCTGAGAGTAAACTTCACTTTGTGCATACAATATCCTGCATTTTCAGCACCGATGTGTTTTAATATCCCACCACAATGAATTTTCTTTTAACTAGAGATATTGAAGTTAAAGTTTTTGTTTCCATGTGCACAAAGATTTTTGCATTCCTGCAATATTTTCTTTGAAGTAAGCTCAGAAGACCCAAGGACTCTTTTTCATGAACAAAAACCCTCCAAGCTCTCTCCACATGTACTCTTTAAACAAGCCCTTTTCTGTATCGGCTTTTCCCATGAGGGAATGCAGCCTCTCCACAACCCAAACTTGACTGAAAGATGAGCCTCAGATTCGTGTCAACCACAGATGTTCAGTATTTTGAAAGAAAACAGTTAAGTTCAATCGATACTTGTGAACAAGATTCAGTCAGTCCTCAAGCTCGAGATGAGACAGATGAGAGGATGCTCTGTGACATCCTTGAGGGATAAAATCTGGAGCTGCTCCACTGGCAGGCGACCAGATTGGCTAAGTTTAAGGACTGAACAGCTGTTTGCAGCTTCTTTTTCACAGCAAGGCTCCTCTTTACCTGCATTTAATCAATACTGCAGGCCTGTGTGACTGCACTACTGAGGTTAATGAGCAAACTGCTTCTTCCAGCCCTATTTTTTTTTCTTCTGATGCATGTATCTGAATTTTATTTTGATTAGATTTGATTTCATTAGAAGTTAACACTGAAGAAATGCAGGAAAGGTCCAAAGTCAGACACTTTTCTGTTAATGATCAGCATCCAAAACTACCCAAAACTAGTTTTCACATTCGCATTTTTCTGATTTTCATATCATAAGCACAGAAAAAGAAGTTCCTACATATAATTAAATGTCTGAACTTTTTATTTACATATGAATTTACCAATTAAAAACATACCAGTTTGTTAGTTTGCAGAGTTTTTAGGACTTTCTTTGCAAACTGCTGTGCTTATCCCCAGAGGTTTGTGCATCTTTATCACAGATTGCAGTGAAATGATGGATGTAGCCACATTAAGTCGTCCATTACTTTGTTTGCCATCATTTTGAAACCCCTCGGCTTTTTGGCAAGCACCATCTTTGTCTTGGAAGTGATTATAATTAGTCAAGAGGATCATGCTAATCAGCTAATTTAGCTCTAGCTACTTAGCAGGACTTGCCAAACCGAGGGGTGACATCACTGCGGCTGTGAGCTCTTACACGCAGTGTATGCATGGTTACTGACACTGGCAATGGCTACAATGTTATTTTAGGCTGGATAAATATCCAGCGTTCAAACAATTGAATGCTCAGCAAATGAGGACATCTTAAAATCTGAGTTTTACTTTAAATCAAGTAATAATTGACAAAATAAAGCCTGAAAGTAATACTAAGGTAAACTAAGCAGTTGGAACAGTTTCCCAAAAATACACCTCAACATTTCCTTAACTTTCTAAATCACAAGGCTTCATATGTCTTTTTAGCCTTTATAGTCTATCCTCCTCTTATGAATCTTATATGAGACACACTTTTAGCCACTATATGTAAAAAAAATCCAACATTTCTGACTTCAGTGCCTTCAATTACTTGCATTAAAAAATCTTCCTACATAATTATTATATTTACTGTAATTTACAGACATAGGATTTAAATGTGTCACTTTAGTCAAATCTTTTTTCAAGTAGAGCTCTTGGAAAGAACCACAGTTCCTCTTAGAGAATACATGAAGAAACTCTGTGATGTGTTCTGCTCTTATTAATGTTGTTCAGTGTTAATTCTCTTTGTCTGACTCGCTTTCTCCGTCCCAGCAGAGAGCATTGGGTGTGTTGTGTCTGGAGCCCTGAGCTTGGAGATGCTCCACAATGACGCTCCTCTGAGCCTTTGGTGGCTGAGTGAGAAGGGTGGAAAAAGGAAAGGAAAAAAGGAGAGGAAGGAGGAAATGGGGACAGAAGAGAGGAAATTAAAAGACTGGAAAGGATTTTAGTAGAAGAGGGAGAAGGAAATTACATATGAGGATAGGTAAAATTATAAAGATCAGCATAAATAGTTAAGGAAAAGAAATGAAATATACACAGAGGAGGAAACTAAAGCAGAAGATAAGGCAAGAAAGGGAAATCAAGGACATAAGACAAGTGAAGAAGCAATTAAGAGAGGAAATAAAGAGTGGACAGAAAAATAAAATGCAACAAAAAGAGGATAGAAGTGAAAATGAAGCATGGGGCAGAAATGAGACTTTTACTTTGACCTGACATCATCTGTGAATTTATATGAGTCACAGTGGAACAGATACAGCACCTTAGCCTTGGCTTTGAGTGCGTGAGCCACAAATCGACTGTCAACTTGTTGCTCCAAGCAGAATAAAGTTATTTATTGAGCTACACCCAGGTGAAGGCTGCAGCTGGAGAGGCCTCAGTCATTTGGAAACATCGCTCCACGTTCACAGATAAGGCGGGTTTCACAGAGGTGAGATACTCCAGCTGGTTTGGGACTTCTGTGGATTTGTGTTTTCTGTCATCACAGGATGCACCCCAGACATTTTGAGTGTTTTGCTTGATATGTGCATCTGATAATTCAGCACTAATGAAGACAAAGTGTTAAGTATTTCCATAAGACTTAGAGTGAAATTGACCTTTGATATTGTTACAAGGCCGTGATCTTCACCGAGGCTTTAAAATATGCGAATCCAGAGGAGTACAGTGATGCTGTATGTAGCTCCCTATTGGCACATGCCAAGAATCATTGGTTTATGCACGTCAAAGCATGATAAACACTCATTAGCAACTCTGAATTTTAAACAAGTCTGAAGTGTTCATAATAGTTCCCAACTCTTACTAAATGTTATTTAGGAACCACCAATTAGTAAAGGTTCAGTTGCGTGTCAGATAATGTTTTTCAAATGCAGTTAGATATGTGAAGAACAACATTAGTGTGCTGACTCCCTCATGTTGCTTGATGCTGCATCTCCTGCAGCACCTTGGCTCCTACCTCAGCCCCTCGATTCCCATGCTCTTCCCGCCATCTCCGGAGCCGCCGGAGAGGCTGTTGCCTACACCCAAGGTCTTCTTTGGTGAGTTGGACAAATGTGGAGGTTTTTTAACTCAGTGTCTGCTTATTATTTTTTTTTTACCTGTGCTTCAGATACTTCTAAGATCATTTTTATGCTGGCACTACTGTGCACCTGACACACCCCTTGTTTTAGGGCAGCTTGAGTAAACACAATCCACACAGTGACTGGACCCAGAATACCATTGCAGGATGGAGCCTCTCCTCCCATCAGGAGTGCCTATGATCAGCTTCGCCAATAGGGCCAGTCCTTCACCAGATCACCCATCTGTCCTCCATGCCATCCATCTATCATGACCTAGCCAACATTTTCCATAAGTCTTGATCCTTCTCCCTCCTCACTGTGCATAGACTGTAAAGTTTGTCCAAGCCAGAACGGGAGGTCATGGAGAAGTACATCACAGACTCCTTGGCTCTTGGTATCTTTTGCCCATTCTCATCTCTGCTTTGTGCAGTGCAATCCTGAGGACACTCCTTCAGTCAGCGCTTGTCTGTTAAACCAGTCACTGTAGATGCTCACCTCTGTCCAGGAGTCTGCCCTGTTTTCCTCAAGGGGGATTTATGCATATGAATTGGAGAGGGAAGTCTCTTTTACTGCAGAGTCTAAAGACAGAGTGAAATCTATTGGACCACTGGCTTGGATACTGAACATAGAGACTGTGGATGTTTTCGTTTTCCCTTTTTGAAATACACTGTAAATAGTTTTTTCACATCACTGTAAATTCATTGAACTGCATTCTGTGTCCGTGTTTGAGTCCTTCCTGCTCTTGGAGTATGATAGTACCATACTGTACCTCTGTCTCTGTGTCTTTTTGAGGTTACTCACCTCATCTAAAATAAAAACCAATGCCTAAAACTAGATTATAAGGCTTATAAAGCTTTGGGGGAAATTATTGTTAAATGAGTGAAGGCTTTAAAATAGAATAAAACAGAACAATCTGTCATCTTTTTAGCATTTAGTAAACACTAAAATATGTACACAAATGGGAGACGTTTCAGCCCCTCAAACATCTACTTTCCTGTTTGCTGGAGTTTTTGGGTTCTTTGGATTCCTCCCACACTACAAAGTCGTGTTTTTTAGGTTAACTAGTGATTCTAAAATAGCGCCGGTTAGCATCGCTCAGGGCCTCATGACCCTGGATAAGTGGTTAATTAATGAATGGATAGATACCCACATTGTCTTTGTAGAATGTAACAGATAATTTCTGTACACCCACTTTGAGGTCATCTTCCAGTGAATCTATTTGAACTCACGGGTCTTCAGTTGCTTTGAGCTGTTTTCACACATTATTACAGTTGCCCTTTCTCAAATGTGGCAATCAGTTGGAGATTCGCATGCTTCAGACGCATTCTCACTACTGGAAATTCTGTTTGGTTTAGGCGAGGGAGCTGCTTGGGAAGGACGTGCAGGATGCATGACACCCACTGACTGTCTGTGGATTCATTGAACCTGCAATATTCCCACATCACATAAACTTTGTACTTGAGAGTAAAAACTTGGCGGATTAAAGATCATTTAGTATATAATCCAGCTGCACTGCACATTTGTGTTGTTCCATGTAATGAAAACTTCAGTGCTGCAGTGCACACGTGGGCTAACAGCTTTAAAGTCTCCTAAGTCTCGCTTGTGTTTGTAAGTATATACTTGCAGACATGCATTTGCCCCATAAGTGTTTTTATTCAGTCTGAGCCCAAAGAGGATTTGGTAACCAGCAAGTATATCCCCCTATGTCAATTAGCTAACATGTTGATGTCAGCATGGTCAGTATAATCCCCCTCTTAATGTACTGTAATGACACACCCCCCCCCCCCCTTCCCAGCTCCCCTTTAGTGAGATACTCAGCACACACACAACAATTTCTAAGGGACAACAACATGACAGGATGCTGCATTAGCTCAGTGGTCATAACAACATTAACAGGGGCTCGATGAAACCCTCCAGGGCTTTGACAGAGACAACTTTCTGACCCTCCAAACAGCTCTGACATGCAAGCATTAAATTGAAAGTTCATCTTGATCTCTCTCATACCACATTCATACAATGCTTCCTCTTAGTGTTGCATTTTAATTTGATTTAACTTTATGATCAGATGCTGGGATCCATAAACTTTTAGTTTTTCTTTTTTCTTCAGGAAAAATATCACCATTCAGGAAAATCTAAAGTTGCATGAAATCTAATAAAAGAGCAAAGGAAGGCTTTCTAAAACGATCTAATAGAATCTAATTCTACAGTCAGGCTTGTGGCTTGGAAATTGAACAAAGCTGATGCGAGCTGAAGGCTACCGTGCAAATATTCAACAGGTATAATGTTTACCATTATACATGGTAATGCACACCATGTTTGCTGAAATATATGAAAGTGATGACTGATGTGGCTTATGTTCATCATCCTTTGAAGCAAATAAAATATACCCCTATCAGGTTTCAGTTTCTCTAACATCTGCAATCAGGCTAATACGCAGCCACATGACAGTGTATATGCACAAATAAGCAATCACGTGCCACTTTATTAGGTAAAGCCTGCTAGTACCAGGTTGGACACATTTTTTCTTCACAAGTAACTTAATTCTTAGTGGCAATAAGATTTAACAAAATGCTGGGAAAAAAATCCTGTTTAAATGATGCTTAACTGGTACAAAGGGACTCAAAGTGAGCCAAGAAAATATTCCCTACACCATGACATGAGCACCTAAAGCCATGACCCATCAACATAAGGCCAGCTATTTGCATCTGGCATCAAGAAGGCATTTTTGCCCAGAGAACTCCCGCTCACTGGATATTTTCTCTTTTTTGGATAATTCTTCATAAAGTCTAGATTGTTGTGTGGGGAAATTCCAGGAGATCAGCAGTTTCTTATATACTCAGACTAGCCTGTCGGTACCAACAACCATGCCAGGCATATTAGTATCATTAACCAGTCATTAAGGCATGTGTAGGTCTGATTATAATGGCACCTATGTACTAAATTAAGTTAATGACTTGCAAGATGTATTATTATGGTATTTAAGACAGTTTGAACCCTTTGGTTTCAGCTACAAAGTGGGCCCACTTGCAGGTTTCCAGTAAAAAAGGAAAAAAGAATTTGTGTTTGAGAATGTCGAGCAGGACAAAATGAAGCAGGATTAAAATTTGCTGTGCTGATAATCTGTATCTCACTGAGGTTCATCAGGGAGAACAGAGGATTTAGATGGCCTCTAAAAATGAGTCTTTTAGTATCTACACAAGTCCATCAGATCTTCAAGAAATGGGAAGGAATTGTCCAAGGAATTAATTGGTCACCTTCTATGGCATGATAGCGACAAATGAAATTTTTGGTGATTACGCTGTCCCTTAACCTCCTAGAACCTGACATCCACATATGTGGACATCACATTTTGGGTTGTCTAGACCAAAATACTAAATTTTCCTCTACAAGGGCCTGATGTGCACTTACGAGGACATTATACTGCCACTGTTCTATCGAACTTTTAAACGAATATCATTTTATGTGGATCTCATTTTTCTTAGAAGCAAAAATTAGGTAAAAAAAAAATCTGGCAATTCTTTGTTTTTACATTCATCGGGTCCCAATCAGCCAAAATATCAAAGAGAAATTAAAAATGCATGCCACGGAAGAGTTTGGGTCTTAGGAGGTTAAATTTGTATTTTTTTTTATGTATGTATGCATTTATTTATTTATTTAATGACACAAAATGCATCATTGTTCAGTGAAACGAGGAGTTTAGAGAAGGGTTTGACTTTTGAGCTGGGGGTAGAGCTATCCTTTCTGGACACAGTGCCAGCTACTGCTAAGACTAATACCTTTTTTAAACATGTTTAAATTTAAATATGTATACTAAAAAGGGGACTTTTTTTGATTCATTGTTAAAGAGAATCATGGTAAAGCAGTGCGTCTCAGTTGTGGTCCTGTTATCAGGCAGTTGGAACTCATAATACCCTGTTGGTCATTTGAATTGAGTGGGTTAGAGCAGGGATTGGGATCAGCTATTGAGAGCATTGAGTGATGATATGTGTAAGCAACCTGCAATGTGAAAGCAATGTGTAACCATGCACTAATATTAATTTGCAGGAAATGAGCATGAGGGCTTTTCATGGGAGGAAAGAATGTGATTGGACAGTTAGGGTCATAGTGTCACTCCACTGGTGAGGGCAGTGAACTTGACGAGAGTGACGGCGAGTAAGAGCCGACCCCAGAATCAGGTCAGAGGAAGTGTCAGGAGATCAGGGGTCACTTAAGCAATAGTGTGCGCATGTAAATGGTGATGTGTGTACACGTGTGTGTGGATGTTGGAAGCTTGGACAGCATGTGATGAAGGGTGCCAGAATGTAATAGTGCTCCAAAACTCAAATGACAGAAATGGGATATCCACGTCTGATTCATTAGTTCAATGCAGAGTAGATCATCTCAGACACATACAGACACACAGAGACACACACAGTCACACATACAGTGTAACCCATGCATGCATGAACACAGACAGAAACACACACACTTATTTGTTACTTGAGAGTGGCTGTGGTTCAGGAGGTCAAATCATCAACTGATTGTAAGGTTGGTGGTTTGATTCATCGCTGCTCCAGTCTGCATTCCAAAGATCCTGAACCTCAAGTTGCTCCCGCTGTGTTCACTGGAGTTTGAAAGTGTGTGTGACACAATTACTATATGAGTATATACAGAAACCTGTGATATTTTGGTACCCTATAGCACATTGTTGCTCAGTGAACGAACAGGTAGAAAGGTTTTATGTGTTTATCACTTATCTTGGAGTGTGACAGGTCATTAGCAGGTGTCACCATGGCGATATACCCTAGTAACATGTGAACCACTATCAACCATCCAGTGCAGACTTCAGTTCTGCTTCTGTTTATTCCAAACTACCAGTCGTCTTGAACTTAAAACACAGTGAAAGACTTTGCTTGCTTATTGTGTTTACTGATAAACATTCATCAGGTTTGTAGGATTACTGTATTTCATTTCATTTTGACCTTCACAGCTAAACCAACAATAATGGTGTCCAGCAACACAACCACAATGAAACGTTACCCCTCACGTCAACATTAATTGGCTTCCTTCTCGCTCTACAGGACTCAGCAAGCGTCTGGGCCAAGATGGCGGCTAATGATGCCTAGCTTGCCAAGGGACTCAGACAAGGCTGCCATTTCAGCCAGGGTAACGGTCCAGTCAGAGTAGCACATGCATCCAAGACAGCTGGTCGCACAAACCCAGCTGTCCAGAGGATCTGATAGTCCAGACATCCCGCTGGACAATCAGCAATGACAGTCAAGGCTGGTCCTGGAGGTACATGTGTGGCTATGTCTACCATTAATGTCAAACTCGTTTTTGTTTATGAGCCACATACAGCTCTGTTTGATCTCATGTGACTCAGATCAGTAAAACTAGTAAGCTCTAAAACATAATGTCTCCATTCCTTTTGAGTCTAAAGAAGAAAAAGCACACTCTGAAAATGTTCACATTTAATGACGATCACGTAGAATACAGATAAAGATCAGCCTGCAATAGTTTTAACAACAATAAGTGCAGTAAGTAACAATATGTCTCTTCTTCCACATTCACTCTCCTGTCAAGAAAAGAAATGCTACAGCCATAAATCAAGGAAGGAAAGCAAGAAGTCGACATGGCTCATTAGCTTAACCACCTAAGTTCTATACTATTGCAGGAATAATGTCTTTGCCAGTTAGGAGGCAGTAATGATTAACACATTTAATAATAAATAACTAGTGGTGCAAAATACAGCATAAAGCCTTCCTTCTGTACAAGATATCTTTATCTATAGCGACGGTTTCATTTCAGAAGTTATTAGGAAGTCCTGCTATGCTTACTTTTTGCCAAGCACTTTTTTCTGGCTTTATATAAAAAGAAGCTTGAAGGACGTACGGTAAATGGACGTGTTCTTATATAGCACTTATACAGCATGCCTCATTCACCTATATTCATACAAGCTCTATTTATTTAATATTCACTCTGATTAAAGCACTGGAGAGCAATGTGGTATTCAGTACCTTGCACAAGGATACTTTGGGATACAGACAGGAATCAAACCCTCAACCTTTCTATTACTAGATGCCTTGCTCTACCTCTTTAGCTTTATCCAGCCTGGTTTTTCGTGGGAGAATCTCAGCAGATATTCTTTCACAGCCCATTATTGTAAATAATTTGGGTAATATTTACAACTTGCATAGATGTTTGTTTACTATGGGATTTGCATCTGTGTACATCTTTGCTGCAGTCATGTTTGCCTCATAAATGTATGATTCTCCAAAGAGCAGAGAGACAGTGTGGATTTGTGAAATCTGAGCTATCAGCTCATACAGTGAAGGGGTCGTGTGTATGCATGACAAAAAAAGGTGGGCAGTTGGTGACTTTGAAGTAGGCTATAGGTTGCCTAGTGTACGATGTAATGCAAGCATATTCTGTGTTTTGTTTTTTACATTTGCTGAACTCAAAGATTTTTTTTCTTTACTTTTACTGCATGAACAAGACACATGTTTGGGCGGGCTCAGACCACCCCTGCTCACAGCTATCTCCGGCCCGGGTCTCCAGTGAGCTCCATGGTGAGGGCAGGATATGAATATTAACATCAAGCCCTGAGGAGGCTTTCCACGCGTGTGCAAGTAGGAGAATGCAAGTTGTGCAAAACAGTGCCCAATACACAGCACGTATTAGCTGACGGTTGGTACTGTAAGTGATTAATAAAGCAAAAACTTCAAGCAAACAACAGGATGAATTAAGTGTCTCACCTGGCATCAATGACAATCGTGTGTATGTGTGTGTGTGTGTAAGATAGGTTGCTTTGTTTCATACACATGAGAGTCCTCCAAGGGTTGAAGTATCTTTTCCACCTCATGTCTCCATGGTGAAACAAATTAGCTTCCTTCCCTGAGAGATCATTGAGGAGCTGTATGTGTGTGTGTGTGTGTGTGTGTGTTTGTGTGTGTGTGTGAGAGAGAGAGAGAGAGAGAGAGAGAGAGAGGTGGTTCCAGGTGTCTTTTGCAGATCGCAGTGGTCGGGTAGCGACGCCCGTCTCATCCCTGCTGTCTGAACGCACACTTGTTTGTTATTACACATCTGTCTGCTGAGCTGCACGCCTGCTGCAACTGAATAATGATCATAAACATACACACACACACAAACAGATACACACACACAAATTATCTTTAATTGGGAGAACAAACTCGGCTCATTTGTTCAGATGAAAGTATGCATTTTGTTATTAGATGTTGTTATTAGATACTCCTCGGGGTGGTCTGTTTGATAAGCCTAGTATGTTTATGTGATCCTTCTCCTGGCTTATTTGTGTGCCAGTGTGTGTGTGTGTGTGTGTGTGTGTGTGTGTGTGTGTGTGTGTGTGTGTGTGTGTGTGTGTGTGTGTGTGTGTGTGAAGGCATTGTTTGCATGAGTGTGTTTATGTCTGCACTAACTAAACTAAACCTGTGAAAGTTTCACTTGTGGCCTTGATTTACGTCTCCCAGCGCTACTCTGAGAAAAAGAAAAAACTGTTGAATAATTCAGCTGTGTTTAAAAAGAATAAACCGCGATCCTCCATGAATATGACCTGCTACTCCCTAAAGATGCCTCGTCTTTCTCGTTCTCTAGTTTTATTTTCATCTTCTCTTTTCCTTGACTTCAGCCCACTCCACTGTCAGTGATTGAAAGCTCTTCTCTTGGCTCTTTTCTCAGTCACCACCGATGTTTTCACTTAAAAAAAAAGAACAAAATCAGGTCATTTGCTGGTTTAAACCTTTTTCTTACATGATTTCTCAACATTATAATAAATATACTATCCTATAATATATATACTATCTCCAACAGCGATGAGGCGGCCTACATGGACGAAGTGAAGAATCTGGCATCATGGTGCCAGGACAACCACCTCCAGCTGAACGTTGGCAAGACCAAGGAGCTGGTGGTGGACTTCAGAAGGAGTCAGCACAGAGACTACAAGCCCATTATCATTAATGGAGCTCCAGTAGAGAGGGTGCAGTCCTTTAAGTATCTTGGCGTCCACATCTCCTCAGACCTGACATGGGCTGCCCACATTCAGGCCCAGACCAAAAAGGCTAGGCAGCGCCTGTATCACCTACGACAACTGAGGAAGTTCAGGGTCTCTCCAAAGATCCTCAGGATCTTCTATACAGGCACTGTGGAGAGCATCCTCACACAGAACATGACATCGTGGTTTGGAAACAGCTGTGTGAAGGACCAAAAAGCTCTCCAGAGAGTGATCCGTACAGCAGAACGCTGCTGCAGGATTGCTCTCCCCCCGCTTCAGGACACCTACACCAGGAGATGCCGGACTAGAGCAACGCAGATATTGAAGAACCCGTCCCATCCTGGCAACAAACTGTTCCAACTTCTACAATCTGGTAGAAGGTTCCGCATCATCCGGGCAAGGACAGAGAGACTCAAGAGGAGCTTCTATCCTCAAGCCATCCGGGCCCTAAACCAACCCCCCCCCCCACACACACACACACACCCGCCCTCTCACATCATCTATAATTGACTGAGACTCTCCTCCAGACACTCAATTCCTTTAACTTTAAATATGTTTATATTGTCCATTCTGTAAAATAGTCAGATGTCTATTCATATTAATGTACAGAATTCACCTGCTTGCTGCTACTACTGCACATTCACCCAATGTATATCTATATATATATATATATATATATATATATATATATATATATATATATTTATAATGTTATTCCTCTACCCCCCCCCCCCCTTTTTTTTTTGCACATGTTGAGGAGCGTGTCAGGATACATTTCACTGTGTGTTATACTTGTATAACTATGCATGTGACAAATAAAGAACCTTGAACCTTGAACCTTGAACCTGTAGACACTGATTATTTTTTTAGTCAGCAATACATCTATAATTTTGAATACCTTGTGTTTGTACTCACCCACATCCACCACCATGTGATTTATTAGCAACTGAAGTGTGATGATGAAGCATAAACGGGAGTATTTTGGCAACTCTAAGGTATGATCCACTTTAATGTCCTTTTTGATTCTAATAGAGACCTGATTTAAAAACCCAACATCATGTTGTGTCAAATAAGAATTAAAAATAGAAACTGAGACCATAACCATGTTAGGAAAGTGTTTACTGATGTCATAATTTAAGTGAGAAGCAAGTTTTTTTTTCTCATAGGCTTCTGTGTAAGCAGACTGTTTTAATATCAGAGGAGTCGCCCCCTGCTGGGCATTGGAAAGACTGCAGGTGCTAAACACTTGTTGGCTTCCCTCTTCAGACCAAGATCCATTGTTTCTAATATTGTGGCAGTATTTTAGTCATATTTCCTGATTGGTCAAAGTTAATATCCTGTTTCTATACTGGCTTCACTCGTCTGTTTTGTTTTTCTCTGGTGTATCAATAACATGTCTTATCTACAGCATATTTTACTTTTCTATGTAAAAGTGATTCATAGCAGAGAACATTTTCACTTTTGATTTCACGCAACAGTGAAAGGTATTTTCACATAATTCAATTCAAAAGTAAAAGTGAAATGAGTCTTAATGTGAGTAGTGTTTTCAGATAATATGGTCACTGTTGGTCTTTACCCATGATTAATGAGAGCTTTTAGCTTATTTCTGCCTCAGAGAGTTTACAACCCTCAGACTGAGCCTTCTCTCTATGTCTACTCATTAAAGAGACATTAAGAGAGGAATACGTTGAACTTAAAATTGCAAGACTGCTTCATTAGAGAAATCATACTTACTCCAAAGAGAAATATCAGCTAAAGCCTATAAACTATCATGTCACGTCCAAGGTGCAGATAGGATGTCGAGTGGTTAAGTGGAAACTAATTTTCTCTGAATAGTTATTATCATTATTATTGTTTTAACGAGCACAGGCACAAACTTCTCTGCTCAGTGCTGATGACAGAGGAGTCACTTCCTGCAGGTCAGCCGGTGTGACAGAAATGTGACCTCCAACTCACAACACAGCCAGCAGCAGAGAAATAAAAGGCTTCCCCCTGCTGGCAGTTCACTTCAATCACAAGTAAATGGAAAAAGTCTGCAGTTCAACTCAGAATTAATGTGTGACCTTTAAGTCAAACTTTGCTGCCTAACTTTGCTGAATAGTGACAATTATAGGACAATGATAGTGTCCTGAGGCAACTGTTGTTGTGATTTGGTGTTATATAAACAAAAGTGAATTAAACTGAATAGAAAGAATAGAATTTAAAGAAAAGATTGAACAGTTTTTAAAGTGTCACTTAGTCTAGACAAACTGCTGTATTATAGATGAAGCTACTGAGAAATATATAAGTAATTAAAATAATCAATATCTGCAAAATTAAAGAGATATACAGCTCAACAAATCTATAATTGTGTTCCAATCATGTCAAGTGAAAAGTGGTATTCATATCAGATTTATGTTAGTACTTGTGCATCACAGTGTTTCAAATAAAAAAAACATATTTTCCACACTCATCATCCTCAGCACTAACAAATCTCTCAAGTCTTGTTGTTAATTGTTACTTTTCATTGGTAATCAAGTGATTTGATTTACTCCTACATTATATCTTTTCTTGTTCTAAAATACTAGTGCAAATGATTTTGTACCTCCTCAAAAGACAAAAGCACGAAGACGATATCATTGATTTTTGGATTAAAAAGTTTTAAATTGTGTGTTTTTCCAGGTGTGGGCAGAAGAATCAGTGTTCAAGGTTTTCAGTTAAACGTAATGAGACCTGGTGGGATCACAGTCATGAACACTGGAGCTGAAAGACGAGCCTTCCTTGGTTTTCTCCTTCCATTTCACTGCAGTAACAGGCAGTACTCATTCTGATATCATCGTCCCCTCTCACTCTACATGAACAAACACTTGTAGTAACTGTCATGGTCCCAGGGTTTGGTACTTTTGTGCTTTGGGGTTTTGTGGATTGATTTCGAGCTTTTTTAATCATTTATTTTTTTATTATTGTCATGCTTTTCGTTTTGCAGTTCAGTCTTCACCAGTGTTTACTTTTCTGTAAAGTTGCTGTGTTGTGTCTTCCAACTCTGTATATTTGTTACTTCCTGTTTTAATTTTACACAATTTTTTTTTTGGTCTGGTGTCTAAATCTACTTCCCTCTCCTATCATTAGGTTAATTGTCTTCAGCCGTGTTTTCACCTGTTCCCCATTTCCCTCATTATCTGGTGTTTACACTGTCTGAGTCTTCCTCTGTTCATTGTTACATCATTGCTGTAGGCTGTGTGCACCCTTGTTCGGTGTTCTAGTTTTGGCTGTCTTGCTCCAACTCTCCTTTTTTTCTTTGTATTATGTATTCAGTGATAACTATCAAAATAACATTAAGCTTTCTGAGTTTAAGTACTGCATTTGGGTCCATAACCTGTCTGCCACACAGCCAAACCATCCAAATCACAATGACAAAAGGCATACGAGGTGCTTTTTTTTCAGCATCAGATTTACTGCAAATTGCTGTAAATTACAGATTTTAGCCACTGCACATTTTCAGAGTTTTTCTGATGACTCTGTGCGGGTTGGATGCATCATTGTGGGTGATGAGACAGAGTACCTGGCTGTGGTGGACTCCTTTGTCACGTGGTGTGAGCAGAATCATGTGCAGCTCAACGTGACAAAGACCAAGAAAATGAATGTGGACTTTAATAGGATCAGGAAATCTGACTCCTGTTTCAATCCAGGGTCGACGAGGACTATAAATAACTCGGCGTACAGACTGACTGTAAACTGGATTGGGTTAAAGACACCACTGCACTCGACAGGAAAGGCCAGAGTAGTCTCCATTTTCTGATGCAGCTAGGTCTTTTTGTCACAGGCTGGTTGTGGCAGACTGTATGGAGTAACGAGGTGGGCCCAAATGCAGACACGCAAAGAGATAAAGCTTGACGTAACAGACGGCGAGCTGTTTATTTAAGGCTGGCAAAAAACTACAAACAATGGGCAAAACTGAAACCAAAATCAGGTGAGCTAAAATACAACATGAACACAGAAAATCCTGGGCATGAATACCTGAGACATGGAAAACATCAGACAACCTGACAACAAATGACTGGAAACCCACAGACTAAATGCACACAGGAGGTGATCTGGGGAAGTGGAAACACATGGGGAAACAGCTGACACAAATGCACATACCGACATCACAGGGGAAGAGTAAAACTAAATACACTGACCATAGAACACAAGACCTCTTCAAAATAAAACAGGAAACATAATGAGACGCAGACATGACAACATGCGCTTGACAACATAAGACACACAGACATGAAACACATAAAGGGCAAGGGAGACTTAAACAGAGGAGAAGACACAAGGGAAATCTAAGAAACAATGAACTATAGCAACAACCTTGGCATGACAGGAAAGAACTTAGATAACCTAAAGAACTTAAATATAAGCCATAAACATCAAAATATACTAACACTTAAAACGCTGGGCCAAATTACCCAGGATCGTGACACATTTACAGTAAAGCTGATCCCATACAGTGGAACCCCAGCTTACAAAGACCCCATTTAACGAAAAATTCAAGTTGCGAAGGCACTTAACGGCAATATTTCTGCCCGTGGTACAGCAAAATGCCCGCGTAACAAAATAGATAAAATAGAAAATTAAAAAAAACTAAATTAAATTCCATAATGTTATGTACATGTACACGTCCGTATGTATGCATGCATACGCATGCTTTCTTCAACCTCCGCCACCTCCTCCTCCACCAAGAACTTCGTCTTCAGCCAGCATCGCCTCACTCAAAAGGCGATGCAAAAAGGTGCTTCGACTTACGAAAATTTTGACTTACGGAAGACCCTCTGGAACGAATTAATTTCGTAAGTCGGGGTTCCACTGTATATGGATTTTTTAAATAATTCATTTATTTTCTTCTGGTGTATATAACACGCCAAAACAACACTTTGTGGTGAGGTAAGATGGACTTTACCACAATAGGTGATCGTGTAGTTAATCCTCTGCACACTGGTCTTTCAAGATCACATTGTTAAGGGGACTCTAGTGGAAGGTCATTCAGATTCTCAGCACATGCCTCTTCTCTTTTCCTAAGTTATTATAAATGATTCTACTCATTTTTTCTCAACCTTGATGAAAACATCAAAGTTGAGGGAAAGTGGTTAGGAAAAGAAAATTGCTCAAGGTATGCCTAAGTTTTATAAACAAACTTAATTTTTTAGTCAATATGAACCAAAGTGGGTGTTTGATGTTACAAACTCAGCAGGAAAGTGTGTACACCTTTCCATACCCTTTGCAATCACATCTATCATTACGTGTTAGCATGTGCCTTCAGATGAAATGCAAGTTTTTCAGCACTTCCACATTGGATTCATTATTCTGACCCAGAAGCTGCATCCATGTTAATCTCTGACACAAACCAACAACACACAAGCAACTGTTTAACATATTTTGTTATTTGTACTACTAAATAAATGTATAACATAAAGAAAAGGAAAGTTTGTGAGTTTTACAATTCACCACGAAGGGAGTTGTTAAACTAAAAGGTGGAGGAAATGGATAATAAAAGATTATTTGCAAAGTCCAAAGGTAGATGATTATGTTTCATAATGTGACTTACTGGAAGAATGGCCAAAAAAAAATTCCCATAAACACACTCCTAAACCTTGAGTAAACCTTTCCCTGAAGAGACAAAAGAGTGGGCTGAATCTGACTCAAGTTCATAAGTGTGTGAAGACAGACAAGTGAATAGTTTTGGCAGTACAGATCATGTTTGATCAGTTTGCTTCTTGACCTTACAAATGTTTTATCAATATGATATAATTTATCCACCTCAGGGCCACAAACGAGCTTGAGTCTATCATAGGTGTCGCACAGTGAGAGGTTGGGTGCACCATGAACAGGTCATCAGTCCATCAAAGAGCTAAACAGAGAACCACACTTTTACATTTACACCTCCTCTAATTTAGAATTCAGTGATGTCCGATCTTGTAGGTAATAAAAGCGTTTTCCACTGAAGATGCAGGACAAACATACTATCATTAATGTGTCATATATAAAAATATTATATTGATTTTTTTGTTTCTTTTTTTATTGTTAGCATTTCTGGTTTCTCTGTCTTCACTGTGTTTCTTTCTTATTCCACACACTGGTCAGCTTATCCTATTTTATTCCATGATAAACTTGAAAGTTGGAGTACAAAGGTAATCTTATGCAGGTTTATGCAGTAGCCTAAGTAATAAAAGCTGATAGTATTGTTTTTTACAATTATGAATTAACCAGGACATCTTACAAAGAGTGAGATTTCTAAAAGGACTGAACTTTCTCAGACAACAATAAGGGATGAGGTGAAGAGAACTCACATTTATTGAGTGTTTTTAGCAAAAGTGTTGAAAAAGGAAATGATGGCTTACAAATTTGCACTTGCAGAAAATTTCCTGAACAGCCATGTGTTCAGACTTTCAGAGATTCACTTTCTCTGAAAGTTGGGAAAAATTTAAGCAACTACACGAGTAATTTTCAGAGGGGGAGCTTTGTTTTTTTTAAACCAAACCAGCAATTAAAATCGGCCAATACAACGCTCCAAACATGATATCATAATACTGTATGAAAACTTTCAGCTGTTGATAAAGTGGCAGACTTTCTTTATTTAATGTCACTGGGTGGCAAGAGCATTGTGGGGTTTTTTTTTTAACCTTTTCCCATCTTCTCCTGTGTAAAACAAGAAGAGGTGAAAAAAACTGCCAGCAGTGAAAACACAACTGGTCAGTTAGCATTGTCTAACTTGAGGCATAACTAGTTTTTCTTTAAAAACATGTATCTTCTATTTCATCAGAGTGTGTAGCAGAGGGGTACTGAGGGTGAGCAGCTAGGATGGAGGCACAGGTGAACAGGTAATGAGGCTGAAGTTGCTGCAATGCACTAAAACCTGATAAAAGCCTTTCTATGCTTTTATGTTCACTGAATCATCTTCTACATTTCAACTAGATGAAACAAATAGTCACACTAACATGTTTGCAGGATATATTACTTCTTACAGCAGCTGAGAAACAAAACTTCTGAAGCTAATTAAAAGATTAAAACACAACAAGCCTGACTTTTGTTGTGTCATTTTTGTGTTTTATTTGGTTGAGCAAAACAACGTTTTAAACATTTTCTCTTGTCTTTAAACACAGATTTGAAAGCCAGAGGTGAATAACTGGATGACCACCTGACGTGACTTGGAGGCAGTTATTATACCAGCATTTCCTGCTTGTAACATTTTAACTCGTGACAGTGACACAGCAACATTAAACTGAAATTTGACCCTCCTAAACTACACTGAGAAGCCATTACAGGGTGTCGGATCTCTGCTGAAAAACAGGCATTGGGAGGATTCAAGAGACACTAATTTAGTAAAAATACTTCAAGATCAAATGGCTGACAAACTTGCACTTTTCGAAAATTACCTGAGCTGCCATGTGTGTTCAGAGACTTTCAGAGATCCTGTGTCTCTGAGCTGCAACCACAGCTTCTGTTCAAACTGCCTGCAAAAATTTTGGGAACAAGCCAAAAACAAAAACTGTCCCATTTGTAAAAGAAAATATTCAAAGGATTATCCAGATGTGAACTTGGCACTGAAAGAACTCGCTGATTCGTTTGCTGGGAGACAGAAATCTGGATCATCTGAGATGATTAAGGAAAGAAGAGAGAAGAAATTAACAGTGGTGTGCAGTAAACATGAAGAAGTGCCTAAACTGTTCTGTGTGGACGAGCAGAGAGCTGTCTGTGACTTTCCTCACCACCAGAGTCACAAAGTGGTTCCTGTAGAAGAAGCAGTCAGTGACCTGAAGAAACATCTAAAATCTGACTTAAAGTCTCTGCAGGACAAGAGGAACAAATACAAACAAGTGGAGAAAACATACAATGAAGTGATTCAACACTCCAAGAAGCAGCTGTTGTCCACAGAGAGGCAGATCAGAGCAGAGTTCAACAAGCTCCAGCAGTTCCTGAAAGAGGAAGAGGAGTCCAGACTGGCAGCTCTGAGGGAGGAAGAGGAGCAGAAGGGGAGGACTATCAGCAGAGAGATGAAGATGATTGAGGAGCAGATCTCCTCTCTGTCAGACAGCATCTCTGCTGTTGAAGAAGAGCTGCAGAAACACAGCGTGCCATTCCTCAGCAGTTACAAAGACACTCAGAGCAGAGCCAGAGCCCAGAGCTCAGTGTCAGATCCACAGCTGGTCTCAGGAGCACTGATAGATGTGGCCAAACACCTGGGCAACCTGTCCTTCAGAGTGTGGGAGAAGATGAAGGAGAAGGTCCACTTCAGTCCTGTCATTCTGGACCCAAACACTGCACACCCCATTCTCTGTCTGTCTGATGATCTGACCAGTGTGAGATGTGCAGCCATTTTGCAGCGGCTTCCTGATAATCCAGAGAGATACATTAAGTATGCCAATGTTTTTGGGTCTGAGGGCTTCAGCTCAGGGAAACACAGCTGGGAGGTGGAGGTGGGAGACCATCCTGTCTGGAATATGGGTTTAATTATAGAGTCAGTTTACAGGAAGGGAGAATCTCCTTCTTCATTAAAATATGTAAACTGGTGTTTAGTGCACCGTAGTGGAGAATACACTAATGGTGTTGGTCAGACTGTGACAGTGAAGAAGAGTCTCCAGAGGATCAGAGTCCAGCTGGACTATGACAGGGGGGACGTGACCTTCTATGACCCTGAAGACATGACTCACATCTACACTCACAGAGACACTTTCACTGAGAAACTCTTCCCATATTTCAGTGTTGGAAAGGCAGGAGATGCCAAAACCTCTGATATCAAAATCTGTCAGACTAAGATTTGACTGTAAAGTTATTCTTTTTTAATAGTCTGTGTGGTGATTATGTATGTGTGTGTGTTTCCATTTGCATCAGTGTGGATTACTCTTGACTGTTTGACATATGTAGTAATTACTGAAAAGTTACGGAGTGCTGAAAACTGTTGGAATAATTTTATTTTATCAGACACAGTTCATATTATTCCTGAAAGTCCAAATTACAGAGACTAAAAACTACAGAGAAAATTAATTTTTCAGTCAATGAAACACCACAAAATGGGTTTTAAGGACACCAAAAGACATTTCATTTTTGAAACAGAAACGTTGATTTCATATCCTTTCATCCATTCTCTTCCGCTTATCGTGGGCTTGGAGCCTATTTCAGCTATCACAGGGCGAGAGGCGGGGTACACCCTGGTTAGGTCGCCAGTCTGCTGCTGGCTTACTCAGCACTTAGTTTATAGTTTTGAATATTTATGGATTTAAAACTGATCTTTGTTTCAGTGTGTTTGTATCAGCTTAAGTAGATAAAGCTTAATTGACCATATCATGTATTGACATCCTTTTTTCTTGTTATTAACCAAGGCTTGCAGAAAATTAGTCTGTGATTGATTAGTATTTTGCTCGATAGCAGCAGCAGAAATGGTTTATTGTAAAGGGCCAAAGAAATGACAACAATCTGAATGAATCATGAAAGTTTTATTTTGTTGTTCTTATGGAACTCATAATCTTTTTCTTGTGGAAATTTTTTTTTTTTTTTTTTTTTTTTTTTTTTTTTTTTAAATGCTTGACCTGTTGAGGACTTCTTACACAGTAACTTGTGACACTTCTTTAAAGAAAGATTCATCATTAAACCGGTGAGAACACAAATGAAAGATGTTTATTATCCTGCTTGCCAGGACCTTGTTTTTGTTTTAGTGCAACTTTGAAGTTGTCCAAATTCAATTAAACAATGAAACTGTCAAATCATCAGCTTAAAATGTTTAAACAGGTAAAATTATAACATCTTCATTTCAGTCAGATAACAGTGTAACTAAGGCTGATTCATTAGATGAAAAATCTTTGTCATGGACCGGCTGTGTGGCAGGCAGGAAGTGGACCCAAACGCAAAACTCACGGGAAAACAGGACTGAACTCAAAATACAGCTTTATTGCTGACAACAGATGACAAAAGATAACAGCGATACAAAATAACATGAAACTAAACTGGGAAGTACTAAGGAACGGACTTACTAGGAAACACGGAGGAGCACACAGTCATCAGGGAGAACGCGACACAGAACTTAGGGAGACGCAGACCTAAATACACAGAGGGTTAACGAGGGAAGTGGGAGCACACGAGGAACACAGGTGACACTGATAATCATAACAAGACAAGGCAGGAGAAAACGCAACACTGACGGGAGACAGGAAGTACAGAGGTTCAGACAGGAGGGGAGAGAGCACAGACATAACGGACTGGGGAAAACATGGAATAAAACACAAGGAGGGGAGACGAGGGCTCACAGATACACAGAGGGGCACACAGGGGGTAAAAGTCACAAGGGGAAATCAAATAAGAAACAACTTAACAGAGCAACCCAGGAACCATGGCCTAAATAAAGAAATACAAAAATACACGAGAACCAAGAATGCTGGGCCAACATGGCCCAGGATCATGACACTTTCTAGTTCTTTTATTATGCAGCAGACATTTTGATGTGGTTTAATCTGCTTTTTTATTTTTATTTTTACACTTCATTCTCAGAGATTCAGTGATTCAGCAAACCAAACAGGATTCATTTTCATTTTCTGTTTTAATTTTCGGCTGAAATGTTTAATGATTAATTACTGTATTAAAATTGTTTATTAATGTTTATTATTGTAAATTATTAAATTTTTTGCATCTTTTGCTTGAAACCAACTTTTCAAAGACATTCAGCCAAGGATTTGTTTTTAGTTAAAATTTATTTTAAATGGAAACTCCTACTTTGTTGTTCTTTTTATTTTCCATTGATTCTGAGAAAAAAAAAAATTTTTCTCTGTTGTTTTGTAAATAATCTTGTTGTGCTAAAGTTGTCTTTTTGAAGCAATCACAGCTGGATTTTGTTTTGGATTTATTTGAAGCAACTACATTTTAAAATCTTTTTTAAGCAACATTCAAATTTAACCTTAGCGCTGATGAACTGTGTTTAGATAGTTTAGATAGTAGATAGTTCGAATGAACAAAATGGAAACAAAATTGGAGACAAACTTAGAGGGATGAGAGTATCAAAAACGCTCCTAGTCGTTCAGCAGGACAGCAAAATGCCTTTTTAAAAATTATTTTATAACATTTATACCAAAAAGCAACTACACAAATGGTGTCTAAGCCAAAACCAAGTCAACGTTTAAAAGTCGCCACATACAAACATATAAAAACAAATACATGAACATCTGAATAGTCTGTCCAAGAGACTGAGATTTCCTGGCTCATCACCATCCAAGAGTGGAATAAAAGGAAACCATGTTGCAATCATAACGAGTTGTGATATTCATGTGAGACTGAGTCAATAAGAATTCATGTTGAAGTAAAACAACTTATAAAGTGAATGAAGCATGAAGAAAAGTATATTCATACATGATGGAGTTAGATCCTGTCAAAGTACAAATAGAAGAGAAGAAAATGTAACCATTGGAATGAATGAGGGAACTTACGGATGGAATTAGTTGTCATTCCTCTAGTTTACTGCGATGGGTATAGAGCACCATCAGATCCGGGCCTGGGAATTCATAATTGGAAATTACTGCAAGAAAGGCCAGAGGATCAACCACTGCCAAATGCTGTGGACACAAATTGGATTTACATCTTTTGGCTTTTTTTTCCTGGTCATTTTTGCCATGTTTAATAATAATATTTAAGGATTTAGAATTCTTCCTATTGGATTATATTGACATGGATCAGATATAAGTGCATCTTCAGGCTTGGATGTTCCCACCCTCCTCTTAAGTTCAGTATTCGGAATCAGCCTTAGCTAGAATTAATTAGATAAGTATATTTAAAGTGATTGCATTATGTGATTATTACTTGATGCAGGTTTTGCTTTGCCCTCTGCTAAATTACTTTAATAAAATATCCTGCATTCAAAAAGTCAAAATTGTGGACATTCCTTTTTTAACCCTTCTGAAACAGTAAAGTTAAATTTGTGTACAAGTCGGACGTCTAGTTAAGGGTTCTTACATCTTACTTTAGCCTTAGGCATGGCTGTAGCTCAGGACGTAAACCAGGTCATCTGCTAATCACAAGGTTGGTGTTTTAATCCTGGTTTTAAACCAGTTTGCATACCAACTATCCTTATATACTAACCCCAAGTTGATCTCTGAAGCATGAATAAATGTGAATGTTAGACAGAAAGCAGTTAGATATGCTTGCATACAAAAAAGTTCTTGGATGAATGAGGCAAGTTGTGTCAAGTGCTTTGAATCCTCAGAGCAGAAAAGCACTATGTAAGACCATTAAAAAAAAAATCATCCATGGGGCCTATTTTCCCACCCACACAAATTGAAACTAGTTATCGAACACATGCATACACTACCAGTCAAAAGTTTGGACACACCTTCCCATTTAATGTTTTATCTTTATTTTTTACTACTTTCTACTCTGTAGACAAATTATATGAAGGAAGATGTGTGAAATTATGTAGTACAGAAAAAAATGGATAAATAACTCTGTTTCATATTTTAGATTCCTGAAAGTAGCTACCCTTTGCTTTGTTGACAGCGCTGCAAACACTTGGCCTTCTCTCATTGAGCTTCATGATGTAGTCACCTGAAATGGTTTTCACTTCACAGGTGTGACTTGTCAAAGTTCATCTGTGGAATTTCTTTCCTTCTTAATGGGATGGGACCATCAGTTGTGTTGTGCAGACATCAGTTTGGTACATAGCTAACTACACTATTTGACAACTGTTAGAATTCATATTATGGCAGGAACCAATGAGCTAAGTAAAGAGAAACTGCAGTCCATCATTAATTAAAGAACTGGAAGTCAATCAGTCCGGAAAATTGCTAAAACTGGAGGAAGTGGAGGAAGCCTCGTCCAGAAGAGTCTGGGGATGAAGGGGACAACTCGTCTATCTCTGAGGGTGAAGTCAATGAGACAGTTTAACAACTCCTTGATGGCAGGGCCTCCAGTCTGGATCAGGTTCACCTTGAGTTCCTGAAAGCTCTGGATGTTGTGGAGCTTTCTTGGTCAACATGCCTCTACAATACTGCATGGAGATCAGGGGCAGTACCTGTGGATTGGCACACCGGGGTGGTGGTTCTTTAAGAAGTGTGTATACCAACTATAGGGGGGAATCACAGTCCTCAGCCTCCCAAGGAAAGTCTATGCCAGAGTGCTGGAAACGAGAGTCCTTCCGTAAGCCGAACCTCAGATACAGAAGGAACAATGCGGTTTTCTTCCTGGTTGTGGAACACTGGACCAGTTCTTTATCCTTTCGAGGATAGTCAGCTTTGTGGACTTGGAGGAGGCATAGACGGCAATAAGTCAGATTCGTTTCTGGTGGGCAATGAACTCCGCCAGGGCTGTTCTTTGTCACCAATACTGTTCATAATTTTTATGGACAGAATTTCTAGGTGTAGTCAAGGTGTGGGGAAGGCTTTCACCCGGGTGGTCTCAGAACCTCATCTCTGCTTTTCGCAGATGATGTGGTTCTGTTGGCTTCATCGGGTGATGGCCTCCAGCTCGCACTGGAACAGTTTGCAGCACCTCCAGATTTAAGGCCATGGAAAAGGGTGGAGTGCCCACTCTGGGTCAGGGACGAGTTCCTGCCCCTGCTGACTAATGCACAGCTGGAAGTCTTTAGATATAAGTCCACAGGAGAATCTAATGTTGAGTTTTTGGACATAATTACTCTTTCTTTTTTTTTGTTTCATTACTCTTTTGTACTCTTTCCTTCCAGGGGTTGTAGGCCACAAGAGGAAGGAGTTCAGGAAACAACTGAGTCAGTGGCCAGAGTCCAGTAATCTAGAAGACATAAGCTCAGATACTCCTGTGGTATCCTAAAAGCTATGTGTAGCTTATAAAAACCTACAGCCAGGAAGAAAAGAACATTGTCACCTGCAACAGACTGGCAACCTGTGCAGGGTGTATCCCGCCTCCTGCCCTGTGTTCTTGGGAAAAATACCTGCAATGGCTTGTTAATTATTTATGTCTGGTCCAAACCAATAAGCCACATTAAACAATGGAATTGTTAAGCATAAGGAATTTATACTACTACAATTTATACAATTTAACAGCATGAACAACCATGGAAAAGTGCATAAGAACTTCGGTGCTTATGATAATACATCATGTGACAGTCAAATGTGCATGAGCACAATAATAAAAGCTGCTAAGCTGAGTCAGATGACAGAAACAGAAGTAATAAAAAAAGATCTTTACAAAACATCAGCGCAAGGAGGATCACATTGGTAGTGAATAATACAAATGACTTATGATCTAAAACAAATGTTTGAAATAAAACTAAACTTCACTAAGCAACAAAATGGAAGACAACAACAAAGCTATCATTAATGATGATAAAACAGTAAATATATTATGAACATTAATAATTTCATATGAGGTTTTTTCATCAGCAACATCTTCAACTGTTTCTGATCCTCTATAAAAAAAAAAAAAAAGAAAAGAAAAAAAGGAGGTTTTCTACAATTGCCACACTGATAAGGTCATCACATTTTAGTCTACCATAAACTTTAAAGTCTAAAGGTAACATTATAGAGGTTTCAGGTGACATCGCATTCTTTATAAAGGTTATAAAAGTAAAAAGCAGAGTGTTAACAATTAAAATTTAACCAGTGAAAGAAGTAGATGAAATTCATTGCAGATTATGAATCTTATTATCGATTCTGACTGCTGGAGCCAGGACGCACTTACAGGGGTTTAGAGATCTAACTGAATAGAAATGCTTCAAGAACTGGAAGAAACAAGCTAAAAGAAATAGATTTGGTGAGTTCTTTGTTTAGGAGAGATTTGATAACAGAGAAAATGGCTGACAGACGCACATTTCTCAAAAGATATCTGCGTTGCAATCGGTGTTTAAAGATTTTCAGAGATCCTGTAACTCTGGGCTGCAACCACAGCTTCTGTTTAAGCTGCCTGGAAACATACTGGAAACAAGAAAAACACAGAAATTGTCCCGCTTGTAAAAGAAAATCCTCAAAAGAAGATACTGAAGTCAACAATGCTCTGAAGGAACTGGCCGATTCGTTTGCTGGGAGACAGAAAACAGAATCATTTAGGAGAGAAAAGCAGGAAAAGGGATGGCATGGGATGCTTGTCTGTGAACACAGTAACGACCCCCAGTTGTTCTGTGTGGACGAGCAGAGGGCTGTGTGTCCTGTCTGTGACTTTCCTCACCAGCAGAGTCACAAAGTGGTTCCTGTAGAAGAAGCAGTCAGTGTCCTGAAAAAACATCTAGAATCTGACTTAAAGTCTCTGCAGGACAAGAGGAACAAATACAAACAAGTGGAGGAAACATACAATGAAGTAATTCAACACTCCAAGAAGCAGCTGTTGTCCACAGAGAGGCAGATCAGAGCAGAGTTCAACAAGCTCCAGCAGTTCCTGAAAGAGGAAGAGGAGTCCAGACTGGCAGCTCTGAGGGAGGAAGAGGAGCAGAAGGGGAGGACTATCAGCAGAGAGATGAAGATGATTGAGGAGCAGATCTCCTCTCTGTCAGACAGCATCTGTGCTGTTGAAGAAGAGCTGCAGAAACACAGCGTGCCATTCCTCAGCAGTTACAAAGACACTCAGAGCAGAGCCAGAGCCCAGAGCTCAGTGTCAGATCCACAGCTGGTCTCAGGAGCACTGATAGATGTGGCCAAACACCTGGGCAACCTGTCCTTCAGAGTGTGGGAGAAGATGAAGGAGAAGGTCCACTTCAGTCCTGTCATTCTGGACCCAAACACTGCACACTGCTGTCTCTATCTGTCTGATGATCTGACCAGTGCGAGACATGGAGACACATGGCAGCAGCTTCCTGATAATCCAGAAAGAAACACAGTGTATGCCGATGTTTTTGGCTCTGAGGGCTTCAGCTCAGGGAAACACAGTTGGGAGGTGGAGGTGGGAGACCATCCTAGTTGGAATATTGGTTTAATTAAAGCATCAGCTGACAGGAAAGGAGAATATCCTGTTTCACCAAAAAATGGAATCTGGTGTTTAGTGCATC
Organism: Pelmatolapia mariae; assembly: GCF_036321145.2. Lineage (NCBI taxonomy): Eukaryota > Metazoa > Chordata > Actinopteri > Cichliformes > Cichlidae > Pelmatolapia > Pelmatolapia mariae. Next base: position 36,797,823 of record NC_086237.1, on the reverse strand, counting down.
GTAGCGAAAAATATAATAATGGTGATGGTCAGACTGTCATTGTGAAGCAACATCTCCAGAGGATCAGAGTCCAGCTGGACTATGACAGGGGGGAGGTGTCCTTCTATGACCCTGAAGACATGACTCACATCTACACTCACAGAGACACTTTCACTGAGAAACTCTTGCCATACTTTTGTATTTTTAACGCTGATGATGCGAAGACTTCAGATATCAAAATTTGTTAAACTAAGGCTAATTGTAAAGATTAACAGCTGTCAGTGATTTATTTAGCCATCATTTTGTGATTATTAGTGTGTAAGATTTTAGTTAATTTGTAAAAAGAAAAATTGTTTAGAAGTTTAATATTCTAGACACATTTAAAGAAAAGTATCCAAGATGATTTTGTGGGATGATTTTCACAAAAAGCCACAAAACAAAGTTTTTTAAAGATGTGAGACATTAAGGATTTAGTTGTTTTCTATATGGAAATTTTTTTGTATATTCATCTCAGAATATTTGTCATGCTGTTAATTCTTTCAGATGTTTAAATTATAATGTGTCTTGATTTACGTCTGAAGACAAACACTGTATATACTGGAGCATATCGCAGATTTAAAAAATAATAATTTTCCAACTATACCATCTTTGATAGTTTCCTCTGTTCTTAATTGATTATTATGGAATATTTGCTTATAGTCTAAATACCAGTTAATTCATTTTCTATTTATATTGTGAAAAACCACACAATCATATTGAAATTGTGGGGTACTTTACACTATGGCACCTAAGCTGCATGCATCTCAATCGTGATGACTGCCTAAAACACTCCAGTGACCTATTAAAATGTTTTATTAGTAGCATTATAGGAACATTTTAACAAATAAACATTTGTTGGTCTATACATGTGTTTTTGTTCTATTAATGACCATAAGATGGAGCCAAAATTCACATTATGTTCACAGCTTTGTTTTTTTTCTCTTCCATTTTTCATCTCAGGTGAACTATATAAGCACTTATCTTTATTTATCTGATGATATCACCAGTATGAGACATGGAGACATAAAACAGCAACTTCCTGACAATCCAGCGAGACAAAATTATTATAAACTCTGTTCTGGCCGCTGATAGCTTCAGCTCAATGAAACACAGCAGGGAGGTGGGAGACCATCAAGAGCGATTTAGTGAAGGAGTCATTTGACAGAACAGGGAGCAAAATCTTTCACTAGAATCTGAAATCTGGTATTTGAAACATTGCAATGGAAAATATACTTATTATCTGCATGTTCAGGTAATTAAATCTGATGAGCAGGTTGCATGTTAGTGTATATTAGTGTAGATCAAGTAAATTTTTGTGTGTGCTGCAGTTTCTTGTTGCTTCCAGTGACATAATAAAATACAAACTCAACAAATAACCACATTCACAAACTGTTTCTGTGCAGTTTGTCACACATCACAGAGCTAAGCTGGTTAGTCTACAGCACTGTGGTGAAATTTACAATGACGCATTATGCTGGACTGGTACAAAGCAGCCTGTGAGTAGCAGACATCAGTTTTGTTTAAAGTGATGATGATGATTAGATTTACTCACCAAATTTCTTACCGCCATTAATTAATACCTCAACCTTAAACGTGATCAATCTCTCTTTATTAAAAAGGCTATGTACCACAGGCGTTTAAGATGGCAATAAATAATCATTACATAAAACTCCATCACTTCTCCCAGCTGTCTTAGTCAAATATATGCTAATCTCCAACTTTCCTTTCATCTCAGAAATTCTTGAAAGAGTAGTTGTCAAACAGCTAACTAGTCATCTGTAGAGGAATGGTTTATTTGAAGAGTTTCAGTCAGATTGCAGAGCTCATCACAGTATGGAAACAGCACTAGTAAAAGTTACAAATAACCTTCTTGTGGTTTCTGACAATAGACTAAATTCTGTGCACATCCTGTTAGAGCTCAGTGTTGTATTCCATACTGTTCCCACATAGCAAAATTGGTATGGCCCAGATCTGGCCCACACAATGTGCTTACACATGGCCCACATACCGCAAAGAATGACGGCCCTTTGGTGGCCCACACCTGGCTTGCCAGAGGTGGCCCACACATGGGCCAGCACAAGGCCAGTTGCAGACAGACTGGTGGTCCTGTGCTGGCCCATGTGTGGATTACCTCTGGCAAACCTGATCTGGGCCACCAAAGGGCCGTCATTCTTTGCGGTATGTGGGTCATCTGTAAGTGGTGTGCAGCCACAGGCCAGTTGCAGACACACTGCTGGCCCTGTGCTGGCCTAGAACAGTTTCAGCTCTGGCCCCAGATGTCAGCCTAATGTGTACCTTAATCAAGCCACGTAATAACAACATGTGCCAGAACATGCAAAACAGTGCAAAAGTAACATAACATAACTGATTCTTATATAGCGCTTTTCTAGTGTCCTGGATTACTCAAAGTGCTCTATACAACATGCCACATTCACCCAATCTCTCTTAACTGTGCTTCCTAACTACATTTGTACACATTCACACTCTTGACATGCAGACTGGAGCAGCCAGGGATCTAACCACTACCCTTCCGATCAGTAGGTGACCTGCTCTACTGCCTGAGCTACAGCCACCCACTGGCAAAGATGAGTAAACCGTTACTGGGTTTTGGATAAAGTGTACACTCACAAACCTGTCAAACCTGCATTTGAAACATTGGCTACCATAGCAGTATAGTGTTGCAACATGGCATTTGGGTCTTCTAACTAAAATAGGAAAATAGGAACATAAATAGGAACATAGACAGTGCCATCATTACCAGACCTGGCCCACATCTGGTTGTTATACACTCTCCCATGACACCAGTCAGTCAGAAGTGCCAGCTTGATGCCAGATCCGGGCCAGGCCTGTTTTCTATGAGCCTGGGCCACATAACCCAAACCACAATCGAGCCAGATATGGCATGCCATCGCATAAACAGTGGCATCATTGCCAGGCCTGGCCCATGTCTGGATGACATACGTCTTATTATGCCAGAAGTCAGCCAGCAGTGCCGGCTTGATACCAGATCCGGGCCAGACCTGCTTGCTATGTGGGATTAAGATGCGTAGATGCATGAGTGAAAATGCACACACCAGTCTCTCTCGTGTTCCTGGCAGGCATTGTTTGTTGGCCACACCAGACAAGTTGCAACAAAATATCTAGGCTGCCCACAATACACATTAAACTTTCAATTCTGCTGCCATTCCTCTGTTTAGTATTACATGACTGCCCTGCATCAACCCCTCAGGATTGCCAACAGAGGAGCTTAAAGCACCAGCACAAGAAGAGCAAGGTAGGGAGAGAACTCTGGCAGGAGGTAGGCCAGGACTTCTACTTCCTTTGTCTGTTGTCTGCAAAAATCTACACTGTAAAAAGAGTTTTGAAGAAAAACAGAAAATATCCTGGTAATTTTCTACCAGTGTATTATCTGTTTTTTTAACAACAGACTTGACAGACTTTTCCGTAAATGGTAAAATGGAAAATTCTGTAGATTTACAATATACTCTCTGTACTATTTCAAAGTTATATTTATGTTACCATTTAGGGACCATTTTTTTCACTGTAACTCAAAAAAATGTATTAGTTTATATCCTTAACCATACATTAATATACAATTACAACCTAATACAGCATTTGCTCAAAAATTTGTGAATTAAAACTTTTTAAATTGATCTGTGCTTAGTACACAACAACATTGATGCAAGTAATATTAAATGTTCTTTTATTCTCCTAGCAGCTAATACATGAACAAAATAACTCACAATCTTCAAAATGTGAGCATTTTTATTTCCTTGAAATCAGTTTGTTCTTATGTGTGTTGGGAGTGCAGGTCACATGACAGCACAGGATTTGAACTGAATAACAAATAAAACATATTTATTCAACTCACAGACCATGAAAACAAACAGTATTAATTTTGACTTGAGGCGCTAGTTATGTTGTCAGTTCAATTCAGTTCACTTCAATCTGTAAGGCGCCGAAGGAAATGAAATGATGGTCTTTTCAAGGTGCTTCACGTTGTAAGATAACAACTTTACAGTAATACACTGTAAGGTAACTTTACAATATATTACTGTAAGGTTTGATACCTTACAGTGTTAAAAAGAAAACCCTAACACGACAAACCCCTCTGAGGAAGCACTAGGTGACAGTGGGGAGGAAAAACTAGGCTCAGTGAGAGGCAGCCATCTGCTGTGACTTGTCCATGGGTTTTCAAAAATCACTCGATGGATTGAAGAGTCATTATCATTTTAAAACTAGCTAATTTAAAGTGGTTATAAACTGCTGTGAAAAACTTGTTATTCATTTGAAGCATGAACAAAACTAAGGAAAAGAGTCAGGTTGTCCTTGTTGTTCTTGTTTTGTTGTTTTATATCAAAGATCCACTGTTTCCCACACAGATGTAACGATTTAGGTAAATGAACAGCTGCTAGCCTCAGACCCTCCCATCTCCTTTTTCTTCTGGCATGATTTGTGTATCTCTCTGGATTATCAGGAAGCTGCTGTTTTGTGTCTCCATGTCTCACACTGGTCAAAACATCAGACAGCTAGAGAGAGGGGTTTGCAGTGTTTGGGTCCAGAATGACAGGACTGAAGTGGACCTTCTCCTTCATCTTCTCCCACACTCTGAAGGACAGGTTGCCCAGGTGTTTGGCCACATCTATCAGTGCTCCTGAGACCAGCTGTGGATCTGACACTGAGCTCTGGGCTCTGGCTCTGCTCTGAGTGTCTTTATAACTGCTGAGGAATGGCACGCTGTGTTTCTGCAGCTCTTCCTCAACAGCAGAGATGCTGTCTGACAGAGAGGAGATCTGCTCCTCAATCATCTTCATCTCTCTGCTGATAGTCCTCCCCTTCTGCTCCTCTTCCTCCCTCAGAGCTGCCAGTCTGGACTCCTCTTCCTCTTTCAGGAACTGGTGGAGCTTGTTGAACTCTGCTCTGATCTGCCTCTCTGTGGACAACAGCTGCTTCTTGGAGTGTTGAATTAATCATTGTATGTTTCCTCTACTTGTTTGTATTTGTTCCTCTTGTGCTGCAGAGACTTTAAGTCCGATCTGACTTTAAGTCAGATTTTAGATGTTTCTTTAGGACACTGGCTGCTTCTTCTACAGGAACCACTTCGTGACTCTGCTGGTGAGGAAAGTCACAGACAGGACACACAACTCTCTGCTTGACCACACAGAACAGTTTAGGTTCTTCTTCATGTTTACTTCTACACACCATTATTAACTTCTTCTTTCCTGTTTCTCCAGCTTTCCGCCTCCCCTCAAAGGAATCAGCGAGCTCCTTCAGAGCAAAGGATCTACTTTAGAAGATTTTCTTTTACAAATAGGACATTTTCTGTTTTTTGCTTGTTTCCAGAATTTCTGCAGGCAGTTTAAACAGAAGCTGTGGTTGCAGTTCAGAGTAACAGGATCTCTGAAAGTCTCTGAACACACATGGCTAGCTCAGATACTGTTTTCAAATTATTCTTCAAGAAAAAAAACTCACCAAATTGTATTTCTTTCAGCTTGTCCCTTTCAGTCCTCCAAGTAAAAGTTATAGTACTCCATTCCCGTAATGGCGTCTCAGCTTCAGCAATGTTCAGTGAGATTCATAATCTGCAGTGAATTTCATCTACGTCTTTCACTAGTTAAATTTTAATTCCTAACACTCTGCTATTTACTTTTATAACCTTTAGACATTATAGGATGTCACCTGAAACCTCTATAATGTTAACTTTAGACTTTGAAGTTTATGGTAGACTATAATGTGATGACCTGATCAGTGTGAGAACTGTAGAAAATGTCATTTTCACAGAGTAGAAAGAAACTGTTGGAGATACTAATACAGAAAAGCTGATAACATTACTAATGTTAATAGTATATTTAGTATTTTATCATCATTGATGACAGCTTTATGGTTATAATACACGTTAATGCTCAGTGAAGTTTAGTTTTATTTTCTAAAATTATTTTTAGATCATAACACATTTACATTTTTCCACACGAAATCTGCTCCTACACAAACTGATGTTTTTTCTCTTTCTTTTCATTGGACTTTCCTTGACAGCTTTTAATATCCAGCTCATTTACACTTGACTTTCACACGATGCAATGTCATAAACACTAAAGTTCCTATGAACTTTCCCATAGTTGTTTGTGTTGTAAATTTATTTAGCAGTATAACTTGTTGCATATGGTCAACAAATCCATTGTTTAATGTGAGTTATTGGTTTGAACCAGACATAGATGCTTGAAGAACGAAACAAATTCATTAAGACTTTAATGAATATATCCAAACTACTCATATATAGTTTATTTATCTAAAATAATACTTTAAATATATATATATATATCGTTAAAATGACGTGGGGCTGCACGGCGCTAATGCTTTAAAGAGCTAACCGCGCTAATGCGTTGATGCCGTGCAGCCCTGGCACGGGCGGTCCGCGTTAACTCGCTAATGGAGATTTGCGCGTTAATGCAGTTATGGTGTTAACGTCATTTTAACGAGATTAACGCTGACAGCACTAATATATACTGTCAGGAGATTTATTCTAAATGACACTTCTTCAGCTAAGAGTCTAAGAGGAGAAACACACACACAGATGCTGCAGCATTTACATGTATACAAGGGCGATCACAGAACGCTCACACCAGAGTGGGGGCCCTGTGATGCGCGCTCTGTTCTTGCACTTGTCTTTATTTATACACAAAAAAATTGAATACATTTGACGTGAGCATGTGCGTATGTGATTGTGTGTGTGTGTGTGTGTGTGTGTGTGTGTGTGTGTGTGTGTGTGTGTGTGTGTGTGTGTGTGTGCGCGAGGTCGGAACTGCTTGTTTGACTTCCTACTATCGCTGTGTGAAGGTTCAGATACAAATATCAGAACACGTTTTATAAAGAACAATCAGTCCAAAACACTGAAAAGTACAATCAGTTCTAAGCTAGGAAATGATCATCATGCAGCATTCTATCACAAATATCATTAAAAGCTTATACTGACTAAAAAATACAATTTTCTATTGACATATACATATATACAGATATATATATATATATATATATATATATATATATATATAGATATATATATATATATATATATATATATATATATATATATAAAACACCCATCTCGCCCCTGCGGGCGGTTTATCCTTCAAGCTCGGGTCCTCTACCAGAGGCCTGGGAGCTTGAGGGTCCTGCGCAGTATCTTAGCTGTTCCCAGGACTGCGCTCTTCTGGACAGAGATCTCCGATGTTGTTCCCGGGATCTGCTGGAGCCACTCGCCTAGCTTGGGAGTCACCGCACCTAGTGCTCCGATTACCACGGGGACCACCGTTACCTTCACCCTCCACATCCTCTCGAGCTCTTCTCTGAGCCCTTGGTATTTCTCCAGCTTCTCGTGTTCCTTCTTCCTGATGTTGCTGTCATTCGGAACCGCTACATCGATCACTACGGCTGTCTTCTTCTGTTTGTCTACCACCACTATGTCCGGTTGGTTAGCCACCACCATTTTGTCCGTCTGTATCTGGAAGTCCCACAGGATCTTAGCTCGGTCATTCTCCACCACCCTTGGGGGCGTCTCCCATTTTGACCTCGGAACTTCCAGGCCATACTCGGCACAGATGTTTCTGTATACTCTGCCGGCCACTTGGTTATGGCACTCCATGTATGCCCTGCCTGCTAGCATCTTGCACCCTGCTGTTATGTGCTGGATTGTCTCTGGGGCATCTTTACACAGCCTGCACCTGGGGTCTTGCCTGGTGTGATAGACCCCAGCCTCTATGGATCTTGTGCTCAGTGCTTGTTCCTGTGCTGCCATGATTAGTGCCTCCGTGCTGTCTTTCAGTCCAGCTTTGTCCAGCCACTGGTAGGATTTCTGGATATCAGCCACCTCCTCTATCTGCCGGTGGTACATACCGTGCAGGGGCCTGTCCTTCCATGATGGTTCCTCGCCTTCCTCCTCTTTCTTGGGTTTCTGCTGCCTGAGGTATTAACTGAGCACGCTGTCAGTTGGGGCCATCTTCGTGATGTATTCGTGGATGTTTCTTGTCTCATCCTGGACTGTGGTGCTGACACTCACCAGTCCCCGGCCTCCTTCCTTCCGCTTAGCGTACAGCCTCAGGGTGCTGGACTTGGGGTGAAACCCTCCATGCATGGTAAGGAGCTTTCTTGTCTTTATGTCAGTGGCTTCTATCTCCTCCTTTGGCCAGCCTATTACCCCAGCAGGGTACCTGATCACGGGCAGGGCGTAGGTGTTGATGGCCCGGATCTTGTTCTTACCATTCAGCTGACTCCTCAGGACTTGCCTGACCCTCTGCAGGTACTTGGTGGTTGCAGCTTTCCTAGCGGCCTCTTCATGGTTCCCATTCGCCTGCGGGATCCCCAGGTATTTGTAACTGTCCTCTATGTCTGCAATGTTGCCTTCTGGTAGTTCAATCCCCTCAGTTCTGACTACCTTCCCTCTCTTTGTTACCATCCAACTACACTTCTCCAGTCCGAACGACATTCCAGTGTCATTGCTGTATATCCTGGTAGTGTGGATCAGTGAATCGATGTCTCGTTCACTCTTGGCATACAGCTTGATGTCATCCATGTACAGGAGGTGCCTGACAACTGCTCCGTTCCGTAGTCGGTATCCGTAGCCAGTCTTGTTAATGATCTCACTGAGGGGGTTCAGGCCTATGCAGAACAGCAGTGGGGACAGAGCATCTCCTTGGTAGATCCCGCACTTGATGGTGACTTGTGCTATGGGCTTGGAGTTGGCCTCTAGTGTTGTACACCACATCCCCATTGAGTTCCTGATGAAGGCTCTTACGGTGTGTTCACACCGTGATTGAGGCGGCCAGAGCGTCAGGTTTACATGTAAAGTCAATGGAAAGAGCGCGATGACACGCGATTGCGCGTCCGGCGAAAATTCGGAAGCATATTTGCGTCGCGAAAACGCCAAAAACCCGTGAAACGCGCGTCAGTGTAACGCGTCTGGCGCGTTTGACTCGCGAAAAAAACCACGCGCGTTAGTTTTTGTGTTGCATTTTGTGCACACGCAGGTTTCGCCTCTACCGCTCGAGTTGGAAAAATCTGAACTCCAGCGTCAAATCGCGCCGCGACAACCAATCAGGAGCCTGGTGACGTGGCTGTAACCTAGGTCAAAGGGGCAGATCCAGCCAAAGCCCTTCATTCTTCAATGGTGGGAAGGCTAATCAACGCCGTAGCAAACAACCCGGAGCTGTACGACACCAGCTGCTTTCTGTACCGAGACAGGAATATAAGGAGCCGAGCTTGGAGGAAGAAATGTGAAGAGATCGGGCAACCTGGTAAGTTCATTCATTTCTCTTTTGAAATTTTTCACTGACCCGAGGAAGCCGCACAAAAGCTAGCAAGCCACCGCTATTTTCCCACTGATGTACAAATACCGTTCTGCTTTTATGCATGTTGTCATATAGGAATATATTTTGTTTATTAATAAACAGCAAACAGTGGTCCCGCTCATCCGTCACTGCCTCGCTTTTTTGCTGATTTTTTTTTTTTTTTTTTTTGCACCGTACAGCATTGCATTCTGCAGCCTGATTGACAAATCTCCTCCGTGTCGTGTCTCCTGCGCTTGTCAAATTTATCATGTTTTGTTTTGATAACCATCACGTCCAATAGAAAAAACAGCACAAAAACACCCATAACTATGACCCTCATTCGGAAATAGACACCTGCACCGCGAGGGAAAAATGCGCATGAAAGTGGCAGGCAGACGAAGACAAAACACGGCATAATAATACTTTTACGTTTTGCAATCTACAAAGGTTTGCACTTTGAGAAACAACTTGTGAGAACTGTGAGTAATGTTCATGTGTGTGGGGAAAAAAGTGTATAAAGTGCGTGGTGAGGGGCTAGTTATTCTGACAACCCCTGCTGCAATAAATGAGGGACCACTGTATATACTTTCTCTATGATTATTGTATTCAACCTGTTAACATTTAATATTGTCTTGATAGAACCAGCTGATTCTGCAGCAGAGCATCCCCTGTTGCTTCTCTTTGCTCCCCAGTCCCTGAGCTCCTGCTGCTGCACCCACAGGTATGTAATTGTAGCATCAGATGTACAGCACGCACTGATAGCTTTTTACTCGGTGGGATTCCCTTGTGATCACCTTTACTAAATATCTACAACTAATCTGATTTTGATTTGATTTGATTTTATTGATTAGCATTCAAATATCTCAGTGAATACAGAATACAAAATTAAGATTACCACAAAGCAAAAAATCATGAGACAAGGCTAATCAAAAGGTATTGGCTGAAGCATTTGCTTATTACGCCAACCCTTTTAACAAAAAATCTTTTGCATGCAGCTCCTGTACACAGGGCTCGAAGCAAAGAATAAAACAAAGCAAAGCAAAAACAAACAAACAAACAAACAAACAAACAAAAAAACTTTCCACCTTAGATAACTACATCAAAGCAAAACAATCAAGAGTTTCAGAATTATTATTTTTGCTCTTTTCATTCTTGATTAATATATTTTTCTAATACTCTATTTTTAAACATGTTTTTAAACAAGGAAAATGAACTACACCTTTTTAAATCACTGTCATAACTATTCCACAGGTTAACTCCTCTAACAGAAACACATCTCTGCTTTATGTTTGTCCTTATCTTGTTTTTTTTAAAGACATCTGTTCCCCTTAAGTCATATTGACTCTCTCTGACTTTAAACAGCTTCTGAGTACTGCGGCAAAGCAAGTTATTTTGTGCTTTATACATTATCTGTGCCATTTTATATTCGACTAAATCATAAAATTTTAGGGTATTCAGATTAATAAACAAAATGTTAGTTGGTTCTATATAGTTTGATTGATTTATAATTCTTATAGCTCTTTTTTGTAACTTGAAAATAGGAAGAGTATTTGTTTTATATGCATTACCCCATATCTCCAGACAATAAGTCATATATGGAAGCAACAGAGAACAATAAAGTGTGTATAATGATTTTTTGTTCAGGACATGCTTTGTTTTGTAGAGAATAGCAATGGTTTTTGACATTTTTGTTGTCACATGATTTATATGAGACTTCCAGCTCAGCTTATCATCAATTATCACTCCAAGAAATTTATTTTCATACACTCTTTCAATTTCAATTCCATTAACCCTGATTTTAGATACATTTTTCATTTGTCTAGTGCCAAAAATAATCAATTTTGTTTTCTTTATATTTAATGATAACTTATTTACATCAAACCAGTTTTTTAATATATTTAACTCCTTTTCCGCTGTAGTCAGAAGCTGTTCTAGGTTTTTACCTGAGCAATACAGAGTGGTATCATCAGCAAACAATACACATTTTAACAGTTTGGAAACACTACATATGTCATTTATATATAATATGAATAATTTAGGGCCCAGCACAGAGCCCTGAGGAACACCACAAGTTACCTTCAACTGATTAGATTTTACATTATTGATTTCAACATATTGATATCTGTCATCCAGGTAACTTTTCATCCACTTATATGCTATCCCTCTTATGCCATATCTCTCTAGTTTATTCATTAATATAGAATGATCAATTGTATCAAACGCCTTTTGTAAGTCTATAAAAACACCAACAGTATATTCCTTATTATCTATTGCATTAGATATCCCTTCTACAAGTTCCATCACTGCCATCGAAGTGGACCTTTTCGCTCTAAAGCCATATTGGTAATCACTTGGGAGATTATGCTTCTCTATATATTTATCAAGTCTATTAACAAATAACTTTTCTAAAATTTTTGAGAACTGTGGGAGTAGTGATATTGGCCTGTAATTGGTAAACTGACATCTCTCTCCGTGTTTATGGATTGGAATAACTTTTGCTATTTTCATTTGTGAGGGAAACACACCAGTTCGAAAGGACAGATTACAAATGTATGCGAAAGGTTGCACTATATATTCTATAATACTCTTAACTAATTTCATGTCAATACCAAAACAGTCGGTGGACTTTTTATTTTTAAATGTCTTCACAATGTTAATTATTTCTCTATGAGTTACAGCACCAATAAACATGGACACATTCTGAGTAATATGTTTATTTAGGTCATTATTATTTCTTGACTCTGGAATTTCTTTTGCTAAATTAAAGCCAACATTTACAAAGAAATCATTAAATTCATTTGCAACGTCTTTAGTTTTATCAAGCACAATATCTTTATCTTTTTTAAAATAGTCTGGATAATTCTTATTTTTTGAGCCCTTTTTGATTATGCTATTTAATATCCTCCATGTTTCTTGTGTGTTACTTCTATTTTGCTCCAATAATGTGTGGTAATATTCTTTCTCTGATTATATTCTGTTGTTTTTTTTGTTTTGTTTTTTCAATGTTGAAATGAAAATCTAGCATCAGCCTTCTCATTTCTTTGTGTTTTGTGCTGTTTTACAGGCCCAGAGAGGAGGACGGCTCAGAGGCAGATGAGGGACGGGTCCCAGGACAGTCCATCGGTGGTGGAGCTGGCCATCCTGGTATCCCTGAAGAGGCCACACCAGTCTCCAATGGAGCATTTCCTCCTCAGCCTTGTTCCTGCTCTGGAGAGCAGCTGGGTCCTTTTTATTCCTGTCTCTCTGTAAATACTTATATTTTATATATTTATGTTTAATGTTTTTCTGTTTGAGAATTTTAATATTATTTCAAATAAATTTTTATAATGACTAATGTCTCAGTTCTACTACACAGCAAATGTTGGCACACGACTTGACACATGTAGAATTTATTTCATATTATACTAATGACAAAATATACTAATACAGTGGGATGCAAAAGTTTGGGCAACCTTGTTAATAGCCATTATTTTCCTGCATAAATCATTGGTTGTTACAATAAAAAATGTCAGTTAAATATATCATACAGGAGACACACACAGTGATATTTGAGAAGTGAAAAGAAGTTTACTGGATTTACAAAAAGTGTGCAATAATTGTTTAAACAAAATCAAGCAGGTGCATAAATTTGGGCACCACAAAAAAAGAAATGGAATAAATATTTAGTGTATATCAATGTGTGTGTCTCCAATACGATATATGGGGTGCCTTTGTCTGGACGTGCTTCCCATCCAGAGCTCCACAGCAGAGAGGGAAGTTCCAGCGCTCCTGGAATCCCTCTGTGATGGACCGCCAGTCTCCAGGTGAAGGCACAGCCATAAAGTCGTCCACTAGACAGTCCCAGATGGCCGTCGCTACCTGGGGGGTGATCTGGCACACCGTGGACACACCGACTCTGAAACTGAACGCGATGGTCCTGAAGGAGTCCCCGGTGGCAAGGGACCTGGACAAAATTGTTCAAAATTAGTATTATGTGTACTGCAGTTACAAAATACATTATTCAAATTCCAAAATACTTTTGTGATGTCAGATTTAAATTACAAAACATAAAATCTTACATAAAACATTTTGTAATTATAAGGATAATTACATACTATATATTAGATATAATATAAAACAGTTGTGTTTTGTTTAACTTTAACATATCATAATTTGATTGGTGGCAACTTTTACCACTACAGTGAGCCAATCACTCATAATTCCTCAACAGTGTTGGGAAGGTTACTTTTAAAATGTATTCCATTACAGAATACTGAATACATGCCCCAAAATGTATTCTGTAACGTATTCCGTTACGTTACTCAATGAGGGTAACGTATTCTGAATACTTTGGATTACTTAATATATTATCATGCTGTTTACAACTACGTGAATGTACTATTGCTGTGATTTATTACTGTTACTGAAGGTCCGCGGCTCCGAACCGTAGTAAAGGGACCTCTGACTAATACGGCGGGTTCCCTGTCGGGCTGGTAGCCAAAAAATAGCTTTACTTTGTTGTGTGGGTCAACTTTGCTTGCCAGAGACAGAGAGAGGCGTTGAAAAGCTGCTCCAACGGAACTTATTTTTTCCAGAGGAAAACACGAACACAGTGTACAGTCGAGTCTTAATAGCTTACTTACAAATGGGCTCGTCAGGCACTCTTCTTGGCTGCAGTGGTTATTATTATATTTACATGCTTCCAGCTCCCGTTTTTGCTCCGTGACAGCTCGGACTTTTCCTTTCTCTCCCTCCCTCGCTCACAGACACATAACGTGTATGGTAGTCCATTCTCGCTGCAGCACGGACTACACTGCCCATGAGGCTACATTCTTTAGGGCCATGCCTGTAGCATTCTGCCTTTTAGCTTAGCACAACAACAACAACAAAAAAGCGCTCTCTCACCCAGGAAACACGCAGAGAGAGAGCGCGTCACCCTGTAACCATGGCAACCGTAACGCTGCCGCCTGGAACAACAGAGCGTAGCTGTCAAACAAACCCAAACAGTCCTGACCCGCGACAATATGAAACAGGAAAGTACCGCCGTGTAATCCATTTATTTCAACAAAGTAACTGTATTCTGAATACCACCTTTTTAAACGGTAACTGTAACGGAATACAGTTACTCATATTTTGTATTCTAAATATGTAACGGCGGTACATGTATTCCGTTACTCACTGTTCCTCAACATGTCAGTCAGGTAGGAATGAAGTAAGACATTAATAGAAATAAAGAGTTGTATGTTGACATGTAGCCCTTTCCTTGCTTAAATCATTGTTAATATTTTTGAAAAATTAACCTGTGATAAGACAGCTTATCAAGATAGAATATGCTAGATAGAACCATATAACTAAAGATGAACCAAACTGTTCACAATTTCATCTAGCTCTCAGTTTGAAGAAAGGCTGGTGACCCCTGTTATAGAGTCTGACAGCTGCAGGGATTATATACAAATATTCAACTATACCAGAATTAAACCAGAACTAAATTTTAAAAAAAGGAGAGTATCACTACAAAGATTAACCCACAGTGGTCCAAATACTACAGTTTGATATCAGCAAACACCGAGAGCATACATTGATAGACACCACAGCCATGCTATCATTGCTAACACTGATAACAGCATAAATCGAATTAAATCGGGACTTGATGAGACCTTTCGAGTATCACTAGAAATATTATAAACAGTCGTCTCCATACCACAGTTTGCTATCAGTAAACACCGACGGCATTCACTGATAGCATACCACATCCATGTTAGCAGTGTATAAACAATAGTTTAGCATATATTAGCACAGGTATCAATAAAGGACTACCGTATTAAAGACGTTTACTAACCTCAGGCAGATGGACAGGCGCTCTGCAGGTGGGATTGAGCGCCTGTAGTTGGTGTCTAGGCGGGCGATTCTGGGACCGACGCGGGACAGCAGGTCCTCAAACTGGGCAAGTGAAAGACAGTGATATCGCTGTCATCGCCGTCATCCAGGCACAGCTCCTGGAGCAAGTGGTGAAACTCACCAAACTGCTCACGCCTCTGGAGAACCGGACCCAGGTACGGCGAGGACGTCCTTAACGCCGCTGCTCTGCTCTCCACAGTAAATAGAGAAGGGAGACTCTCTCTTCAAGCGGTAGCTCGACAGCTGCCATCTAGCAAAGATACCATCTAGCAAAGATATACATATATATATATATATATATATATATATATATATATATATATATATAATTTTATTTTTATTTTTTTTTTTTTGAAGTCCTGAAGTCCATGAAGTCCCATTGGACCATACTGCTTTTTGAGAATACAAACACCTTGATCTTTAATGATACTGTTAAACAATAAGACCGGACTTCACTGAGCATTATAATGTAATACAATTATACAACTATCATTAATGATGAGTGAATCGAAGCGTCCCGAAAATCTCCTGCTAATCGCATTTTAGTCTACCATAAACTTTAAATTCAGAGTCTAAAGGTTGCATTGGACAGGTTTCAGGTCACAGACTATTCTGTATAAAAGTTATAAAAGTAAATAACAGGATGTTAAAAATTAAAGATTAACTGGGGAAAGATCTGGTTGAAATTTTCTGCAGATTATTGTTCATTCCACAGCAGGTCAAAACTCTAACTCAACTGATCTTATGCGGAGGACTGAGACAGACAAGTTGCAAGAAAGCAAATTTGGTGAGTTTTTTTATAAGAATTTTAAGAACAAAGAAAATGGCTGGGAAAAAGA
Source organism: Pelmatolapia mariae (assembly GCF_036321145.2). Classification (NCBI taxonomy): domain Eukaryota; kingdom Metazoa; phylum Chordata; class Actinopteri; order Cichliformes; family Cichlidae; genus Pelmatolapia; species Pelmatolapia mariae. Next base: position 36,781,769 of record NC_086237.1, on the reverse strand, counting down.
CTTTAAAAGCCACCTGAGTTGTGTGTTCAGAGACTTTCAGAGATCCTGTAACTCTGACCTGCAACCACAGCTTCTGTTCAAGCTGCCTGAAGACATTCTGGGAACAAACTAAAAAGAAAAACTGTCCCTTTTGTAAAAGAAAAAGTTCGAAAAACTATCCTGGAATTAACTTTCCTCTGAAGGAGCTGGCTGATTCCTTTGCTCAGAGAGAGAATGCTTGGACTGTATGTGGTGAACATCAAAAGGAGCCCCAACTGTTCTGTGTGGATGAAGACAAACCTCTGTGTCCTGTCTGTGATTTTCCTCACCAGCAAAGTCACAAAGTGATTCATGTAGAAGCTGCTATAGCTGTCCTGAAGGAGCAGCTGAAATCTGACTTAAAGTCTCTGCAGGACAAGAGGAACAAATACAAACAAGTGGAGATAACATACTCCAAGAAGCAGCTGTTGTCCACGGAGAGGCAGATCAGAGCAGAGTTCAACAAGCTCCACCAGTTCCTGAAAAAGGAAGAGGAGTCCAGACTGGCAGCTCTGAGGGAGAAAGAGGAGCAGAAGGGGAGGACTATCAGCAGAGAGATGAAGATGATTGAGGAGCAGATCTCCTTTCTGTCAGACAGCTTCTCTGCTGTTGAAGAAGAGTTGCAGAAAGACAGCGTGCCATTCCTCAGCAGTTATAAAGACACTCAGAGCAGAGCCAGAGCCCAGAGCTCAGTGTCAGATCCACAGCTGGTCTCAGGAGCACTGATAGATGTGGCCAAACACCTGGGCAACCTGTCCTTCAGAGTGTGGGAGAAGATGAAGGAGAAGGTCCACTTCAGTCCTGTCATTCTGGACCCAAACACTGCAAACCCCCGTCTCTATATGTCTGATGAGCTGACCAGTGTGAGATGTGGAGACACAAAGCAGCAGCTTCCTGATAATCCAGAGAGAAACATTAAGTATGACACTGTTTTTGGCTCTGAGGGCTTCAGCTCAGGGAAACACAGCTGGGAGGTGGAGGTGGGAGACCATCCTGACTGGAATGTGGGTTTAGTTAAAGAGTCAGTTTACAAAAATGAGCCATCTGCTTCACCAAAATATGGATTCTGGTGTTTAGCGCATCGCAGTGGAAAATACACTAATGGTGATGTTCAGACTGTGACAGTGAAGAAGAGTCTCCAGAGGATCAGAGTCCAGCTTGACACACACCAATGTTCTGGGCTCTGAGGGCTTCAGCTCAGGGAAACACAGCTGGGAGGTGGAGGTGGGAGACCATCCACGCTGGAATTTGGGTTTAGTTAAAGAGTCAGTTGGCAGGAAGGGAGAGCGTTCTGCTTCATCTAAATATCCAATCTGGTGTTTATTTTATGACAGTGGAAAATACATTATTGTTGTTGGTCAAACTGTGAGAGTGAAGAAGAGTCTCCAGAGGATCAGAGTCCAGCTGGACTATGACAGGGGGGAGGTGTCCTTCTATGACCCTGAAGACATGACTCACATCTACACTCACAGAGACGCTTTCACTGAGAAACTCTTCCCATATTTTCATATTTGGAAGACAGGAGATGCCAAAACCTCTGATATCAAAATTTGTATGAATGAGATTTGATCATAAGGTGATCTCAGCCTTTTAACAGTGTGGTTAGTGTTTGTTTTTTTGTTTTTATCTTCTGTCTTACAAAATAAGACATTAGCAAACACAGTGATAGCAGAAGCATAGTTAATTTGTTGTAAAGGGTCAGTAAAATTATTAATAAAACTGTTTTATTTTATAATGAGGGTTTATTTTATTTTGTCGCTTCAATGGAACTCATGACAATTAAATGAAAACCAAAGAAATTTTTAATGTTGAAAACTTGTGACCAAAACAAAAGTTCTGCAATTGTTTCACATCATCAGGTTAAAAATGTTATAAAAGCAAAATTATAACATGTTTAGCAGCATCTTAATTTATTTCAGATACCAGTGTAACTACAGCCGATTGATTGCATTAAATGTCTGTGAAGGTCATCGTAGTCAAAGGAGTTTGCGAAGAAAAGCGTCTGGACTTCTTTAAGTTGCTTGAAGACGTTTCACCTCTCATCCGAGAAGCTTCTTCAGTTCTAAGGTCAAATGGCCGAGAGTCCCAGATTTAAACCCAGTGGGAGTATCCCCCCAAAGAGGGACAAAGGACCCCCTGGTGATCCTCTAATCACATGAGCCAAGGTGTGAAACCGGGTGTGGGACCTAATCAGCCAGGGTTTCGGGTGAGCTCATTGTGAAACCTGGCCCCACCTTGTCATGTGAATTCCTGAGGTCAGATGGCCCAGGATGTGAGTGGGCATTAAGGCGTCTGGGGAGGGAACTCAAAACTGGATTATAGATGGCAGACAGTTGGTGTCGTAAACCACCACCTCTGTTCAAAGATGGTCGCTCACAGTGGACATAGATGGCCTCTTTCACTCCTCTTTCAAACCATCTATCCTCTCTGTCCAAAATGTGAACGTTGGCATCCTCGAAAGAGTGACCTTTATCCTTAAGATGCAGATGGACTGCTGAGTCTTGACCTGTGGAGATGGCTCTTCTATGTTGTGCCATGCGCTTGTGAAGTGGCTGTTTGGTCTCTCCAATGTAGAGGTCTGGGCATTCCTCGCTGCACTGTACAGCATACACCACGTTGTTAAGTCTGTGTTTTGGAGTTTTGTCTTTCAGGTGAACCAGTTTCTGTCTGAGTGTGTTGCTGGGTCTGAAGTACACTGGGATGTCATGCTTGGAGAAAACTCTCCTGAGTTTCTCTGATACACCGGCTACATAGGGGATGACAACGTTGTTGCGTCTGTCTTTCATATCCTCCCTCGCTGGTGTCTGATCTTCTTTTCTGTGCCTCTTTGCTGACTTTATGAATGCCCAGTTAGGATAACCGCATGTTTTGAGTGCTTCCTTTACGTGTGTGTGTTCCTTCTTTTTTCCCTCAGGCTTAGAGGGAACATGTTCTGCCCGGTGGTGTAGGGTCCTGATTACTCCAAGTTTGTGTTCCAGAGGGTGATGGGAGTCAAAGAGGAGGTACTGGTCCGTGTGTGTGGGCTTCCGGTAAACTTCGATGTTGAGGTTGCCATTCTCTTCAATGTGCACGGCGCAGTCCAGGAAAGGCAAACAGTTATCCTTTGTGTCTTCCCTGGTGAACTTGATGTTTTTATCCACGGCGTTAATGTGCACAGTGAAGGATTCCACTTCTTGTGTCTTGATTTTGACCCAGGTGTCATCTACATATCTGTACCACTGGCTGGGTACTCTTCCTTTGAAAGAGCCAAGAGCCTTCCTCTCCACTTCCTCCATGTAAAGGTTGGCTACAATAGGTGACACGGGGGAGCCCATGGCACAGCCATGTTTTTGTCTGTAGAAGCCTTCATTGTATTTGAAGTATGTTGTGGTAAGGCAGAGGTCTAACAGTGTGCAGATCTGATCGGGTGTGAAGTTGGTCCTGTCTTCCAAGGAGCTGTCTTCTTGTAGTCGTTTTCTGACAGTCTCCACTGCTTCCGTGGTGGGTATGCAAGTGAAGAGAGAGACTACATCAAAGGACACCATGGTTTCATCTGGATCCAGGGTAAGTTTCTGGACCTTGTCGGTGAAGTCGGTGGAGTTCTTGATGTGGTGTGGGGTGTTCCCCACGAGAGGTGCAAGAATGGTAACTTTCTTTTTGTAGCTGCTTGTGGGGTCTCGCTTTAAAGCTTCATAGGTGTTGTTGTCACTGAGGAGAGTAGTGATCTTTGTGTGGTAATCTGTTGTGTTTAGGACCACGGTGCACCTTCCCTTATCCGCTGGTAATATAGTGATGTTGTGGTCTTTGCTCAGGGAAGCGACAGCCTTCTTTTCTTGAAATGTAAGGTTAGACGGAGGGACTTTCGCACTGGAGAGGGTGGCTGAGACTTTCATCCTGATTTGCTCTGCTTCTGTCTGTGACAATTTATTAATCCATATAGCGGTTTCTGTGGCTGTGATGAGGTCCACTATGGGCAACTGTTGCGGAGAAATGGCAAAATTGAGTCCTTTGGCTAATACGTTCTTTTCAGGTTCAGTGAGATTCCGGTCTGAAAAGTTCTTTACCCATTTCTCCCGACTGTCTTCAGGTGGGTTTTCTTCTCTGAGTTGTGTGGGTTCCGACTGAGGAGTGTGGGTTTTTGAAAGCAAGGTGTTGAAAGCAAGGTGTTTAAATCTGGGACTCTCGGCCATTTGACCTTAGAACTGAACCTTAGAATTTGACCTTAGAAGCTTCTCGGATGAGAGGTGAAACGTCTTCAAGCAACTTAAAGAAGTCCAGACGCTTTTCTTCGCAAACTCCTTTGATTGCATTAAATATTTTCTCTGTTGTTGGTGTGTTACATAACTTGGTTTTAGTTTAGATTTTTAGAGAAACTATTAAATATTTATCTATCTATATATATATAAATGCTACGGCAAGGAGGAGTCAGGACGCCAGGTCAGGGGGGAGATATCATCACCCCCACCCGAGATTGGGTACATAGCCCCAAGTGCGATAGGAGAAGGATCGTTGAGTGCGAGAGGAACTGACCTGAAAGATAGGATCATGGCCAAGCTTGAAACCTGGATCCCCCGTAGCCGGTTACCAAGATTACGTGAAGTACCCTCAGAAGGTCTGCTAGATGATGTTAATGCAGCACTACGAATGATACCTACAACCACGATTACCAACACTAACAAGCTGATCTACAATACGGCAGCAGTGATCAGTGAGATGCTTGGCTACAAGTTGAACAGCCACAAGGGGCAGTACCCTCCATGGAGAAGGAGGCTAGAGGGCAAGATCAAAGTAGCACGGAGGGAGGTTAGCCAACTAACGGAGTTGAGAAAGGCGCGACAAAGAAGGTGCATAAGAAATACAGCAAGCTGTCCATACCTGAGGCCTTGGAAACTGCCAAGCAAAGACTCACAGCCTTGGCCAGCCGCTTGAGGAGGTACACCAGAGAGATAGAAGGCAGGAGAATAAACCAGCTGTTCTCCACAGAACCAGCAAAGGTGTACTCTCAGTGGCATGGGAACAATAAGAGAACAGCACCACCAAGGCTGGAGACGGAGCAATACTGGAAGAGCATATGGGAGAAGGACGCAACCCATAACGGCAATGCTCAGTGGCTAGTGGATCTGAGGGCAGACCATAGCGACCTCCCTGAACAGGGCCCAGTAACCATCACAGCGGCAGACATCCAAGAAAGGGTCTCCAGTATGAAGAGTTGGACAGCACCAGGGCCCAACATGGTTCACGCCTACTGGCTGAGCGCCTGGCAGCACAAATGAACCAGCTGCTAGTTAACGAGAGACACCCGGAATGGTTAACCGAAGGTCGGACGGTCCTGATCCCCAAGGACCCCAAGAAGGGACCGGTCCCATCCAACTACCGACCAATAACCTGCCTCAGTACTACATGGAAGCTCCTGTCAGGCATCATATCGGCTAAGATGAACAGGCACATGGCTCAATACATGAGCGGGGCACAGAAAGGGATTGGCAAGAATACCAGAGGCGCAAAACACCAGCTACTGGTAGACAGAACAGTCAGCCGAGACTGCAAGACCAGACTGACCAACCTGTGCACTGCCTGGATTGATTACAAGAAGGCCTACGACTCAATGCCCCACAGCTGGATACTGGAATGCCTAGAATTGTACAAGATCAACAGGACCCTAAGAGCCTTCATCAGGAACTCAATGGGGATGTGGCGTACAACACTAGAGGCCAACTCCAAGCCCATAGCACAAGTCACCATCAAGTGCGGGATCTACCAAGGAGATGCTCTGTCCCCACTGCTGTTCTGCATAGGCCTGAACCCCCTCAGTGAGATCATTAACAAGACTGGCTACGGATACCGACTACGAAACGGAGCGGTTGTCAGCCACCTCCTGTACATGGATGACATCAAGCTGTATGCCAAGAGTGAACGAGACATCGATTCACTGATCCACACTACCAGGCTATACAGCAATGACATTGGAATGTCGTTCGGACTGGAGAAGTGTAGTTGGATGGTAACAAAGAGAGGGAAGGTAGTCAGAACTGAGGGGATTGAACTACCAGAAGGCAACATTGCAGACATAGAGGACAGTTACAAGTACCTGGGGATCCCGCAGGCAAATGGGAACCATGAAGAGGCCGCTAGGAAAGCTGCAACCACCAAGTACCTGCAGAGGGTCAGGCAAGTCCTGAGGAGTCAGCTGAACGGTAAGAACAAGATCCAGGCCATCAACACCTACGCCCTGCCCGTGATCAGGTACCCTGCTGGGGTAATAGGCTGGCCAAAGGAGGAGATAGAAGCCACTGACATAAAGACAAGAAAGCTCCTTACCATGCATGGAGGGTTTCACCCCAAGTCCAGCACCCTGAGGCTGTACGCTAAGCGGAAGGAAGGAGGCCGGGGACTGGTGAGTGTCAGCACCACAGTCCAGGATGAGACAAGAAACATCTACGAATACATCACGAAGATGGCCCCAACTGACAGCGTGCTCAGTTAATACCTCAGGCAGCAGAAACCCAAGAAAGAGGAGGAAGGCGAGGAACCATCATGGAAGGACAGGCCCCTGCACGGTATGTACCACCGGCAGATAGAGGAGGTGGCTGATATCCAGAAATCCTACCAGTGGCTGGACAAAGCTGGACTGAAAGACAGCACGGAGGCACTAATCATGGCAGCACAGGAACAAGCACTGAGCACAAGATCCATAGAGGCTGGGGTCTATCACACCAGGCAAGACCCCAGGTGCAGGCTGTGTAAAGATGCCCCTGAGACAATCCAGCACATAACAGCAGGGTGCAAGATGCTAGCAGGCAGGGCATACATGGAGCGCCATAACCAAGTGGCCGGCATAGTATACAGAAACATCTGTGCCGAGTATAACCTGGAAGTCCCGAGGTCAAAATGGGAGACGCCCCCAAGGGTCATGGAGAATGACCGAGCTAAGATCCTGTGGAACTTCCAGATACAGACGGACAAAATGGTGGTGGCTAACCAACCGGACATAGTGGTGGTAGACAAACAGAAGAAGACAGCCGTAGTGATTGATGTAGCGGTTCCGAATGACAGCAACATCAGAAAGAAGGAACACGGGAAGCTGGAGAAATACCAAGGGCTCAGAGAAGAGCTCGAGAGGATGTGGAGGGTGAAGGTAACGGTGGTCCCCGTGGTAATCGGAGCACTAGGTGCGGTGACTCCCAAGCTAGGCGAGTGGCTCCAGCAGATCCCGGGAACAACATCGGAGATCTCTGTCCAGAAGAACGCAGTCCTGGGAACAGCTAAGATACTGCGCAGGACCCTCAAGCTCCCAGGCCTCTGGTAGAGGACCCGAGCTTGAAGGATAAACCGCCCACAGGGGCGAGATGGGTGTTTGTTAGTGCTGTCAAAATTAATGTGTTAACATAGATTAAGCCGTCATCACGCTTAACGCGATTAAAAAAATGTAACGCTATTAATGCATCTGGAGTTACCATTGCATATGCTCAAATGAGCAGTAGATCTGGTAGTGACAGGCAGCTGAACCAATCACATTGTGCAAGAAGGAATTTTCTTTTCACCGAAGCACTTGCAGCTTAAAATATCACGTTGATGCGAAGCATAAATTAGTCGGGGATGCTGCTAGGACTGTGTCTAATGCGTCACCCAGCTTGCGACAAACCACTCACAGAGCATTGGGGACTCAGTAAGTCTACCTCGGACATATTGAATGACACAGTGCCAAGAAAATTGCAACAAACTGCAGACTTGTTAATGTTGTTGAGAACACGCGCTTTACATAGCTTTGGTTCTTCGTTTCAAGGACTTGAAGTGCCTCCCCAAGCGTGAGAGAGAGAGAGAGTTTTGCTGTTAACATGAATGTTCAAGATGTTCAATAAACATGTTAAGTGTGTATATTTTCCCTGTTTTTCCGAGTCTGTTTGCTCATGCAAAATGAAATGCGATTAATATAGAATAAAAATGAATGATATTTAATCATGATTAATCAAAATTTATATATATATATATATACATATTCTTCGTTTAGCCATTCTGGGTGTCTCTCGTCAACTAGCAGCTGGTTCATTTGTGCTGCCAGACGCTCATGGAGTGCAGTCAGCTTCTTTAGCCAGTAGGCGTGAACCATGTCAGGGCCTGGTGCTGCCCAACTCTTCATACTGGAGACCCTTTCTTGGATGTCTGCCACTGTGATGGTTACTGGGCCCTGTTCAGGGAGGTTGCTGTGGTTTGCCCTCAGATCCACTAGCCACTGAGCATTGCCGTTATGGGTTGCGTCCTTCTCCCATATGCTCTTCCAGTATTATTCCATCTCCAACCTTGGTGGTGATGTTCCCATGCCACTGAGAGTACACCTTGGCTGGTTCCATGGAGAACAGCTGGTTTATTTTCCTGCCTTCGATCTCTCTGGTGTACCTCTTAAGCGGCTGGCTGTGAGTCGTTGCTTGGCAGTTTCCAAGGCCTCAGGTATGGACAGCTTGCTGTACTTCTTAGGCACCTTCTTCGTCGCACCTTTCTGCAACTCCGATAGTTGGCTAACCTCCCTCCGTGCTACTTTGATCTTAGCCTCTAGCCTCCTTCTCCATGGAGGGTACTGCCCCTTGTGGTTGTAGCCAAGCATCTCACTGATCACTGCTGCCGTATTGTGGATCAGCTTGTTAGTCTCGGTAATGGTGGCTGTAGGTATCATCCGTAGTGCTGCATTAACATCATCTAGTAGACCTTCTGAGGGTACTTCTAGTAGTCTTGGTAACCGGCTACGGGGGTCCAGGTTTCATGCTTGGCCATGATCCTATCTTTCAGGTCAGTTCCTCTCACACTCAACAATCCTTCTCCTATCTCACTTGGTAGATTTGGTACCAAGTCCTATCGCACTTGGGACTTCGTACCAAATCTCGGGTGGGGGTGATGATATCTCCCCCCTGAGCTGGCGTCCTGGCTCCCCCTTGCTGTAGCATTTATGTTGTACCTCGTCAATCTCTCTCTAGCTGTGAGAGCAGCCCCTTCTTTCGAATGTTGGAACAGTGAGCTACTAGTTGTTTCGCCCTCACTTTGGATGTTGGGTATCGAAGCATCCATTCTCTTTTACTCTGAAAGATTTCTGGATCTTATGGATTTTATAATTAGGTTTTAGTTTTGATTTATGTTGAAAACAAATCACATTGATTATGTTGCGGGTCATTTTGACCCGTACTGTGTAAATCCACTCAGAATTGTCAAATAACTGCAATAAAACAGTCATTAAAATATTCAGGCCCCAAATCGCACAGTTTATTGACAAGAGGTTACAAATAAATAAATAAGATACCTGTGTCTCATCAGAACTCAGGTTCCTAAAGAAGATTGGCAGCAGCTGCTCCACACATGAGTGTCAGACCCCCCAGCTCATAATTAACACCACACCCACTTAAGAACAGAAAATATATTTATAAAAACAAAAAAAGAATTACAGTACAACCACAAATAATTAAACAACATATGAGACATTACATAAGTACAATAATTTCAACACTGAGTCACCTAAATCAGTTTAATTTGTTACTTTTCTGTCTGACTTATAAATTGTCCTTAAGCACTTTGGAGAACCACAGTGTTTACATGAGTAACTCTTTCTTCAGTGTGTCCTTTTACTCCAGTGTTTCTCTTAACAACACAAACCTTTGAAGACTTGTTTAGTCAAAGAGAAAAGTTTATGTGCAACACTGAAGGCGTTAATTTGGTTCCTACCACTCCCAAGGAACAGTGCAGCATCTAGCAAGTAGGAGCATCACCTGGGGCGATGAACCTTCACCATGCAGAAAGGCTGGGTCAAGTCACCAGATGAGGATCATCTCATATGGATTCACCCAAAAATACCAGCTTGCTGTCAGGTTTGCCAGAGTATTTATGAACTATATTCATATAAAATGTATACAAACATTTCTCTCAGCGATGATTACAATAACTCTGAACTTGGCTTTACAACTTACGCCATCTTAGGTGGTAGTCAGTTTAACTGCTATTCTGTTAGCAGAGAGCTAATCAACCTACTAATAATTTCACTCACGCACTATATACATGTAGCTTCTTCCTTTGACTACAAACACATAAACACTTTGCTGAGGTATAACAAGGCACAGCACTAAAATGAATGTGCATCAATATGAACTCACCAGAGCAGTTTGGCTAATGCTAAATGTCTTCTGAACTCAGTGATTTCTCACTCTAACAAGACATTAAACTCATCAGTTTCAATCATGTACATTTTTATAAACGTATCTAGCGTGACTCATTTCATCACACCAGCACACGGAGGACACAAGACACTGGCCCTGGTTCCTATCACAGCTGGGATTTCATTCTGCTGTGACGGGCCATCATTGGGCCAACGGTATAACTGATATCTGTAAATCAATAAATAATTTTCAGTTCCTTCTATTGATCTTTCCTTATTGAAATATTTGCATTAACTGGTAAACAGAAACATTGCAGCTGTTAATGAGCACTCTGACAGAGAAGAGAAGTTGTATAGAGAAAGTTGCAGAGATGTCAGATGAATGTCAAAATTTAGAATATTTGATTCTTTAACACATGTAGTCACTTGGCAGAATTTAAAAACACATTTACTAAAGACAGAAAATAGCAAACTTTTCCCAAGACGAAAATTCTCAGCAAAGTTTTTACAGAACACAATCTTTTGTTCCCTTCTTCGCTCAATTGTGAACAAGACCCATGTGGGGCAGTAATTCATCACTGACACAGAATGGGCACTCCATCCTTTTCGGGCTGTGAACCATGGCCACAGATTTTGAGTTGGTGATTCCCATTCCCGCCACTCCACACTCAGCTGTGAACTGCTCCAGGGAGAGCTGGAGGCCACCTCCTGATGGCTATCCAAGCCTGACAGGACCCCTTTTCAGCTTCATTCTGATTACCATCATGACAGGCACCAACAGTCTTGCAGGCGCAGCTCCTTGCAGCAGCCTCAACATTGTCCATTTTGACTCAGTCTCCAGCCTCCCTCAGAATGCTGTTGGGTGTGCTAGGTCTGTCTGGCATGCTCCCCTGCCACCTGATCCAACTCACCACCAGGTGGTGATTAGTTGAAAACTAAGCTATCAACTCAGGTGAGTATCGCTCAACCTCATGCACTCTCTCAGGCTCTCTCCCTGCCAGAAAGGTGACATTCAATGTCCTGCTTGTCAGTCTGTACAGCCCTGACCACCACCCAACACACAATAATGTCATGAAAGCATATTTTTTTAAAATGGCTATGCAAACATGGCCACTAACTTTTCATTCTGATGATCTGCAGAATAATTTGGTCACAATACACATTTTGACAATCTTTAACAACAAATACTGTTAAAAATATTATTTAAAGTGTAAGTAATAGTGGTGGGCGGATCGATCCAAATATTGATTGTATCGATACCAAGTCGGCATCGGTATTGGATCGATACTAGCCTGGTGAGATCGATTCTTTACTTTAAGTTCTACTCTTGTTTGCAATGCTGTCGGCAAAGAGGAAACAGCCAGGTCGCCCGACTCACCGCTCCTGTGTCAGCGAAGAGCAGGCACACTTTGCTCCCCCCCCTCTTGTGTTTGGATGTTGCGCCGTCACGTGACGTGACTTAAACACTTTGGGGGTTGTTAAGTTGTTTACATATTATTTATATTTTCACCAGTTGTTTTTGTTGTTGAGAATTTTATTTGTAATTTCTGTATTATAGTTTCTCAAAAGTATTTGTTTGTTTTAATTTTTTTTATTTAAAAAAAACTGATAATAAAGCATTTTCTATTTAATTATAAACTTTGTCCTAATTATGTCCTGGATTTTAACTATTTAATAATAAAAAAGGAAACATCACAAAAAACACTTAAGGTCATGAAAATTAATTGAGATTTAGTAATTCAATGACACATCCACCTTATTTATTAAAAAGTATCAGTATCGGTACTTGGTATCGGATCGATACCAAAATATGCAGTATAGCACACCACTAGTAATTAATCAAAAATGTATAAAATATAATGTATAAAATATAAAACATGAAGCAACAATACAGCAGTATAAAGGGGAAGCCAAAAGTTCAATTAAAGCGGGCTACCTCTGAGTTTTAACCTACTTAAGTACAGTATAGAGTAAATGTACTTAGTTACACTCTACCACGGAACATAGAATGTTCACTCTTCTGCCCTTGGGACGAAAGCTCAGAAGTGTGAAATCTAGAACATCCCAACTCAACAACTCCTTCTTCCCCACTGCTATCAGACTCTTGAACAGCTGACCTAACAGTAATAATAATTTTTGCACATCAGGTCATCTTGCATATTAAACTCATAGCTCTTTTGCACACAGATCTATTTCACACTTAAATTTTCTCTTCATTTATTTAAATAAATGTAAATAAATAGGAGGTCCATGACATGTTTAACTGGTGGTGGGTGGTCACATGTTTGAGCCTTTGATTTCTTTTTTAATTTTCTGGTGCTTCATTGACTGAAAAAAGTGGTGAAATTTCTTTTTTCTTCTTGAAGCAGTATTTCTACAAGAAATTAGTAAAATTCTCAAAAGACAAAAACCTTTCACAATAATTACTACACTGTAAAAAAAAATATTGTAGAATTTACGGTGAATTACTGGCAGCTGTGGTTGCCAGAATTTCACCGTGAAAAATAAATTGTAAATGTAGAACACAAAACGGTATCTTATTTTGGTAACCTTAAATTTCACAGTAAATAATAATTATTTTTTTTTACAGTAAATGACTGAATTTAAACATAAATTCATGTGAAAACAACAGACATTCCGTTAACCTGATTACAGTCTTACTTTGTTAAATATAGTGAAACTGTATAAAATAATACGGTATCATACCTAAAAAGTTGAATATTACGGTAAATTACTGGCAGCTGTGGTTGCCAGAATTTCACCGTGGAAAATATAGTGATAATGTAGAATATATAACGGTATACTTTGTTGATAAATGTAAAATTCACAATAAAGAATCATAAACCTGTTCATGGTAACTCATGTAAAAGCAACAAACACTCCATTAACCTGATTACAGTTTTGCATTGTAAAATACAGTGAAACTGTATAAAATAAATATTAAAAAGTTGAATATTACAGTAAAATACTGGCAGCTGTGGTTGCCAGAATTTCACCGTGGAAAATATAGTGATAATGCAGAATACATAACGGTTTACTTGTTCGTAAATGTAAAATTCACAGTGAACTTTGGTTTTTGTGCAATTATTACATTGAAATAAAAAACTAATATAAAGTAAACCAGTTAAAATACATTTTAATAAGCTTGTTTACCGTCTCCTATTGACAAAGCACAGAAGAGCTGTATAATACAAAACATGCCTTTTTATTCAAAAGTTCATATTTACACGAAATTATTGGCAGCTGTTGTAGCCAGAATGTCGTCTAAAAAAAATAAGGTCCAACAAATGAGGTAATAAACATAATAGGGCTAACTGGCATAAAACTTACATTCTTTGACTTTTTGTTATAATTTGCTATAAATATTAATAAAAACCAGTAGAGACAATGATTAAATTAAACAGTTGACATCCATCCATCCATTCGCTTCCACTTATCCTTTTTCAGGGTCGCGGCGCTGGAGCCTATCCCAGCTTTCATAGGGCGAGAGGCGGGGTACACCCTGGACAAGTCGCCAGTCTGTCACAGGACTAACACACAGGGACAGACAACCATTCGCACCTATGGGCAATTTGGATTAATCAATTAACCTATCCCCACAAACTGCATGTCTTTGGACGGTGGGAGGAAGCCGGAGGGAACCCACGCAAACACGGGGAGAACATGCAAACTCCACACAGAAAGACCCCGGCCTGATGGTGGAATTGAACTCAGGACCTTCTTGCTGTGCAGCAACAGTGCTAACCACCGTGCTGCCCTAAACAGTTAATACTTAATAATCAAATTAATGACTAAAAAGGCACTGATCTAATTAATATCAAACTTAAAACAACCAAAAACAAATAAGTACATAATAAACAGTCAAACAAAATTTAAAACACTTGATACTTGCAGTGGTTGGCAAAGTTTCTTTTTATCCAGATTGATCGTAGAGGGCTTTCAAAACAGTCTCTGATGGTGTCTGAGGAACTGGAACAGGTTTTGGATTCAATGTGCTGGAGGACTTGCATGTTGTTCTTCAGATGCTCGGTGTAGATTAGCGTTCTTTCCTTGCAGTCTGAAAGCAAATACAAAGCACAATAAAGCAAACTGCCCATTTCAAAAGCAAATATACAATCTTACATCTAATAGAGCTGACACAATTAATCGTATAATGATTTACAATTGTGATGCATTGCAATGCGGAAAAAAAAGCATTCTTAATCCATTCAGAAGAAACTAATCGATTATTAAATACAGTCCCAATCAAAGGTTTAAGACCACTTGAAAAATGGCAAAAAATCATCTTTTGCATGGTTGGATCTTAACAAGGTTCCAACAACATGCAACAAGCAGAAATGGCAGTGAGACAAAACATTTAACTTACATTTCACAAACTTAAACTGGGACAGGCTGTTTTACAGCTGATCAAATGTTTAGGACCACATGCCTTTAAAAGGTCAAATCTGTGCAAAACTGTGGATTCATTGTCATTTTCTGTCAGGTAGTCAGACTGTCAGGATGTTCTGATGGCAAAAGCAAAAAAACTTTCCTTTTTGAACATGGTCGGCTTGTTGAACTGCATAAGTACGGTCTCTCACAGCGCGCCATCGCTGCTGACGTGGGATGCAGTTAAGACGGTCATTTGTTAAATAATCCTGGGGGTTATGGAATAAAAACGTGAAGTGGAAGACCTAAAAAAATCCTCAACCCGAATTAAGGCCAATTGCACCCCCATAACCATCAAATGGCATCTGAGACTGAAGGGCTTCAAAAACTAATTCTCTGATGAGAAAAAAATATAACCTTTTTTTTCTCCTTTAAAAAAAATGCAACCTTGATGGTCCTGATGGTTTCCAACCTTACTGGCATGACAAGCAGATCCCACCTGAGATGTTTTCTTCGGCCTACAGAGGAGGGGGTGCCACAATGATTGGGGAGATCCTTTTTCCTTCAGTGGAACAATGAAGCTTCAGGAGGTGCAGGGGTGTCAAAAGGCTGCTGGCTATGTCCAGATGTTGCAGAGAGCATCCGTGATGGCTGAGGGCCCTCATTTGTGTGGTAACGACTGGGTTTTTCAACAGGACAACGCTACAGTACACAATGCCCACAGGACAAAGGACTTCTTCCAGGAGAATAACATCACTCTTTTGGACCATCCTGCGTCTTTCCCTGATCTAAATCCAACTGAGAATGGACAACAGTTCCAGACAGTAGACACCCTTCGTGTGGCCATCTTCACCACTTGGAGAAATGTTCCCACTCACCTCATGGAAACGCTTGCATGAAGTGATCAACAAGAACAGCGGACCAATTAATTACTGAGTTCAAGTTTGAAACTTTCTGTTTTGAGGGTTTACCAATGCTTTTTGGAGGTGTGGTCCTAAAACTTTGATCAGCTGTAATCACCTGTTTCAGTTTAAGCGTTGTTTTTGATAAATTGCATGCTCAAAAAATGTTTTGCCTTACTCCTATTTCTTCTTGTTGCATGTTGAAGCTCTACTTGGAACCTTGTTAAGATCCAACCATGCAAAATATGATTTTTTGCCATTTTTCAAATGGTCTAAAACTTTTGATCAGGACTGTACAACCTAAAAATAACAGCAATTTGTTTTCTTCAGCCACATACATCACAGTGGACCAACAAGTGCAGTTTGTGTTCAGACAAGTTTTGAGCAATAAAAAAAGTAGCTTATATGTAACCTCCTTTATTTGTTGATGAAAAGAAACAAACTGAAATGAAGTTATCATGATGCAATGGGAAAAAAATATATATTTTTCAGCGCAAAATGTCTGTAGTTTTCTAATAAAATCTCTGTTACTGAGCCTCACAGGTCCTTTTCTTCTGCTGCTGCGCATCACATGCCAGCAGTATCTTCGTAAAAGCGCGATTCATTTGCAGTCTGGATGCAGTGGGGTAAAAATCATCTGCTCCATCTTCCATTCCACCACATCATCAATTATGAGAGGCAACAGCTTTAAAAAGTTCCAGTTTTGTATTAACTGTGCTGAGAGTTTGTTTGAGGACTGATCTCACACGGCTTTGAAGAGGTATCAGAGTCAGAGTATTTAAGCTGTTTAATGCTCCAATTCAGAATGGAGTAGGTGAACCATTTGTTTTTTTCACAAAAAAATTTAAGAAACAGCACAACATCATGTGACAAAATGCCATAAAATCTTGTGTCCTAATCAAAATGGCAAACCTGGCTGACAGATGTGAAAATATTTTAAACAGTTGAAAACTGACTCAAACTTTACTCCTTCTATATCTGGTGTACCTTCAGTCTTGAGGTGTTCAACAGGAGAGTTGTACATCTCTATGGTGCATTCTGCTCCACACTGATTTGGATCACCACCCTGAAAAACAGATTAAACAGTATCTACAGAAATGTTGTGTACGACTAAAGCAGAAGCCACCAGTGCAACGTGAGCCCAAATTATTTCCAGCATGCAAAACAAGGTTCCTTTAACTACAGTTTCCATAACCTAAAGGATTAACAACTTCAAAGGCATCTTGGTATAGCAGTAGTTTGAAACATAATGGATTTTGGTTAAAAAAAAAAAAAAAGAATTACTACTTTTGAATATCTGACCATCACTAATGTCACACAGTACATCTGATGAAGACTTAGCTGATTGCTCACCTGTTACACATATCTGGATCCCTTGACCGCCTCACAAAGCTTGGAAATACCCTCATCAGATAATGTTGTTTATGTTTTAAGATGTGTGGTGAGCTTATTCAGAGTATATGACTGACCCAACTCATATATTTTTTAAAATTTCCTCTACAATGGTCAGGATGGCAGAAGCAGGTCGCAATGAAATACATAACCCCTCAGTGACTTCACTGACTTGGCACAGAAATCAAAAAGGAACTTTGCCTTTAGCTGCTCCTGCTAAATTAAACTGGTGTTTGTTTCACAGTAAAGCTAGCTAAAATCTTCAACCTGCTGCATTAGCATGAACTTTCCAGAAAACTAAACAGGACTGAAGGCAAAGCCTGTGACAGAGGAACGCTTTCAATGCAACAAGAAAACTGACCAAGCGAACTATGGTTACAGCTGATATACGTTTCAAGTCTAATGATATACTTACATTGAAACAGAAGGTTGTTGGTTCAGCGCAGGGTGCTGCTGGGCTCCTTTGCTGAGCAGGAGTCTGTCAGGTCTGGAGAGCCAGGTGCTCTTGGGGGTCTGGACCGTTAGAAGTGGCGCTATCTTCTTCTTCGTTGGTTTGGCGGACTACACGCTTCCAAGGAGTATTGGTGCCCTCTGCTGTTGCAGTACCTCAAAGTCAGACAGCTATTTCTGACAACATAGTACCCTCCTCGTCTAAGTTTTATATATATATAAATATATATATATAGGTGACGGTTTACACACGTGATGCATTTTCTCCCAAACGTGCAAGGAAACTGATTGTTACAGCACCAATTTATTAACATTATTTCATTATTTTTTTGTCTCCAAAAGTTGAATCTGTTCATCTGCACGTAGCGTTTTGTGGGAGAAATGTTTCGTCACTCATCCAAGTGACTTCTTCAGTCTCCAAGTGACGAAACGTTTCTCCCACAAAACGCTACGTCCAGATGAACAGATTCAACTTTTGGAGATTTACTTTCCTGGATGATTGAGAATGCATCAAGACATTATTTTTTTGTATTTCATTTTGATCAATTAATTTTAATTTCAGCAGGTGGTATCACACTCAAACAGACTGAACAGTGGTAAATCCATGATTTAAACCTCCCTATACCACAAAATATTGTTTTTTCATTGTAAATAGCTGTGTTATACTTGGTGAGACTCCAGAACTTAAAGAAATATACATATTTTTTTATTATTAGTAATTGTTTGTATGTACTGTTAACATATACTGTTTTATCAAACAGCCTGAGCTTGTTAATATTAAAAACATTTCACCGTAATTTTCACATTAATTCTAACAATGTTTTGACATTTTGTTAAAATTAAAATTACGGTATGTTTTAGGTAATTAATATACAGTTGTAAAACGTAAATTCAAATGAAAAAAGCAGGAAAGATTGTCATTCATACAGAGTTATTATGTAAATTGTAGGGTGATTAATTGTAAATAATGTTACAGATTTTTCCTGTGGTTTTCAAATACAATGGGCCATATTACAGTACATTAATATATTTTCAACATATTAGCAGTGTAAAAATAAAAGCAAATCACCGTTTTTCAATTTACAGAAATGTAATGTCCATATTACAATCAATTACTCTTTTTAATTTAATGGTAATTTACCGTTGCCATTTTACAGTTATTAACTGTAATTTTTATGTACATTTCTTACAGTGTACAAAAAATGGTAAATAAATCACTCACAGCTGTTAACCTATACAATATCTCAGATTTTAATATCAAATGTCTTAGTATTACCAGCTTTAAAAAGACAAGAGTATGGTAAGAGTTTTTATCAGTGAAAGTGTCTCTGTGAGTGTAGATGTGAGTCATGTCTTCAGGTTAACAGAAGGACACCTCCCCCCGTCACAGTCCAGCTGGACTCTGATCCTCTGGAGATGTTACATTATAGTGACAGTGTGACCAATATATTTTTTTATATTTATTATATTCATATATAATATATATAATTATATATAAATTACATATAAACATATATAATCTATAATTAGGGCCCGAGCACAAAAGTGCGAAGGCCCTATTGTATCTGCTCCGTTTCTTATTATTAGGGCCCGAGCACCGAGAGTGCGAAGGCCCTATTGTATCTGCTCCGTTTCTTATTATTATTATTATTATTATTATTATTATTATTATTATTATTATTCAGGCAAAACAAGGGCCTTTTTGAGGGCCTAAACATGCTCAAAAACTCATGAAATTTTGCACACATGCCAGGTCTGGTGAAAAATTTTGTATTTTAATGGTTTTACACATGAGCACTAGGAAATGGCTCTGTAGCGCCACCTATGCCTTGTTAAATGCAGCCCTACGAACACATCGTTTGAGCTACATGTATGAAATTTGGCACACATGTGTATCATGCCAAGGCGAACAAAAAAGTCAGTGGGCCCATTGACGCAAACCCAACAGGAAGTCCGCAATTTAGAGGTGAAGGTGACATTTTGACTCTAATTTTGCCATTTCCATGCCTCGAACTTTTTCGAACTCCTCCTTGGGATTTGGATGTATAAGCTTCATATTTGGTCAGTGTCAACTACACACCTGGGCGATGTTAAATTGCGGAGCTTTTGAGTTTTCATGATACGGTGAGCCCGTGGCGCCATGGCGAATTTTGATGACTCGCCATGAAAATCTTATTGCCTCTCAAACTGTCATACATGGTCCGACCTGGACCAAAGAGCAGATATATGATAAGGCTCCACCCCTGAACATATTTCAACTGCCATATTTGACACC
The DNA here is from genome assembly GCF_036321145.2 of Pelmatolapia mariae. Lineage (NCBI taxonomy): Eukaryota > Metazoa > Chordata > Actinopteri > Cichliformes > Cichlidae > Pelmatolapia > Pelmatolapia mariae. The sequence goes on along the minus strand of NC_086237.1, from coordinate 36,762,253 downwards.
AGGGACAGCGCCACCTAGTGGCAACAGGAAATGTCATGTTTTACACTTTGGTGTACAGTATTGTTATGGGTGACATCTGAAGCCTGAAATTTCTCCAGGAAAGCCTTAAGGAGTTGGTCTTGGCTTACAGTGAAAACTGTGAGTTTTCGCGAAAGGGTGTGACCCCAGCAGCATGGCGAACATTGATGTCTCGCCATGAAGAAACAAATTAGTGTAACTCAATGAAATCCAAACTGATCAGAACCAGACTTTACAGGCATGATGTCAAACCCGCCCTGAACAGATTGATGTGCCCATTGTCAGGAATACGTAGAGCGCCACCTAGTGGCAACAGGAAATGTCATGTCTTTCATTTTGTTGTACTGATTTTCAAAGGTTCATCGTGGCCACCTCAAAAGTGGTGAATATCACCATCAGCCCCTCTTGATGCTTCAGTGAGAAAATTGTGACTTTAAACTGAACGGCGCACCCTGGTGGCAACGCTGTTCACCATGACCATTGAAGTGGCTTTTGAGAGGCTTGGAAAGTTTGAAAAGTCTTCAAATTTGGCGCACACCTCCAATGTGATGAGCGCTTTCTTGTTATTTTACCATTTTCATTGAATAGCCCAAAATGGCTCCACTGCGCCCCCTACAAAATTTCAAAACAACAGCCCCTGCTCTGTGTTTTATGTATGAGTCTGAAACCTGGTAAGCTTATGGAAGATCTCAAGATGTACAAAAAAGTCTCTTGGAGCAATATCCCAAATCCAACAGGAAGTCAGCCATTTTGAAATTAATGTGTGATTTTGGCGACAATTTCCCTTCTTTTCATTGACCGTTCTTTGACGAACTCCTCCAAGGGATTTCATCATATTGACCCAATCTCCAGTGTGTGGAATCTAAAGACCTTTGTGATGTTAAATTGCGAAGCTTTTTACGTTCAGGGAAACGGGGTGGTCATGGCGGCACGTGGAGTTTCAATCACTCGCCAAAAAGCAGCAATCTGCTGTCACTCAAAAATACAATGTCCAATCTCTCCCAAAGGTCGCAGGCGTGATGAGATTCGAGCACAAAAATATTTGTTATGCCATTTGTCAGTAATGGTTAGAGTGCCACCTAGTGGGATGACTATAATCATGACTGAATGAGATGAAATTTTAGCTGGTGGTTAAATGCATGAATTCCATCAATGTGACATGAGATCGGATGTGCTGGTTGTAGGTGTTGGGCGTGGCTCGACATGCCGGGGTGCGAGGGCCCTCATAACGCTGCTTGCAGCTTTAATTATTAGGGCCCGAGCACCGAGAGTGCGAAGGCCCTATTGTATCTGCTCCGTTTCTTATTATTAGGGCCCGAGCACCGAGAGTGCGAAGGCCCTATTGTATCTGCTCCGTTTCTTATTATTATTATTATTATTATTATTATTATTATTATTATTATTATTATTATTATTATTCAGGCAAAACAAGGGCCTTTTTGAGGGCCTAAACATGCTCAAAAACTCATGAAATTTTGCAGACATGCCAGGACTGGTGAAAAATTTTGTATTTTAATGGTTTTACACATGAGCACTGGGAAATGGCTCTGTAGCGCCACCTATGCCTTGTTAAATGCAGCCCTACGAACACATCGTTTGAGCTACATGTATGAAATTAGGCACACATGTGTATCATGCCAAGACGAACAAAAAAGTCAGTGGGACCATTGACGCAAACCCAACAGGAAGTCCGCAATTTAGAGGTGAACGTGACATTTTGGGTCTAATTTTGCCATTTCCATGCCTCGAACTTTTTCGAACTCCTCCTTGGGATTTGGTCATATAAGCTTCATCTTTGGTCAGTGTCAACTACACACCTGGGCGATGTTAAATTGCGGAGCTTTTGAGTTTTCGGGATACGGTGAGGCCGTGGCGCCACGGCGAATTTCGATGACTCGCCATGAAAATCTTATTGTCTCTCATTTTGTCATACATGGTCCGACGTAGACCAAAGAGCACACATGTGATAAGGCTCCACCCCTGAACATATTTCAACTGCCATATTTGACACCAGGGAGAGCACCACCTAGTGGGAACAGGAAATGTCATGTTTTACACTTTGGTGTACAGTATTGTTATGGGTGACATTTGCAGCCTCAAATTTCTCCAGGAAAGCCTTAAGGAGTTGGTCTTGGGTTATAGTGAAAAGTGTGAGTTTTCACAAAAGGGTGTGACCCCAGCAGCATGGCGAACATTGATGTCTCGCCATGAAGAAACAAATTAGTGTAACTCAATGAAATCCAATCTGATCCGTACTAGACTTTACAGGCATGATGTCAGACCCGCCCTGAACAGATTGATGTGCCCATTGTCAGGAATACCTAGAGCGCCACCTAGTGGCACCAGGAAATGTCATGTCTTACATTTTGTTGTACTGATTGTCACAGGTTCATCGTGGCCACCTGAAAAGCGGTGAATATCACCATCAGTCCCTCGTGATGCTTCAGTGAGAAAATTGTGACTTTAAACTAAACGGCGCACCCTGGTGGCAACGCAGTTCACCATCAAAGTTGAAGTGGATTTTGAGGGGCTTGGAAAGTTTAAAAAGTCTTGAAATTTGGCGCACACCTCCAATGTGATGAGGGCTATCTTATTATGTGGTCATTTTCACTGAATACCGCAAAATGGCTCCAGAGCGCCCCCTACAAAATTTCAAAACAACAGCCCCTGCTCTGTGGTTTATGTATGAGTCTGAAACCTGGTAAGCTTATAGGAGATATCAAGATGTACAAAAAAGTCTCTTGGAGCAATATCCCAAATCCAACAGGAAGTCAGCGATTTTAAAATGAATGTGTAATTTTGGCGACATTTTCCCTTCTTTTCAGGCCCCGTTCTTTGACGAACTCCTCCAAGGGATTTCATCATATTGACCCAATCTCCAGTGTGTGGAATCTAAAGACCTTTGTGATGTTAAATTGCGAAGCTTTTTACGTTCAGGGAAACGGGGTGGTCATGGCGGCACGTGGAGTTTCAATCACTCGCCAAAAAGCAGTAATCTGCTGTCACTCAAAAACACAATGTTCAATCTTTCCCAAAGGTCGCAGGTGTGATGAGACCAGAGCTCGGAAATGTTTGTTATGCCATTTGTCATTAATGGTTAGAGCGCCACCTAGTGGTACGACTATAATCATGACTGAATGAGATGAAATGTTAGCTGGTGGTTAAATGCATGAATTTCATCAATGTGACATCAGATCGGACGTGCTTGTTTTAGGTGTTGGGCGTGGCTCGACGCGCTGGGGGTGCGAGGGCCCTCATAACGCTGCTTGCAGCTTTAATTATTATTATTATTATTATTCAGGCAAAACAAGGGCCTTTTTGAGGGCCTGAACATGCTCAAAAACTCATGAAATTTTGCACACATGCCAGGTCTGGTGAAAAATTTTGTATTTTATTGGTTTTACACATGAGCACTTGGAAATGGCTCTGTAGCGCCACCTATGTGTTGTTAAATGCAGCCCTATGAACACATCGTTGGAGCTACATATATGAAATTTGGCACACATGTGTATCATGCCAAGACGAACAAAAAAGCCTGTGGGCCCATTGATGCAAACCCAACAGGAAGTCTGCCATTTTGGATTGAAGGTGACATTTTGGCTCTAATTTTGCCATTTCCATGCCTCGAACTTTTTCGAACTCCTCCTTGGGATTTGGTTGTATAAGCTTCATATTTGGTCAGTGTCAACTACACACCTGGGCCATGTTAAATTGCGGAGCTTTTGAGTTTTCGCGATACGGTGAGGCCGTGGCGCCACGGCGAATTTCGATGACTCGCCATGAAAATCTTAATGCTTCTCATTCTGTCATACATGGTCCGACGTGGACCAAAGAGCACACATATGATAAGGCTCCACCCCTGAACATATTTCAACTGCCACATTTGACCTCAGGGACAGCGCCACCTAGTGGGAAGAGGAAATGTCATGTTTTACACTTTGGTGTACAGTATTGTGATCGGTGACATCTGCAGCCTCAAATTTCTCCAGGAAAGCCTTAAGGAGTTGGTCTTGGGTTACAGTGAAAACTGTGAGTTTTCGCGAAAGGGGGTAACCCCAACAGCATGGCGAACATTGATGTCTCGCCATGAAGAAACAAATTAGTGTAACTCAATGAAATCCAATCTGATCAGAACCAGACTTTACAGGCATGATGTCAGACCCGCCCTGAACAGATTGATGTGCCCATTGTCAGGAATACGTAGAGCGCCACCTAGTGGCCCAGGAAATGTCATGTCTTTCATTTTGTTGTACTGATTTTCACAGGTTCATCGTGGCCACCTGAAAAGCGGTGAATATCACCATCAGTCCCTCGTGATGCTTCAGTGAGAAAATTGTGACTTTAAACTGAACGGCGCACCCTGGTGGTAACCCAGTTCACCATGGCCATTGAAGTGGCTTTTGAGGGGCTTGGAAAGTGTGAAAAGTCTTAAAATTTGCCGCACACCTCCAATGTGATGAGGGCTTTGTTGTTTTGTGATCACTTTCCTTGAATAGCGCAAAATGGCTCCAGAGCGCCCCCTACAAAATTTCAAAACAACAGCCCCTGCTCTGTGTTTTATCTATGAGTCTGAAACCTGGTGAGCTTATGGGAGATGTCAAGATGTACAAAAAAGTCTCTTGGAGCAATATCCCAAATCCAACAGGAAGTCAGCCATTTTAAAATGAATGTGTAATTTTGTCGACATTTTCACCTCTTTTCAGGCACCGTTCTTTGACGAACTCCTCCAAGGGATTTCATCACATTGGCGCGATCTCCTGTGTGTGGAATCTAAAGACCTTTGTGATGTTAAATTGCGAAGCTTTTTACGTTCAGGGAAACGGGGTGGTCATGGCGGTACATGGAGTTTCAATCACTCGCCAAAAAGCAGTAATCTGCTGTCAGTCAAAAACACAATGTCCAATCTCTCCCAAAGGTCGCAAGCGTGATGAGACTCGAGCTCGGAAATGTTTGTTATGCCATTTGTCAGTAATGGTTAGAGTGCCACCTAGTGGGATGACTATAATAATGGTTGAATGAGATGAAATTTTAGCTGGTGGTTAAATGCATGAATTCCATCAATGTGACATCAGATCGGAAGCGCTGGTTTTAGGTGTTGGGCTTGGCTCGACGTGCTGGGGTGCGAGGGCCCTCATATCGCTGCTTGCAGGTTTAATTATTATTATTAGGGCCCGAGCACCGAGAGTGCGAAGGCCCTATTGTATCTGCTCCGTTTCTTCTTCTTCTTCTTCTTCTTATTATTATTATTATTATTATTATTATTATTATTATTCAGGCAAAACAAGGGCCTTTTTGAGGGCCTAAACATGCTCAAAAACTCATGAAATTTTGCACACATGCCAGGTCTGGTGAAAAATTTTGTATTTTAATGGTTTTACACATGAGCACTGGGAAATGGCTTTGTAGCGCCACCTATGTGTTGTTAAATGCAGCCCTACGAACACATCGTTGGAGCTACATGTATGAAATTTGGCACACATGTGTATCATGCCAAGACGAACAAAAAAGTCTGTGGGCCCATTGACGCAAACCCAACAGGAAGTCCGCAATTTAGAGGTGAAGGTGACATTTTGACTCTAATTTTGCCATTTCCATGCCTCGAACTTTTTCGAACTCCTCCTTGGGATTTGGTCGTATAAGCTTCATATTTGGTCAGTGTCAACTACACACCTGGGCCATGTTAAATTGCGGAGCTTTTGAGTTTTCGCGATACGGTGAGGCCGTGGCGCCACGGCGAATTTCGATGACTCGCCATGAAAATCTTAATGCTTCTCATTCTGTCATACATGGTCCGACGTGGACCAAAGAGCACACATATGATAAGGCTCCACCCCTGAACATATTTCAACTGCCACATTTGACCTCAGGGACAGCGCCACCTAGTGGGAAGAGGAAATGTCATGTTTTACACTTTGGGGTACAGTATTGTGATCGGTGACATCTGCAGCCTCAAATTTCTCCAGGAAAGCCTTAAGGAGTTGGTCTTGGGTTACAGTGAAAACTGTGAGTTTTCGCGAAAGGGGGTAACCCCAGCAGCATGGCGAACATTGATGTCTCGCCATGAAGAAACAAATTAGTGTAACTCAATGAAATCCAATCTGATCAGAACCAGACTTTACAGGCATGATGTCAGACCCGCCCTGAACAGATTGATGTGCCCATTGTCAGGAATACGTAGAGCGCCACCTAGTGGCCCAGGAAATGTCATGTCTTTCATTTTGTTGTACTGATTTTCACAGGTTCATCGTGGCCACCTGAAAAGCGGTGAATATCACCATCAGTCCCTCGTGATGCTTCAGTGAGAAAATTGTGACTTTAAACTGAACGGCGCACCCTGGTGGCAACGCAGTTCACCATGAACAATGAAGTGGCTTTTGAGGGGCTTGGAAAGTTTAAAAAGTCCTGAAATTTGGCGTACACCTCCAATGTGATGAGGGCTTTCAGGTTCTCTCATCACGTTCATTGAATAGCGCAAAATGGCTCCACAGCGCCCCCTACAATATTTCAAAACATCAGCCCTCGCTCTGTGTTTCATCTATGAGTCTGAAACCTGGTAAGCTTATGGAAGATATCAAGATGTACAAAAAAGTCTCTTGGAGCAATATCCCAAATCCAACAGGAAGTCAGCCATTTTAAAATTAATGTGTAATTTTGGCGACATTTTTACCTCTTTTAAGGCACCGTTCTTTGACGAACTCCTCCAAGGGATTTCATCATATTGCCGCAATCTCCAGTGTGTGGAATCTAAAGACCTTTGTGATGTTAAATTGCGAAGCTTTTTACGTTCAGGGAAACGGGGTGGTCATGGCGGCACGTGGAGTTTCAATCACTCGCCAAAAAGCAGTAATCTGCTATCACTCAAAAACACAATGTCCAATCTCTCCCAAAGGTCGCAGGCGTGATGAGACTCGAGCTCGGAAATGTTTGTTATGCCATTTGTCAGTAATGGTTAGAGCGCGACCTAGTGGGACGACTATAATAATGGTTGAATTAGATGAAATGTTAGCTGGTGGTTAAATGCATGAATTCCATCAATGTGACATCAGATCGGACGCACTGGTTTTAGGTGTTGGGCTTGGCTCGACGTGCTGGGGTGCGAGGGCCCTCATATCGCTGCTTGCAGCTTTAATTATTATTATTATTATTACGGCAAATGAATCGGCCTTTTGAGGGCCTAAACATGCTCAAAAACTCATGAAATTTTGCACACGCGTCAGGTCTGGTGAAAATTTACGTATTTTAATGTCCGTAGACATGTCCAGGGAAAATTGGCTCAGTAGCGCCACCTAGAAAAATGAAAAACGCGAGCCCCCGAGATGGGTATGACCTACATGTATGAAAGTTGGCACACATATCTAACGTTAGGAGACGCACAAAAAAGTCTATTATGGCCATGTCCTAAACCCAACAGGAAGTCCGCCATTTGGAAGTGAACGTGACATTTTGGCTCTAATTTTGCCATTTCCATGCCTCGAACTTTTTCGAACTCCTCCTTGGGATTTGGTCGTATAAGCTTCATCTTTGGTCAGTGTCAACTACACACCTGGGCCATGTTAAATTGCGGAGCTTTTGAGTTTTCACGATACTGTGAGGCCGTGGCGCCACGGCGAATTCCGATGACTCGCCATGAAAATCTTAGTGCCTCTCATTCTGTCATACATTGTCCGATCTGGACCAAAGAGCACACATATGATAAGGCTCCAGCGTTGAACAAATTTCAACTGCTATATTTGACACCAAGGAGAGCGCCACCTAGTGGGAACAGGAAATGTCATGTTTTACACTTTGGGGTACAGTATTGTGATGGGTGACATCTGCAGCCTCAAATTTCTCCAGGAAAGCCTTAAGGAGTTGGTCTTGGGTTACAGTGAAAACTGTGACTTTTCGCGAAAGGGTGTGACCCCAGCAGCATGGCGAACAATGATGTCTCGCCATGAAGAAACAAATTAGTATAACTCAATGAAATCCAGTCTGATCAGTACCAGCCTTTACAGGCATGATGTCAGACCCGCTCTGAACAGATTGATGTGCCTATTGTCAGGAATACCTAGAGCGCCACCTAGTGGCAACAGAAATGTCATGTCTTATATTTTGTTGCACTGATTTTCACAGGTTCATCGTGGCCACTTCAAAAGCGGTGAATATCACCATCAGTCCCTCTTGATGCTTCAGTGAGAAAATTGTGACTTTAAACTGAACGGCGCACCCTGGTGGCAACGCGGTTCACCATGAACAATGAAGTGGCTTTTGAGGGGCTTGGAAAGTTTAAAATGTCGTGAAATTTGACGCACCCCTCCAATGTGATGAGCGCGTTCTTGTTATTTTACCATTTTCATTGAATAGCGCAAAATGGCTCCACAGCGCCCCCTACAAAATTTCAAAACAACAGCCCCTGCTCTGTGTTTTATGTATGAGTCTGAAACCTGGTAAGCTTATGGGAGATATCAAGATGTACAAAAAAGTCTCTTGGAGCAATATCCCAAATCCAACAGGAAGTCAGCCATTTTGAAATTAATGTCTAATTTTGGCGACATTTTCCCCTCTTTTCAGGCCTCATACTTTGACGAACTCCTCCAAGGGGTTTCATTAGATTTACGCGATCTCCAGTGCGTGGAATCCAAAGACCTTTGTGATGTTAAATTGCGAAGCTTTTTACGTTCAGGGAAAAGGGGTGGTCATGGCGGCACGTGGAGTTTCAATCGCTCGCCAAAAAGCAGTAATCTGCTGTCACTCAAAAACACAATGTCCAATCTCTCCCAAAGGTCGCAGGCGTGATGAGACTCGACCTCGGAAATGTTTGTTATGCCATTTGCCATTAATGGTTAGAGCGCCACCTAGTGGGACGACTATAATAATGGTTGAATTAGATGAAATGTTAGCTGGTGGTTAAATGCATGAATTCCATCAATGTGACATCAGATCGGACGCACTGGTTTTAAGTGTTGGGCTTGGCTCGACGTGCTGGGGTGCGAGGGCCCTCATATCGCTGCTTGCAGCTTTAATTTATATAATGTATTTCCCACTTTGATGCACTAAACACCAGATTCAGTTTTTTGGTAAAGCAGAACACTCCTGCTTCCTGTCAACTGATGCTTTAATTAAATCCACAATGAAAGAGTTTCCATGTTAAATAAATCTGAACTAAATACAACTAATGACTGAATGTGTCTGAAATGCTGATTTTCAGTCAAACATTACAACAACAGGGTCACCTAATTTGATTTATTTCACTTCATAGAAACATTTTGTGATGCTCAATAATCGAATAGACCAGTTAAAGAATAACATTGAAAAACTTTATTAGAGGTAGAATCCTTTGTGATTCACTGAAACACTGAGACTCTGAAAGTGACATTTAAAATTCAAAATTTAAAACCTGATTATAAAACATCAGAAGATCCAAAAATCTCTCAAAGTATAAGTGACATCTGCTGCTAATTAAAGTAAAAATAAAAAAAAAACATGAGAAAGAACATTTTCAATCAGATCAATCTAGTGTAGTTACACTGATATCTGACTGAAATGAAGATCCTGCTGAAGTAAACATGTTATAATTTTATCTGTTTAAACATCTGTAACCTGCTGATGTGATACAGTTTCATAACTTTTATGTAATTTCTTAATATTTAAAGAACTTTAAAGCTCACACATGTTACAATAAAATGTTATTTAACGGAAAGCAAGATGCTGATAATCAGGAAAATTTAGATCTTTTAGTTGTAAAGTTGGTCTTGCTGATGTGACACAAGTTTAATCATTAATCCTTCTTGAAGTGTCACAGCTTTACTGAACACACTAACATCTTTCAGTATCCTGCTCCGTTTGCACACTATGTGTACGCTTATTTAAATAACTGTACAGTACTCTGCTCTGGTAACTATTGTCCATGATGTAAATATGTAAAAATTGTGCTTCTGTTCTGTGTCCTGTTCTGTTTGTATATGTGTGTTTTTGCTGCTGATACAACCAAATTTCCCCTTGTGGGACAATTAAAGGATTATTCTATTCTATTCTATTCTAACTTTGGGAAGCAAATAAATAAGCATCATTCACATTTTGACACGATCAAACTATTTGTATGAACAACATTGCATGCATTTAAAAGGAACAAGAATATGAAAAGCAAAAATTTTCATACAGAAGGCAAATTAGGCATTGGTGACTTGCAAGATTTCTATATGAAAAAGTTGCTTTTCCATATAGAAACAAACATTTTAACACCCTTCACAATCAAATCTCAGTCTGACAGATTTTGATATCAGAAGTTTTGGCGTCTCCTGCCTTTCCAACACTGAAATATGGGAAGAGTTTCTCAGTGAAGGTGTCTCTGTGAGTGTAGATGTGAGTCATGTCTTCAGGGTCATAGAAGGACACCTCCCCCCTGTCATAGTCCAGCTGGACTCTGATCCTCTGGAGACTCTTCTTCACTGTCACAGTTTGACCAGCACCATCAATGTATTTTCCATTTTTATGCAATAAACACCAGGTTCCATATTTTGGTGAAACAAAAAGCTCTCCTTTCTTGTCAACTGACTCTTTACTTAACCCCACATTCCAGGTCGGATGGTTTCCCACCTCCACCTCCCAGCTGTGTTTCCCGGACCTGAAACCCTCGGAGCCAAGAATATTAGCATATTTTGTGTTTCTCTCTGGATTATCAGGAAGCTGCTGCCATGTGTCTCCATGTCTCACACTGGTCAGATCATCAGACAGATAGAGATAGGGGTTTGCAGTGTTTGGGTCCAGAATGACAGGACTGAAGTGGACCTTCTCCTTCATCTTCTCCCACACTCTGAAGGACAGGTTGCCCAGGTGTTTGGCCACATCTATCAGTGCTCCTGAGACCAGCTGTGGATCTGACACTGAGCTCTGGGCTCTGGCTCTGCTCTGAGTGTCTTTATAACTGCTGAGGAATGGCACGCTGTGTTTCTGCAGCTCTTCTTCAACAGCAGAGATGCTGTCTGACAGAGAGGAGATCTGCTCCTCAATCATCTTCATCTCTCTGCTGATAGTCCTCCCCTTCTGCTCCTCTTCCTCCCTCAGAACTGCCAGTCTGGACTCCTCTTCCTCTTTCAGGAACTGGTGGAGCTTGTTGAACTCTGCTCTGATCTGCCTCTCTGTGGACAACAGCTGCTTCTTGGAGTACTGAATCACTTCATTGTATGTTTTCACCAATTGTTTGTATTTGTTCCTCTTGTCCTGCAGAGACTTTAAGTCAGATTTTAGATGTTTCTTTAGGACACTGACTGCTTCTTCTACAGGAACCACTTTGTGACTCTGCTGGTGAGGAAAGTCACACACAGGACACACAGCTCTCTGCTCGTCCACACAGAACAGTTTTGGCTCTTCTTCATGTTTTCTGCACACCACTGTTAATTTTTTCTCTTGCTTTTCTGTCTCAGTAAGTCCAGATTTTCTTCTTACCTCAAAGGAATCAGCCAGTTCCTTCAGAGCAAAGTTCACTCTAGGATCTCCTTTAGAGGATTTTCTTTTACAAATGGGACAGTTTGTGTTTTTTGCTTGTTCCCAGAATTGTTGCAGGCAGTTTAAACAGAAGTTGTGGTTGCAGATCAGAGTTACAGGATCTTTGAAAGTCTCTGAACACACATGGCAGCTCAGGTAGCTTTCAAGAAATGTGTCTTTCTCAGACATTTTCTCTGTTTTCAAATTTCTCTTCAAGAAAAAGAAAACTCACCAAATTGTATTTCTTTCAGCTTCTCCCTTTCAGTCCTCCAAGTAAAAGTTATAGTACTCCATTCCTGTGTCTCAGCTTCAGCAATGTTCAGTGAGATTCATAATCTGCAGTGAATTTCATCTACGTCTTTCACTAGTTAAATTTTAATTCCTAACACTCTGCTATTTACTTTTATAACCTTTAGTCATTATAGGATGTCACCTGAAACCCGTATAGTGTTACCTTTAGACTTTGAAGTTTATGGTAGACTATAATGTGATGACCTGATCAGTGTGAGAACTGTAGAAAATGTCCTTTTTCATGGTAAATGGACTTTTTCTTATATAGCGCTTATCTACTCTTCTGAGCACTCAAAGCGCTTTACACAACTTGTGCATTCACCCATTCACACCCATTCGCACAAGCACATTGTTCTAAGTGCTTTCTAAGTGGATGCATCGGAGAGCAATCTGGGGTTAGTATCTTGCTCAAGGATATTTGACATAGTGGAAGCCAGGAATCGAACCACCAACCTTCCAATCAGTAGATGACCTGCGCTACTGCCTGAGCTACAGCTACCCTACTCACAGAGTAGAAAGAAACAGTTGGAGATACTAATACAGAAAACCTGATAACATTATTAATGTTAATAGTATATTTAGTATTTTATCATCATTGATGACAGCTTTATGTGTTATAATACACTTTAATGCTCAGTGAAGTTTAGTTTTTTTTCTAAAATTATTTTTATATCATAACACATTTGTATTTATCTACACGAAATCTGCTCCTACACAAGCTGATTTTTCTTCTCTTTCTTTTCATTGGACTTTGCTTTACAGCTTTTAATATCCAGCTCATTTACATTTGACTGTCACACGATGCAATGTCATACTCACAAACTCTTTCTTCAGGCAAAGTTACTCAAATTCCAGGATCTGGTTATTTACAATACATCCATAATCTTATACAAAGCTTTTAATAAACATCTACCTGCAAATTTACAAACTATATTTGAAATTCGAGATGGGGTTTATAATGTGAGAGGCTTCAGAGAATTCAAATTACCCAGAACTCGAACAACTCGTAAAGGTTTTTGTGTGTCTGTATGTGGTGTGAAAATCTGGAACAGTCTGAGTTTACAACTGAAACAATGTAAAAATATTCATAGATTTAAATTCCTCTACAAACAGTTGGTCTGGTCACAGTATACTCAATGATGGTTTTAGTGTGCTCTGTAATGTCTGTTCTCTTACCATTGCTGGTATGGATTCCAAAAAAAAAAAAAAAAAAGTGTGTGCGTATGTATGTACATATATGTACATGTGTGTGTAGATATATATGTATGTATGTATATGTATGTGTGTTTGTTACTATGTAATTGCCTGTTACCTGTGGTAACGCAATTTATAATTAATATATTCTGTATTCAGTTATGAAGGTTCTATTTGCTGTTTGCGAGCTGCCGTTGAGATGCTTGCATGTGCCCGGGGCTGTTAATGGGTTTGTTTGGTTTGCAACGATGGGCGTAGCTGCGGGAAGTTTATTGTTTTTTGTTGATGAGTGAGTATAGGGGTGGGATTTAATAAGTTTTCTTCGTCCCACTCCTTTTCAGGCAAATTTTGTTTTTTGTTTTGTGCACTTTATGTTCAATATATGTATTTTTTGTTGTGCCTGAAATGAACAAATAAAATAAAAAATAATAAACACTAAAGTTCCTATGAACTTTCAAATAGTTGTTTGTGCTGTTAATTTACTCAGCAGTACTTTTGCAAACGATCAACAAATCCATTATTTAATATGAGTTATTGGTTTTAACCAGACATAGATGATATATAATCTACTGTAGGTAGGCATTTTTTTAACAAAGGCAGTGCATCTTAATTGTGCTTGAAGAGCTAAAAAACTTAATTAAGGCTTTCATGAATATATCCAAACTACTCATATAGAGTTTATGTATCTAAAATATTACCTTAAACATAGTTTTTTTAAAAAGAAGAAAAAAAACTTTTAGAAAGAACAAGTAAAAATGTAGGTTTTGAACAAACTGAGCACTTGGAGCAGATTTAATTTAAAATACTTTTCTTTACATACAAAGCCCTAAATGATCAGGTCTCATGTCTTACAGACCTTTTTAGTGTTTGAAAACTATGAGGAAGTTCCTTGTTTATCACAATTCACCATGTAGCATAAAAAGTGAAAGTAAAAGCATGACAAGAAAGTGGTGTAATTAAAAAAAAAAAAGTATATATTTTTTACATATATTTCCAAAACACGATTAAGTCATGTTGGACCAGACTACTTTTGGAAAATACAAATACTTTGATCTTAGATGATACTGTTAAACAATAAGACTGGACTTAATTGAGCATTATGATGTAATACAATCATACAACTATCATTAACGATGATCGAATGGAGGCTTCCCACTAATCACTTGCTAATCGCATTTTAATCTACCATAAACTTTTAATTCAGTCTAAAGGTGGCATTATACAGGTTTCAGGTCACAGCCCATTCTGTATAAAAGTTATAAAAGTAAATAGGTCGATGTTAGCTGTTAAAAATTAACCAGGGGATGATCTGGATGAAATTTAGTGCAGATTGTGAATCATCTCATTACAGCAGGTCAGAACTCAAACATAACTGATCTTACTCGGAGGACTGAGAGGGACAAGTTGCAAGAAACCAAATCTGGTGAGTTTTTTATGAGAATTTTAAGAACAAAGAAAATGGCTGGGAAACACACTTTTATCAAAAGCCACCTGAGTTGCTATGTGTGTTCAGAGACTTTCAGAGATCCTGTAACTCTGACCTGCAACCACAGCTTCTGTTCAAGCTGCCTGAAGACATTCTGGGAAAAAACAAAGAAGAGAAATTGTCCACTTTGTAAAAGAAAAGGTTCTAAAAAATGTCCTGAAGTAAACTTCCCTCTGAAGGAGATGGCTGAATCATTCGCTGAGAGACAAAAAGCTTGGACTGTATGTGGTAAACATCAAAAAGAGTCCGAACTGTTCTGTGTGGATGAAGACAGAGCTGTGTGTCCTGTCTGTGATTTTCCTCACCAGCAGAGTCACAGATTGATTCCTGTACATGCTGCCGTTTATGTTCTGAAGGAGCAGCTGAAATCTGAAATCAAGTCTCTGCAGGACAAGAGGAACAAATATAAACAAGTAGAGGAAACATACAATGAAGTGAGGGAACACATGAAGAAGCAGCTGTTGTCCACAGAGAGGCAGATCAGAGCAGAGTTCAACAAGCTCCACCAGATCCTGAAAGAGGAAGAGGAGTCCAGACTGGCAGCTCTGAGGGAGGAAGAGGAGCAGAAGGGGAAGACTATCAGCAGAGAGATGAAGATGATTGAGGAGCAGATCTCCTCTCTGTCAGACAGCATCTCTGCTGTTGAAGAAGAGCTGCAACAACACGGCGTGCCATTCCTCAGCAGTTATAAAGACACTCAGAGCAGAGCCAGAGCCCAGAGCTCAGTGTCAGATCCACAGCTGGTCTCAGGAGCACTGATAGATGTGGCCAAACACCTGGGCAACCTGTCCTTCAGAGTGTGGGAGAAGATGAAGGAGAAGGTCCACTTCAGTCCTGTCATTCTGGACCCAAACACTGCAAACCGCTGGCTCTATCTGTCTGATGAGCTGACCAGTGTGAGACGTGGAGACACAAAGCAGCAGCTTCCTGATAATCCAGAGAGATATATTAAGCACACCAATGTCCTGGGTTCTGAGGGCTTCAGGTCCGGGAAACACAGCTGGGAGGTGGAGGTGGGAGACCATCCTCGTTGGAATGTGGGTTTGGTTAAAGAGTCAGATGACAGGAAGGGAGAGCATTCTGATTCACCAAAATATGGAATCTTCTGTTTAAGAAATCGCAGTGGAAAATACACTAATGGTGTTGGTGAAACTGTGACAGTGAGGAAGAGTCTCCAGAGGATCAGAGTCCACCTGGACTATGACAGGGGGGAGGTGTCCTTCTATGACTCTGAAGACATGACTCACATCTACAGTCACAGAGACACTTTCACTGAGAAACTTTTCCCATATTTCAGTATCGGAAACAATGAAGATACTAATACCTTTGATATCAGTGTCTGCCAGACTAAGATTTAATTGTAAAGTGATTATTTTCTAACACTCTAAAAACAACCAAAAATCATCACCACATAAAATTTTGTTGTTTTGGATTTAGTAGTAAAGTATTTTATTTATTTTTAAATGTTTTGGTTGATAGTTTTAATAAAATACAAAATATTCATGTGTAGAATCGACCTAACTATTGATGTCGATATAGCAAATGACCTTGTAATTGTGTAACAACTCAATTACAATTACATTTATTCAGTTGTATTAATAAAACCTATTTTTGAAGAGTGTATTATCCACTCTTCAAAAATAATTCTGTGGGAACTGTTTAATAATATCAGACACAATTAATTATTTGTAAGTGTGAGAAAATTGAGGACTGTTTTTTTTTCTTTTATTGTTTTTTTGTTTGTTTGTTTATAATTCTGATATTTGCTTGAAAGCAACAGCAGAGTCAACTTTTTATGAATTATTTTACTTTGTGTTGTTGCTTTCTTGACACTCATAGCAATTAAAATAGAAATCAAAGCAACCTTTTCATATGGAAATGGTTTTAAAGACTCAATAAGATTCATCTTTATTGTCTTTCTCTATTATTTTTAATTTTTTTCGTGACGTCTAGATTATTTGTCATGGTGTTCCTTTATATACTCTGACCAAAAAAATGATGTTGATCTTTTAGGTTTAAAATATTTGTTAATAAAGTAAGCTTTCTGTGTGGTCCTCTAGTGGTCAGTACATACAGCACTTCAGTTCCAAAGCAGATGGTGACAGACCTTCAACAATGGGCAACAGAATTTAGATTTAATCACAGTTAATCTTGGTAGTGTTGCAAACAGACTGTAAGTGCCAATTTGACTCCATTTTAATCCTTTGCTTTAAGACAGAAGATCAAAAAATGGAGACTGTGTACAGTAAGAAGAGCCTCAGTTGTTTTGTGTGAAGAGAGTGTTGTCTGCATTTTTAAAAAAAATAAATAAAGCCATAGGATTGGGATGTTCTTTTTATGCTTTATTTGAAAGTGTTCTACTTTATATACAAAGATGCAGTCTGTTCATTTCAACAAATCAGTGGCTCATAAATGAGCACACATAATGAGGAAGTGTAAAAGAGCCCGTCCCTGTCATGATTACACCTTTACTGAACCCAAGGAGCAAACTAAGGCAGCAAAGTAAATAATCCAAGTATTTATTTATAAGGCGCAGGATCAACAAGAGGGAAATGCATTATAGAGCTAGGTGAGGTGAGAGGTCAGGGAGGGTTTGTAAAAAGGAAACAGCGTTAGCTCTGGTTAACATAGGAGTCTGAGGCTATACTGATTATGGTGTCTGGGTGACCTTATCTTACTTGAGATCCAGAGTGCAGAAGTAAAGAGAAGATACATCAAAGGCAGGGTGGATTCCAGAACTGAAACGAGACGCACAGTGGGAAGTGGGCAGGCAGGTGTGTTTTCAGAAGGTACAGAGTTTCACGGGAGTGAGAAAGACAGAGGAGACCTCCTGATGGATAATGGTTTGCAGGTTACAAAAAACAAAACAATATTTTTGTCAACTTACAGAAATTGGTTGATAATGACCACAAGTGCAGCCATACAGCTTTTTGACGTAGTTAATTTTTCTTTTTCTCTCAGATCTGTGAAATACAATATTAAAATTTTTGTCAAAATTATACAGTTAATGGGACTCAGAAAGGTCAGAAGTGTCTTAGATTAATTTCTGAAGTGTACACTATGTAATGTTGGCTTCTCACCCTATCTCTAACGGTGCGTTCACACTGAACGCGATAGAAGCGACCAAAAAGCGCCACACGCCCCTAGCTTGTCGCTTGCACATTCACACCTCAAAGCGTGTCCAAAGCGAACTGGTCGTGCTGCAATTTTCACGCGCGTGAAGCGGAAATGTGGGAGGAAGTAGTGCCAGACGGTATGTTTGCAAGATGGCAGCTGTCGATCTAGCGTTTGAAGAGAGAGTCTCCCTTCTCTATTTACTGTGGATAGCAGAGCAGCGGCGTAAAGGTGGTCCTCGCCGTACCTGGGTCCATCAGGTCCTCCAGAGGCGTGAGCAGTTTGGTGAGTTTCACCACTTGCTCCAGGAGCTGCGTCTCGATGACGGCCGCTTTCAGCGGTACCACCGTCTGTCCCTCGCCCAGTTTGAGGAGCTGCTGTCCCGTGTCGGACCAAGCATCGCCTGCCTAAACACCAACTACAGGCGCTCAATCCCAACTGCAGAGCACCTGTCCATCTGTCTGCAGTTAGTAAAAGTTTATAATATGTGAGCGGTGCGGCACATGCTGTGGTGGAGCCATCAGGCCTGGGTGTCCAGGTGAGGAAGCTGTTCATGGCTCACTTCTCGACAGAGAGAGCGGGGTCTTTTCAGTCACAACGGCTCTTTTAAGAGCCACCCACAAACCTCTTAAGAGCTTTCCTGTCTAAATAGTTTAACCTCTTTATAATGTTTATTCTTTTTATTCCTGTCTCTGTATAGAAAACAGCTGGTGTCATGTAGCTCTGGGTGATTAGCCACGGTTTTTATCAGTATCCATGTCCTGCTGATGCTGTGACTCCATTCACTCAGTCACAGCATCACTGACACCCGTCACCTGATTGGTTGTCGTGGCGCAACTTGATGCTGGAGTTCAGATTTTTCCAACTTGAGCGGCAGATGCAATAAGCGCGAATGCACAAAATGCACCACATAAAATGCAGCGCGTATTTTACTTCGCGCTTCAAACGCATCAGTCGCGCTAATTGTTCATGCGAATCAGGCAGAAAAGCGTTTTTGTGACGCCAATTTGCTTCTGAAGTTTCACAGGACCCCCAGTCGCGCTTCATCGCGCTCCCTCCATTGACTTTACATGTAAACCTGAAGCTCTGGTCGCTTCTATCGCGTTCGGTGTGTATGCACCGTAAGGGAGAGGCCAACCACCCTTCGGAGGAAGCCCATCCATCCATCTTCTTCCGCTTTATCCGGGGCCGGGTCGCGGGGGCAGCAGCCTAAGCAGAGAAGCCCAGACCTCTCTCTCCCCAGCCACCTCCTCCAGCTTATCCGGGGGAACAACAAGGCGTTCCCAGGCCAGCCGAGAGATATAATCTCTCCAGCATGTCCTGGGTCTGCCCCGGGGCCTCCTCCCAGTGGGACATGCCCAGAACACCTCACCCAGGAGGCGCCCAGGAGGCATCCTTGTCAGATGCCCGAACCACCTCAGCTGGCTCCTTTCGATGTGGAGGAGCAGCGGCTCTACTCTGAGCCCCTCCCGGATGGCTGAACTTCTCACCTTATCTCTAAGGGAGAGGCCAGCCACCCTTCGGAGGAAGCTCATTTCCGCCGCTTGTATCCGTGATCTCGTTCTCTGCGTTCCATGGTGTTCTGTTCCTCTGTCTGCGTCTCTCTGCCCCGCACCCCGTTTCTTATGTTCTCAGGTTTGTCATTTAGTTTTCCCAGTTTAGGTTTTTCCAGTCATTTGTCATTCCTCACTGCCTGTTCCGTCATTACTTGTAAATAAACGTCACTTGCATTATCAGTCAACTGCCTGCATTTTGGGTCCTTTTCCTTCCAACACCACACGGCTCGCCTCGACAGCCGTGACAGTACGAACCGGCCACTATGGACCCAGCGGCATTCAACCCATCCGAGGAGCTCCGAGAGGATGGAGGATGTGTGGCCTGCACCACCGGATGTGGAGTTACCTGGCCCGTTGGAGCTGACTTCGAGCAGGAAGCGACGACTGCGCTGCCGGCGCGTCACCCCACAGCCGGATGTTGGGACTTCAGATATGCCGGCTGTGGTGAGTGGAAAAGACGCTTTTTCTGTTTCCTCGGACTTAGTGACAGTTTATTCAGGGGCCGTTTTCTGTGCAGCCAATGAGGATAATGGTGTTTTCCCTGGCTCACCTACAATGGCTGATAATAAGAATGTGATTTCTGAGACCTTAGCCGCCCTGCCTGAAGCTCAGTTAGCCGCCCGGCCTGAAGCTTAGTTAGCCGTCCGGCCTCAAGATCAGTTAGCCGCCCGGCCTCAAGCTTAGTTAGCCGCCCGGCCTCAAGCTCAGTCTCCAACTCCACCACCGTTGTCATTTCAACCTTTACTTCAGTTGCCCTCAGTTCAGCCTCCTGTTCAGCAGCCACTCGCCCTGTGTCCTGTGTCACCTGCTCCTCCAGTACAACAAGCTAAATCAATTCAATCCGAAGGGAATTGTTTTTCATCCGTCCATTCTAAGCAGAGAGACAAACCAATAAATAATGTAATCGTTCCTCAAAAGCTGGCCCGTTTTGAGACAGTTACTCTCTCCAGGGCCTCCCCAGAGTCTGAGTTTCAACCCACAGTCGATTCTGGACCCCTGGAGGCTAAGAAGTCAGCCGAGGACTTAGAGCTGGGCGATAAAACGATAACGATATTTATTGCGAAATAACTTCTTCTCGATAGAAAAATGAAACTATTGCGATAGACCTCATCTCTCTCTCTTCCTCTCTTAAAAAAAACAAAACAAAAAACCAACCAATCCAAATTAAGTAGCGCAGAGCCGAACCACGTCACGTGACTTGTTACGTACAGCACAAGTGCCAAGCCGCACGTGCGTATTTGTTTGGAAGCAGCCGACCGGGTAATGGAGAAAATGAGTGTGCCAACTACAGAAACATCAACCGAGAGCTTGGGTGACCAGGTTACCGAAGGGAAAACAGATGACAGTTCGAATGCCGAAGAGATTGTCGAAAAGAAGGGCCAGAAAAGTTCCGTAGTGTGGAGGTATTTCGGATATTTGAAGTCTGATAAAAAACAAGGTAGCGCGCACTGTAAATTGTGCCGAAAGCATGTCCCCACAAAGTCTGGAAATACAACAAACCTTTTTCATCACCTGAAGCAGTGCCACCCACTGGAGCACGCTCAATCTCTGACTGAAAGCGCTAATTTATCATCGAAAACAACCAGGGGAATCCCTGCGAAGCAGCAACAGTCAATTGAGTCGGCTTTCTCCAGCGTTTTACCATATGACAAAAAAGCCAAGAGACATAGCGACATAACAAATGCCATAGCTTACTGTCTTGCTAAAGACATGCTACCAATAAACACGGTCGAAAATGAAGGATTCAAGCAGCTAATTATGGTAATGGATCCTCGTTACCAACTCCCTGGACGTAAACATTTCTCTCAGACAGCGTTTCCAAAGCTATATAGTGAGTGCCGTGAGGCTGTTGAGAAGGAGCTACAAACTGTGTCGTTCTTCACTACTACATCCGACATGTGGTCAAGTCGCACGTCAGAACCTTACCTTAGCCTTACTGTCCACTATATCGACCAAGACTGGAATCTGAAAAGCAAATGTCTTCAAACTGCCTACCTTCCCGACGACCATACGGGTGAAGTAATTGCATTAGGACTGTCAGAAGCGCTTGCATCCTGGGGACTGAGTGAAGACAAACAAGCCTGCATCACAACCGATAGTGGGACAAATATAGTGAAGGCCACATCCCTGAACAACTGGACCCGGCTGCAGTGCTTCGGACATCGACTTCACTCAGCTATCGGTAAGTTGGGGAGCAGAATAAAATTAAAAATGCCCCTTTAATTGTGTTTTTGAGCCCATGTAAATATATTAAAAGCTAGAGATCTAAATCACTTCCATTGTTATTGTTAAAAAATAAACATCAGAAAGAATATTCTTCATGTCAGCCTATTTATTTGAGGTAATAGTTGCTGTTGGCTTGCATAATAGGCAAATATTCAGTCACTCCTCAGTGTAAATCAAGTTGACAAAATATGCCAAATAAAATTTAGAATTTTTGGGTTCTATCAGGATCCCAATTGGCTAATAAAGAACCTCAGCTCTTTTTACTATAAAGAACATTAAATCATGATTCCACCCAATGGGGCAATTCAAGACAAAAAGAACAAGTGATGAAAATAGCAAATATAACAATGATGTTGATAACACCAGCCTCTGTCACGTTTTTAAATATAAGAAAAAGAATTTTGATCAGTCTGTCAGCTTTAGAAAAGTACAATCAAAAAAGTACAATCATAGCAAGTAAGTGGGTTTTCAGGGCTGTGAATTTTATTTGTGACTGAAAAAAAAATCAAAGATCTTAAATTAATTTCTGAGGTTAATATGTGCTATTATTTACCTTTTTATCCACAGAAAAAGCCGGCAAAGACAAGAGGGTGGAGCGAGCTGTGGCCATGTGTAAGAGAGTGGTGGCCGCCTTCAGTTTCTCTTGGAAGAAGAAAAGGGAATTGGCTGCTGCTCAGGAGGAGCTTCACCTACCCCAGCACAAGTTAGTGACAGAGTCACCCACCAGGTGGGGCTCACGCCAAAAAATGGTTGGGAGGGTTCTGGAGCAACATAAAGCTATCTCTCAGGTCATCAGTGCAGATAAGAAGAACAGGCACTTGGTTCCCTCCTGGCAAGATCTAGATGTTCTGGAGTCTGTGCATGTGGCCCTGAACCCACTACTGGAATTCACAGATTCACTTTCTGGAGAGTGTTACGTGAGTGTGTCCTACCTCAAGCCGATGCTTCACCTTTTCAGAACACAGATTCTGAAACCATCTGAGGATGAAACACAACTTACAAAAGACCTTAAGATGACAGTCATGGCATACCTTGATGAAAAGTACAATGACCAGATTACAAATGAACTGCTTGATGTTGCAACCCTGGTAGATCTGCGCTTCAAAGTACAATACATTAATGCAGAACATGTTGATGCCATCAAAATGAGAGCAATGTGTCTGAGATGTTGGGGCAAATTGAGCACCCGTCCACTTCAGCAGGAACGGAGGAAACAGAAGATGGTGGAGCTGCTGCAGTAGTACCAACCCAGAAGAAACAGAGAAAGTCACTGGGCAGTTTCTTTAAGAAATCCCACCCCACCAGCACAGGGCTCACTGAGAAAGAGACAGTTGAAAAGGAGCTTGAAAAGTACTTGCTGGCACCTGATGCAGACAGTGAAATGGACCCACTTGAGTGGTGGAAAATCAACCACAGAAGCTTCCCAAGAGTTAGCTGCCTGGCAAAGCGCTACCTGTGCATCCCTGCAACCAGCAGCCCCTCTGAGAGGGTATTTAGTACAGGGGGTAATATTGTGACTTGCCACAGGGCCGCTTTAAAGCCTGAAGCAGTGGATAGACTTGTCTTCCTGTCCCACAACCTGTAGGCTTTTGTCAGACTAAAGCTTTTTATATATATATACATATATATAGTTGCACCAAGAATTTAATGTTCTGTTAGCATCTTTATTTTAAAACTGTTTGAAAAGCTAAGTTAATTTCCTTTTAGTTCTCAGTTTATTTGATATTGACATCTGCCCTGTTGTTGTGAAGTTATTATGGGAAATAAATATTTAAATCAAAACAAGCTGCTGATTATTTCACATTTTACTTGTGAGCAACAGCACATTTAAATCTACAAATATAGTTATTTGGCTTATATCGTGATATATATCGTCATCGCCTGAAATGAAAAAAACATATCGTGATATGAAAAAATCTTATATCGCCCAGCTCTACGAGGACTGCACCCTACTGTTGTTTCCTGACCCAAACCAATGTGCTGCTCAACGCCAGTCAGCATCAACCCTGCCAGAAGACCGCGCACCTGCTGGTTCTGTTTTGTCCCTGCCAGAGGTCTGCGCACCTG
This sequence comes from Pelmatolapia mariae, assembly GCF_036321145.2. Taxonomy (NCBI): domain Eukaryota; kingdom Metazoa; phylum Chordata; class Actinopteri; order Cichliformes; family Cichlidae; genus Pelmatolapia; species Pelmatolapia mariae. The sequence goes on along the minus strand of NC_086237.1, from coordinate 36,738,838 downwards.
CTGGTTCTGTTTTGTCCCTGCCAGAGGCCCGCGTGCCTGCTGGTTCGGTTCTGTGTCTGCCAGAGGCTACCGTGCCTGCTGGTCCTGTGCGTGTCTCTGTTGGAGGTTCCGAGGGCCCGTTCAGCAGTCTGCCTCGGCTGGAGGGTCCGAGGGGCCCGTTCAGCCATCATCAGCGCCTGCAGCCTTCGCTGGGGGGTCCGAGGAGCCCATCCAGCCATCACCAGTGCCTGCAGCCTTTGCTGGAGGGTCCGAGGAGCCTGTCCAGCCATCACCAGCGCCTGCAGCCTTCGCTGGGGGGTCCGAGGAGCCCGTCCAGCCATCACCAGCGCCTGCAGCCTTCGCTTGGGGGTCCGAGGAGCCCGTCCAGCCATCACCAGCGCCTGCAGCCTTTGCTGGGGGGTCCGAGGAGCCCGTCCAGCCATCACCAGCGCCTGCAGTTTTCGCTGGGGGGTCCGAGGAGTCCGTCCAGCCATCACCGTCGCCTGCAGCCTTAACTGGGGGGTCCGAGGAGCCCGTCCAGCCATCACCGTCACCTGCAGCGCCACCACCTGCGGCTTCTACACCGTTGCCTATTGTTTCTACATCCTCATCTGACCCAGCCTCCGTGTCTTCATCCTTGCCTGCAGCAGCAGCTTCACTCTCGCCTGCAGCCGCAGCTTCACCCACGCCTGCAGTGTCAGCATCGACATCATCCACGCCTGCAGCGTCAGCATTGGCATCATCCACGCCTGCAGCAGCAGCTTCATCCACGCCTGCAGCAGCAGCTTCATCCACACCTACAGCAGCAGCTTCATCCACGCCTGCAGTAGCAGCTTCATCCACACCTACAGCAGCACTTCATCCACACCTACAGCAGCAGCTTCATCACCTTCGCCTGCAGCAGCTTCATCATCCTCGCCTGGTCCAGCAGCAGCCTCCTCTGCATCTGCTTCAGCTTCGCCTGGTCAAGCCTCCGCATCTGCATCAGCTTCGCCTGGTCCAGCCTCCGCATCAGCTTCAGCATCGCCTGGTCCAGCCTCCGCATCAGCATCAGCTTCGCCTGCAGCAGCCTCATCAGCCTCGTCTGCAGCAGCCTCATCATCCTCGTCTGCAGCAGCTTCAGCTTCGCCTGGTCCAGCCTCTGCTTCAGCTTCGCCTGGTTCAGCCTCTGCAGCAGCTTCAGCCTCGCCTGGTCCAGCCTCTGCAGCAGCCTCTGCCTCGTATGGCCCAGCCTCTGCTTCAGCCTCTGCCTCGTCTGGTCCAGCCTCTGCCTCGTCTGGTCCAGCCTCTGCCTCACCTGGTGCTGCGGGGGCCACGCTGCCTTCAGTTCCCCAACTGACGCCTCAACATCATCGGTCATCTGCCAGGCCGCTTGTTGGGCATCGTCGCCACTGTGGACGACCTCCTGAACTCTGCTGCCCTCCGCGTGGCCGGCCTCTGGACCTGCTCTGTCCCACCACTGCCTTCCATGTGGCCGGCCTCCGGACCTGCTCTGTCGCCGCCACTGCCTTCCGCGTGGCTGGCCTCCGGATCTGCTCTGTCGCCGCCACTGTGTTCCGCGTGGCCGGCCTCCAGATCTCCTTCGACTGCATCGCTGCCACTGTCTTCTGCGTGGTTGGCCTCCGGAGATGAACTGTTCTGGACAGCTGTGCTGCCATCCTCTGGGTCGGCCTCCCGAGCTGTTTTGGATCTGCTCCTTGTGCTTCGGTTTTTTTTGGTTGTTTTTGGACTCGGTTTTCTGTATTCATTTATGTCAGAAGTGATAGCAGAGCTGTATGTTTTAATTTGTTTCCGAAATCTCTCAGTCAGGACCTGCTATATTGTATTTAGATGGAAGCTAGCGAGCTAACTCCCTGCCAACTTCTTCTAATATCTTCATAAATTCAGTTTTCATGGATGCCAGCATGTTAAAGTTCATTGTTGCACCTGGTAGAGCAGCCATACTGACCATTTTATTACAGATGAAGGAATTTAGACAGTTTTTCAACTCTCAGTGATGCCACAGTGATCGTTTGACTTAGGGGCCTGCAGCGGAGTTTGGGCCCAGACAAGGTTAATGGCGTCAGACTTAAAGACCGGATTGCTGGCTATGCGGACCAAGCTCTTGCAACGGTTGTATAAGGACTGAATGGCCCGTAGTAATGGGCCATTCACCCCATACTCCCTGAGCACCCCCAAAGGACCCCCCAAGGGACACGGTCGAATGCCTTCTTCAAGTCCACAAAACACATGTAGACTGGTTCGGCAAACTCCCATGCGCCCTCAAGTATCCTCGAGAGGATAAAGAGCTGATCCAGTGTTCCACGACCAGGACAAAAACTGCATTGTTCCTCCTGTATCCGAGGTTCGACTAACGGATGGACTCTCGTTTCCAGCACCCTGGCATAGACTTTCCCAGGGAGTTGGAATACACCCTCTGGTCCTCTTTCTTAAAGATGGGGACCACCAATCTGCCAGTCCAGGGGTATTGCCCCTGATCTCCACGCAACATTGTAGAGACGTGTCAACCAAGAAAGCCCTACAACATCCAGAGCCTTCAGGAACTCGGGGCGGACCTTGTCCACCCCACGGGCTTTGCCACCAAAGAGTTGTTTAACTGCCTCAGTGACCTCGCCCCCAGAGATTTGCGGGTCATCCCTTTTGTCCCCAGACTCTGCTTCCGCCACAGAAGACGTGCCAGTGGGATTGAGGAGGTCCTCGAAGTATTCCTTCCACCGCCTGACAATTTTCTCAGTCGAAGTCAGCAGCACTCCACCCGCACTATGCACAGTGCAGGTAGAACACCGCTTTCCCCTCCTGAGTTGCCTAACGGTTTGCCAGAATCTCTCTCTTCGAAAGTCTTTTTCCATGGCCTCTCCTAACTCCTCCCACACCCGAGTTTTTGCTTCAGCCACGGCCCTCGCCGCATTCCGCTTGGCCTGTCGGTACCTATCAGCTGCCTCCGGAGTCCCACAGGCTAACCAAGCCCGGTAGGACTCCTTCTTCAGCTTGGTGACAGGCACCAACTACCTTGCAGCCACAGCTCAGTGCAGCGGCTTCGGCAATGGAGGTGCAGACCTGTGGCCTAGAGTGTCCTGTTGCCACATGCACTTATGGACACTCTTATGTTCGAACATGGTGTTCGTTATGGCCAAACTGTGGTTTGCATAGAAGCCCAATAACAAAACACCACTTGGGTTCAGATCTGGGAGGCTGTTCCACCCAATCACGCCCTTCCAGGTCTTGCTGTCGTTGCCCACGTGAGCATTGAAGTCTCCCAGTAGGACAACAGAGTCCCCAGGGGGAGCACCCTTTCAGTGCCCCACCCAGTGACTCCAAGAAGGCTGGGTACTCTGAACTGCCGCTCGGCACATAAGCACAGACGACGGTCAGGACTTGTTCCCTGACCCAAAGGTGAAGGGAACAAACCCTCTCGTCCACTGGGAGATTCTGGGAGAGCAAGCCGAGGGGATACCAAGATACCCACCCAAGCCCGCTGCCTCTCACCAGGGGCAACGTCAGACTGAGACAGAGTCCAGCCCCTCTCCAGGAGGCTGGTTCCAGAGCCCAGGCCATGCGTTGAGGTGAGCCGGACTATATCTAGCTGGTACCTCTCAACCTCACGCACTAGCTCAGGCTCCTTCCCCACCAGAGAGGTGACATTCCATGTCCCAATTGCCAATCTTGGCGGAGGTCCTAATTACCGGGAGGTAATTACCGGGAGGTAATTAGTTATAGTGTTTAACTACAGGCACACCCTATGTGACGGTTCTCTGTCCTTATTTAGTGAGGATGTTTTACATCCTGCTCTTTATGTCCTATATATGCTTTCTTCATGGGTGATAAGTATCTGAACTAGCGGGCCTGCTGAAGCGCAGACCCTACAGTGGTAGACAAACAGAAGAAGATGGCCAAGTGATAAATATATTATTATTATATTATGAGCTCCAGTAGATTTTCTTAATGGAAAAACTGTGATCAGCTAACTTGTTGCTCTTTGTTGATTAACACAACTGAATTCATTAATACATAAGACAATGTTTCACAGTTATCTCAGCTGAGTTCCATTTCCTAGTATAATGATTGAATTCAGTGAATGAATCTAAGCATCATCAGCTGAAATGTAAATTAATCTCCGCTACACTTGATGTAACCCAACACTGACCATAAGAACCACAGCCACTGTGTATCGGTTTATCTTGCATGTCAGTTTATCTTGCACATAACTACTCAGTGCTCTCTTTGCAGGACATTTCACAATATGAAATTAAATAATCAATCAAAATTATGTTTGTTGAGCTGAAGTAGAAACGTTATGTCATGAAGAAATGTTACTCCCTTTATTTGCATTCGTCTTCTGTAGCGCTAGCTAGATGGTGACTACAACATGTAGACAACTTCACTTGTTCTGGTCAACTTTAACCCCTGACTATAAACGCTATAAATGATACAGTTGAAACTAAAGTAGCAAGCCTGTACAAATAATTTGTTACTTCCCACCTCTGCACTAGAATTTTCACATAGTACAATGAAGTACAAATGCTTCATTATGAAGAATGAACACAAAGTTCCAACAGTAAACAAACTTGGAGGAAACTTTGCAAGGATGTTTTCCTTTGCTTGGGTGAGTTGTCTGTCAGACAAAATTTTCACCCACTTATTCACATCCTCGGTGTGGCATGTGGTAGAACTTGACCTAAGCGGCTAAAGAAGGGCAGGAGACAGATGCTGTCCAGTGTAGCGAGTGATTTAGTCACCATTTTTGTGACCAAACAATATTTACAAAAATAAATAAGAAACTAAACTCCATAGTTAACTCAGTTCAAATAAACATAACTGAACTTAAATCAACGGAAATTAAGGTCACATGCACACAGCTACACTGACCTGGTCCCTTTCTCTTCAAAAACCCGCGTTCTTCTGCTTAAATAGTTCAATTAACCAAACAATCTCAGCCTGGACTATTCCATTAGGTAGGTAAGGCAAACATTTCTATACTCAAATGTATTCTTCTACTCTTTCCTAGCAATAAAAACTCTGCGGTGTAATCAATACATATCACAACACTAAATCGATTTCTCTACAAACACTTTAAAATCAGCTTTATTAAATTACAAGGATTCTCCCCCTTCTTCACCTGGTCTCTTCATGTGACCTCAGAGTAACCCAGAAGCTATAAATACAGGGAAAATACAGTGAAACTACATTTCCCCCTTTTGTTCCTGCATGGAAGACAGGTTGGTAAGGTGAGTTCAAACTAAACCAATTAACAGTTGCAATAAATAACATGTTAACTTAACAAACTTGTCAGAATTGATTTAAACCAAGATGTTATGTTACATAATCTGTAAAAGTGCAAAACATAAACAAACCCGGGATAGTACATGTTTGCCTTCTACAGAATACATATGAGATATTGCTAAATCAAAACAAGAATGTTAACTAAGAATATCTGTCTTTTAACTCTGGACAAAAGGTGTTCTCATGGCATCCTTCTCTCTTCTGGTCTGTGATAGGTTTCTAGCTTGAACCTATTCGCTGGAACGTTGAAGGCAATGTAATTACACAGCAAGCAAGACACGAAGTAGGCAAGTTCTTTATGTTTCACGTGCACGGGAGAGAACTGGACAGGCGCCGTTCCTTCGCTTGACCCCGGTTGCTCTCGTCCGCTCCCCGTAGCACTGCTCTTTTATTGTGGTTACATGAATATGCATAGGTTCATTAACATATAACAGCTTACATAGGTGTACATGTGAACAAAGAATAGCCTGTGTGTGTGTGTGTGTGTGTGTGTGTGTGTGTGTGTGTGTGTGTGTGTGTGTGTGTGTGTGTGTGTGTGTGAAATGTGACTCCTCAAAGCTGGTGCCAGGAGTCTAGCGCTCCATCTAAACAAAAGGCTCTTAGACTCAAACAGATATACGTGTGTTTGCTATACCATATATCAGCAAGAGAAGATACGACCTCTCATAGGAGGTGTGTGATCTATACCAGAACACTCTGAGGAGGAGTGAACGCACTCCCCTCTTCATGCTACACAGAGTTGTTACAGACCTCCTAGGATGAGACATTCTTTCAATCTACAAATGATTATATACTTCTAAGCATATATGAGTAAATATTTCTAAGCATAAATGACAATCAACAATACAAAACCTAACATTCCCCCCTTTTTGGCTGTTATGCTAGAAAAGTACCCAGTTATGAATACCTCACGTCTGACAGTGTCAATGCAACCATTTTTATACTCAGCATATGTCAATCACTCTAAATTACTGTAACGCACACAGTTTGACAAATGTATTAGAAGTTATCCAATTTTTCATTGATCTCATTCAATGGTAAACTGCATCCTACAAGTGAACAAATGAATTGTTAATGGTCAAAAGAGAAATTAACATTTTCAAAACACTCCAGCTTGGTGGTGCTCCTCTGCAAGACATGTAAATCACACGTCTCTCTACAGGGTGGTTTTGTAGCGCGTCATAAATGTCTCTTCCAGTTGTTTCCATCACTGTCCATAGGACCAGAGTCCAAATGTATGTAGAATAGACATTCAAACACACCAGTTGAGTTTGTTGTTTGTCAACGTGGGTCTCAGCTATCTTGAAAGCTGCAGACCTCTTCAGCACTCTAGTTTTATGGCCTCTGCCAACCCCCATCACCTCACTTCAGGCCTCTGTCCTGTGGGGGATATTTACGACTCCTCCATTGTCCATTCTCTCTGCAGGAAAAAATCCTCTATGGAAAAGATGCTGGATCCAGTTATCTTACTGCTGTTATGATCCCAGCAGTCTTCAGTGTGCCATAGTATGCACAGTATAGTGACACAGCATTAGGTGATGTTCATAGGAAACTGCTGTCATCACCACCATCGCTTCTGGTTCCTGTGCTTTTCACAGAATCATGATGCCATCCTCGAACTCCCCCTGCGCTGTCGATTGGAGCTTGGCACGCTCCCCTCATCCTTCAGGTGCCCGTCTGTCGTCCACAATCTCCTCTGTTGGTCTCTGGAAAGCCCCCTTGGCACAGCTCTCATTCCAACGCAGCTTCGTGGTCCTTGCTGTGGCTCCAAAGTCTGATCTCATGATGGGCCCCAAACAGCTCGACCTTTGACCTCAACCACTTCCTTGGCTGTCAGCTATGCCTGGAATGGGTTCGCTTCTCACTGGGCCTCAGAAGATTTCTCAGGAGGTTCCTTTCAGCAATACCCTGGACTGCTGCACCTGTATTTCCTTGCTAGGAGGAAAAAACTTCTATCTGGAAAGCATGTCAATCATCATCAAACCACATTCTTTAGTTCAGTGAGCTCCATCTATGGACCATCAAAGCCTCGTCTGAACATGGATACACCACTTGCATAGGTTTAATACCTGTAAATGAACTGTTAATCACACAAAAATCATAAAAACATAGTTTAGAAAACATAAAAAAAGATAGTTTCATGTAACTCTGTAATTCTGGACCCCTCCTCTTGACGCATGGACACTCCCATGAGTCAACTCATCAAACCTAGATTCCTGTCTGAAATAAAAAGTTAGCTAGATCATGTCCCAGGCAACATCAGGGTGTCTCCCCCTCTGGAGCAGCACCACCCCGGACCTATAATACTGCAATAAAAGATGTTAGTGTGTTTTGCATATTAGGTTTGCTTAAAACCCCGCTCCGCCAGGAGCCTGCATACACACCATCATGGCCTGGAAAACAAGATCTAGAAGTAAAATCAACCTTCACACTTATAAACAATTGTATAATAAGAGTAATAAAGCACTCAGCATCAACAGGACAAGTATCATGTGCAGGTTTTCTCAAATCAGTAAACTGCAATTATTGGCATAATTCGCCTCAGACATGGATCATCCCATGTACTCAGTTAACATTAATGTAATAGGTGACTTCCCTTAAGCAAAGTCACTCCACTTAGCTATCACTAGGAGCTCAGTAGTGGCCAGCTAATGAGCCCCATATTAAACTACTCCATAAACACTGCATCTCTCATTTGCTTTCTCATGTTACTTGTCCGTCTCTGCTGAACCCTCTACATGCACACTTAGAAAAAACAAACATTAGCAACACACATGGACAATCCTGGAGGTCAGGCACAAATTGACAGGCTCCAGAGGTGCTATAAAAGGACCATAAAGTTAGCCATCCATATCTGTGGAAACAAGTGACACTAGTTTCAACACAGGAAATGTTTCACATGTTATTCACATCGTCAAAATAACCTTCACATTTTCCCAACAACACAGTGTAACTGCATCACCAACTCATAACCTGCAAACACAGTTTTCTTCACACATAAACCCAGAAATCCTGTAGTAGAAAAACATCAACCAGCTATCCTGGTATAAATCACATGATCAAATCACATGAAGAACTATAATGCTGTAGAAATGTTAGCGCTGCGCAGGTGTATACACACTTTCTCACAGTTACCTCTGTGAGCAACACAAGGTAGTGAATAACACCCTTGGTAGATGCAAACACAGAAAGTGGCATTTAAAAGGCTAAATCATCATGCAACCTCGGATGGTGCTATCATCTTCCTGCTCCTGTAAAAAGAAACACACATAGATTCATCTGCACCTTTGTCAGGTGGGGGTTAACTTCGCACAGTGATGTTAAATCAGTCAGTCAGTTTTATTTCTCTTACTCATTTGTCATTCACTCATTCATGCATTCATTCATTCTTTGCTAAAAGTGGAACCCATCGACGCATTCAGTTTCCACACATAGCAAAATGACGTCATTTTAAAAAGAAAGGAATTTAGACTGGATTTTCTCGTTGAATCCTTTTGGACAGGAACTTATTTTCTAATTGTCCCAGATAAGTTTCTCCTGAGCCCATTTTAATGTGGAGAAACTCACTTGCAACAATTTTCTCGACGTGTCGTATAGCGCTTTTGTTCTAATCGTGCAGATCTGCTCAAATAGAGATCATCAAACAAAACTTTCAGTGCACTGTGAAAGTATCAAAAAATAAAAAGGCCTCGTTCAGTCATGACACACGCTCCTCATCTCAGGAGGGTAAATCATACCATTAGCAAGATTTATCAAACCATCATACTAATTGGCAGGCTCAACTTCACAACAAAAGAAAAATCATCAGCTAGATTAATTCCAAACCAACCATCAGCCGCACAACACACAACATAAGCCTAATGTCTTATTAGCTATGAATTTAATCTGTACCTTTTTACTCATTTAGGCCACAGATTTTATTTAGTTTTCCTTTTTCCCCTTCATCATAAAACATGTGACATGTTGTCATGCATTTCACAAAAGAAGTGTGTTCTTATGTATTCAGAGTAAGGTACCTGGGTGCAGGATTCATTCACACATCACAACAGGAAACTCAGTGTTTTAGAGTCTCCACTCCAATAAACTCCAACACATCTCATTCACTCGTGCTAGAATTCAATCACCTTTCCTTAATCTAAGAACGATCAATAAATTTGCATATCAGCTATTAACCCACTAAGTTGACAGGACAACAGAAATGCATGTTCAAAATATTATCACAACAATAGAATTTCCCTCATACAGTAAAATATTTTGTGCTGCATCAATCAAGCAGAAAGCATCTCCCAATTTACTATATTAACTACTAAATTTATTGTCTGATCACTGGTTGGTCAAACCAAAATCTTTTTCCCACAAAAATTAAACTGTTGTCCTGCAACCTAGAGAGTTAACTGTCAGCATTGGATAAATTCAGTATTTAATAACAAGTCTCTGTTAAATTTACACTATTTTAGCACTGATGAGAGATAACAAGCTGATTTTCATTGCATATGTGTTTGTGTTATTAGGCAGGTTTAATCAATGTGTCTGGAGCTGCATCTCCAGCAGGGCATGTTCTTAAAGCTGCCTTTCCTACACACTTCTCTGCTATTAATTGATCATTTTTAACTAACGTGCTATGAGTCCACTGATCTTTGCATCACACGAGGTGACTTGGACAAGATGATAAACAGACTCACATGCTCAAGATGCTGCCTAATCTTCATGAGCTCTCTTGTGTTTGTGTTAGTAGGGTTAATGCATGTTCTGCTTGTGTGTGTGATTTTGTCTATGTTTCTTTTTGCAGTGTTTCAGACTCTTTCACAGTTTTCCAACGTAAGCAGTCAGTTTATTTTCCCCAGGTTTGCTAACCCAAAATTTTGATTTCCCACATTAAACAACAGCATTCCTCTGTGTTCTCACCTACTGCTCCCACTCTGTTGTCCTCTCCCACTTCAACAGTCCAACAGCCGGCAGTTCTTCTTCAGCTTTGTCCTGTGTCCCACTGTCTCTTCTTGCCATTTTCTCCAAAGGTGGCAAATGTCAACTTCCAACAGTCTCCTCAAACGTTCTTTTCACAAGCACAGTGAAGTTGCAGCTTGCTGGAAACACAGTGCCATCCATCCAGTAAGTCAGGATGATGGGTTTGCTCTTCTTCTCCGATGCTGTTTGTCCACACTGCTGCTGCTTGCTGGGTCTCCTTGCTCAGGACTTTGCTACTGTCTCTTTATCTGCCACGTTATTGCTCTTTGGAACTGCATTCCTTGTCTTCAGGGAGGAGTGAGAGCTCGTTTGTGAGGTTGAGGGACACATGGAGCTGTAAATAAGTTAGCCAGAAACCTGGCCTGAATGTTTCCAATTATCTTAAACTATAACTTTATTCCGACTGCTGCATGTGGAAAACTGATCCAGGTCTGCTTTTCATCTGAAAGTGACAAAACTAAGACATTTTCCATTATTATCATCACTGCTTAACCGACACACAGAATTCTCTCTCTGTATTTTGAACTCGTCTTCCTTAAAAGCAGAAATGAGATTGTAGTTGTTTCTTGGCTGATAGACACAAAACCCTTTTCCTATAATCATTTTTCATCTATAATGTAGATTCTGTCTCTTTTTACTCTTTTTTTTCCCTTTACACTAGCTGGTGACCTGCAGAATCACCGCTCTCACAATTGGAGACAATTACTTTTACACAACGCACACACACACTGCGACATCAGGCACATTCACACTCACTCTTTTCATCTGCACAAATGAATCATATGGCTGATGATATGTGCCATGATGATCCATAAGTATGATCACAAGTTTATTTAATTATTTTTCAACCCAACAAAGCAAATACACAAGAACATGATGCTGATGCTATGAACACTCTACACACGAGTCAAGATGCAGGAATACTGCTGCGCATCTGAAAGAAGAAGCTGAACTCACGGATACGCTACATACACGAGTTATCATAGTTCTCTTCCCCTTTCTTTGATGAGTTCTCAGCCAGCTCCCGATCTGATAATGTGTAGCTTGCTCATCAGCTCAGAAGAGACAGCAACACAACCTCACACAGTGGTTGCGTGCTTTGCCCACAGTGGCAAAGACTTACATTTTCATATTCAATTCAGCTTCTCCATTTATGTAGTTTTCAACTGCTTCATATAGGGTGCAGCATATTAGTTGTTGTCATAGGTGTGCTCTATATGTCAACAATGGCTCATAATAAGACGATAGTCTTTCAAACAGGTCAAGTGCCCCTATGCACGTCATTAATTTAAATATTTACCTGTTTTACTTCATCTCATATGTCATTGTACTGTATTTGAGCAACCTTAAGCTTAATGCAGATTACTGTTAACAACTGGATAAATTAATGGTCTGGAGCACAGGCTGTTGTTGATCAGGGCAATCTAAAGAATCTAAACATTTTGTGTCAGCAAGGGGTGGGGGAAAGCCATTCACCAGAGCATATCTTAACTGCTGCTGATGTGGGCTGGCCTTCTCCACACGCTCTTCAAGGCTGCTGTTTTCCTGAAAACTTCTAACATTTGACATTCTCCCGCGACCAGTTTACGCCCATGACAGTTATGAGAATATAAATACCTCGCACTGTTGGGAGTAAATTCTTGCAAAAATGTGTCGTCTCCCTGTGAGGCAGTCTTACTTGCTCGGGAACCCATGATAACAACAACCGTGTCACAGACCATGCCTGCTCCGCAGCATTCACACAACAACACAAAATAGGCCTACTCCGGACTCACACCGGACCACTCGGGACACCAACCCCGTTCCGGGACCCTAACCCCGTTCTGGGACACTAACCCCGTTCTGGGACACTAGCCCAGTCGCGCGATAAAGCCCAATGAAGGGACGCTCGGGACACAAACCCAGGGCGATTTTCAAAACCGGACACTCACCAGACGCTTGGGCGATTTTACCAAAACCTCTCTTTCGGGACCCTAACCCAGTTGTGGGACACTAACCCAATCTTTCGCAATTATAGAGTCACTCTTTCAACTTACTCGGCGTTGCTTAGCGTGTAATATCAGCCTCGGATCCCGCCGATCGTCATTCGTCGAGGAGAGAAAACGGACAGCTAATCCACCAATCCGATGACAAATTCTCACGTCTCGTTGACGTCAGGGTTCTCTCCTCGGTGAATGCCGACTCCAGGGATCCGGCGTCGAAGGACCAATTAATGATAGGTTTCTAGCTTGAACCTATTCGCTGGAACGTTGAAGGCAATGTAATTACACAGCAAGCAAGACACGAAGTAGGCAAGTTCTTTATGTTTCACGTGCACGGGAGAGAACTGGACAGGCGCCGTTCCTTCGCTTGACCCCGGTTGCTCTCGTCCGCTCCCCGTAGCACTGCTCTTTTATTGTGGTTACATGAATATGCATAGGTTCATTAACATATAACAGCTTACATAGGTGTACATGTGAACAAAGAATAGCCTGTGTGTGTGTGTGTGTGTGTGTGTGTGTGTGTGTGTGTGTGTGTGTGTGTGTGTGTGTGTGTGTGTGAAATGTGACTCCTCAAAGCTGGTGCCAGGAGTCTAGCGCTCCATCTAAACAAAAGGCTCTTAGACTCAAACAGATATACGTGTGTTTGCTATACCATATATCAGCAAGAGAAGATACGACCTCTCATAGGAGGTGTGTGATCTATACCAGAACACTCTGAGGAGGAGTGAACGCACTCCCCTCTTCATGCTACACAGAGTTGTTACAGACCTCCTAGGATGAGACATTCTTTCAATCTACAAATGATTATATACTTCTAAGCATATATGAGTAAATATTTCTAAGCATAAATGACAATCAACAATACAAAACCTAACAGTCTGTATTATGCTGGTGTTTCCAACATACAACAAGTAAGTCAAACTTCCTTTTTATACCTGGTCTTAGACATTTTATGGTGTGCTAGACTAGCGCTCTCTGTGAATTGAAACACCTTTTCATGATTATTCTCATCTAAGTGTCTCTCGGATCTGCTCCTCTTTAGATTTTAGCACAAATCTAAAGTGACGAAACATTTCTCCAACTGAAAACGCAACGTCCAGATGAACAGAATGAACTTTGTGGGATTTCCTTACCTGGATGACTGAGCATGCATCAAGTGTAACTTGATGCATGCTCAAGTTACACTTGATGTAACCAGTTACAACCAAGTGTAACTGGTTACTTTTGAAAACTGAACCTAATCTCAAATTCTTCAGTTGGGATAATGTCTCACAATGAGTTCTTTTACAGGGCCAAGTCTTTCATGACATTGCATCTGAAGAAAAGGATCTGAATGTTTATTTTCGCTTATATGCCTGATTGTCCTGATTGAAACAATAGAATTGTTGATATTTTGCAGGACGTTAACCTAATGAATGAAATAAAAACTGTATGAGGACGCTCCATGTTTATGACAATGCACCATGCAGCACTAAAAGGTACATGAGCTGGACAATAAAAGCAGTCAAGTAAAGTCCAAAGAGAAGAAAGAGGGGTAATAAAAAAATAAGGAAAAGATATTTCTGAAGCATGATTAGATCATGATGGACCAGATTGCTTTTGGAAAATGAATACCTTAAGCTTAAATGATCTAAAAAATAATGTTAAACAATAGAAACAAACTTCATTAAGCATTACAATATAAGACAATCATGCATCTGTCATTAATGATAATAAAATTAGTAAATATTATATTACAATGAACTATTTTATCAGTTTCTGTTTTACTCTGTGGCAAAGGAAGCTTTTCACAATTCTCCACTCCTCGTTTTTTAGTCTACCATAAACTTTCAATTGAATTCAATTTTATTTATATAGCACCAAATCACAACAACACTTGCCCCAAGATGCTTTATGTTGTAAGGTAAACCCTACAGTGATAAAAAGAGAAATAGCCCCAACAGTCCTATGACCCCGTATGAGCAAGCACTTTGGTGACAGTGGGAAGAAAAAACTCCCTTTCAACAGGAAGAAACCTCCAGCAGAATCGGACTCATCCTCCACAACTGGTTGGACTGAGGGGAAGAAGACATGACAAAGACATGCTGTGGAGCCATAGATTAATAATAACTAAAAATTACATGCAGAGAGAACTATTGCAGTGTAACTACGGGAGGATTCTGGGTCACCTGATCCAGCCCTAACTATAACCTTTATCAAAAAGGAAAGTTTTAAGCCTATTTTTAAAAGGAGAGATAGTGTCTGTCTCCCAAATCCAAACTGGAAGCTGGTTCCACAAAAAAGGGGCCTGAAAACTGAAGGCTCTGCCTCCCATTCTGCTTTTAAATACTCTTTAAATACTCTAGGTATGACTGTGCAATGACAATAAAGAGTTAACTTAACCACAAGTAAGCCCACAGTCTGAAAGCTGAAGGCTTACTTGTCAGTCTGAAGGTAACATTATACAGGTTTCAGGTGACATCCCATTCTGTATAAAAGTTATAAAAGCAAATAGTAAAGTGTTGGGAATTTAAAAATTAACCAGGAAAAGATCTGGATGAAACTGCAGATTATGAATATTACATTGCTTAAACCAGGACACCATTACAGGAGGTGAGAACTCAACTGATCTTATTTGGAGGACTGAGAGGGACAATCTGAAAGAAATAACATTTAGTGAGTTTTTCTTTAAATTTTGAGAAGAGCAAAAATGGCTGAGGAACCAACTTTTATCAAAAGCCACCTGAGTTGTCATCTGTGTTCAGAGACCTTCAAAGATCCTGTAACTCTGACCGGCAACCACAGCTTCTGTTCAAGCTGCCTGAAGACATTCTGGGAACAAAAGAAAAATAAAAACTGTCCACGTTGTAAAAGACAAAATTCAAAAAAGTATCCTGAAATTAACTTTCCTCTGAAGGAGATGGCTGATTAGTTTGCTGAGAGACAGAAAGCGTGGACTGTATGCAGTAAACATCAAAAGGAGCCCCAACTGTTCTGTGTGGATGAAGAAAAACCTCTGTGTCCTGTCTGTGATTTTCCTCACCAGCAGAGTCACAAAGTGGTTCCTGTAGAAGAAGCAGTCAGTGACCTGAAGGAGCAGCTGAAATCTGACTTAAAGTCTCTGCAGGACAAGAGGAACAAATACAAACAAGTGGAGGAAACATACAATGAAATGAGGGAACACATGAAGAAGCAGCTGTTGTTCACAGAGAGGCAGATCAGAGCAGAGTTCAACAAGCTCCACCAGATCCTGAAAGAGGAAGAGGAGTCCAGACTGGCAGCTCTGAGGGAGGAAGAGGAGCAGAAGGGGAGGACTATCAGCAGAGAGATGAAGATGATTGAGGAGCAGATCTCCTCTCTGTCAGACAGCATCTGTGCTGTTGAAGAAGAGCTGCAGAAACACTGCGTGCCATTCCTCAGCAGTTACAAAGACACTCAGAGCAGAGCCAGAGCCCAGAGCTCAGTGTCAGATCCACAGCTGGTCTCAGGAGCACTGATAGATGTGGCCAAACACCTGGGCAACCTGTCCTTCAGAGTGTGGGAGAAGATGAAGGAGAAGGTCCACTTCAGTCCTGTCATTCTGGACCCAAACACTGCACACCCCCGTCTCTATCTGTCTGATGATCTGACCAGTGTGAGACGTGGAGACACAAAGCAGCAGCTTCCTGATAATCCAGAGAGAAACACTTATTCTGCCACTGTTTTTGGCTCTGAGGGCTTCAGCTCAGGGAAACACAGCTGGGTGGTGGAGATGGGAGACCATCCTGAGTGGAATGTGGGTTTAGTTAAATAGTCAGTTGACAAAAATGAGTCATCTGTTTCACCAACATATGGATTCTGGTGTTTATTGCACCGTAGTGGAAAATACACTAATGGTGTTGGTCAGACTGTGACAGTGAAGAAGAGTCTCCAGAGGATCAGAGTCCAGCTGGACTATGACAGGGGGGAGGTGTCCTTCTATGACCCTGAAGACATGACTCACATCTACACTCACAGAGACACTTTCACTGAGAAACTCTTCCCATATTTCAGTGTTGGAGAGGCAGGAGACGCCAAAACCTCTGATATCAGAATCTGTCAGACTGAGATTTGATTGTAAAGTGATTTTTTTTATTTTAACTGTTTTTTCAGTACAGCAGCAGGTTAATTTTAGGGAAATTATTAATCACACTGTCTAACTTCATTATCAGGTTTTATTTCATTTTGTTGATCTAGTGGAACTATTAGCAATTCATTGAAACCAAAGCAACGTTTTCATGTGAAAATCTTGTGACCCACTCGAGTTTCTGTAAGAAACTTTTACATTTTTTTCTTGTTTCTTTTAAATTAATATTTTCAGAATATTTCTCATGTTGTTCATGTAAATATTTTTGATAGTTTTAAAATCTGAATGATGATGATTTCTTTGCTTTTCAAAGTTGTTGAGTGTGAACAGCAAACTGTGACACTTCTTAAAAGAAGGATTAATGATTAAACATCAGCAAGAGTCAACTTTACAACTACAAGATTTTAATTTCCTGATTATCAGCATCTTGTTTTCAGTTAAATAACATTTGAAAGTAACACGTCTTCTTTAAAGTTTTCCAAATTCAAAGAAATGACTTCTAAGTTCTGACGCTGTCTCATCAGTGTAACTACACTTGATTGATTTAATTAAAAATGTTATTTCTTGTGTTGTTTTTAATCTTAATCAGAAGCTGACATCTCTCACAGTTTGAAAGATTTCTGGATCTTCTCATGTTTCATAATTAGGTTTTAATTTGATTTTCAAACTTCACTCTCAGTCTCAGTGTTTCAATGAATCACCTTTGATTTGTACTTCAATGTTATTCTTTAACTGCTCTCTTTGATTATTGAGATCACAAAATGTTTCTGTGAAGTGAAATAAATCAAATTCAGTGATTAAATGAATTCAGATTCATTTAACATGGAAACTCACTTTGATTGTTGTGTTTACATTTAACTGACTCCTTAGAATAAAATATTATTTGCTTCTATTAGTTTGTAAATATCCTTGTTGTGCTGAAGCTGTTTTATTGAAACAATCAGCAGATTTTATAAAATCAAGAATTTATTTTAAGCAGCTACATTTTAAATCTTTTTTTCAGACCAACATTCACATTTAACCCCAGACAGAAATCAAATGTAATCATTGATAAACTTTACATTCTCACAGCTAATCTGTATGTTTACAAACTCAGAAAATAGTTTGTATGAACAAAGCTGCAGAGATTTCAGATGAAGGTCCAGCTTTATAATAGTGGTGTTTTATTTGTATATTATATTTACGCACAAGATGGAGACAAAGTTCATATTTTGTTCTCTAGTAAAAATGTTTACACTGTAAACATTTACACTTATCCCATTTTTAAATGTAAATCATTAAATGTTAGAAATGACTTCACTTAACAGATAAACAGAACACTAAGACTGAGCCAAGATCATCTGTAAATATTTTAAATAAACAAATAAAATGTCTAATCACACTTTCACTTCAGGTCAGTGTCAGTCTGATCAGCTCAAATCCAGAATCCTGCTGCGATAAAGCAAATTGTCTCTTTAGGATCAAATCAAACCAATTCTGCAGATGTGGTCGCTGTAGTGTCTGTAAGTTTGAGTCTTGTGTGTCTGCAACACCACACATTCAGAGGGAGAGAGGGCAGTACAGGCCTCGACCAACACCCACAAAGCTCTCCTGCGGGGAAAGAATCTGGCCAAAACTCCACTGGTTAAAATGTCTCTGCTCTCTGGTGTCACTGTAGTGCAGAGGCTTCAGAACTAGAATCCTCTGGTTTAAAGATTTCTTCAACATTAAATAATCCAGTGACAGTTGTCTGTATTTCCACCGCTGCACGCAAACAATAACTGTTAACAATGAATTCAGCAAATTTTATTTTTCAAATTATAAACAAATACAGTTTAAAACAGCATTTCTGTCGCTGCCACAGTGTAACTCACATTAGGACCCCGTCCTCGTTTGGGCTGTTAAAAGTCAATTTACTCACGTGAGCAGGATTTCTCTCTGAGAGCAGGGAGCTGCCCACCAGATCGTGAAACTGTCACAGCACGTGTAAAGGAGACACTGCTCTGGTCTGTGATCTCTGGTCTCCCACTCAGAGACACAGGTTCCTGAGTGTCTAGCATTCCTACATCTATGGGGGGCGCTGAGAACACTCTTCGTGTGAGAGAAAATCTCCTCACGCAAATATGTAGAGCCAAATACTGTCAATAATGCAATGTTCTTAAGACTTGTCAGGTAGTCGAGCTTTTTAGTTCAATCAGCTGCATTTCGATGTCTTCTGTGTCCAGCCAGTTAAAGAGAGACACATCCAGCTGCTCATTAAAGCTTTCTGACTTGATCAGAAAAGAAAACATTGGTCCATACACCTGAAAGTCCTGAAAAGGCAGAGTGATTTCTGTCTTGAGTCTTCGGATGTATCCGTGTATTTCCGTGGTGCTGATGCTGCGCTGAGTGGGCAGCACCTGAAGCATGAAGCGCCTCTGTCAGTGCGCCCCAGGGTGGCTGTGGCTACAATGTAGCTTGCCATCACCAGTGTGTGAATGTGTGTGTGAATGGGTGGATGACTGGATGTGTAAAGCGCTTTGGGGTCCTTAGGGACTAGTAAAGCGCTATACAAATACACTATTTTTACCATTTGAAGTGTTGGAGTGTGGACGTTTCAACATTGCTTGAAAAAACTGCCAGCTAGTAACGTCTCTCACCGGTAGGCAAAGTGATTTTTAGCTAATTACAAGTTGAATCTGGTAGTTGGGGTGTGTTAGCTAAGATACTGTCATTAAGAAGCGCACAACTAATGTGTCTACTCGAGCTAATTTGCGATGTGCACCGCTGGCCTGGCCGTAGATATTTATTTTTAATGCACGTTTCAGATTAATTCATTGCGTGTCGTGCCATCAGTGCCAGCTGTGGTTAGAGTGCCCAGGGTTGCCAACCCCTGATCTATTGCTTTCCTCACATCAAGAAGCTGTCAATCAAAATCAATACAGCTCTTCCTGCATCTGGAGCTTGTGAAAGACTGTGTGAGACTCCTGTTCACTGCTGAACAGTTACAGCTTCACAGCAAGAACCTTGAGAGCAAACTGCTCCTGAAGCTCAACCATGACCTTCCTGTGAGAAATAGAGTGAAGAAATAGTGCATTTTTGATAAATATGCAGATATTGATGCACACCCATACAACTTCTGGTAAAGTGAGCTACCTTGTATGTACATATGTTGAAGTTGCCTCGTTCTAACGTTTTTTTCTGAGGCTGCTGTGCCATTTGGAGTAAAAGTGAATATAATGTATACAGCACATCTTGTCACTGGAAATGGTTTGCACTGTTCATATATTTATATTATTTATTGTAGTTATTGGTTAAAAAGCTTTATGTTGTGAAAAACTGAAATCTGGAAATTCGAATTCTTGTGCCTTATTTTGTTAATGTTTTTACATATTCTATTTGAAAATACTAAAATTTGTATATTCATTTATTTATTTATTTTTGTTTGTATGATAGCATTTTTTTAAGGTGAAAAATAAATCAGACATTACAACCAGTTACTCAGTACTTGATTAGTCTTTTCACCAACTACTTTACTCTTACTTGAGTAATTTTTTGGACGACTACTTTTCACTTTTACTTCTCTGTAGACTGGTGCCTAATAAACAAGCGAATAGTGCAGAAAACAGATTTTTCATGGGAAACTGGTCTCTTAGTTACTGAGAAAGAGAATTCAGTTCAATTCATTTTTTATATAGTGTCAAATCACAAAAACGGTCACCTCAAGGACGTTTTTGGGAGTCCGTACAACTCTAACCAAGTATAACACCATAGTTATTGTCTTAATTCACATGTCATGGTCTGAATAAAGCTCGTGTTTTGTGTGGATAGTTATGCTACAATCATGGCCAATAATCGGTATACCATACACACGTTGCTCCACGTTACGTACAATATTTTATTTGGTGAAAGTAATGAGGTTAGGATTGTAAAAAAACAAACAAAAAAAAACAACTGAATATTTCATTAATTCGGTTTATACAACCTGATTGGATCCCTTCATCCTGATGACTGCTGCTGTGGATAATGGACCCAAACCATCCTCTGCATCTCCTACTGGACCTGCAGATAAACACTTCCTTCAACAACTGTTTCAGCTTCACTGACACAAAGATACAGAAAATCTACACCTCACACCACAATCCCTGTACTCAGTTTAGACATAAGATCCTTATTGTGTCATATTATGTATTGATTTATTGAACACTTCACTCTTTGTATTTTTTCTTTCATTGGCTTCATTTAATGCATTTATAAGAGCTCTACAATGTTTTTGTTTTGTCTTTTTAATTATTTTTCAAAAAAGTGGATGTGATTGACAGCTTCGAGGCAGTAATACCTTAAACATGACTTTAACCAGAATCTGATTTGTGACATGTGACAGTAAATTCTTCTGTGTTGTCACAGTTCAGTGTCATATTATGTCATATCAACAAGTTTATATCAGTTTGTTTATTTTTTGATTATTAGCATTTCTGGTCTGTTCACTGTGATTTTTCTATTTATTTTTCATTATTATTTCGGTGACATCTCTAACACTGGTCAGCTCATCACATTTCAGTTCATGACAAACTTGAAAGTTGGAGTCTAAAGGTCTAAAATCTTATGCAGGTTTGAGGCCACAGACCAGGTAGTAAAAGCAGATATTGTGTTTGGTGGTTATTAATTATCTAGAACACCATGACAACATGTGAGCTCTCTAAAAGAACTTTGCTTTGTTAAAGGACTGTAAGGTTCAAGCTGTAAAGATGTGACATTTGATGAGTGTAGAAACTTTCCTGAACTGTAACGTGTTCAGAGACATTCAGAGATCCTGTGTCCCTGAACTACTTACAGGATGTAGTCAGTTTACAGTAATACAGTAATCTTTGATTGAATCTGGTCAAAGGAAATTAACTTCACTGGTATACATTTAGTTTATAACAAGCATATTGTATTATTTGAAAAAAATAAACTTTTGATTTCATGTATTTCAGCTGCATTTTACTCAGAATTATTGCTTCGTGTTTACGAGGGTCACGAATTTTTCTTTGTTTTGAGAGCAGAGGTCTGGCAGGTTGACAATCTAAACCCTGTGATGAATCCAAATTTAGGTCTTTGGCTGCAACAAAAAATTTAGTTAAAGCTGCAGATAAAAACTCTGAGAACATGCTGACGTTTTCTACCTGAACTTCTGAAACACCACAGCTTCACCTCCTTTGTGTCATTTTTATGTTCTGTTTAGGTTTCGTTTTTTTAAAAGGAGAAGTCAAGATTTTCTACATTTTTCACTTTGGTGTCGTTTTAAGGAGCACAAACTGAAAACTATCTGAATGACACAGACAGCGCCCTCTGACGGACACAAGTGTTATGTGCGTGTTTCAGTTTAACACGTGATTCATGAAAATGAAAGTAAATTCCGACACTTTTGAACTGAGTTGAGACGCCATTACAGGGAGTCAGATCTCTGCTGAAAAACACACGTTTGGAGGATTTTAATCAGAAAGTTCAAGAGACACTAATTTGGTGAGTTAATAATATTTAAAGATCAAATGGCTGACAAACTCGGACTTGTTGAAAATTACCTGAGCTGCCATGTGTGTTCAGAGACTTTCAGAGATCCTGTGTCTCTGAGCTGCAACCACAGCTTCTGTTCAAGCTGCCTGCAGAAATTCTGGGAACAAACTAAAAACAAAAACTGTCCCATTTGTAAAAGAAAATATTCAAAAGATTTTTATCCTGTGAACTTTACACTGAAAGAACTTGCTGATTCATTTTCTGGAAGAAAGAAATCTGGATCATCTGAGACAGAAAAAGGAGAGAAGAAATTAACAGTAGTGTGCAGTAAACATGAGGAAGTGCCTAAACTGTTCTGTGTGGACGAGCAGAGAGCTGTGTGTCCTGTGTGTGACTTTTCTCTCCACCAGAGTCACAAAGTGGTTCCTGTAGAAGAAGCAGTCAGTGACCTGAAGGAGCAGCTGAAATCTGACTTAAAGTCTCTGCAGGACAAGAGGAACAAATACAAACAAGTGGAGGAAACATACAATGAAGTGATTCAACACTCCAAGAAGCAGCTGTTGTCCACAGAGAGGCAGATCAGAGCAGAGTTCAACAAGCTCCAGCAGTTCCTGAAAGAGGAAGAGGAGTCCAGACTGGCAGCTCTGAGGGAGGAAGAGGAGCAGAAGGGGAGGACTATGAGCAGAGAGATGAAGATGATTGAGGAGCAGATCTCCTCTCTGTCAGACAGCATCTGTGCTGTTGAAGAAGAGCTGCAGAAACACTGCGTGCCATTCCTCAGCAGTTACAAAGACACTCAGAGCAGAGCCAGAGCCCAGAGCTCAGTGTCAGATCCACAGCTGGTCTCAGGAGCACTGATAGATGTGGCCAAACACCTGGGCAACCTGTCCTTCAGAGTGTGGGAGAAGATGAAGGAGAAGGTCCACTTCAGTCCTGTCATTCTGGACCCAAATACTGCAAACCGCTGGCTCTATCTGTCTGATGATCTGACCAGTGTGAGGAATGAAGACACAAAGCAGCAGCTCCCTGATAATCCAGAGAGAAACACTAAATATGCCGATGTTTTTGGCTCTGAGGGCTTCAGCTCAGGGAAACACAGCTGGGAGGTGGAGATGGGAGACCATCCTTGGTGGAATGTGGGTTTAGTTAAAGAGTCAGTTGACAGGAAGGGAGAGCGCTTTGTTTCACCTAAATATGGAATTTGGTGTTTAAAGCATAAAAGTGGAAAATACACTAATGGTGTTGGTCAGACTGTGACAGTGAAGAAGAGTCTCCAGAGGATCAGAGTCCAGCTGGACTATGACAGGGGGGAGGTGTCCTTCTATGACCCTGAAGACATGACTCACATCTACACTCACAGAGACACTTTCACTGAGAAACTCTTCCCACATTTCAGTATTGGAGAGGCAGGAGATGCCAAAACCTCTGATATCAGAATCTGTCAAACTGAGATTTGATTGTAAAGTGATTTTTTTATTTTAACTGTTTTTTCAGTTCAGCAGCAGGTTAATTTTAGGGAAATTATTAATCACACTGTCTAACTTCATTATCAGGTTTTATTTCATTTTGTTGATCTAGTGGAACTATTAGCAATTCAATGAAACCAAAGCAACTTTTTCATGTGAAAATCTTGTGACCCACTCGAGTTTCTGTCAGAAACTTTTACATTTTTTTCTTGTTTCTTTTAAATTAATATTTTCAGAATATTTCTCATGTTGTTCATGTAAATATTTTTGATAGTTTTAAAATCTGAATGATGATTATTTCTTTGCTTTTCAAAGTTGTTGAGTGTGAACAGCAAACTGTGACACTTCTTAAAAGAAGGATTAATGATTAAACATCAGCAAGAGTCAACTTTACAACTACAAGATTTTAATTTCCTGATTATCAGCATCTTGTTTTCAGTTAAATAACATTTGAAAGTAACACGTCTTCTTTAAAGTTTCCCAAATTCAAAGAAATGACTTCTAAGTTCTGACGCCGTCTCATCAGTGTAACTACACTTGATTGATTTCATTAAAAATGTTATTTCTTGTGTTGTTTTTAATCTTAATCAGAAGCTGACATCTCTCACAGTTTGAAAGATTTCTGGATCTTCTCATGTTTCATAATTAGGTTTTAATTTGATTTTCAAACTTCACTCTCAGTCTCAGTGTTTCAATGAATCACCTTTGATTTGTACTTCAATGTTATTCTTTAACTGCTCTCTTTGATTATTGAGATCACAAAATGTTTCTGTGAAGTGAAATAAATCAAATTCAGTGATTAAATGAATTCAGATTCATTTAACATGGAAACTCACTTTGATTGTTGTGTTTACATTTAACTGACTCCTTAGAATAAAATATTATTTGCTTCTATTAGTTTGTAAATATTCTTGTTGTGCTGAAGCTGTTTTATTGAAACAATCAGCAGATTTTATAAAATCAAGAATTTATTTTAAGCAGCTACATTTTAAATCTTTTTTTCAGACCAACATTCACATTTAACCCCAGACAGAAATCAAATGTAATCATTGATAAACTTTACATTCTCACAGCTAATCTGTATGTTTACAAACTCAGAAAATAGTTTGTATGAACAAAGCTGCAGAGATTTCAGATGAAGGTCCAGCTTTATAATAGTGATGTTTTATTTGTATATTATATTTACACACAAGATGGAGACAAAGTTCATATTTTCTTCTCTAGTAAAAATGTTTACACTGTAAACATTTACACTTATCCCATTTTTAAATGTAAATCATTAAATGTTAGAAATGACTTCACTTAACAGATAAACAGAACACTAAGACTGAGCCAAGTTCATCTGTAAATATTTTAAATAAACAAATAAAATGTCTAATCACACTTTCACCTCAGGTCAGTGTCAGTCTGATCAGCTCAAATCCAGAATCCTGCTGCGATAAAGCAAATTGTCTCTTTAGGATCAAATCAAACCAATTCTGCAGATGTGGTCGCTGTAGTGTCTGTAAGTTTGAGTCTTGTGTGTCATCAGCAACACCACACATTCAGAGGGGAGAGAGGGCAGTACAGGCCTCGACCAACACCCACAAAGCTCTCCTGCGGGGAAAGAATCTGGCCAAATCTCCACTGGTTAAAATGTCTCTGCTCTCTGGTGTCACTGTAGTGCAGAGGCTTCAGAACTAGAATCCTCTGGTTTAAAGATTTCTTCAACATTAAATAATCCAGTGACAGTTGTCTGTATTTCCACCGCTGCACACAAACAATAACTGTTAACAATGAATTCAGCAAACTTTATTTTTCAAATTGTAAACAAATACAGTTTAAAACAGCATTTCTGTCGCTGCCACAGTGTAACTCACATTAGGACCCCGTCCTCGTTTGGGCTGTTAAAAGTCAATTTACTCGCGTGAGCAAGATTTCTCTCCGAGCGCAGGGAGCTGCCCGCCAGAGCGTGAAACTGTCACAGTGCGTGTAAAGGAGACACTGCTCTACAAAAAGGTCATAACCACACAAAAGTAGCACCAACACATAACCTAGTGTTTTAACAATTGTCGCTCTGTTGCATCTGTCCAGCCTCCACCCACAAACACTGTTCTGTAACTGATTCGATTCCAATTCAATTCAGTTTTGACTCAGTCAGAAATATAATTATGATCACTTATCAGTATAGCCATATTTTTATATATGTGTATAAGAACAAAGTTGACACGTATGAGACTTTATCAGAGGTGTGTAAGCATCACAGCAGATGCCTTTGTGTCAAAGTACACAAGGATAAAACACAGAAAAAAATATAAAGGAGATTTTCCTGACCTGGCTTTTTATAACAGAAAACCGCCTTAAAATATTCTGCAGTAGATCAAAAACAGAAGAAAACCATGAATCAACATATGAACATTACCTGATGCTGCTGAAGTGAAGCAGAGCAAAGTCACAGAGGTTTTATTAGAGATTCTTGTCAGGGGTCATTTTTGAAAAAACAAAAGCACTGAACACAAATTTAGACTTTAGTGTAATAAACAAACAAATAATGCATGCAGAAAATAGAGATTTTTGATGATAAATCAGTCTTGAAGCACACAGAGAGAGAGAGACAGAGAGAGCTTCTTCTTCTTTATATTGTTTATTGGCAGTTGGCAAACAGCAAAACTGTGCATTACTACCACAAACTGTAGAGAGAAAGCTGTGCAGAAAGTGGGATTTTTATCCTGGTGGGAGCAAAACAGCTAAAGTAAGACGGAAATTCATGACAATTTTTTTAAATGCGAAATGTAGTTTTGATCTTCTTTTGCTGCTGGTTCAGTGAATTTTGGTTAGAGAGGCAAGGCAAGGCAAGTTTATTTATATAGCACAATTCAACAACAAGGTGATTCAAAGTGCTTTACAGAGACATTAAAAACAAAAACAAATAAAAAGCATGATTTAAAATTGATTAAGACAAGCAAACAAACAAACAAACAAACAAACAAAACAGTATATAAAATCAAAAATCAAAACAGTAGATAAAATCAGAACAGTAGCTAAAGTCAGTAGTTAAAATGTAAGTTTTGAAATTTAAGCTTA
Source organism: Pelmatolapia mariae (assembly GCF_036321145.2). Taxonomy (NCBI): domain Eukaryota; kingdom Metazoa; phylum Chordata; class Actinopteri; order Cichliformes; family Cichlidae; genus Pelmatolapia; species Pelmatolapia mariae. The sequence continues at coordinate 36,712,565 of NC_086237.1, read as the reverse complement.
AAAGTGTGGATTTGGTGACGAGAGTGAGAGTGACGAAACCTGCAGCTGCAGAATCTGTGAGGTGTCGGCTTTCAGCTCCTGACAGCATGTCCACTTACAGATGAAAGATCCACACTTTGTGTTTAAATCTTTTTGCGGATCCGTTCACCTGCTGTTATTTCCTGTTTTAGCTGTTTGCTGTGTTGAAATAGTTTTGTGAGCTTTAAGCTGAGATTCTGGTGTGCCGGGCAAATTACATTTCTTTTAAAAATCAATTCAGGATTTAATGAATCGATGTTGTTTTATTCAGACTAAACTGATTTGAGTCAGGAAATACTTTTTTTTTTTTTTTAAACCCACCTTAAGATCACACACAGAAACAGAGAGAGAGAGTCAGAAGCAGGTCCAACCGGCTAGGCAGCTGCCCTTTTGTAATGATCCCTGGCAAGTGATTGACCTACTGTGCACAGATCAGCCAATAGACACATACCAATTAACTTTAAATGGGCCAATAGATACAGGCTTTACACTTGAAAGACAAGAGAAACAGAGGAATAACAGTGCCACTTGTGGTGGCATGTAACAATTATACCTCAGACTGCATGTTTGAGGTATAATTTTAATCTCCAAAAAATGTATGAATTTAATACAAATATGTGGGGATAGAAACAAAGCATCAATCCTATCATGGTAGACTTGATCCCATAGCAATACCAGAGTTGGTATCGATACTATCAATAGTTGGATCGATCTGCCCACCTCTACTGATTGCATTGTTCCTCAATAAGTAAGATACCAAACACTTCACATTCTTGGTCTCATTTTTATGCTATATTAAGATAAAGTAAAACATGAGAAGTCAAAATGTTTTACTTGTTTTCGTTTTGAGGGCAACTACTCACACAAATAATATGAGTATCTGAAGACAAATAACATATTGTAGATATCAAGTGGAGGTGGAAAAAAGGCTGAAGAGAACCTACACAAACATGGAAAGTCCACACAGAAAGGCCCAGCCCAGGTGGTGGAGATGAACTTGGGACCTTCTTGCTGTGAGGTAACACTGCTAACCACCACTCCACCGTGCTGCCTCTTGAATAGAGTGAATGAAAATTAAACTAAATTTCTACACTGTTGAGCTGAGCTGAGACATGTTTATTTTGACAGATCTGTGCTGAAAAACACACATTTGGAGAATTTGTTTTGTTTTTTTAATCCATTGATTGTCCAACATTTAGCTTTTGCCATATCTTTACATTAAAGAAGGTTGTGGTCAGGAACATTAGTTAATATTCACTAAATGCAGACTGTATATTTTTAATATTAACAATAACATGATAAGGTGGACTTCACCAGCAATGAAAGCACAGAGAGGACGAGTATTTTGTACTATTAAATGAACTTTTACTATTGTTTTAATAGTAAAAGTTCATTAAGTGGACACCTGCTTTTTAGGTGGTCAGACACACTCTGTATTGAAACACTGAGGAGTCTGAGGCTATCATGTGGGTAATCTGTTGGTTTCTGGGTCACTATTTCTGTAATGTATGTCTTTTTATTGTCTTTTAACAAGAGAGTGGAGAGCCGGAGGCAGAAGCTTCAGAGAGGAGGAGACTGCAGCTGCAATGGTGGGAATCATCATCGAAATTAGTAAAATTTAGAAACTTGTATTTATCTAAAATTTGACAATGGTTGTATGACAAAAGTTTTTTGTCTAATATTTTCAATGCTCTTTTGTAGCATAACTTCGATTGGCCCAATAGCAACAAGACTGGTAAAGGACCAACTTGTAATACAGTATTCAATATGAGCCAGTATCATAGAGTGCAGGAATGTAATCACTGCTTTGTCCATTAATGATGTGCGGCTATGTCTAAAGTTCCGTATATTAACATTTACAGTTCTCACTACATTTTAAACGTGTTTTTTTAAAGGGTAATTTTGAGTCTAGCAGTACTCCCAAATACTTAAATCCTCAACATTAATTAGTTTTTGTGCACCCAAGCGAACTTTAACTGCAGCCACAGTAGTTTTAGGTTTACTAAAAAATGTTGATACAGTCTTTTTAACATTGAGGCACAAGCATGAGTCATTCAGTCATTTTGTAAATCATGTAATGCCAATGAAAGCTGATGGGCTGCATCATCAGCAGTTTAGGCTTCTGTAAAAATTACAGTATAAGTCTCCTAATGCTAATTCAAATTAACACAGTTTACTTACACCCCACTACACAAGGTACCCAGTACTAGCATCAGCCTATTTAATCAAGTATTTATTGCTGCCATTTAGTGATCTCTCCAGAATTAAACAATTGTGGTTTTTAATATGTTTTTATTAATCATAAGCTAATGCACTGTTTCATAAATTCATCTATATGAAGAATATTCAAATATCATCATTGGCCTAATACTGTTATATGTGACTTTGTGCAGTTATTGTGCAGCCTAACAACAACAGCCTAACTCTGGTTTCTCACACAGACTCTGTCTGACTTCATCAGTCACAGAAAAGTCTTAAGAGCGCTGCTGCTTCTTTAAATGAATGATCAAAATACTTGTTAAATGTATTTTGTGACTAGACACCTGCTAGACCTCACACCATTAGAGAGACCCTGTACGTGAAATTGGCTGCTTTAACACAGTAATTTCCCAACTTCTGGAATAAATAAAGTATTTGTTGTCTTGTCATGGATTCATTTAATGCATTTATAAAAGCTCTATGGTGTTCTGTTCCATAAAAAAGTGGATGTGATTGACAACTTCAAGGCAGTAATACCTTAAACATGACTTTGACCAGAATCTGATTTGTGACATGTGACTGTGAATTCGTCTGTGTTGTCACAGTTTAATGTCATATCAACAAGTTTATATCAGTTTGTTTATTTTTTCATTATCAGCATTTCTGGTTTCTCAGTGTCCACTCATCACATTTCAGCTCATGACAAACTTGAAAGTTGGAGTCTAAAGGTCTAAAATCTTATGCAGGTTTGAGGCCACAGCAGGTAGTAAAAGCAGATATTGTGTTTGGTGATTATTAATGTATAAATGTATTCACTGGTATACATTTAGTTTATAACAAACATATTTTAATGATGTATTATTTGAGAAAATAAACCTTTGATTTTATATATTTCAGCTGCATTTTATTCTAAATTATTGCTTCATGCTCATGAGGGTCAAGAAATGTTGTTCTTTTTGTTTTGAGTGTGAGAGCAGAGGTCTGGCAGGTTTGCAATTTAAACCCTGTGATCAATCCAAAATTCTGTCTTTGGCTGCAACGACAACTTTAGTTCAAACTGCAGATAAGAAAACGCTGACTTGTGCTACTTGAACTTCTGAAACACCACAGCTTCACCTTCTTTGTGTCATTTTTATGTTCTGTTTAGCTTCTCTTTTCTTTTTTTAAACAAAGTGGAGAGGTCAAGATTTTCTACATTTTTGCTTTTGTGTCATTTTATGGAGCACAAACTGAAAAGATATCTGAATGACACAGACAGCGCCCTCTGACGGACATAAATGTTATGTGCGTGTTTCAGTTTAACACGTGATTCATGAAAATGAAAGTAAATTCCGACACTTTTGAACTGAGCTGAAACGCCATTACAGGGAGTCAGATCTCTGCTGAAAAACACACGTTTGGAGGATTTTAATCAGAAAGTTCAAGAGACACTAATTTGGTGAGTTAAAAATACTTAAAGATCAAATGGCTGAGAGAGCTCTTTTTCAAAATTTCCTGAGCTGCCATGTGTGTTCAGAGACTTTCAGAGATCCTGTGTCTCTGAGCTGCAACCACAACTTCTGTTCAAGCTGCCTGCAGAAATTCTGGGAACAAAATAAAAACAAAAACTGTCCCATTTGTAAGAGAAAATCTTCAAAGGATCGTCCAGGTGTGAACTTTACACTGAAGGAACTTGCTGATTCTTTTTCTGGAAGACATAAATCTGGATCATCTGAGACAGAAAAAGGAGAGAAGAAATTAACAGTGGTGTGCAGTAAACATGAGGAAGTGCCTAAACTGTTCTGTGTCGACGAGCAGAGAGCTGTGTGTCCTGTGTGTGACTTTTCTCTCCACCAGAGTCACAAAGTGGTTCCTGTAGAAGAAGCAGTCAGTGACCTGAAGGAGCAGCTGAAATCTGACTTAAAGTCTCTGCAGGACAAGAGGAACAAATACAAACAAGTGGAGGAAACATACAATGAAATGATTCAACACATGAAGAAGCAGCTGTTGTCCACAGAGAGGCAGATCAGAGCAGAGTTCAACAAGCTCCAGCAGTTCCTGAAAGAGGAAGAGGAGTCCAGACTGGCAGCTCTGAGGGAGGAAGAGGAGCAGAAGGGGAGGACTATGAGCAGAGAGATGAAGATGATTGAGGAGCAGATCTCCTCTCTGTCAGACAGCATCTGTGCTGTTGAAGAAGAGCTGCAGAAACACAGCGTGCCATTCCTCAGCAGTTACAAAGACACTCAGAGCAGAGCCAGAGCCCAGAGCTCAGTGTCAGATCCACAGCTGGTCTCAGGAGCACTGATAGATGTGGCCAAACACCTGGGCAACCTGTCCTTCAGAGTGTGGGAGAAGATGAAGGAGAAGGTCCACTTCAGTCCTGTCATTCTGGACCCAAACACTGCAAACCCCTCTCTCTATCTGTCTGATGATCTGACCAGTGTGAGGAATGAAGACACAAAGCAGCAGCTCCCTGATAATCCAGAGAGAAACACTAAATATGCCGATGTTTTTGGCTCTGAGGGCTTCAGCTCAGGGAAACACAGCTGGGAGGTGGAGATGGGAGACCATCCTGGCTGGAATGTGGGTTTAGTTAAAGAGTCAGTTGACAGGAAGGGAGAGCTTTTTGTTTCACCAAAATATGGAATCTGGTGTTTATGGCATACAAGTGGAAAATACACTAATGGTGTTGGTCAGACTGTGACAGTGAAGAAGAGTCTCCAGAGGATCAGAGTCCAGCTGGACTATGACAGGGGGGAGGTGTCCTTCTATGACCCTGAAGACATGACTCACATCTACACTCACAGAGACACTTTCACTGAGAAACTCTTCCCATATTTCAGTATTGGAAATGCAGGAGATGCCAAAACCTCTGATATCAAAATCTGTCAGACTGAGATTTGATTGTAAAGTGATTCTTTATTTTAACTGTTTTTTCAGTACAGCAGCAGGTTAATTTTAGGGAAATTATTAATCACACTGTCTAACTTCATTATCAGGTTTTATTTCATTTTGTTGATCTAGTGGAACTATTAGCAATTCAATGAAACCAAAGCAACTTTTTCATGTGAAAATCTTGTGACCCACTCGAGTTTCTGTAAGAAACTTTTACATTTTTTTCTTCTTTCTTTTAAATTAATATTTTCAGAATATTTCTCATGTTGTTCATGTAAATATTTTTGATAGTTTTAAAATCTGAATGATGATGATTTCTTTGCTTTTCAAAGTTGTTGAGTGTGAACAGCAAACTGTGACACTTCTTAAAAGAAGGATTAATGATTAAACATCAGCAAGAGTCAACTTTACAACTACAAAATTTAAATTTCCTGATTATCAGCTTCTTGTTTTCAGTTAAATAACATTTGAAAGTAACACGTCTTCTTTAAAGTTTCCCAAATTCAAAGAAATGACTTCTAAGTTCTGACGCTGTCTCATCAGTTTAACTACACTTGATTGATTTAATTAAAAATGTTATTTCTTGTGTTGTTTTTAACCTTAATCAGAAGCTGACATCTCTCACAGTTTGAAAGATTTCTTTTTTTAGAGTTGGGAGTTCGCCTTGTAATCGGAAGGTTGTCGGTTCGAGCCCCGGCTTGGACAGTCTCGGTCGTTGTGTCCTTGGGCAAGACACTTCACCCGTTGCCTACTGGTGGTGGTCAGAGGGACCGGTGGCGCCAGTGTCCAGCAGCCTCGCCTCTGTCAGTGCGCCCCAGGGTGGCTGTGGCTACAACGTAGCTTGCCATCACCAGTGTGTGAATGTGTGCGTGAATGGGTGGATGACTGGATATGTAAAGCGCTTTGGGTCTTTAGGGACTAGTAAAGTGCTATACAAATACAGGCCATTTACCATTTACCTTTGATTTGTACTTCAATCTTATTCTTTAACTGCTCTCTTTGATTATTGAGATCACAAAATGTTTCTGTGAAGTGAAATAAATAAATTCAGTGATTCTGTTGTTGTTGTGTTTGACAGTAAATCAGCTTTTCAGACACAGTCATTAGTTCAGATTCATTTAACATGGAAACTCACTTTGATTGTTGTGTTTACATTTAACTGACTCCTTAGAATAACATATTATTTGCTTCTATTAGTTTGTAAATATTCTTCTTGTGCTGAAGCTGTTTTATTGAAACAATCAGCTGATTTTATAAAATCAATTATTTATTTTAAGCAGCTACATTTTAAATCTTTTTTCAGACCAACATTCACATTTAACCCCAGACAGAAATCAAATGTAATCATTGATAAACTTTACATTCTCACAGCTAATCTGTATGTTTACAAACTCAGAAAATAGTTTGTATGAACAAAGCTGCAGAGATTTCAGATGAAGGTCCAGCTTTATAATAGTGTTTTTTTTGTATATTATATTTACACACAAGATGGAGACAAAGTTCATATTTTCTTCTCTAGTAAAAATGTTTACACTGTAACCATTTACACTTATCCTATTTTTAAATGTAAATCATTAAATGTTAGAAATGACTTCACTTAACAGATAAACAGAACACTAAGACTGAGCCAAGTTCATCTGTAAATATTTTAAATAAACAAATAAAATGTCTAATCACACTTTCACTTCAGGTCAGTGTCAGTCTGATCAGCTCAAATCCAGAATCCTGCTGCGATAAAGCAAATTGTCTTTTTATGATCCAATCAAACCAATTCTGCAGATGTGGTCGCTGTAGTGTCTGTAAGTTTGAGTCTTGTGTGTCTGCAACACCACACATTCAGAGGGGAGAGAGGGCAGTAGAGGCCTCGACCAACACCCAGAAAGCTCTCCTGCGGGGAAAGAATCTGGCCAAAACTCCACTGGTTAAAATGTCTCTGCTCTCTGGTGTCACTGTAGTGCAGAGGCTTCAGAACTAGAATCCTCTGGTTTAAAGATTTCCTCAACATTAAATAATCCAGTGACAGTTGTCTGTATTTCCACCGCTGCACGCAAACAATAACTGTTAACAATGAATTCAGCAAACTTTATTTTTCAAATTGTAAACAAATACAGTTTAAAACAGCATTTCTGTCGCTGCCACAGTGTAACTCACATTAGGACCCCGTCCTCGTTTGGGCTGTTAAAAGTCAATTTACTCGCGTGAGCAGGATTTCTCTCCAAGCGCAGGGAGCTGCCCACCAGAGCGTGAAACTGTCACAGTGCGTGTAAAGGAGACACTGCTCTACAAAAAGGTCATAACCACACAAAAGTGGCATCAACGCATAACCTAGTGTTTTAACAATTGTCGCTCTGTTGCATCTGTCCAGCATCCACCCACAAACACTGTTCTGTAACTGATTCGATTCCAATTCAATTCAGTTTTGACTCAGAAATATAATTATGATCATTTATCAGTATATCCATATTTTTATATATGTGTATAAGAACAAAGTTGACACGTATGAGACTTTATCAGAGGTGTGTAAGTATCACAGCAGATGCCTTTGTGTCAAAGTACACAAGGATAAAACATAGAAAAAAATATAAAGGAGATTTTCCTGACCTGGCTTTTTATAACAGATAACCGCCTTAAAAATATTCTGCAGTAGATCAAAAACAGAAGAAAACCATGAATCAACATATGAACATTACCTGATGCTGCTGAAGTGAAGCAGAGCAAAGTCACAGAGGTTTTATTAGAGATTCTTGTCAGGGGTCATTTTTGAAAAAACAAAAGCACTGAACACAAATTTAGACTTTAGTGTAATAAACAAACAAATAATGATTTTTGATGATAAATCAGTCTTGAAGCACAGAGAGAGAGAGAGAGAGAGAGAGAGAGAGAGAGAGAGAGAGAGAGAGAGAGAGAGAGAGAGAGAGCGTTTCTACTTCTTTAGATTGTTTATTGGCGGTTGGCAAACAGTAAAATTGTGCATTATCACCACAAACTGTAGAGAGAAAGCTGTGCAGAAAGTGTGATTTTTATCCTGGTGGGAGCAAAACAGCTAAAGTAAGACGGAAATTCATGACATTTTTTTAAATGCGAACCATAGTGTTGATCTTCTTTTGCTGCTGGTTCAGTGAATTTTGGTCAGAGAGTGACGAAACCTGCAGCTGCAGAATCTGTGCACTGTAAACCCGAATAAGTTACCAGAACTCAAAAAATTTGAGGCAATCGATTGCCTCAATTTTTTTGAGTTGATCAACTTAAAAGTCAAATTTTTCCAGAACATAAAAGTTTGGATTACATGGTACTTGTATCTTTTAAGAATGGTCAACTCAAATATGTGCAGTTAATATGACTTACAGTTTCAAGTTTACAAATTCAAAGGAATAAGTTCACAGAACTTATAAAAAATAAGTACACAACCACAACATTTTATGTTAACAAAACTCAAATGTTTATTAGTTTGTGTTGTCATTATTTTAAGTACATGCTAGTCAAATATGTTGACTACAAGATACTTAAAAACATGTGACCCAAAACTTAAAATTTTTGAGGCAATTGATTGCCTCAATTAAAATGAGTATCGGTAACTCAACATGCAAAAGTCATAAACATCTGCCATTGAACAGTATCTTGCCTGCTTCCTTTTATCACATTATGTTGAAATTAAATACATTTTTTTAATTAAATAAATTAAAAATAATTTACAGAAACATTTATAAATTAAAATAAGTAGACCAAAAATTGTTTAGTCAGGAAAACTGTCAGAGTGATAAAAAATAATACCAAATAATAATAAATAATATCAAAATGTGCTTTTGGCTCTCTGGCTAATATCTGAATAAGGCAACAGGGCAGCAATTTGAGTGAATTACAATGCTATTTGTTTTGAGGCATTATTTAGATAAAAGGAGAGAACTTTGAACTAGCCTTTTATAATGCTTTACCCTTCATCCTTCTTTCAGATGAGTTCCTACATAACCAAGTCATTCTTGAGGGTCTGTAACCTGGGTGACAGTTTACCCCTTTCTAGACCAAGTAAAATCTATTGAGTAAATTCTAAAGTGTTGGTCAGGGCTTTGGGGTAGCTGAGGTGAAGTGCATAGATCAGTCCAAACATTACCAGGAAGGCTTCACCAAATCTGGGGAGACTGACCACGGCATCACTTTCAATGACGACAGAGGTTTTCACAGGTTGGTAGTGAACTGGACTTGTCGTGTCATGGTCACTGATGACAGTGAAGAGGGCCACTTCAACACCATCAAGCTCCAACTCATCAGATTCGTCCTGAATGAATGAAAAAGAGATACTAATCACAATCTAACCCAAGAAATGCAACAGACGACATATAATTTCTCATTTTACCAACTCCCGTTGAGATCCAATACCTCTTTTACAAGGGAGACCTGGGTCTCACTGTAAGAGGTGAAAAACAGAAGATCCATGTTCTGCACACATAAATCAGCTAATTCACCAGAGAATCAAGTGGTGTGAGATAGACTGAAACTAAGCTAAAGGAAATACACAGGAAAATGTTTTACTAAACATCTTATCACTTTCAACAAAACACCAATTCAGTTCATTCGTAGTGAGGAGACAGAAAAGACCATACATGGAAACCGTATGGGTAGACTAAACAAAGGTAAGTCCAAACAGTGCATCAAAATACATGTTTGTACTTTGATGCACTGTTTATATACACAGTAGTATCTGTTAGATACTTAAGGACACTCACAGTGCAGGTTCTGAAAAATCCAGAGACATCCTCACACAGATAGACAGGAAGGGCGTGGAGAATGGTAGTGCGCTTGGTGTGGATATCATGGATGTCCTATTGCCAGATAAAAACAGAATTGTATATACTGGTGAGTTTACTGAACAACAACAACAGTCAAATCAGAACATATGTCCACAAATAACCTGTTCACATCTTTAATACAGTCAGACAAATAGCAAACACAAAGTGGACTAATAGCAAAATTCAAAAAGCCCATTTAAATCATTGAACCTGTCCAATGTTCCACTGGTTCAACCTATGAAATGTGTAACAATCTATTATTACCTGTTCATCGTGAATTCTTAGAATTTCAGCCAGGGCATCTGCTGTCTTCCCAGTTTTTGATGCCTTCTGTCTGAATAAGGTCATCAGTCGAGGATGATGGCGGCCAAGTTCAGCATAGAATGTATTGGGCAGGTTCTGATTTGTAATCCGCTGAAACTCTGCATACAACTACAGCAGAAGGACAATACAGTTCAATTTGAAGAATCTTGCACACCTTTATAAAGCAGCAAAAAGCTGCCACATGAGTAAGAATTACAATTTTCATTTTAAAGAGAGCTGATCCATATTACCTCAGACTCCATTTTTAGAGCAGGCCAGGGGTCCAAGAGCTCCTTCACTGGTGGGCAGGACATCACTATGGTTTGTCTGCGCAGGGGAAATGTGGTCTCCATCAACTTTCTAATGAGGGGCAGGTTCTTCTCAGCCTTCTTGACTTCTTCAACAATTGCTTGCCTCAACTGGTCAAGGCCTGAAGGATCCTTTCCTTGAGGAAAGTTTGGTAGGAAGTTGACTTCTGCTCGCTTGGGTCTGTTAATGTTGGAATGTGAAGGTTCATTATCAGGATTACTTCTACTTCTTTTTCCAGCATTAACAGTGACCTCCTGACATCCAGCCCGTCTCATCTTGGTCCTATAATTGCCCATCATTTGTGCTATACCTACAATTCTTATATGGACATGTCACTGTTTCATGATTTTTCAAATGCTTTCTGAGATGACTGAAAAGGCCTGTTTCAGAAAAGGGTTGCTGAAATGTGCATAAAGGGCATTTAAATAACACAGTCCTCTGACTCTGCTCTGCACAACTGCTAAGTTGTGCTGTATGATATCTTGACAAATGAGTACTCAGTGCATTAAGTGTCTGAAATGTACAAATGAGGCATGGAAGAGGGCTGATTCAGGAATAGTGGCTGTGCTGCAGCCTGTAGTGTCTAAATAACTGTATTCTGGAGGTGAAGGAAGCTGCGCACAACTTACACTGCCAGATCATATAGGAAACAAAACAGAACTCCTTATACTTACAACTTCATATAACAGTTAAGTTATATTAATAAGTGATAAATAATAACAATAAGTGAATTACTATTAGCTCACAAAAACATGGTCATGGACTACAGCTAACACTGCTTTAAAATGGCAACCTGTTTTCCTCAAAACAATTTGTTTTATATAAGAATCTATAGGTGGAAAATAGCATAAGTAAAGTTGGTTTAGTAGTTAGTTTAACATATTTTTAAGACAACTCGAGAGAGAGCGAGAGAGGTGATTGGTAGAAGAATTCACAAACAAAATAAATTACCTGGTATCTTTATCACATCCCCAGTTCTCTTCCTTGACTCTGTCTTAATTCTTGAAGCTGGAACAGAGAGGTCCAAAGGCATAAACTGATGAACAATTAAAAAGCATCCAAACGTGACAAATTATAAATACTTCCATTTATAATTTTTCCCTGTTAATGATCTTTTCATTTAATCCCCAAAGTGTGAATGCATCTCTAGTCAAGATACTAAAGCCATCGAGCAAATATTACAATACTGAAGAAAAGCAGCAGCACTTGAAGTTTAACGGCATGGTTAAATAAACAACAACGCCATTTCTACAAACTAAAGCCTCACTGATGAGAGGTTCCCCCAAACATGTTATTTGAAATTATTTAATGTGCATACACAGTTAATGTCAAAAATGTCACTGCTTCTCTCTCCGAACGAGTCCGGTTGTTTTGATTGACAGGTTTGTTTTTTAGGACCTTAGTGATCCAAGAGTGCCAATTGGTTGGCAGAAGTTGATTGACAAGTGATTCCACTAATTAGGCAAAGTGAGAGGAGACGATGCGTGCGCCGTGCTCTTTCATTGGCCCTCTAACTCTGGCTTGTGAACAACGTGGCCCGTCAGAGCATAAGGATGAGTTTCCCGATCATTCTACGGCGTAAAGTGACTGATATATATAAAAAACACCTATCGAGACCCTCGCTCAAACGCCTAATACACCTGCACCACTTATTCGCACATATAGTTTAAAATATAGCTTTTCGAACAAGAAAACGGCTTGAAAGCACTCTCACTGCAGACAGGTATCTCCGCTGTGTAACTGCAGGGACAACGGGCTTGTTTGGACCCAACTATTCTGAGTCATGAGAGGGGGTTTCAAAATTTAGAGAGATTAAAACACTTTGTTTCAGACTAGGTGATCGGGCGCCACCTCTAGAACAAGTAGTATCTAACTTTTTAAACAGCCTGCGACCCTCATTACAACAACTTAATGCTAGCTCTGCAAGCGCAAAGTTTCCTTCGGGGAGAGCAGCAAAGCACATAAAAAACACGGACCCGACATTTCTGCTATTCTTTTCGTCACGCACCCATAATACAACTAAATATTCGTATTTTAACAATAAACTAATATCAACATTGAAAACTTACTGTGAGTCCAGTGATGCTAGTTGCTGCCGTTAGGTCCAACTTTCTCCAGTCATCTGTGTTGCCTCTTTCTTCTTCTTCTTCTTACATTTGTATTGGCGGTTGGCAAACAACTGAAAGGTGCATTACCGCCACCAACTGGTATGGAGTATGGTCTGGAACAACGCTCAAAAAAAAACCCCTCAAATCCTGCCAAACAGGTTCCCCTCTTTTAAAAACAGAAATAAGGCCTGATAACTCTTGCTTCCCGATTCCTTTTGCAACAAATCAACAAGATCCAGTTTGATTTTTAGGTTACTGAGATTGTGAATCAATTGCCTCCTCTCAACCTGATACCTCTGACACTGCAACATGACATGTTCTACAGTTTCCTCTACCCCACAGTAATCACATTTTCCAGTACTATGTTTCCCTATCAAGAATAATGTGTCATTCAAGCCAGTATGTCCAAATCTCAGTCTGGATATGATCACCTCCTCCCTCCTAGTCCGTCCTGCGTTTCTCATTCCTCCCACCCTCCTCTGAATCTTATACAACCATCGTCCCTTCCTTTCCTCCTCCCACTGCTTTTGCCATCTTGCTCTCATAACTTGCCTTACCATACTCCTTATCTCTGCTTGGCCAACACTAACAGCCATGTCAACCGCCCCATGCCTTACGGCCTCCTTTGCAACTCTATCTGCCTGTTCATTTGCCCACACTCCACAGTGCGCTGGAACCCATAAAAACACGACTGCAAGTCCCATCATGTGCAGCCGGAAAAGTGTCTGCTGAATTTCCCCCAAAACATCTGCCCTACTGTCTGAGTGACAATGCTGTAGACTGACCAATGATGAACTCGAATCTGAACAAATGACAGCATGTAATGGCCTCACGTCCTCCACCCACTGAACAGCTAATAATATTGCAATCATTTCCCCAGTGTATACAGAAAGCCCATCACTAATCCTATTACCCATATCCACCGAAAACTCTGGGACCACAACTGCAACACCGGTTTGTCCGGTTGAGTTCTTTGAGGCGTCTGTATATATTTGAACATAACTATAATATTGGTCAATGTAAGCCTGTACCGCATGAGCGTTCAACGTAAATGCCTTACCCTCATTCTTCTTGTTCAACAATGTTAAGTCTACGACAGCATCAGGAAGTAGCCATGGAGGCACTGCTGGTAACGGCACTCTGCGACTAATGGTCAACTGATCCAGATTAAATTCTGTTGCATGTCTCCCCACAGTCCATCCAAAACTCTTCGTTTCCCTTTTTTCTTTCTCCCAGCAAGGTTTAAGTACTTCATGCGTTGGGTGATCCTGCCCGTGGCCCTGTAAATTACCCCAATAATTAAGTGTGAGCTGCTCCCTTCTCAGTCCTAATGGCATCTCTCCCATCTCCACCTGTAAAGCTGCTGTTGGAGTTGTTTTAAACGCACCCGTGTAAATTCGTAGTGCCTGATACTGAATATGGTCTAACTTTACCAGAGTTGTGGCTGCTGCCGAGTTATATGCTACACACCCATAATCCAACAGTGATCTGACCAACCCAGGGTATATGGCCCTCAAAGACTTCCTATCCGCTCCCCAGTCCCTCCCAACTAAACACCTCAATACATTCAACACTTTCTTACATTTGTCCACCACCTTCTGAATATGTACAGCCCATGTTAACCTTTCATCAAACCACAATCCAAGAAACTTAAATTTACTCACCCTTTCTAATTCGTGATCATACAACTTAAGCTTGACGTCCTTACCAACCCTCTTCCTTGTAAAAAATCACCTTGGTTTTATCAACTGAAAATTTAAAACCCCACTTATAAGACCACTCTTCAACTCTTCTAATTGTCCCCTGCAGTTTCTTCACAACATACTCTATATTTTTCCCTCTCTTCCATATGGCTCCATCATCAGCAAAAAGTGAACATCCCACCCCTGCCTCTAAATCATTAAACACATCATCTACCATCAAAGAAAATAACAAAGGGCTCACTATGCTCCCTTGGGGTGTACCATTTTCTACCAAAAACCTTTCAGAAAAAACCTTCCCAATCCTCACTTGAATATGACGCCCCCTTAAAAAGTCCTTTATCCACCCGAACATCCTCCCCCTAATACCCAATTTACAGAGTTTAATCAGTAGGCCATCTCTCCACAGCATATCATAGGCCTTTTCAATATCAAAAAACACCGCAACTACACTCTCACTGTTCGTCTGCGCTTTTCTAACTTCATGTTCCAAACATAAAACCGGATCCATAGTATTCCTCCCCCTTCTAAACCCACTTTGATATTTAGAGATAAATCCTCTAGTTGCCAAATAGTACGTCAATCTTTCAGTGATCATACGCTCCATCACTTTACAAACATGCGATGTTAACGCTATAGGTCTAAAGTTCCCTGGATTCGTGACATCCTTTCCAGGTTTCTGTATGGGTACCACCACAGCTTCCTTCCAGCTTTGCGGCAGTTTCCCACCCTCCCAAACTCTGTTATATAACCCTAACAAAAGATCTTTAGCTGACTCACTGAGTTGGTTTAACATGGTATAGCATACCTGATCTTTCCCCGGTGCTGATAATTTAGATTTCCGTAGTACTCGATGTAGTTCTGTCTTTGTAAAAAGGATATTTAATGAATCATCCATATCCCCTACCAGGTCCATTAAGTCTCTATTCACTGCAATTGTCACGTCCCTTCCTCGTCGCCCTTCCTCACTAACATTGCCTGAACTGTGGACTTAAACAAAAGTCTTCACCAACACATTTGCTTTTTCCTCATCTGTTACAGCTATGATGTCTCCATCCCTCAGGACTGGATAATCACACTCCCTTTTCATACCATTCATCCTTCTAATCATTGACCAAATGTTCTGTATTCTTGTCTCCCTCCCCACTGAATTACAAAACCCCCTCCAGAAGTCCCTCTTTGCACTTTTAATGGTTCTTTTTACCTTAGCCTGCAATCTTTTATATTCAATGAAATTCTGAAAACTGTGATTGGCCTTTAAGGTCTTAAACGCCCTATTACGATATTTAATCACTTTATCACACTCCTGTGTCCACCATGGCACAATCTTTTTCTCCCCTCTACCGTCTTTCCTCTTCAGCACCCTGCTGGCCGCCTCTAAAACTGCCTTACAAATAAAATAATTTAACTCATCCACCCCCACATTCACATCAATCTTTTGCAATTCTTGATCACTAACTAATCTAAATTTATCCCAATCAGCATCCCTAAAACACCACTGCTTCACCCCCCTTACGTCTCGTTTTGCTATACTGAACCCAAACACCGTCATAATAGGAAAATGGTCACTGCCTACAGTTGTCTCTTTCAGTACCCGCCATGAACAAATACTTGCCAGCGAATCTGACACCAATGTAAGGTCAATTGCTGATTCCGTACCTGTTCTAACATCCACTCTCGTGCCACTTCCATCATTCAAACACACAAAATCCTTCATCTCCATCACTTCCTCAATCACTGCACCATTCCGATCATTACCACTACCCCATAATGTGCTGTGTGCATTAAAATCCCCACACCAAATTACTTTTCCCTTTAAATATGTGTCAAGTTCATCCACCGATATCAGTTTATTAGTTGGATTGTAGTAATTAATCACTCTGAAACTTCCAGTCCCTCCCCAGACTTCAAGCACAATATATTCCAACTGTGTACCCAAAGCTACAACTCTAGATTGAATCCCCTGTGCCACAAATATTGCACACCCTCCTCCATTACCCTCCTGTCTATCTCTGCGAACACTACTATAACCTTTAATAACAAAATCTAAAGTAGGTTTGAGCCATGTCTCCTGAATACAGATTATGTCTGGTTTATTTTGGCACTGTTCGACAAATCCTTTAAATTCTTGTCCATTTGCAAGCAGACTTCTGGCGGTGTTGCCTCTTTGGTGCTGTTTCCCGCCCATATACCTTTACTTCTTCTGTGTTTCGTATTTTTTTTGAAAATAGCAGTAAACGATCAGTGTATAATGCTCATTAGCGCCACCTTCCGCTTCGGAGGGTGAATCAGAGATTAACTCGGAATAAAAATTGATTCCTGCAGCTGCTTAACACTTACGGAAAAAATAATATATATATATATATAGGATACATTGATAAGACAATGAATATTAAAATAAATACATTTAGTCTTCCACTAATGCATTTAAGACAATTTGATTTTACTTATTTGGTGAAACACTTTGAGATTTTATTGTATTTTAGCATGTGCTAAATAAATTAACTTTATTATTAAATCCTACCTACTTGAAACAACAAAAATAACAGGACTTTCTTATATGTCCTAACTTAACTGTGTTACGTTGTGCTTAAGTTATGATTTTAAGTGATGCTTACTTAATATAGAAATAGTTCATTTCAATCAAAAATTATTAGTTTCATTTACTCAAAAAGAAGAACATGTTACACGAACTTGACATATTTAAGTTAACAGAACTTTTTAAAGACTTTGAGTATACACTACTTAATCTATTTAATTACTTTGAACATTTGGGTTTACAGTGTGAGGTGTCGGCTTTCAGCTCTTAACAGCATGTCCACGTACGTGACATCGGATGAAAGATCCACACTTTGTGTTTAAATCTTTTTGCGGATCCGTTCACCTGCTGTTATTTCCTGTTTTAGCTGTTTGCTGTGTTGAAATAGTTTTGTGAGCTTTAAGCTGAGATTCTGGTGTGCCGGGCAAAGTACATTTCTTTTAAAAATCAATTCAGGATTTAATGAATCGATGTTGTTTTATTCAAACTAAATTGATTTGAGTCAGGAAATACTTCTTTTTTTTTTTATTAAACCCACCTTAAGATCACACACAGAAACAGAGAGAGAGTCAGAAGCAGGTCCAACCGGCTAGGCAGCTGCCCTTTTGTAATGATCCCTGGCAAGTGATTGACCTACTGTGCACAGATCAGCCAATAGACACATACCAATTAACTTTAAATGGGCCAATAGATACAGGCTTTACACTTGAAAGACAAGAGAAACAGAGGAATAACAGTGCCACTTGTGGTGGCATGTAACAATTATACCTCAGACTGCATGTTTGAGGTATAATTTTAATCTCCAAAAAATGTATGAATTTAATACAAATATGTGGGGATAGAAACAAAGCATCAATCCTACCATGGTAGACTTGATCCCATAGCAATACCAGAGTTGGTATCGATACTATCAATAGTTGGATCGATCTGCCCACCTCTACTGATTGCATTGTTCCTCAATAAGTAAGATACCAAACACTTCACATTCTTGGTCTCATTTTTATGCTATATTAAGATAAAGTAAGACATGAGAAGTCAAAATGTTTTACTTGTTTTCCTTTTTTGTTTTTGTTTTGAGGGCAACTACTCACACAAATAATATGTGTATCTGAACGACAGCCTAGCAGCACCATCTGGTGAAGACAAATAACATATTGTAGATATCAAGTGGAGGTGGAAAAAAGGCCGGAGAGAACCCACACAAACATGAAAAGTCCACACAGAAAGGCCCAGCCCAGGTGGCTGTGAGGCAACACTGCTAACCACCACTCCACCGTGCTGCCTCTTGACTAGAGTGAATGAAAATTAAACTAAATTTCTACACTGTTGAGCTGAGCTGAGACGTGTTTATTTTGACAGATCTGTGCTGAAAAACACACATTTGGAGAATTTGTTTTGTTTTTTTAATCCATTGATTGTCCAACATTTAGCTTTTTGCCATATCTTTACATCAAAGAAGGTTGTGGTCAGGAACATTAGTTAATATTCACTAAATGCAGACTGTATATTTGTAATATTAACAATAACATAATAAGGTGAACTTCAATGAAAGCACAGAGAGGACGAGTATTTTGTACTATTAAATGAACTTTTACTATTGTTTTAATAGTAAAAGTTCAGTAAGTGGACACCTGCTTTTTAGGTGGTCAGACACACTCTGTATTGAAACACTGAGGAGTCTGAGGCTATCATGTGGGTAATCTGTTGGTTTCTGGCTCACTATTTTTGTCATGTATGACTTTTTATTGTCTTTTAACAAGAGAGTTGAGAGCAGGAGGTAGAAGCTTCAGAAAGGAGGAGACTGCAGCTGCAATAGTGGGAATCATCACTATAACATCATAGTTTGTGAATGAGCTCTCCAAAACCACTTTCAATCCTGCCTTGTGTAAAAGTTCAGGTTTGCTCAATGTATAAAGTGATGTTATTCATTTAGACACAGGTCACTGTTACATTAAGGTTCTTCATGAGTTCATTCACACGTTCTCATAAACCCGATTAAGAAATGAGCAACATCATGCATTTCTATTTGCAGAATTTGTCAGTACATGAAGTGGTGCATGATGCTTCTGATTTAATTTTGTTAGCTTGGCAGCTAAATTTTGATAGTTAATTTCATAATTACAACAGGCAAACTTTAAACTGAGTCATATAAACTACAGTCTGCAGTGAGGTGTCACTGCCGTTTGCTGTTAACTCATCCTTGATCCTGCTTCTACTTCCTGTGTAATACGTTTCCAAAAGACACAAACTATTCAATTCAATTCAGTTCAGTTCAATTGTATTTATAGCGCCAAATCACAACAAAAGTTGCCTCAAGGCGCTTTATATTGTACAGTAGATACAGAGAAAAACCCAACAATCACATGACCCCCTATGAGCAAGCACTCGGTGACAGTGGGAAGAAACCTCCGGCAGAACCAGGCTCAGGGAGGGGCGGGGTCATCAGCTGCGACCGGTTGGGGTGAGAGAAGGAAAACAGGATAAAGACATGCTGTGGAAGAGAGACAGAGATTAATAACAGATATGATTCAATGCAGAGAGGTCTATTAACACATAGTGAGTGAGAAAGGTGACTGGAAAGGAAAAACTCAGTGCATCATGGGAATCCCCGGCAGCCTACGTCTATTGCAGCATAACTAAGGGAGGATTCAGGGTCACCTGGTCCAGCCCTAACTATATGCTTCAGCAAAAAGAAAAGTTTGAAGCCTAATCTTGAAAGTAGAGATAGTGTCTCTCTCCTGAATCCAAACTAGAAGCTGGTTCCACAGAAGAGGGGCCTGAAAACTGAAGGCTCTCCCTCCCATTCTACTTTTAAATACTCTAGGAACAAAAGTAGGCCTGCAGAGTGAGAGCGAATTGCTCTAATAGGGTGATATGGTACTACAAGGTCATTAAGATAAGATGGGGCCTGATTATTTAAGACCTTGTATGTGAGGAGCAGGATTTTGAATTCAATTCTGGATTTAACAGGGAGCCAATGATGGGAAGCCAAAACAGGAGAAATATGCTCTCTCTTTCTAGTCCCTGTCAGGACTCTTGCTGCAGCATTTTGGATTAACTGAAGGCTTTTCAGTGAGTTTTTAGGACATCCTGATAATAGTGAGTCCAGCCTGGAAGTAATAAATGCATTAACTAGTTTTTCAGCGTCACTAAGAGACAGGATATTTCTAACTTTAGAGATGTTGCACAAGTGGAAGAAAGCAGTCTTACATATTTGTTTAATATGTGCGCTGAAGGACATGTCCTGGTCAAAAATGACTCCAAGGTTCCTCACAGCCTTACTGGAGGCCAAGGTAATTCCATCCAGAGTAAGAATCTGGTTAGATACCATATTTCTAAGATTTTCAGGGCCGAGTACAATAACCTCAGTTTTATCTGAATTAAGAAGCAGAAAGTTAGCGGCCATCCAGGTCTTTATGTCTTTAAGACATTCCTGCAGTTTACTATTTGGTGTGTGTTACCTGGCTTCATGGATAGATAGAGCTGCGTGTCATCTGCATAGCAGTGAAAATTAATGCTATGTCTTCTAATGATGCTGCCTAGAGGAAGCATGTATAATGTAAACAGAATTGGACTGCTGGGTCTAGAGATGGCTTTTTGAGTAAAGGTTTAGCTACAACCACCTTGAAGGCCTGTGGTACATAGCCGATTATTAGAGATAGGTTGATCATATTTAATATTGAAGCATTAATTAATGGCAGGACTTCTTTGAGCAGTTTTTTTTAGAAAATGGGGTCTAAAACATACTCTGAGGGTTTAGACAGTAATCAACACAGTAATCGTTTTTTTATTTTATTTATTTATTTATTTATTTATTTATTTTTTTGCACAGGGAGCGGTGCAGTTGCCTTGATGAGAGAATTCATAATTGCTGTTTGAATCCTGATTTGAATTGACAACCTGATTCGATTCCTCCATCCTAATGACTGCTGCTGTGGTGAACTGCTGTAGATAATGGACCCAGACCATCCTCTGCACCTCTTACTGGACCTGCAGATAAACACTTCCTTCAACAACAGTTTCAGCTTCAATGACACAAAGATACAGAAAATCTACACCTCACACTTAGCTGAGCTTATCACTTCTTTGTGTTTTCTGTTCCATTGGCTGATGGACTCATTGTGTCATGGAAATTTCTCTATTTTATGTATTGATCACGTGTACTAACAATACCACATTAGTAATATTAATATCACTTTTATGTCTCATGTGTTTTATGTTTTACACACACAGTGGGGCATTGCAAGTTAGTGAGACTCCTCTTTATCTCCAGAGATGAGGGGAGGTTTCAAGGATGGGGCTGAAGGTATAGATACTCATCAAGTGTTTGCAGTTTATTTAAAATTTCCACAGCAATTGTCAGATGACAGTACAGTATGTTTAAATGTGATATAATTCAGTAGAAAATCAGATTATTTTAATTTTGTATTGCATGGAAATAAAAAAGTATGGCCTTGTGTAACCTGATTTTTATTTATTTTTTAAACAGAATCTTATTTATGACATGTGACAGTAAATGTTTCTATGTTGTCAGTTTCAAGTATTTCTATTCCATTTTCATTCAGTAGAAAATCCCGACCCTTCACTTGGGAACCACAGAAGATGAACATTTCACAAACACGACTACAAAGGCACAGTCACACACTAACACTGAAACAAATAATAATTTTGTAATAATATCTTTGTGATTTAATTGTATTCATCATCCACCACTGAACATTCAAATGCAGCAGAAACACACAACTACCATTAATTTTCTATCATGTCATATTAAGTTATATCAACATGTTTATATCAATTTAATTCATTATAATTGCTAGGTTTTTTTTTTACATTTTGGCTTTTATGTTTTTGTATGATGCACAAACTGGAACACCATCTGAATGACACCAACAGTGTCCTCTGGTGGAAACAAATAATACATTCGTCTTTCAGTTTATCGCGTGACTGTGATCCAAAATAAATTCTGACACTGCTAAACTGAGCTGAGATGCCATTACATGTCATATTAAGTTATATCAGTTTGGTTGTTTGTTTGTTTGTTTGTTTGTTTAATTATTAGAATTTCTGATTTCTCAGTGTCTACTGTGATTCTTTTATTTATTTATTGGTATTTCTCACACTGGTCAGTTCATCACATTTCAGTTCATGACAAACTTGGAAGTCTAGAGGTCTAAACTCTTATGCAGGTTTGAGGCCACAGCCCAGGTAGTAAAAGCAGATATTGTGTTTGGTGATTATTAATTAAGTACACCATTACAAAAGGTGAGCTCTCTAAAATAACTTTGCTTTCTTGAAGGACTGTAAGGTACAAGCTGCAAAGACGTTACATTTGTTGAGTGTAGAAACTTTCCTGAACTGTAAAGTGTTCAGAGACATTCAGAGATCCTGTGTCCCTGAACTCAAACTACTTACAGGACGTACTCAGTTTACAGTAATACTAATGGAATCTGGTCAAATGAAATTTACTTTCTACTTTTTACTTTTTTTACTAGGGGGCAGGTGTCATAAGAATTTATTCTTTTTTCTGCTCCTTTTCATGCATGGAAACAGTGTTACTTTAATTGAAAGGAAGATTGTGTATGGAAAATTAATTATTGCTGTACCATGTGTGAAATAAATAAATAAACTTCACTAGTACTTATTTAGTTTATAATAAGCATGTTTTCCTTGATGATTAATTATTTGAATAAATAAACTTTTCATTATGTATAATTCAGTTGTAATTTACTCAAAATTATTTAATTTTTAGATGATTATTATCATAATACTTTTTCACAGTTTCCCCTTCTTTGTGTCGGTTTTATATTCTGTTTAGTTAAACAAAAAAACTTGGAAAGGTCACCAATTTTTACATTTTCGCTTTTGTGTTTTCTTATGGAACACGAACTGGGAACTATCTGAATGACTCTGACAGCGCCCTCTGTCGTTTACAAATATTATGTGGGTGTTTCAGTTTAACACGTGATCCATGAAAATGAAAGTAAATTCCGACACTTTTGAACTGAGACGCCATTACACGGAGTCAGATCTCTGCTGAAACGTTTGCAGGATTTTACTCAGAAAGTTCAAGAGACACTAATTTGGTGAGTTAAAAAAAATTTTAAACATCAAATGGCTGAGAAACTCGGACTTTTTGAAGATTACCTGAACTGCCATGTGTGTTCAGAGACTTTCAAAGATCCTGTGTCTCTGATCTGCAACCACAGCTTCTGTTCAAGCTGCCTGCAGAAATTCTGGGAACAAACTAAAAACACAAACTGTCCCATTTGTAAAAGAAAATCTTCAAAGGATCATCTTCATGTAAACTTTGCACTAAAAAAACTTGCTGATTCATTTGCTGGGAGACAGAAATATGGATCATCTGAGACAGAAAGAGGGGAGAAGAAATTAACAGTGGTGTGCAGCAAACATGAGGAAGTGCCAAAACTGTTCTGTGTGGACGAGCAGAGAGCTGTGTGTCCTGTGTGTGACTTTTCTCTCCACCAGAGTCACAAAGTGGTTCCTGTAGAAGAAGCAGTCAGTGACCTGAAGGAGCAGCTGAAATCTGACTTAAAGTCTCTGCAGGACAAGAGGAACAAATATAAACAATTGGAGAAAACATACAATGAAGTGATTCAACACTCCAAGAAACAGCTGTTGTCCACAGAGAGGAAGATCAGAGCAGAGTTCAACAAGCTCCAGCAGTTCCTGAAAGAGGAAGAGGAGTCCAGACTGGCAGCTCTGAGGGAGGAAGAGGAGCAGAAGGGGAGGACTATCAGCAGAGAGATGAAGATGATTGAGGAGCAGATCTCCTCTCTGTCAGACAGCATCTCTGCTGTTGAAGAAGAGCTGCAGAAACACAGCGTGCCATTCCTCAGCAGTTATAAAGACACTCAGAGCAGAGCCAGAGCCCAGAGCTCAGTGTCAGATCCACAGCTGGTCTCAGGAGCACTGATAGATGTGGCCAAACACCTGGGCAACCTGTCCTTCAGAGTGTGGGAGAAGATAAAGGAGAAGGTCCACTTCAGTCCTGTCATTCTGGACCCAAACACTGCAAACATCTATCTCTATCTGTCTGATGATCTGACCAGTGTGAGACAAGGAGACACAAAGCAGCAGCTTCCTGATAATCCAGAGAGATACACTAACTATTTCAATGTTCTGGGCTCTGACGGCTTCAGCTCAGGGAAACACAGCTGGGACGTGGAGGTGGGAGATCATCCTCACTGGCTTGTGGGTTTAGTTAAAGAGTCAGCTAACAGGAAGGAATCGAGTTTGTCTTCACCAGAATGTGGAATCTGGTGTTTAGCACATAAAAATGGAAGATACTACCATGGTGATGGTCAGACTGTGACAGTGAAGAAGAGTCTCCAGAGGATCAGAGTCCAGCTGGACTATGACAGAGGGGAGGTGTCCTTCTATGACCCTGAAGACATGACTCACATCTACACTTACACGGACACTTTCACTGAGAAACTCTTCCCATTTTTTTATATTGGAGAGGCGGGAGATGCCAAAACCTCTGATATGAAAATCTGTCAGACTGAGATTTGACTGTAAAGTGATTCTTTATTTTAACTGTTTTTTGTTTGAAGCAGGAGGCTTCATTTTAGGAAATTATTAATCAAACTGTCTAACTTCATTATCAAGTTGTATTTTATTTTGTTGAACTAATTGAAATATTAGCAATTGAATGAAACCAAATCAACTGTCATGGTCCTCAGTCTGCCGACTCAGTGTTTTGTGTTTCTTTATGCTTTTGTTTATTCTGATTATGTATTCCGTTATGATTTGCCATTTGTTAGGTTTCTGTTCTGTGCCTGCCCTGGTCCCACTTCTGTGTTCCCTCTGTCTGTCTATGCCGGTGTCACACTGTCTGCTTGTGAAACTGTCTGTTTAGTTCAGTGTCTTGTCTGGTTCTGTGTCTGAGTTTCCTGTTTTATTCTGAAGGTCTCTGTCTCATGTGAGTGTGTTCACTTTACGTTTCACCCTGTCCCGTCAGCTCTGATTTCTCCCAGGTGTTTTGCCCTCCTGTCTCTCATCCCCTGATTACTGCTTTGTGTATTTAAGCCAAAGGCGTCGATTTGGCGTGGACGGCACCAATATCCAGTGATTATTGAATTGTCCCCACCAATAATTTGATCTCTTCGAGTAAAGAAAAACAAACCCGATAGAAAGAAAAAAACGATCTGTCAACATCTCATTCATTTCGGTGCAGAAAGAGTTAAATTACGTTCTCTACTGGAGTCCTACCATGTGACAAATATGGCCAATGTGATTGGCTGTGCCTTTCAGCGAGCTCTATTTAGTTTTAGCAGCGGCAAGCCTGCGCTGCAAGGAGAAGAGGACGGCAGCAAAAAGGAAGAACCTGGATATAAGAAAGTATTTTTCAAAGAAACCTGTAAGTCACTTAAAGTCAAGTTCACTCATAAAATGTGTTCGTCATAATAACGTTACAGGCAATACCAGGCCATACATGCCAACCCTCCCGATTTTTCCGGGAGAATCCCGAATTTCAGTGCCCCTCCCGAAAATCTCCCGGAGCCACCTTTCTCCCCAATTTCTCCCGATTTTCCACCCGGACAACAAAATTGAAAAACCATATCCTAGATTGGCCCAGCCAATTCCTGTTTCCAACAATAGCTGCTACTACTGCAGCTACTTAGTATTAAAATTATTACTCGTATTACTCTTTCTGGGTCGCGAAATAAACTTTTAACATATTTTCAGGCGAGAGTGTAGGTGTGTAAACTTCAAATAACTTAAACATGTTATTGTTTGGCCTTTTTCAGTGTTTTATTTGTTCGTGAGTAAATCGGTTTGGCTGAGATTAAAGTTATTTGATTAGATTTGATTAAATAAAACTTTATTAATCCCTCGGGAGGGTTCCTCCGGGGTTTTCACACAGCTGAATAAATGTCAAACAGAAAACTGATTAAACAGAAGTGTGAGATGGTCGAGAATCTACGCAAGCGTCCGGTTATATTTTATTTTATTTAGACAGCAAGGAGCAGACGGCAGAGGTGACGTAATTATGAAGGCTAGACCCCCCAATTTCACAGTCGCTCATTTCCGGTCTACCCGGCCCACTTAGATCGCGATGGCCGGGTCCTCAGGTGAACGCAGCCTCTGAATTTGGACACCCCCGGAACAGGCCGGTGACATTTAACTCATTTTTTTCTAATAAGTAAACACTGTAAAAAAAAAAAAAACCTTTGAATGTCTCCCTAATTCTCAGGTCTCAAGGTTGGCAGGTATGTGCTAGGCTTTGGCCCACATCAGTCTAAAACTGTATGTAACCATGAAAAAAGTGTTGCCATGTCCACCAGGACAGTATAGTATAGACAGTATAGTATAGACTCCTTCACATAGTGGACATTGAGTTGTTGTGTGGGGCACCAGTAGTCCATGTCTGTTGCTGTAACAGTAGTTCATGTTTAGAATAAAAAGCCACTGATTTGATCGGGGCAATAGTGCCTAAAATGTTGCATAATTTTGCTGAGAGATCTTTTACTTTGTGGTGATCTTAGATGAGTAGTTTTATGGACAAAACCCACCAGGTCATTCAGTGTTCCCTTAGTACTAATGTGTAAGAGATGTTGGTGTACTATAACTGAAGTAATGTTGTTAAGTCCTTAAAGTCATATTCTTTTATTGTCATGACTCTATTTGAAGCTTTTTTTATGATACCTGATTTATGTGGAATATGGCTGAAGTAAACTAAAGTCTAAAATCAGTCATTTATTTAATAGTAATTTAACATTATATAATTCACATATAAAACTATGAATTGTAATTTTAAATGGTTTAAAAGCATGTAGAATAGCATATGTAGGCAAGTATATTTCTTCTTTTTTTATCAAGAAGCAAAGACAAAAAGGAAAAAAAAAGAAACAGCGCAGGGTTCGGTGGTTAATCATCCGTCCCCACCAATGCCAAAACCAAATCTACGCCCTTGATTTAAGCCCTGTGTGTTCTCCTGCCTGTTGCCGGTTCGTCTGTGTTAAACAATGTTAAGTTCCTCTGTCTGCGTCTCTCTGCCCCGCACCCCGTTTCTTATGCTTTCAGGTTTGTCATTTTGTTTTCCCAGTTTAGATTTCTCCAGTCATTTGTCATTCCTCACTGCCTGTTCTGTCACTGCCACTTCTGTAAATAAACGTCACTCTCATCACCAGTCAACTGCCTGCATTTTGGGTCCTCTTCCTCCTTCACCACACGGCTCGCCCCAGCAGCCGTGACACCAACTTTTTTACGTGAAAATCTTCTGACCGACTCAAGTTTCTGTCAGAAACTTTTGCTTTTCATATTCTTGTTGTCTTTTAAGTGAATATTTTCAGAATATTTCTCATGTTGATATAAATATTTTGATAATCTTAAAATCTGAATGATGATGATTTCTTTGCTTTTCAAAGTTGAGTGTTTACAGTAAACTGACACTTCTGAAAAGAAGATTAATGAGTAAACATGTGTCTCATCAGCAAGAGTAACTTTAAAACTACAGGATCGTGATTATCCTGATTATCAGCATCTTGTTTTCAGTTAAATAATATTTTAAAATAACGCGTCTACTCTAAAGTTTTCCAAATTCAACGAAATGACTTCTAAGTTCTGAAACTGTCTCATCAGTGTAACTACACTTGATAGATTTGATTAAAAATGTTCTTTCTTGTTTTATATTTAACTTTAATCAGCAGCAGCTGTTTTACCTCATGTAAACATGTGTTGCGAATGACAACAAAGCTTCCTTGAACTTTATAATAATGGTGTGTTATTCATGTATTATATTTATTCAAAAGATGGAGATGGAGTTTATATTTTCTTCTCTAGTAAAAATGTTTTTCCAACATTATATTTCCAATTTCTCACATTTGCATTAAATATGAATGATAAAATGTTAATAATGACTTTACTCAATGAGTAAAATGAAACTGCTGTTCTTGGTTTGTCTGTAAATATTGCAAACAAGCAGATAACCTATTTAACTATTACTATTTTCTTTCCATAAACTCTGGATCTAAATACATCATTTATCAGGATTTTGGAAATTTTAAGTCAGTAAGGTTATTACGAGAGCAAGAAGGTAGATGATTAATTAAAAACTAATAAAACTTTATTCATTCTCTTTGCAAATTGA
The DNA here is from genome assembly GCF_036321145.2 of Pelmatolapia mariae. Lineage (NCBI taxonomy): Eukaryota > Metazoa > Chordata > Actinopteri > Cichliformes > Cichlidae > Pelmatolapia > Pelmatolapia mariae. The sequence goes on along the minus strand of NC_086237.1, from coordinate 36,684,615 downwards.
ATCTTGTTTTTTAGTCCTGAGCACAGACCTGCTGACATGTTGGAGCAAATGAAGTATTTGTTTAGTGTCAATCTGCTCCTCAGTAGATTAAAACAGTTCAAGCTTAAACCTCTTTGTGACACTTTATACTTTTAAAAAATGTATTTATCAATCAATCAATCTTTATTTATAAAGCACTTTTCATACAAAACAAACTGTAGCACAAAGTGCTTTACATGGTTAAAAGCAGCCCACCCCACCCCACCCTTATTTAAATAAGCATAAAATAAATAAGCGTTAGTTAAAAGCTAAATTAAAAAGGTGGGTCTTGAGCCTGTTTTTAAAAACATGAACGTTCTCTGCGGCCCTGAGCTCCTCCGGCAGGCTGTTCCACAGTCGAGGACCATACCACTGAAAAGCTGCCTCTCCGTGAGTATGTGTCCTGACTTTAGGGACAATCAAAAGGCCAGTACCAGAGGACCTCAGGGTCCGTGAGGGTTCATATGGTAAAAGCAGATCTGAAAGATAAGAAGGCCCAAGACCATTAAGACATTTAAAAACCAATAAAAGAACTTTAAAATCGATCCTGAAACACACGGGGAGCCAATGCAGCGATTGTAAAACCGGTGTAATGTGGGCCCGCCCTCTGGTCTTCGTCAGCACACGAGCTGCAGAGTTTTGCAAAAGTTGCAAAGGTGAAATATTCTTTTTGGGGAGACCAGAGAGCAGGGCATTACAATAATCAATGCGACTGGTAATAAAAGCATGCATCAGCATCTCCGTGTTGGCCCGAGAGAGAATAGGGCGGACTCTGGCTATATTTTTTAGATGATAAAATCCAATTTTGGTTACATGTTTAATATGTGGGATAAAACCAAGCTCAGAGTCAAGAATAACACCCAGGTTTTTCACTTGTAGCGAAGGACATAGTGAAAATGCCTGTAATTTAGACAGGAGTTTCTCTCTCTGAGCCTCAGGACCGATGATTAAAACTTCAGTTTTGTCCTGGTTAAGCTGTAAAAAGTTTTCTGCCATCCAAGATTTTATATCTAGAATACAGTTAAAAAGGGCATCCATTGGTCTGGTGTCATCAGGAGACACGGAGATGTACAGCTGAGTGTCATCAGCGTAACTGTGGAAGTTCACTCCATGCCTCCTGATGACACTGCCAAGAGGGAGCATATACAAATTAAAAAGTACAGGGCCTAAAACCGACCCTTGAGGCACACCACATGTCATTTTATGGATCTTAGAGGAGCATGTATCCATACACACCATAAAAGTTCTGTCTGACAGATAGGAAGTGAACCAGTTGTGTACAGCACCAGAGAGGCCCACCATGTGTTTCAGTCTGTTTAAAAGTATAGCGTGGTCTACTGTATCAAAAGCTGCGCTTAGATCCAGTAGCACCAGGACTGAGAGCTTTTGGGAGTCCCAGTTACATCTAATATCATTTAAAACCTTTAGGAGAGCGGTCTCTGTGCTGTGGTTCACCCGAAATCCAGACTGAAATATTTCTAGGATCTGTTTATCATTCAGAAAATCATTAATCTGAGTAAAAACAAGTTTATCTAAAATTTTACTTAAAAATGGTAAGTTGGATACAGATCTGTAGTTATTAAAATCATTGCAATCCAAATTGCTCTTCTTCAGAAGGGGCCTCACCACCGCCGTTTTAAAGTCAGCAGGGAAGACACCCAACTGAAGAGAGCAATTCATCATGTATAAAAGCTCCGCTTCAAAAAATCCATAAAGTGTTTTAAAAAGTGGAGAGGGGATTGGATCTAAAAGACATGTGGTGGGTCTCACTGTGGAGAAAACTTTCTTAAGGTTCTCAGCATTAACCAGGACAAAGCTGTCCAGTGTCTCCTCAGGTACAGTCGAGCCCTCAGATGTGTTTAAAATCATATCACGAGAAGATAAAATATCACATCTGATGGTGTTGATTTTTCCCCTGAAGTGGTCTGCAAACTGCTCGCAGAGTGAGTCTGTGGGGCTTCTTTGGGAGCTGTTAAAATCAGGGTTAAATAAGTGATCTATGGTGGAGAAGAGGACCTTGGGATTATTTTTGTTATTACTGATTATTTTGGCGAAGTATGAATTTCTTGTATTCCTTAGTGTATTATTGTAAATTTTAAGTTGCTTGCAAAGTATTTGATGGTTGATTTCATTTTTATTTTTCCTCCATCTCCTTTCTGCTGCCCTGCAATTTCTTTTGAGTTTTTTGACTTCTTCGTTTCTCCAGGGTGATACATGTTTTACGTTAATCTTTTTGGTGGTGAGTGGAGCAACGGAGTCAAGACTTTGCTTCAGTTTGCTGTTAAAATGATTAAAAATAAAATCACAGGGTGCAGGTAGAATCACAGGGGGGCATTCGTCTAAAACCCTGGTAAAATTTGCAGCCACTTCAGAGGTTAGATAGCGCCTCCTCACAGTTCGCACAGAGGTCTCCCGCTGAATAAAACCGGTGATGTTAAAAAACACACAGTAGTGGTCAGAGACAGCTAAGTCAACAACAGAGGACACACTGGTGGACAGCCCATGGGTGATGACCAGGTCCAGAGTGTGTCCTCTGTTGTGAGTCGGCTGCGTGACGTGCTGGGTAAAATCCATACAATGAAGAATGTTTAAGAATTCTTTTGATGTAGGGTCAGAAGGATTATCTATGTGCAGATTAAAGTCACCGGTTAGAATTATCATATTATATTTTGAATGTATGTTTGTTAAAAATTCTGAGAATTCCTTGATAAAAGCAGCACTGTCTTTAGGTGGTCTATAAATTGTGACAGATAAAACTGGAGGGCTGCTAAAAACAATAGCGTGGAATTCGAAAGTGGTAAAATGATCAAATAAAATTTGTTTGGTGGTGTGTTATTGGTTAAAGATGCAGTCCCACCACCTCTCTTACCACTTCTAAAGGAAAAAGAGAAATTAAAATTTGGTGGGGAGGCCTCAGTGAGAACAACTGGTGCATCCGAACCCAGCCATGTTTCAGTTAAAAATAAACAATCAAGTTTATTATCTAAAATTAAATCATTAATAATAAAAGACTTATTCAACAGAGAGCGGACATTTAAAAGTGCCATACTAATTGAGACTGGTGGATTTTTGACAGTAGAGTTCAATGAAGTCTGAGATTTTTGAAGAGGCCGGAGGTTATTAATGTTTTTGGAGTTACTGGATTTATGATAATTGTGTTGCTCTCTGTTTGTGATTATGACGGGTATTGTGTTGACTGTGGGAGAGAGAGGTCCGAGTCCAGAGTTTTGTGTATTACTGTTAAAAGTGGAACAAATATAGGAGCTGGGACCAGGGGGACATCAGTCAGTGGCGGACAGATCAGCGGGTAGTGTCGGTTTGGGGTAATGACAGGGCCGTGTGCGGGAGTGCTGTACGCCAAATACCAAATTGGCGGACAGCAAACGGCGTCCCCAGGCGTTGAGGTGGAGTCCGTCTGCCCCAAAAAGATGTCTCCTCTCCCAGAAGGCATCAAAATTGTTAATAAAACCCACGCCGTGGGAGACACAGGCGGAGGAAAGCCAGGTGTTAAGGCTGAGCAGCCGGCTGAAACGGCCTATCCCTCTGCCGCAGGTGGGGGTGGGCCCGGAGATAAAAGCACTCACCTGCAACTGACCAAGGAGGCTGAAGAGTTGGAGGAAGTCCAGCTTCAGCAGCTCAGATTGCTGTTTGGGAATGTCATTGGTGCCGATGTGGATGATGAGCCGGTTGGCCTGTGGGTGGGACGCCAGGATGTTGGGAATTCTGTCCACGATGTCGACAACGGTGGCTCCCGGGAACGACAGCGTGAGCGCCCCCCTCATCCGCACGTTCCTGACGATGGAATCTCCGAGGACCAGCGTGGAGAGAGGAGATGCCACCGGGGACTGCTGGCCATCTGAGACGCCTGCGCCACGGCACCGGGGGTGTTCAAATGGAGATGCACCAGCCGGACCGCGTGAGTGACTCCCAGGTAGCCGCGCCGTGGGTCCTCTTCTCCGAGGAGCCGGGGTGAAGAACAGTTCTCCGCGGCGAGTTTGCGCCACAGCGCCGGGCTGCCCGCCACGGCTCCGGGGACGTAGTGGTGGAGATGGTGCAGACTTCAGCGACACAGCGGGGTGGCGAGGGCTAGCGGCCAGAGGAGGAAAGTCCACAGGATCCAGGATACTGAATTTATTCTCCAGCACTACCGCACCGGAGGGGTGAGGGTGCGAGAGACGGATCCTCCTGGCCCCTCTGCAGCCACCGCGCGTCCCAACCATGGTCCATGGCGCTGGTTGGAGTGGAGTGGAGCTGACCAGAGCCTTGGGTCTGGCCCCTAGTTGAAACCAGCAGTTCTCGTCCGTGGCAGAAACACCAGCGACACAAGTTTGGAGCCTGGGTTGACTGTTGGCGGGATCTTGGGACACAACAGCTGAGTGGTGCACTGTGTCGGCTAGCTCAGCGCTAGTAGCGGTGGTTTGAGCTTTGCCAAGGAGGATCGTGTCAAGATCGCGTTCAGCCCCCTGGATTTGGTATAGCGTGGATATCCTTTGCTCCAGTTGGATCACAAAGTGATCTATGTACTCAGGTAAAGGGAAGGAAAGTGATGATGGTACTATGGGTCTGTGACTGACATGAGCAATATACTAATTATCTATATTCTAAAGGTCATTAAAATATTCAGGCCCAAAATCACACAGTTCATTGACTAGAAGTTACAACTAAATCCAGATACCTGTGTCTCATCCGAACTCAGGTTCTTAAAGGAGGTTGGCAGCAGCTGCTCCACACAAGAACATTAGACCCCCCAGCTCACAATTAACTCCACACCCGCTTATGAAAAGAAACCATATTTATTAAAAAAAATAAAGAATTACAGCTCAACAACAAATAATTGCCCAACATATGAGACATTACATAAGTACAATGATTTCAACCCTGAGTCTTCTTAATAAATTTCATTGTTACTTTTCTTTCTGACGTATAAATTGTCATGTAAGCAGTTTGGAGAACTACAGTGTTTACATGCATAACTCTTTCTTCAGTGTGTCCTTTTACTCCACAAAAGACCTTTGAAGACTTGTTTAGTGAAAGAGAAAAGTTTATGTGCAACATTGGGGCCCTTAATTTTTGGTTCCTACTCCTCCCCAGGAACAGTGCAGCATCCAGCAAGTAGGAGCGTCACCTGGAGCGATGAACCTTCACCATGAGGAAAAACGCCGCCAAGTCACCAGACCACAATAATTCTGAACTTGGCTTTAAAACCTTCACCATCTTAGGTGGTAGTCAGTTTAAGAGCTAATCTGTTAGCAAAGATCATCAACCTACTAATAGTCTCACTCATGTACTATATACATGGAGCTTCTTCATTGAACTATAAACACCACAGCAGTTATTCTAACATTTTGCTGAGTATAACAAGGCACAGCACTAAAATTAATGTGCATCAGTACGAACTCACCCGAGGAGTTTGGTTAACGCTGAATGTGTTCTGAACTCAATTCTGCTTCAAAGTTAGTGAATTCCCACTATAGCAACACATTAGACTCATCAGTTTCAATCATGTACATTTTTATAAACTTATCTAGCATGACTCATTTCATCACAGCAGCACACAGAGGACACAAGATACCTGCCCTGGTTTCTATCACAGCTGGGATTTTATCCTGCTGTGACAGGTCATTGTAGTCTAATCACAAAATAGCATAACTGAATTGTTATATCAATAAATCATTTTCAGTTCCTTCCAATCATCTCTCCTTATTGAAATATCTGCATTAAAATTAAATAAACAGAAACACTGCAGCTGTAAATGAGCACTCTGACAGAGAAGAGAAGTTTGTACAGAGAAAGTTGCAGAGATGTCAGATGAGTGTCAAAATGTATAATATTTGATTCTTTAAACACATTTAGTCACTCTGCAGAATTTAAAAACACATTTTACTAAAGGCAGAAAATACTAAACTTTTCTAAAGTCTTTACAGAACAAGAATTTTAAATCTTTTTGCATCTTTGTTCACTGAGTCGTCTTTAGTCACAGACACAATCCTGCTGACATGTTGGCAGAAAATGTTTCCTGTTGCAGCTGAAAAACAAATCTTGTAAAGTATTGCCCATGCCAATACCAATACTTTTATCCTGTATAGGCAGCTTATGTTGGGGAGAGCAGTGACTGGGTCATTCATCAATTTGCAAATAGTGATCACTAACTCACTCTGACTTTGGTTAACACAACAAAACACACCGTCCAGCTTTTCATGTATTTTGAAACTGGGTTTTTGGAGACCTGGAATGTAAATGTGCCTGTCTCTAAAGGTCAACTGCTGTTGTTTGACATTTTTCATTGTGGAGGTTTGAGGTATAATTTTAATTTCCAAAAAATGTATGAATTTAATACAAAAACGTGGGGATAGAAACAAAGCATGGATCCGATCATGGTAGTATCGATCCCATACCAATACCAGAGTCTGTGTCGATACGATCAATATTTGGATCGATCTGCCCACCTCTGCTGATTGCATTGTTCCTCAATAAGTAAGATACCAAACACATCACATTCTTCATCTCATTTTAATACTATATTAAGATAAAGTCACAATATTTTACTTGTTTTCCTTTTTTGTTTTTGTATTCACACAGAAAATATCAGTATCTGAATGTCAGCCTAGCAGCGCCATCTGGTGGAGACAAATAAGATATTGTAGATGCAAAGTGGAGGCAGGAAAGAAGGCCGGAGAGAATCCACACAAACATGAAAAGTCCACACAGAAAGGCTCAGGCCAAGTGGTGGAGACAAACTCAGGGCCTTCTATTGCTAACCACCACTCCACCGTGCTGCCTCTTCACTATAATGAATGAAACTTAAACTAAATTTCTACACTGTTGATCTGAGCTGAGACACATTGATTGTGTCAGATTTGTGCTGAAAAACACACATTTAGAGAATTTGTTATGTTTTTTAAATCCATTGATTGTCCAACATTTAACTGTTTGCCATATCTTTACATAAAAGAAGGTTGTGGTCAGGAACATTTGTTAATCCTCACTAAATACAGACTCTCACTCGTGTACACTATTAATATTAATATGATAAGAGGGACTTCACCAGGAATGACAGTACAGATGAAGAGAACAATGTTTGTTTTTGTACTATTAAATATACTTTTACTATTGTTTTAATAGTAAAAGTTAATTGAATGGATACTTGCTTCTTAGGTGGTCAGACACACTCTGTATGGAAACACTGAGGAGTCTGAGGCTATCATGTGGGTAATCTGTTGGTGTCTAGCTCACTAACTTTGTCATGTATGTCTTTTTATTGTCTTTTAACATGAGAGTGGAGAGCAGGAGGCAGCAGCTCCAGAGAAAGCAGGAGGTGCAGCCTCAGAGAGGAGGAGGCTGCAGCTGCAATTGTCATGACTGTGTGCAGGCAGGAAAAGGACCCAAACGCAGACTCCAAAACACAGAAGAAAAATTCAAAACACCTAGCTTTATTGCTGGCAACAACAAAACAGAGACCTAAACCTAAACCAGGACCGCTATGGACAGAAAACACAGTGAGTATGAGGGTATACAAATGGAATCAAGGATAAAGTTTACATTCTCACACCTGATCTGCATCTTTATAAACTCTAACTTATGTTGCTTAACAGTAAATTTAATATTCACACTGACAGAGCAGAGCTGGAAATAGTTTGTATGAACAAAGCTGCAGAAATATCAGATGAAGGTCCAACTTTATAATATTGGTGTTTTAATCATATATTATTTTTACTCACAACATGGACACAAAGTTTGTATTTTCATTTAAAGAAAAACGTTTTTTAAACATTTTATTTCCACTTTCTCACATTTTTAAATGTAAATCATTAAATGTTAGGAATGACTTAACAGGTAAAACAGAGCATTAAGACTGAGCTGAGTTCATCTGTAAATATTTTAAATCGACAAATAAAACATCTTTTTCTTGTATTTCCATAAACTCTGGGTCTAAATAAATAATTTGTCAGGAGTTATTAAGAAATGTTGAGTTACTATAATTATCAGAGAAAGAAGATGATTGATTAATTTAAAGTCAGTAAAACTTCATTTATTCTTTTTGCCAATTGAATCTTTTTTACCCTGCAGACATACAAAAACCTGTGATATCAAGTCAGACTGAGATTTCATTATAAAGTCTCTAAACTTTTCTTATGGGGGAAAAGTTACAGTGGCAAAGCTTTATCGTAAAAATGTGGTTGTTTTTTTTAACGTTCTTCTTATTAGCAAACATATTGTCTATGGTTGATTAATATTTTACTCATCAGCACCAGCAGTGATTTTTTTGTTCGTTTGTTTGTTTTTCCTGAAAATCATCTTTCAGACATTTAACCAAGCATGTAGTTTTATTTATTTCAAACTAGTGATGTCAAACGATTCAAATTTTTAATTAGATTAATCACAGGATTGTTGTGGATTAATTTTGATTAATCACGATTAAATATCATTCATTTTTTGTCATGGTCCTTGTCAATGTTCCCTCTAATTTTTCACGTGTCTGAGCGAACACACAAACTCCCTGAGCGATCCCTTGGACCACTGTGAGCGACATCAGACGTGTGCAATGTGGTCATGCCAGCATTGAATCCATCCAAGTTACATGGTTTATTAAGATAATCAAATTATAGCATTTACATTTATGTTAGACTACTTTTAATTAACTGCTTTAGCCCACTTACAATGAAAATGTAAAAAAAAAATCTTGTTCATGACCTGTGTAGTATGTTAACACTATTGGAAGTAAAAATAACTTGAACTCCAATTTTGAAAACACAACTTTCTTTCTTTTTAAAAAAAGCTCTGACTTGCATTATGAGTCTGTGGTCTGGGAGAGAGTCTGTAGCTCTCTGTCTGCAAAATACAGTATATAATGACCAATGCTGGGCAATTAATTATATAGTTACTTCTTTTAAAAAGTAACTCAGTTTGGCAAACAACAAAGTTTTTTTGCAGCTATTTTTTTTAAATGCAGCCAAGGCATTTTTAAATAAACATTTCAAACTATTTACAGAACAATCAGCTGTTCTGCATCAAATTTGATGCCACACAAATTATTTGTGCCTCTCCAAAAAATAATTTCTGTCCACTATGAGATAAAGTAGAACAGCAGCCTGATACCTGCAGGCCTGACAACAGCAGATGTATCACTCCTGTAACACCTGTAACATTCAGCAGTCGTCTCATTGTTCTGACACACACAACAAAACTATTGACTACACTACACACTAACTACACAAGATTTGCGCTAAACGTCTCAAATCTCTCACATCTCAAAGCACCGCCGTCACTCCTAAAACTTCCCCCAGTTTCGTAACAACTAGATGTCATGTTGCCATATCATTTTTTTGATTGGTCGACATGGTACTTTTTTGGACGAATAGGAAAGGTGGGAGGAGTTTGTTTTTGCTCACAGGCTTTCGAGCCTTTTTCCTTATAAAACGCCGTTTTACCGTTTCTTCCCGCAGTAAATGTAAACAACGATAGTATTCAGGAAGGAAACCAAACATTGCATATTTTTAATCATAACTCTGGTTTTACGTGGCCTATCAAAACAATTTAAAAACTGGTATAAAGTCCACACTTTTTCCGTAATTGTTCCGTCTGTCCTGCTCACATCTCCAATGGTTGTACACGTTGTCATTAATGTGGCTTCACTCCACATCAGCCACGCCGCTTTGCTCGCTAAAACACCGGTGTCGGCACATAAGTACGCTGTCATAGCCTGTCAACGACGGTGATTAGGGGCGTATATACGAATGTAAATCGCATCATTGGCTGGACTATGGGATAAGGTGGAATCGTTCTAATCCCATACAGGAGCAGCCAGTCACTTACTGACTAACACTGCAAAACAGAATTGTTAAAGTATTAATTTTAATTTCAAATCAGGTTAGATTTTTTTTTGTGCGCAACGCAGATTTTCTGTGCGCAGAGACCATGCCAGCAGTGCGCAATTGCGCACGTGCGCAGCTTAGAGGGAACATCCTTGTGCCTGCCCGGCCAGCCCAGTGCGGCCGCAAGTATTTTTGTCTCTCTCTCTCTTCTCTCCTGCTCTCTCGCTCCTGTCTGGGCGGAGCCCAAATTGAGCTCCCGCCCTTGGCCCACGCACCTGCAGCTGATTACCGATGATTCCTCACAGTTGTTTACTGACTCTTCATAAGGCAGGGGCGCTGAGCTACTTGTCGCTGGAATATTGAGTAACTCCAGTTAGTATTGACTGGCTCTGTAGAAAGCAATCATTTCTTGTGCGTACCTCCGAGTAACTTTCGTGTTTGTGTGTAGATTTCCCGGACCTGTGACTTTGGACCACTGAGTGCGAGTGGAGCTGTTCAGCGTGGAGTTGTGTGTGCGAGGAGCGTGAAGAGTGGAGCGTGTGTGAGGACCTTGTGTTTCCCTACCCTGTGGACCATTTTGGAGCCCTGGACCCTTTTCCCCCACGTGTGGTTAATAAAGCTCAGTTAAACTGTTTCTCAGTCTGCGTCCGAGTCCGTTCCATTCATCCTGACATTTTTAGTCGGTATTAATCGCATTTCATTTTGCATGAGCAAACAGACTCAAGAAAAAAGGGAATACATATGCACTTAACATGCTTATTGAACATCTTGAACATTCATGTTAACAAATAACATTGTAAACATTTATCCACATCAATGTGGCCCTGTTACTAAGACTAACTTGTTGACAACGTTCGAGAGGAGAGCTGACCGCTTCTTATTTACAATGTTGCCTGCAACTGAGAACAGTCTACAGTTGTGATTTTTCCTTCAATTTCCCATCATGTGCCACTGTTAACAAATGTTCAGCACATGCCTCTGCGAAGTGACGCTCCTCTGTCTTCATTATTCTCAATGCAAACGACTTTAATTCCTATGCAGCAGTAAGTACATATGCAGTAACAACAAGATTACTGTTACTCACAGAAGTCCAGTAGTCACCTGTCAGGGCGACATGTTTGGCTACAGCTAAACCCTCACGCTTTTTTCCTTTTCAGTTTCATAGAGCCCATGAATCTTTGACATTATTGTGCTTCTTGTTGGAGCCTTGTACAATGCAACTTGCAAAACCTTTGTAAAGCCCGTGTCCTCAACAATATTAATAGGTCTGCAATTTGTTGCAATCCACTGGGCAATTGTGTCAGTCAATTTGTCCAAGGTAGGTTCACTGAGTCCCGATGCTTCGTGAGTGGTTTGTCGCAAGCTGGGCGACAAAGTGCTAGCAGCATCCCCGACTAACGTATGCTTTGCGTTAATGTGATATTTTGAGCTGGAAGTGCTTTGGTGAAAACAAAATTCTTTCCTGCACAAAGCGCATAATACTTTATTTCGGCCGACTGTTCCATCTTGTTGTTTTTTATACTCAAATTTCCCATTGAGAGGGCCAATGCTGCCCGAAATGTGTTGACAGAGACATTCCAGGGATTTTGAGTCATTCTGCTCTTCAGATGGGTTAACTGCGTTAAAAATGTTAATCAGATTAATCATGATGATGGATTAATCTGCTTTAATGAGTTAATTTAGACAGCCCTAGTTCAAATGCACTCATCACAGAAGTTTCTACTTTTATTGTTGTTTTTACATTTAATTGATTCCTTAGAAGAAAAGAACATTTGATTCTGATGGTTTTTAAATACTCCTGTTGTGCTGACACTGTTTTCTTGAACCAGTTGTAGCACTGATGTCGCTGTAAAATAGATATATAAGCTGCTGGACTAGTTCTAGGTTCAGAGGAGTGATGGAGCAAAGCACAGTGAAGAAACCAGAGCCAGAAACGTTTCAAATGAAAAGCAGCCATCTTTAATAAAACAGAAAAACATCAACACAATCAGTTGATGTTAACTAGCTGTGGGATTTGTTCCAAATCCCACAGCTAGGTTGTTTCTTTAAGATTTAGTTTTTTATTTAAGAATCAGAAATCTTCAGTTTCATAATTTACTTCTTTAAGAGACTTTAAGAGAATTCAAGATCAGTCTGTTCTGTGCACGACTAATAAAGCTAATTTAGTGTTATAAGCTCATTTAACTTGTGTTCATTAATCATCCTGACTAGTTTCTGTCTTGCACGAGCAATCAAATCTTATCAAAACCCTTTTTGGTGCGTTGACCCTTTAACACAAAGTTCCTGTAGAGAAATAAAAATAAATTTACTCGCATGAGCAGGATTTCTCTCCGAGCACAGAGAGCTACCTGCGAGAGCGTGAAACTGTCACAGCGTGTGTAAAGCAGACTCTGCTCTACAAAAAGGTCAAAACCACACAAAAGTGGCACTGAACACAAGTGTAGGCTGGTGCTTAATAAAATTTCAGTTCAATTCATTTTTATATAGTGTCAAATCACAAGAACATTCACCTCAAGGAATTTTTTGGGAGTCCCTACAACTCTAACCAAGTATAACACCATAGTTATCGTCTTAATTCACATGTCATGGTCTGAATAAAGCTCATGTTATGTGTGGATAGTTATGCTACAATCATGGCCAATAATCGGTATACCATGCACACGTTGCTCCACGTTACGTAAAATATTTTATTTGGTGAAAGTAATGAGGTTAGGATTGTAAAAAAGAAAACTGAATATTTCATTAATTCGGTTTATACAACCTGATTGGATCCCTCCATCCTGATGACTGCTGCTGTGGATAATGGACCCAAACCATCCTCTGCATCTCCTACTGGACCTGCAGATAAACAGAATCTGATTTGTGACATGTGACAGTAAATTCTTCTGTGTTGACACAGTTCAGTGTCATATTATGTCATATCAACAAGTTTATATCAGTTTGTTTTTTGTTTTTTATTATTAGCATTTCTGGTCTGTTCTCTGTGATTTTTCTCTTTTTTTTTTTCATTATTATTTCGGTGACATCTCTAACACTGGTCAGCTCATCACATTTCAGTTCATGACAAACTTGAAATTGGAGTCTAAAGGTCTAAACTCTTATGCAGGTTTGCGGCCACAGCCCAGGTAGTAAAAGCAGATATTGTGTTTGGTGGTTATTAATTCTCTAGAACACCATGACAACAGGTGAATTCTCTAAAAGAACTTTGCTTTCTTGAAGGACTGTAAGGTTCAAGCTGTAAAGATGTGACATTTGATGCGTGTAGAAACTTTCCTGAACTGTATCGTGTTCAGAGACATTCAGAGATCCTGTGTCCCTGAACTCGAACTACTTACATGTAGTCAGTTTACAGTAATACAGTAATCTTTGATTGAATCTGGTCAAAGGAAATTAACTTCACTGGTATACATTTAGTTTATAACAAGCATATTTTAATGATGTATTATTTGAAAAAAACTAAACTTTTGATTTTATATATTTCAGCTGCATTTTACTCCGAATTATTGCTTCATGTTCATGAGGGTCAAGAATTTTTCTTTGTTTTGAGCGTGAGAGCAGAGGTCTGATGAATCCAAATTTATGTCTTTGGCTGCAACGAAAACTTTAGTTCAAACTGCAGAAACTCTGAGAACACGCTGACTTTTCCTACTTGAACTTCTGAAACACCACAGCTTCACCTTCTTTGTGTCATTTTTATGTTCTATTTAGGTTTCGTTTTTTTAAAGGAGAATTCAAGATTTTCTACATTTTTCACTTTGGTGTCGTTTTAAGGAGCACAAACTGAAAACTATCTGAATGACTGTGACAGCGCCATCTAACGGGCACAAGTGTTATGTGCGTGTTTCAGTTTAACACGTGATCGTGATTCATGAAAATGAAAGTAAATTCCGACACTTTTGAACTGAGCTGAGACGCCATTACAGGGAGTCAGATCTCTGCTGAAAAACACACGTTTGGAGGATTTTAATCAGAAAGTTGAAGAGACACTAAATTGGTGAGTTAAAAATACTTAAAGATCAAATGGCTGACAAACTCGGACTTTTTGAAAATTTCCTGAGCTGCCATGTGTGTTCAGAGACTTTCAGAGATCCTGTGTCTCTGAGCTGCGGCCACAGCTTCTGTTCAAACTGCCTGCAGAAATTCTGGGAACAAACTAAAAACAAAAACTGTCCCATTTGTAAAAGGAAATCTTCAAAGGATGATCCTCATGTGAACTTTACACTGAAAGAAGTTGCTGATTCATTTGCTGGGAGACAGAAAGCTGACAAAGTGAAATTAACAGTGGTGTGTAGTAAACATGAGGAAGTGCCTAAACTGTTCTGTGTGGATGAGCAGAGAGCTGTGTGTCCTGTGTGTGACTTTTCTCTCCACCAGAGTCACAAAGTGGTTCCTGTAGAAGAAGCAGTCAGTGACCTGAAGGAGCAGCTGAAATCTGACTTAAAGTCTCTGCAGGACAAGAGGAACAAATACAAACAAGTAGAGAAAACATACAATGAAATGATTCAACACTCCAAGAAGCAGCTGTTGTCCACAGAGAGGCAGATCAGAGCAGAGTTCAACAAGCTCCAGCAGTTCCTGAAAGAGGAAGAGGAGTCCAGACTGGCAGCTCTGAGGGAGGAAGAGGAGCAGAAGGGGAGGACTATCAGCAGAGAGATGAAGATGATTGAGGAGCAGATCTCCTCTCTGTCAGACAGCATCTGTGCTGTTGAAGAAGAGCTGCAGAAACACAGCGTGCCATTCCTCAGCAGTTATAAAGACACTCAGAGCAGAGCCAGAGCCCAGAGCTCAGTGTCAGATCCACAGCTGGTCTCAGGAGCACTGATAGATGTGGCCAAACACCTGGGCAACCTGTCCTTCAGAGTGTGGGAGAAGATGAAGGAGAAGGTCCACTTCAGTCCTGTCATTCTGGACCCAAACACTGCAAGTGGCTGGCTCTATCTGTCTGATGATCTGACCAGTGTGAGACAAGGAGACAAAAAACAGCAGCTTCCTGATAATCTAGAGAGAAACACTAATTATGCCAATGTTTTTGGCTCTGAGGGTTTCGGCTCAGGCAAACACAGCTGGGAGGTGGAGGTGGGAGACCATCCTCGCTGGCTTGTGGGTTTAATTAAAGAGTCATCTGACAGGAAGGGAGTGTGTTCTGCTTCACCAGAAAATGGAATCTGGTGTTTAACACATCGCAGTGGAAAATACACTAATTGTGTTGGTCAGACTGTGACAGTGAAGAAGAGTCTCCAGAGGATCAGAGTCCAGCTGGACTATGACAGGGGGGAGGTGTCCTTCTATGACCCTGAAGACATGACTCACATCTACACTCACAGAGACACTTTCACTGAGAAACTCTTCCCATATTTCAGTGTTGGAGGGGCAGGAGATGCCAAAACGTCTGATATCAAAATCTGTCAGAGTGAGATTTGATTGTAAAGTGATTCTTCATTTTAACTGTTTTTTCAGTACAGCAGCAGGTTAATTTTAGGGAAATTATTAATCACACTGTCTAACTTCATTATCAGGTTTTATTTCATTTTGTTGATCTAGTGGAACTATTAGCAATTCAATGAAACCAAAGCAACTTTTCATGTGAAAATCTTGTGACCCACTCGAGTTTCTGTCAGAAACTTTTACATTTTTTTCTTCTTTCTTTTAAATTAATATTTTCAGAATATTTCTCATGTTGTTCATGTAAATATTTTTGATAGGTTTAAAATCTGAATGATGATGATTTCTTTGCTTTTCAAAGTTGTTGAGTGTGAACAGCAAACTGTGACACTTCTTAAAAGAAGGATTAATGATTAAACATCAGCAAGAGTCAACTTTACAACTACAAGATTTAAATTTCCTGATTATCAGCATCTTGTTTTCAGTTAAATAACATTTGAAAGTAACACGTCTTCTTTAAAGTTTTCCAAATTCAAAGAAATGACTTCTAAGTTCTGACGCTGTCTCATCAGTGTAACTACACTTGATTGATTTAATTAAAAATGTTATTTCTTGTGTTGTTTTCAACCTTAATCAGAAGCTGACATCTCTCACAGGTTGAAAGATTTCTGGATCTTCTCATGTTTCATAATTAGGTTTTCATTTGATTTTCAAACTTCACTCTCAGTCTCAGTGTTTCAATGAATCACCTTTGATTTGTACTTCAATCTTATTCTTTAACTGCTCTCTTTGATTATTGAGATCACAAAATGTTTCTGTGAAGTGAAATAAATAAATTCAGTGATTCTGTTGTTGTTGTGTTTGACAGTAAATCAGCTTTTCAGACACAGTCATTAGTTCAGATTCATTTAACATGGAAACTCACTTTGATTGTTGTGTTTACATTTAACTGACTCCTTAGAATAAAATATTATTTGCTTCTATTAGTTTGTAAATATTCTTGTTGTGCTGAAGCTGTTTTATTGAAACAATCAGCAGATTTTATAAAATCAAGAATTTATTTTAAGCAGCTACATTTTAAATCTTTTTTTCAGACCAACATTCACATTTAACCCCAGACAGAAATCAAATGTAATCATTGATAAACTTTACATTCTCACAGCTAATCTGTATGTTTACAAACTCAGAAAATAGTTTGTATGAACAAAGCTGCAGAGATTTCAGATGAAGGTCCAGCTTTATAATAGTGTTTTTTTTGTATATTATATTTACGCACAAGATGGAGACAAAGTTCATATTTTCTTCTCTAGTAAAAATGTTTACACTGTAAACATTTACACTTATCCCATTTTTAAATGTAAATCATTAAATGTTAGAAATGACTTCACTTAACAGATAAACAGAACACTAAGACTGAGCCAAGTTCATCTGTAAATATTTTAAATAAACAAATAAAATGTCTAATCACACTTTCACTTCAGGTCAGTGTCAGTCTGATCAGCTCAAATCCAGAATCCTGCTGCGATAAAGCAAATTGTCTTTTTATGATCCAATCAAACCAATTCTGCAGATGTGGTCGCTGTAGTGTCTGTAAGTTTGAGTCTTGTGTGTCATCTGCAACCACCACAAATTCAGTCCAGGGCTCGTCCAACAAAGCTCTCCTGCGGGGAAAGAATCTGGCCAAAACTCTACTGGTTAAAATGTCTCTGCTCTCTGGTGTCACTGTAGTGCAGAGGCTTCAGAACTAGAATCCTCTGGTTTAAAGATTTCTTCAGCATTAAATAATCCAGTGACAGTTGTCTGTATTTCCACCGCTGCACGCAAACAATAACTGTTAACAATGAATTCAGCAAACTTTATTTTTCAAATTGTAAACAAATACAGTTTAAAACAGCATTTCTGTCGCTGCCACAGTGTAACTCACATTAGGACCCCGTCCTCGTTTGGGCTCTGCCCCCAAACTGTCAAAAGTCAATTTACTCGCTTGAGCAGGATTTCTCTCCAAGCGCAGGGAGCTGCCCGCCAGAGCGTGAAACTGTCACAGTGCGTGTAAAGGAGACACTGCTCTACAAAAAGGTCATAACCACACAAAAGTTTCATCGACACATAACCTAGTGTTTTAACAGTTGTCGCTCTGTTGCATCTGTCCAGCCTCCACCCACAAACACTGTTCTGTAACTGATTCGATTCCAATTCAGTTCAGTTTTGACTCAGTCAGAAATATAATTATGATCATTTATCAGTATATCCATATTTTTATATATGTGTATAAGAACAAAGTTGACACGTATGAGACTTTATCAGAGGTGTGTAAGCATCACAGCAGATGCCTTTGTGTCAAAGTACACAAGGATAAAACATAGAAAAATATAAAGGAGATTTTCCTGACCTGGCTTTTTCTAACAGATAACCGCCTTAAAATATTCTGCAGTAGATCAAAAACAGAAGAAAACCATGAATCAACATATGAACATTACCTGATGCTGCTGAAGTGAAGCAGAGCAAAGTCACAGAGGTTTTATTAGAGGCACAGCTAAGTGCAGAAATGAGGCTTTCTTGTCAGGGGTCAGTTTTGAAAAAACAAAAGCACTGAACACAAATGTAGACTGTAGTGTAATAAACAAGCAAATAATGCAGAAAATAGAGATTTTTGATGATAAACCAGCACAGAGAGAGAGAGAGAGAGAGAGAGAGAGAGCTTCTTCTTCTTTATATTGTTTATTGGCGGTTGGCAAACAGCAAAATTGTGCATTAATTACCACAAACTGTAAAGAGAAAGCTGTGCAGAAAGTGTGATTTTTATCCTGGTGGGAGCAAAACAGCTAATGTAAGAGGGAAATTCATGACAATTTTTTAAATGCGAAATGTAGTTTTGATCTTCTTTTGCTGCTGGTTCAGTGAATTTTGGTCGGAGAGTGACGAAACCTGCAGCTGCAGAATCTGTGAGGTGTCGGCTTTCAGCTCCTGACAGCATGTCCACGTACAGATGAAAGATCCACACTTTGTGTTTAAATCTTTTTGCAGATCCGTTCACCTGCTGCTATTTCCTGTTTCAGCTGTTTGCTGTGTTGAAATAGTTTTGTGAGCTTTAAGCTGAGATTCTGATGTGCCGGGCAAATTATATTTCTTTTAAAAATCAATTCAGGATTTAATGAATCAATATTGTTTTATTCAAACTAAACTGATTTGAGTCAGGAAATGCAGGTTTTTTTTTTATTAAACCCACCTTAAGATCACACACAGAAACACAGAGAGAGTCAGAAGCAGGTTCAACCAGCTAGGCAGCTGCCCTTTTGTAATGATCCCTGGCAAGTGATTGACCTACTGTGCACAGATCAGCCAATAGACACATACCAATTAACTTTAAATGGGCCAATAGATACAGGCTTTACACTTGAAAGACAAGAGAAACAGAGGAATAACAGTGCCACTTGTCGTGGCATGTAACAATTATACCTCAGACTGCATGTTTGAGGTATAATTTTAATTTCCAAAAAATGTATGAATTTAATACAAATATGTGGGGATAGAAACAAAGCATCAATCCTATCACGGTAGACTTGATCCCATAGCAATACCAGAGTTGGTATCGATACTATCAATACTTGGATCGATCTGCCCACCTCTACTGATTGCATTGTTCCTCAATAAGTAAGATACCAAAGACTTCACATTCTTGGTCTCATTTTTATGCTATATTAAGATAAAGTAAAACATGAGAAGTCAAAATGTTTTACTTGTTTTCCTTTTTTGTTTTTGTTTTAAGGGCAACTACTCACACAAATAATATGCGTTTCTGAACAACAGCCTAGCAGCGCCATCTGGTGAAGACAAATAACATATTGTTGATATCAAGTGGAGGTGGAAAAGAGGCCGGAGAGAACCCACACAAACATGAAAAGTCCACACAGAAAGGCCCAGCCCAGGTGGCTGTGAGGCAACACTGCTAACCACCACTCCACCATGCTGCCTCTTGACTACAGTGAATGAAAATTAAACTAAATTTCTACATTGCTGAACTGAGCCGAGACGTGTTTATTTTGACAGATCTGTGCTGAAAAACACAATTTTGGAGAATTTGTTTTGTTTTTTTAATCCATTGATTGTCCAACATTTAGCTTTTTGCCATATCTTTACATCAAAGAAGGTTGTGGTCAGGATCATTTGTTAATACTCACTAAATGCAAACTCTGTATATTTTTAATATTAACAATAACATGATAAGGTGGACTTCACCAGCAATGAAAGCACAGAGAGGACGAGTATTTTGTATTATTAAAAGTACTTTTACTATTGTTTTAATAGTAAAAGTTCATTAAATGGACACCTGCTTTTTAGTGGAAACACTGAGGAGTCTGAGGCTGTCATATGGATAATCTGTTTGTGTCTGGCTCACTAACTTTGTCATGTATGGGTTTTTTGTCTTTCAAAAAGAGAGTGGAGAGCAGGAGGCAGCAGTTTCAGAGAGAAGATCTAATCAACTCTTCTCCAGCTGTATCTTCTTTCACATGCTCTCTAAACCATGGTGACTGTAAGTCTCCTAATGCTAATGCAAATTAACATGAGACTTCCTCCCAAGGGTGGCTGGCCTCTCCCTTAGAGATAGAATCCTGAATCTTGAGATAGGGTGAGGATTTCAGCCAACCAAGAGGGTCTCAGAGTAGAGCCGCTGCTCCTCCACATTGTAAGGAGCCAGTTAAGGTGGTTCGAGTATCTGACAAGGATGCCTCCTGGGTGAGATTTTCCAGGCATGTCCCACTGGGAGGAGGCCCCGGGGCAGACTCAGGACACGCCGGAGACATTATATCTCTCGGCTGGCCTGTGAATGCCTTGGTGTTCCCACGGACAAACTTTAGGAGGTGGCTGGGTAGAGGGAGGTCTGGACTTCTCTGCTTAGGCTGCTGCCCCGCAACCCGGACCCAGATAAGCAGAAGATGGATGGATGGCTTTGAATGTGTTTTATTAGCTAGTGCAGTGTTTCATAAATTCATTTATAAGAAGAATATTAAAATATTATCATCTGCTAGACGTTACTAGAGAGAATCTGTAAATGAAATCTACTGAACTAAATAAACTAGGAGCAGAACCAATTTCTCTCTAATAAACTTCTGTGCAGCAGTATCTCTTTTCATGTGCTCTCCAAACCTTTATATGTTAATGTTTCTCTCACATGTTTCAGTTCCTTTAACTTCTCGTGTGTGAAGCTCTTCAAATTAGCATTACAGTTATTTCCTATAAATATGTCTGTCTTGCCTTTCCCAGCAGTTGCTGAATATTTGCACTTATCTGAAAAACAGTAATTGTATGTCCATCTTTTTTTGCACAGGGAGCGGTGCAGGTGTCTTGATGAGAGAATTCATCATTGCTGTTTGAATCCAGTTTGAGTCACAACCTGATTGGATTCCTCCATCCAAGTGACTGCTGCTGTGGTGAACTGCTGTAGATAATGGACCCAGACCATCATCTGCATCTCTTACTGGACATGCAGATAAACACTTGCTTCAACACCAGCAACACTGACACAAAAACACAGAAAATCTACATCTCACACCACAATCCCTGTGTTTAGATGTAAGCTTCTCATTGTGTCAAATTAGGTTTTGATTCAGTGAGCTCTTGACTCTGTTGTATTTTTGTTCCATTGGCTACTGGATTCATTGTCTGATGGAAATTTCTTTATTTTATGTACTGATCACGCGTTCTGTTTTCAAGGGCTGAAGGTATAGGCACTCATCAAGTGTTTGCAGTTTGCAGCTTCAACTTCTTTGTTTCAGTTTTATACTCTGTTTAGTTTTTTTAAAAAACACTTGGAGAAGTCAACGCTTTTTCAATTTTCACTCTTGTGTTTTTTGTGAAGCACAACCTGCAAACGATCTGAATTACTGTGACAGCGCCCTCTAGCGAATACAAGTATTATATGCACATTTCAGTTTGCCACGTCACTGTGATTCATGAAAATGAAAGTAAATTTCGACACTTTTAAACTGAGCTGAGACGCCATTACAGGGAGTCAGATCTCTGCTGAAAAACACACGTTTGGAGGATTTTAAACAGAAAGTTCAAGAGACATTAATTTGGTGAGTTAAAAATACTTTAAGATCAAATGGCTGAGAAAGTCAGACTTTTGGAAGATTTCCTGAGCTGCCATGTGTGTTCAGAGACTTTCAAAGATCCTGTGTCTCTGAGCTGCGGCCACAGCTTCTGTTCAAGCTGCCTGCAGAAATTCTGGGAAGAAACTACAAACAAAAACTGTCCCATTTGTAAAAGAAAATCTTCAAAGGATGATCCAGGTGTGAACTTTGCACTGAAAGAACTTGCTGATTCATTTTCTGGAAGACAGAAAACTGGATCATCAGACACAGAAACAGGAGAAAAGAAATTAATGGCAGTGTGCAGTAAACACGATGAAGAGCCTAAACTGTTCTGTGTGGACGAGCAGAGAGCTGTGTGTCCTGTGTGTGAGTTTTCTCTCCACCAGAGTCACAAAGTGGTTCCTGTAGAAGAAGCAGTCAGTGACCTGAAGGAGCAGCTGAAATCTGACTTAAAGTCTCTGCAGGACAAGAGGAACAAATACAAACAAGTGGAGGAAACATACAATGAAATGAGTGAACACATGAAGAAGCAGCTGTTGTCCACAGAGAGGCAGATCAGAGCAGAGTTCAACAAGCTCCAGCAGTTCCTGAAAGAGGAAGAGGAGTCCAGACTGGCAGCTCTGAGGGAGGAAGAGGAGCAGAAGGGGAGGACTATCAGCAGAGAGATGAAGATGATTGAGGAGCAGATCTCCTCTCTGTCAGACAGCATCTCTGCTGTTGAAGAAGAGCTGCAGAAACACAGCGTGCCATTCCTCAGCAGTTATAAAGACACTCAGAGCAGAGCCAGAGCCCAGAGCTCAGTGTCAGATCCACAGCTGGTCTCAGGAGCACTGATAGATGTGGCCAAACACCTGGGCAACCTGTCCTTCAGAGTGTGGGAGAAGATGAAGGAGAAGGTCCACTGCAGTCCTGTCATTCTGGACCCAAACACTGCAAGTGGCTGTCTCTATCTGTCTGATGATCTGACCAGTGTGAGACAAGGAGACACAAATCAGCAGCTTCCTGATAATCCAGAGAGAAACACAAATTATGCCAATGTTTTTGGCTCTGGAGGCTTGAGCTCAGGGAAACACAGCTGGGAGGTGGAGGTGGGAGACCATCCTCACTGGAATGTGGGATTAGTTAAAGAGTCAGTTGACAGGAAGGGAAAGCGTTTTGCTACACCAAAATATGGAATCTGGTGTTTAACACATCGCAGCGGAAAATACACTGATGTTGTTGGTCAGACTGTGACAGTGAAGAAGAGTCTCCAGAGGATCAGAGTCCAGCTGGACTATGACAGGGAGGAGGTGTCCTTCTATGACCCTGAAGACATGACTCACATCTACACCCACAGAGACACTTTCACTGAGAAACTCTTCCCATATTTTTATACTGGAAAGGCAGGAGACGCCAAAACCTCTGATATCAAAATCTGTCAGACTGAGATTTGATTGTAAAGTGATTTTTTATTTTAACTGGGGTTTTTTTTTTTGTCTTGTTTTGTTTTGGGGGGGTTTCTTTCAGTCCAGCAGCTTAATTTTAGGGAAATTATTAATCAAACTGTCTAACTTCATTATGAGGGTTTTTTTTTATTTTATTGATTGAATTAAACTATTAGCAATTCAATAAACCAAAGGAACTTTTTCATGTGAAAATCTGACCCACTCGAGTTTCTGTAAGAAATTTTTGCTTTTAATATTCTTGTTTCTTTTAAATTAATATTTTCATAATATTTCTCATGTTGTTTATGTAAATATTTTATTAATTTTAAAATCTAAATGATGATGATTTCGTTGCTTTTCAAAGTTGTTGACTGTGAACAGTAAACGGTGACACTTATTTAAAGAAGGATTAATGATTAAACTTGTGTCACATCAGCAAGAGTCAACTTTACAACTACAATATCTAAATTATCCTAAATATCAGCATCTTGTTTTCAGTTAAATAACATTTTATAGTAACACGTCTACTTTAACGTTTTCCAAATTCAAAGAAATGACTTCTAAGTTCTGAAACTGTCTCATCAGCAGGTTAAAAATGTTTAAACAGATAAAATGACAATATGTTTACTTCAGCAGCATCTTCATTTCAGTCATTTCAGTTGATTATTGAAAATCACAAAATGTCTCTGTGAAGTGAAATAAATCAAATTAGGTGATTCTGTTGTTGTGTTTGACTGTAAATCAGCTTTCAGACACATTCAGTCATTGGTTCAGATTTATTTAACATGAAACTTCACTTTGATTGTTGTGTAAACATTTACTGACTCCTTAGAATAAATGATCATTTACTTCTGTTGGTTTGTAAATACAAACATTCACATTTAACCTCAACTCTGTTAAACTGCATATCAGAGAAGACTTGTGCAGTTTGCTTTGATGGAGTCACTGATTCTCACTTTGGTCTGATCCTCACAGAAATCAAATGCAAATGTTGATAAAGTTTACATTCTCACACCTGTATGTTTATAAACTCTAACATATGTTGTTTAAGAGTAAAAATAAAATTCAGACATATCCTACAGAAATATTTACACACCGACAGAGCTGAAAATAGTTTGTATGAACAAAACTGCAGAGATGTCAGCTGAAGGTCAGATTTTATAATATTTCTTTAAAAACATTTAACGCCTAAACAGGACTGCAAAACAAATTTTCCTGACATGCTGCCATGTATGTTGTTGTGAGACTTTCGGAGATCCTGTGTCTCTGAGATGCCATCATAGCTTCTGTTTAAGTTGCCTGCGAAGATTCAGGGAACAAGCTAAAAACAAAAACTACCCCACTAGCAGCAGGCAGCCATCTCTGATAGTTTGATCTTCTGATGTTTTATAATAAGGTTTTAATTTTAATTTTTACACTTCACTCTGAGTTTCAGTGTTTCAGTGAATCAAAAGTTATTATAACTCTCATTTCTATTTTATTTTTAACTGACATGTTAGAATATTGACCACAAAACTGTTCAGCAAGTTGTCTCTGTAACGTGAAACAAAAATCAGTTTAGGTGGTTTTTTGTTGTTGTGGTCCACACTGCACAGAGACAAGCATAAAACACGAGTAGTTTACGGAACAACTTTAGTATTTGGCAGGAGAAGTTCACCTTTCCTGCCTACTCCACACAGTACATGACAAAGAAAACTTATTAGAGCAACTTAGAGGTTCCTGTTTGCCTCATCCAGTGTCACAGAGATCCACTAGCAGACATATTTGAAAGGAATAGAAAAATAGGATAAATAAATAAAAACAGTAAGACCAGGGTAAATGACACAGAGGCTTGAATAAGAAGCCAAAACAGTAGGTGCAGATTAAGTGCTGTAACTGGCTATTTATTAAAAACATTATTAAAACTGTATGAAAAATGGGAAAAACATGAGAAGACATATCTGACAACTGCGGGAAGCCAACCAACCCCACTAAACAAACATGTACACACATTCTATCACCAGAAAAAGTGAGTGAATTCCCAGCATGCCAATAGAATCAAAACATTACAGAGAATCAAACTATGAATCACTAAATAAAACAATATATCAGTACAGAAACAATAAAACATTACAATATCTATAACAACTAATAATAAGTCCAACATTTTGTTGGTCACTTCAAACTACATGAGGAACCCAGCACAGTGAAAGGAAATGGCTACAGGTAGTTTTCACCTATTTATCCACTTGTGCTCTACTTGGTTATTCTTCTGTCTGGAGTGGCTATGCTACAATCTGGCCCATGACTTCCCAGGCACTATGAAACACTGGGAGGGAGTATGACTTGATTTATGCAGGGGATAGTGGATCTGAAGTGGTGGTTTTCTGTTTTCCTTTAATAACATTGTCTACCCTGATAGGCCTTTCCCAGCATGTTGTGAGGTGATTCCAAAATTCCAAAAATAAAAAAAAAATGAAAAAATAAAAATCTGAAGCTGAGATTTCTCTTTAATGTTCAGAAAAAAAACTTTGTTGCTTGATAATTATCTCATCCTGCCAATGGACAGCACAACCTTCATGCACACTACTTATAATTTCACCAAACACTGACTCCTGATGTACTGCAATAAAACCTGATCATGTGGACGCAACTGTGAACAGCTTTGTTCCTGAAAATACCACAAGATGGAGACAAAGTTGATATTTTCTCAACAGAATCAGAATTGTTTTTATTGGCCAAGAATATGCTCAAACACATACAAGGAATTTGTTTCCAGTAGATGGTGTCTCTACCGGATCACAACAATATGTAAATGACTCAATACACACACACACACACACATCTCTCTCTCTCTCTCTCTCTATATATATATACATATATGTACAGGTCCTTCTCAAAAAATTAGCATATTGTGATAAAGTTCATTATTTTCTGTAATGTACTGATAAACATTAGACTTTCATATATTTTAGATTCATTACACACAACTGAAGTAGTTCAACCTTTTATTGTTTTAATATTGATGATTTTGGCATACATAACTCATGAAAACCCAAAATTCCTGTCTCAAAAAATTAGCATATTTCTTCCGACCAATTATAAAAAAAAGTGTTTTTAATACAAAAAAAGTCAACCTTCAAATAATTATGTTCAGTTATGCACTCAATACTTGGTCGGGAATCCTTTTGCAGAAATGACTGCTTCAATGCGGCGTGGCATGGAGGCAATCAGCCTGTGGCACTGCTGAGGTGTTATGGAGGCCCAGGATGCTTCGATAGCGGCCTTAAGCTCATCCAGAGTGTTGGGTCTTGCGTCTCTCAACTTTCTCTTCACAATATCCCACAGATTCTCTTTGGGGTTCAGGTCAGGAGAGTTGGCAGGCCAATTGAGCACAGTAATACCATGGTCAGTAAACCATTTACCAGTGGTTTTGGCACTGTGAGCAGGTGCCAGGTCGTGCTGAAAAATGAAATCTTCATCTCCATAAAGCTTTTCAGCAGATGGAAGCATGAAGTGCTCCAAAATCTCCTGATAGCTAGCTGCATTGACCCTGCCCTTGATAAAACACAGTGGACCAACACCAGCAGCTGACATGGCACCCCAGACCATCACTTACTGTGGGTACTTGACACTGGACTTCAGGCATTTTGGCATTTCCCTCTCCCCAGTCTTCCTCCAGACTCTGGCACCTTGATTTCCAAATGACATGCAAAAGTTGCTTTCATCCGAAAAAAGTACTTTGGACCACTGAGCAACAGTCCAGTGCTGCTTCTCTGTAGCCCAGGTCAGGCGCTTCTGCCGCTGTTTCTGGTTCAAAAGTGGCTTGACCTGGGGAAGGCGGCACCTGTAGCCCATTTCCTGCACACGCCTGTACACGGTGGCTCTGGATGTTTCTACTCCAGACTCAGTCCACTGCTTCCGCAGGTCCCCCAAGGTCTGGAATCGGTTCTTCTCCACAATCTTCCTCAGGGTCCGGTCACCTCTTCTCGTTGTGCAGCGTTTTCTGCCACACTTTTTCCTTCCCACAGACTTCCCACTGAGGTGCCTTGATACAGCACTCTGGGAACAGCCTATTCGTTCAGAAATTTCTTTCTGTGTCTTACCCTCTTGCTTGAGGGTGTCAATGATGGCCTTCTGGACAGCAGTCAGGTCGGCAGTCTTACCCATGATTGCGGTTTTGAGTAATGAACCAGGCTGGGAGTTTTTAAAAGCCTCAGGAATCTTTTGCAGGTGTTTAGAGTTAATTCGTTGATTCAGATGGTTAGGTTAATAGCTCGTTTAGTGAACCTTTTCATGATATGCTAATTTTTTGAGATAGGAATATTGGGTTTTCATGAGTTATGTATGCCAAAATCATCAATATTAAAACAATGAAAGGCTTGAACTACTTCAGTTGTGTGTAATGAATCTAAAATATATGAAAGTCTAATGTTTATCAGTACATTACAGGAAATAATGAACTTTATCACAATATGCTAATTTTTTGAGAAGGACCTATATATATATATATATATATATATATATATATATATATATATATATATATATATATACATACACATGCACACATGCACATACACAAAAGTGTGTAAACCAACCATATAACACCAATCTAAATCTTATATACAGAAAATATACAGGATTGCAGAAATGAAATGAAAGCCACAGAATGTAAGGTGCAGTTGCAGTCTAGCAGTGTGAAGCAATGTGAGACTTAGGAGGGAGTTGGTGAGGGGAAAGAATATGTTCCTGTGTCGGGTGGTCCTGGTCTGCAGGCTTCTATACCGTCTGCCAGAGGGCAGCAGCTCAAAAAGTCTGTGTCCAGGGTGTGAGGGGTCTGTGATGATTTTCCCTGCGTGTTTCCTGGTTCTTGAGAGGTGCAGGTCCTGGGTGGAGGGCAGGGGGCGCCGATGATCTTTTCAGCTGCCCGTACAGTCCGCTGCAGTCTGCACCTCTCCTGTTTAGTGGCTGCACCATACCAGACTGTGATGGAAGAGCACAGGACAGACTCAATGACTGCAGTGTAGAACTGGATCAGCAGCTCATGTGGAAGACTGTACTTCCCCACTTGTCTCAGGAAGTACATCCTTTGCTGGGTCTTTTTAAGATGTTGGTCTCCCACTTCACCTCCTGGGAGATGGTGGTACCCAGGAACTTGAAAAACAGTATTATAACACAATTTATTTTCACTCTGTGACACGTTTTGATATGTAATATGATTTCCTTAAGTAACCTTAGTTCACAAGTAAAACAAAAAATCAAGACTAATCTCTAAAAATATTGCAGATACATTCATTAAAACCTTGTACTGTGTCTGAATATGATAGTGTGGTGGCAAGAAGCAAGAAAGTCCTGAGTTCGAATCCACAATCTGGCTTTCTGTTTGCCTGGGTTTTCACCAACTACTCCCACAGTTAACTGATGATTTCAAATTGCCCGTGGGTGTGAATGTGGGTGAAAACAGTCATCTGTCTCCCTGTGTTGGCCCTGGGGCAGGCTACACTGTCTTGATATGACAGCTGGGATAGGCATTTTGTAACAATGTGTCTGTTTCTGACTTTTATATCATCTTGATTAAAACATGACTGCTCTTTTTTTTTTTTTTTTTAGCATTTTACACTTTCTCTTTTGGTTCAGTCTTGATTTGGATTTGATAAAAAACATAAAAAGATTTCTTTATTGTCTATGCATGTTGATGTTGTTGTTAAGGTCACGCTGGGAAAGTGTTTCCTGTGGCAGTTGCTGAAAAACAAAAATGTTGTAAAACTGGTTTAGTATCTGTCAGTTGAAATCCTCCTCAGCAGACTAAAACAACTCAGATTTCACCTTCTTTCTGTCATTTTTATACTTTATTTAAGTAAAAGCAAATCCTGAGAGCTCAACATGTAATTTTCTTCTTTCATTTTCTTTCCGTATGGAAACAAAACTGCCAAGATCTTCTAAGATTGTATTACAACAACACCATCGCCTGGTTGACTTGTTTTTAACAGTCATGAATGAAAACATTTCCTGCAAGTGGCTGGCTCTATCTGTCTGATGATCTGACCAGTGTGAGGCGTGGAGACACAAAACAGCAGCTTCCTGATAATCCAGAGAGAAACACAAATTATGCTGAAGTATTTGGCTCTGAGGGCTTCAGCTCAGGGAAACACAGCTGGGAGGTGGAGGTGGGAGACCATCCTGACTGTAATGTGGGTTTAGCTAAAGAGTCAGCTGACAGGAAGGGAGAGTGTTCTGCTTCACCAAAATATGGAAACAGGTGTTTACTGCACCGCAGTGGAAAATACATTAATGGTGTTGGTCAGACTGTGACAGTGAAGAAGAGTCTCCAGAGGATCAGAGTCCAGCTGGACTATGACAGGGGGGAGGTGTCCTTCTATGACCCTGAAGACATGACTCACATCTACACTCACAGAGACACTTTCACTGAGAAACTCTTCCCATATTTTAATATTGGAAAGGCAGGAGATGGCGATACCACTGATATCAAAATCTGTCAGACTGAGATTTGATTGTACAGTGATTCTTTAGTTCAACTAACCACCTTGAGGCAACTGTTGTTGTGATTTGGTGCTATATAAACAAAATTGAATTGAATTGAATTGAACTGTGTTTTTTGTTGTTGTTGTTGTTGTTGTTGTTGTTGTTATTTTTTCAGTCCAGCATTATTTTACGGAAATTATTAATCAAACTGTCTAACTTCATTATCAGGTTTTATTTTTATTTTGTTGGTCTAGTGGAACTAATAGCAATTCAATGAAACTAAAGCAATTTTTTGATGTGAAATTCCTGTGAACCAGGACCAGGCCAATGGGCCTGTAAGTACCCTTTTCAATTGAAATCCTCACCGGCAAAAGAAAAATGAAATACATTACAGCTATAGAACTAACCTTTCTTTAGCTAATTAAAATCAACTACCATATTCACATTATTTGATTATCTAATTAATTTTATTAAATGGTGGCCTTGTAGTTAAGTAGGTGTCATGTTGGTGGTTCTAATCTGGAGATTTTCTTGGCAGCAGGCTAGCTCAGATGCTAAAAGCAATGTCTACAAAGTGATTCGCTCGGTAATTAAAAACTAGACTTTTCTATTCTCCCGCAGCACTCAAAGGGCTTTATACAACATGCCTCATTCATCTATTCACACAAATACTTTCTTCTTGCATTGGTCTGCTCCTCAGTGTGTAATATTACCAGGTCAAAATCAAATGTAAACATGGATAAACTTTGCATTCTCACAACTAATCTGTTTGTTTATGAACTCCAGTTTATGTGTTTTAACAGTAAAAATAAAATTCAAACACATCCTACAGAAATAAATGCACTCTGACAGAGCAAAGCTGAAAATGATTTGTATGAAGAAAGCTGCAGGGATGTCAGATGGAGGTTGATTCTTTAAAAAAGATTTAGACTAAGCAGGACTGCAAAACATATTTTACTCACAGGATGGAGACAAAGTTCACATTTTCTTTCTCTGATGCTAAAATGTTTTGTCAACATTTTATTTCTGTGTTATCGCAGTTTTTTAATGTAAATTATTAAGAACTTGACATAACAAGTAACACACTTTCTATGTAAATAAACATGAATAAAACAGTTTTTCCTTTTCTATGTTATTTCCATAAACTCAGGTTTTCAATATATGATTTGTTAGATGTTAAAAAGAAATTTTAAGTTAGTAAGATTACTATGAGTATAAAATGATGGCTGATTAATTAAAAACTAATACTTCATTTATTTTCTTTACCAACTGAATCCTCTTTATTAGTCCTGAACACAAACCTGCTGACAAGTTGTAGAAGAAACTGAAAAATGTGTAAAATTGGTTTAGTGTTAGTCTGCTTTAATGCTTCTCAGTAGATATGTCCATGTAGGTTGTCAGTCATCCAGGTCGTGGTAATCTAAGGAGCTTGGAAGGAAAAGCGACTATACTTCTTGAAGTTTCTTGAAGATGTTTCACCTCTAATCTGAGAACCTTCTTGTGTTCTAAGACTACAAGGTGGAGAGTCCCAGATTTTCGAGCCCTAGTGGGAATTAATGCTTAAGAGGGTCGTTGACCCACTATTGATCATGTGCTTCATCACGTGCTTTTCAGGAGAATAAAACATTGAAAGCTTAAACTTCTTTGTGACACTACTTGTCAGAAAGTCTCCTTATATTTCAGTTGCATTGTTATAATTGTAGTGATGTTGGGGTGATGATGTCACATGTTTGTACGACAGTCTAGCCGTACTAAGAGTCCGAGGACCACTAAGCACATTTTTCCATGGGTTTGATTTCCAGCCGCGTGCGTTCCTGCACACCTACACATCCCCATACTCTCACTGAGTATGCCAATTGCTGTACTACTGGCCTGCTGTTAATGTTCATTATATATCTGGAAAGCATTCTCTGTGCCCCACTCTCTGACCGGAGTCCTTGTCCTGAGGGAGCTATCACACCAGCATCCCAGAGATAACTCTCTAACACTACTTTTTCTTTCTTTTGAAAATGTTAACATGAATATCTCAAGAATGTTCTTTCAGCACCCTCTGGTGGAGGCAAATAATAAGTAAAGGTTTATTTTTATTCATGCACTCGAAAATGTCCCTTATGAATGTTTCCAAAAATAATGCCCCTATAGGTGGCTGGAGGCAACAGAACAAGATATCATGAGATGGCTTATAAACAGTACTTCCCTTTTAAGAGCATTTCAGGTGTATTGTCAGCGCATTTTGAGCTATTTGTGTGGTGCTATTTAGCTCCCACAGACCCCACTGAGATGAGACGGCATGTTATTTTATGATGATCTTTTTATTGACATCACAGTTTATTGGAATGAAAAGTGCAGGGGACAATTTGATGAAGATGAAACCTCCCAAGCAGGTACAGTCCGAGTCAAATGATGGCTAAGCCCTGCACCCTGCTGAAAGAATAAACCAAAGTATAAAGTAGAGGTGGGAAGATCGATCTAAATATCGATAGTATTGATACCATTGCTGGTATTGGTATCAGACTTATACTGGTGTCATAGAATCAATAGTTTATTTCTATCCTCTAAGTTCAGTATGTAGTCCAAAAATTATGTTAAAAATCTTTCTTTTTAATATCGTTGTAATGAAAGAAAAATCATCTTTTGTTGACTGTCATGTTTATTTTATTTATAGCCTATGGCATATTTAAGTAACTGAAGTTGACCCAATGTCCTTTAGAGACAGGAACATTTATGTTCCAGCTCTCCAAGGAAACCCAGTTTCAAAATACATGAAAATCTAAAAGGTGTGTTTTGTTGTCTTAAATAATTATTGTGCAGACGAAAAATCACTGTGATTTGGTGGTGAGTGATGTGTTCAAAAGTCACACACTCACATCTACACTCACAGAGACACTATCACTGAGAAACTCTTCCCATATTTTAGTATTGTAAATGCAGGAGATTCCAAAAACTTTGATATCAAAATCTGTCAGACTGAGATTTAATTGTTAAGTGATTCTTTATTTCATCTGTGTGTTTTTTTGTTTTGTTTATTTTTTCAGTCCAGCAGCAGCAGCTTAATTTTAGGGAAATTAGTAATCAAAATGTCTAACTTCATTATCAGATTTAATGGAACTATTAGCAATTAAATGAAAACCAAAGAAAGTTTTTCATGTGAAAATCTTGTGACCCACTCGAGTTTCTGTAAGAAACTTTTTCTTTTCATATTCTTGTTTCTTTGAAATTAATATTTTCAGAATTTTTTTAATGTTGTTCTTGTAAATATTTTAATAATTTTAAAATCTGAATGATGATTTCTTTGCTTTTTAAAATTGTTGAGTGTGAACAGTAAACTGTGACCCTTCCTAAAAGAAGGATTAATCATTAAACATCAGCAAGAGCCAACTTTATAACTACAAGATCTAAACTTTCCTGATTATCAGCATCTTTTCAGTTAAATAACATTTTAAAGTAACACGTCTACCACCCAAATTAAAAGAAATGACTCCTAAGTTCTGAAACTGGGTCTCATCAGTGTAACTACACTTGACTGATTTGATTAAAAATGTTCT
Source organism: Pelmatolapia mariae (assembly GCF_036321145.2). Lineage (NCBI taxonomy): Eukaryota > Metazoa > Chordata > Actinopteri > Cichliformes > Cichlidae > Pelmatolapia > Pelmatolapia mariae. The sequence continues at coordinate 36,651,877 of NC_086237.1, read as the reverse complement.
TTCTTGTGTACTTTTTAACTTTAAGATTTCTGGATGTTCTGATGTTTTATAATCAGGTTTTCAATTTGATTTTTAAACTTCACTCTCAGTCTCAGTGTTTCAGTGAATGAAAATAGATCCTACCTTTTATTTTTACTTCAATGTTATTCTTTAAGTGGTCTCTTTGATTATTGAGAATCACTGTGAAGTAAAATAAAAGCTTTTCAGACACGTTCAGTCATTAGTTCAGAAACTCACTTTCATTGTTCTTTTTATATTTAACTGAATCCTCAGAATAAAAGATTATTTGCTTCTGTTGGTCTGTAAATATTCTTGTGGGGCTGAAGCTGTTTTATTGAAACAATCATCAGATTTTATAAAATCCAGAATTTATTTTAAGCAGTTACATTTTAAAACTTTATTTTTATTTTCAGACTAACATTCATATGTCAGTAATTCTTGAGATAAGGGACAAAACATGTCCGCCAGATAAAACCCAATTTTGGGGTTAAAAATATGCATACAAATGTTAACCCAACTGACTAAAAGACAAACCAAGGCAATGTTTATACAACAAAAGTATGATTTTGCATTTTTTATACATATATATTTACTTTAAATGGTACAATACATTACCAGTACCTTAAAATAAGGTACTGGTGTGATAATATTAAAATACAGAAAAAAAATTAAAAGTGATGTAAAATTAAACATCATGGCTCTCGTCACTAAGTATTAAGTCAATACCTTATATAATATCAAAATATGCAATTGAAAACTTATTTTTACATATTTTTTAAGTGATTAAAATCGTGCCCAGAGTTTTTGTCAACACCATCAGATTTTTTTAAAAGTACAAAAAATTCAGGAATTATTGTGGGTAGCTTACACTCTGAGGACCCCTTTACCACTTCCTGTTTGATACACATGCCATGAGGTCGCTGCTGTGATATATATATTTTTTTTAAATTTCATTTATGGCATACCTTTCTGATAAAACTCTGTGTCACAACCATAGTGCGTCAACACCAAAGTCGATGTAATGCAAGATTTATTTATTTATTTATTTTGTAAAAAGAGCTTAATTTAGGTAGATTGTAGAGGTCATAAGCAAATGATGAAAAACAAGATGGCTTCTGTCAGAAAAACATGTGTTATGAGAGAAAGTAGGGTATTTTGTCAGCACCATCAGATGTCAACACCATCAGGATTTTTGTCTGACGGTGTTGACCCTTTTTCTAATGGTGTTGACAAATGCCACAAAAGTGTGCTATTCACCATTTATATTAAGTTATTTTTATTAATATTTCAGTCATATTACTTCATGTGTATTTTACTGATATTTCTGCTTTTTAGACGTGTCAAATATTATTGAATTTGCCTTATCTTGAATCTCATTGTTTATGTATACATTATTGACCCTGTAGGAAAATGCTTAGTCCTCTGCATTTAACCCATTTACGCAGTGGGCAGCTACAAATCCAGGATAGCCGCTGTTCGTTGGATTTGAATGCCCAACCTTCCGATCATGTGGCATCTACTGAGCTATCTCTGCCCCGAGAGCTGTTCTTTAAGTGATGATGTATGAATCCTGCTTCCGGGCCCAAACTACTCTGTGTTTATTAAGCCTGTTGTGCTGTTAAAATGTTTTAATGGTTTTTATCTTGTTCTATTACATCTGAACAAGCCCCTAAAAACAGCCAGTGATCACTGTCAGCCTAACCATCGGGAACCCTTGCATTAACTTTTATCAAGTGGAAAAAAGTTAGCATTCATCCTCCAGCTTCACTGTGTTTATATTATGCTAACATAGCTGTGTCGCTAGCGATCACATAGCACATCATTATATACCAGCTAGTCCAACTTCAGTAACCCGACAAAAGTCACTGCTGTTTAGTTTTCTGTCTTCATTTATGTTGGAACGTAGGTGGAAACCAGCGAGCTATCTTCTAACTCAGCCACACTGATCATTTCATTAAAGATGAAAGAATTTAGACAGTTTGTAACTCTCAGTGATGCTGCAGAGTTCCTTTAACTTTGGGATCTGCAGCGGAGTTTGGACCTGGAAACGACTAATGATGTCAGACTTAAAGACCGGATAGCATTTCTACTGCTTAATACATAATTGTGTTGTGAATATTCATCCTTAATCTGTGAAAAAGCATAAGGTTCAGAAAAATTATAGTAATTACAAAATGGTACATTTCAGGCTAGAATAGCAAAGGGAAACCTGTCAGTAGAGGAACGAAAGAGAAGGAACAGGAATGATCAAAAAAGGAGAAAAAAATTAACAGCCAGGCTGAGTTGAAGAAAGAGTTTCTCATAAAGGAAAGGGAAAGATGGAGAAATAGATTGAAAGAGGGAAAATAAAGAACATCAGTGATCTGAAAGAAAGAGAAAAAAGGCAGAAGAGAAGGTTTTGGAAACAAGCACAGAGACAAAAGGAGAGAAAGTCCAGCAGGGTCTAAACACACAACCACAGAGAACTTTAGGAATCAAGGAGGAGTAGGCAGCTACTTGCTGGTGAACTATTAAGATGTAGAACTTGACATGTGCAAAAACAGAATTGTTATGATGTGTCTTGTGATATTACAAAGGTTGTTAAGGTTTAATTGTCATTTTGAAAGAAATAATATCTTGTTTTCTACTAGTGTGTCACCACCGTCAAATTTGTGTCACCACCGTCAGCACCTTGTCAACTCCATAATATGGAGTTTTTGTTTATTTTTCTCTTTTGAAGAACCATACATTTTCCTCCCTCATGATCTTCCAATAAAAATACACAATTTTCTCAATAAATTTGTAATTTGCATGCTGCTTAATATGACTGTTTCTTATACAGATTAAATACAAGCTTCTGAAAATATGTATGACTTTAACTCTAATAATAAAAAGCCAAAACAATATTATTTTTAAACGTGGTATAATTAGTTTGAAAACATATGTGCATAAACAATAGAATAGAGAAGCTGCTAATAGTCAAAAGAGCTGAAACAACTTAATTTAAAATATATATTTTTGCATTTCTTTGTGTCTGATGGTGTTGACAAAAACCTTGCACTTCTCCAGCAAAAACATAAATTATTAAAAAATGTTACACCTGGGAGATTGTACCAAAACATGGTGAGACAGCCAAAACTTTGTGTAACAATTATATGTAAATATGTTTTTGAAAAATCAAAAAATATATTTTAGAAAATTAAAACCTGTTTTGTCCCTAATCTCAGGAATCACTGGTTTAACCTCAGCTCTCTTAAACTGCATATCAGAGAAGGCTTGTGCAGTTTGTTTTGATGGAGTCACTGATTCTCATTTTGGTCTGATCCTGAGTGTAAAACATTACCAGGCAGAAATCAAATGTAATTATTGATAAAGTTTACATTCTCACACCTGATCTGTATGTTTATGAACGCTAACTTATGTTTCTTAACAGTATAAATAAAAGTCAAACATATCCTGTAGAAATATTTCCACAGTGACAGAGCAATGCTGAAAATAGTTTGCAAGAAACAAAACCGCAGATGTCTGCTGAAGGTCCAATTTTATAAAAATGTGTTTTGTTGTGAGACTTTCAGAGATCCTGGGTCTCTATGATGTCATCACAGCTTCTGTTCAAGCTGCCTGCAAAGATTTTGGGAACAAGCTAAAAAAAAGAAGTTTATTTTATGTAATTCAATTTATGGTATTTTCACTCTCTGACACTTTTTAATATGTAAAAAGGTTTTGCTTCAGTAGGTTGACAAGAAAAAAAAACACAAAAGATCAAGACAAACATCTGAAGATATTGCAGATACATTAATTAAAATCTCTTTTAGTAGTAGTAAAAGCAGATATTATGTTTGGTGATTATTAATTAACTAGAACACCATTACAACCGGTGAGCTTTGTAAAAGGAGTTTGCTTTCTTGAAGGACTGTAATGTAAAAGCTGTAAAGACGTTACATTTGTTGAGTAGAAACTTTCCTGAACTGTAATGTGTTCAGAGACATTCAGAGATCCTGTGTCCCTGAGCTCGAACTACTTACAGGATGTAGTCAGATTAGAGTAATACAGTAATCTTTAGTCGAATTTGGTCAAGGGAAATTAATTTCACTGGTATACATATAGTTTATAACAAGCATATTTTCCTTAATGATTAATTAATTGAATAAATAAACCTTTGATTTTTATATAATTCAGTTGAATTTTACTCAAAATTATTTAATTTTCATATTATTATTATTATAATATTTTTTCACAGCTTCACCTTGTTTGTGTCAATTTTATATTGTGTTTAGTCCTTTAAAAAAAACTTGGAGAACTCACCGATTTTTCAATTTTCGCTTTTGTGTTTTCGTATGAAGCACAACCTGGAAAACTATCTGAATGACCCTGGCAGCGCCCTCTAGTGAATACAAATATTATTTTTAGTTTAACACGTGACTGCGATCCATGAAAATGAAAGTAAATTCTGACACTTTTGAACTGAGCTGAGACGCCATTACAGGGAGTCAGATCTCTGCTGAAAAACACACATTTGGAGTATTTTAATCAGAAAGTTCAAGAGACACTAATTTGGTGAGTTAAAAATACTTGAAGATCAAATGGCTGAGAAAGTCAGACTTTTGGAAAATTTCCTGAGCTGCCACGTGTGTTCAGAGACTTTCAGAGATCCTGTGTCTCTGAGCTGCAACCACAACTTCTGTTCAAGCTGCCTGCAGAAATTCTGGGAACAAACTAAAAACAAAAACTGTCCCATTTGTAAAAGAAAATCTTCAAAAGATTTTCTACTTGTGAACTTTACACTGAAAGAACTTGCTGATTCATTTGCTGGGAGAAAGAAATCTGGATCATCTGAGACAGAAAGAGGGGAGAAGAAATTAACAGTGGTGTGCAGTAAACATGAGGAAGTGCCTAAACTGTTCTGTGTGGACGAGCAGAGAGCTGTGTGTCCTGTGTGTGAGTTTTCTCTCCACCAGAGTCACAAAGTGGTTCCTGTAGAAGAAGCAGTCAGTGACCTGAAGGAGCAGCTGAAATCTGACTTAAAGTCTCTGCAGGACAAGAGGAACAAATACAAACAAGTGGAGGAAACATACAATGAAATGAGGGAACACATGAAGAAGCAGCTGTTGTCCACAGAGAGGCAGATCAGAGCAGAGTTCAACAAGCTCCAGCAGTTCCTGAAAGAGGAAGAGGAGTCCAGACTGGCAGCTCTGAGGGAGGAAGAGGAGCAGAAGGGGAGGACTATCAGCAGAGAGATGAAGATGATTGAGGAGCAGATCTCCTCTCTGTCAGACAGCATCTCTGCTGTTGAAGAAGAGCTGCAGAAACACAGCGTGCCATTCCTCAGCAGTTATAAAGACACTCAGAGCAGAGCCAGAGCCCAGAGCTCAGTGTCAGATCCACAGCTGGTCTCAGGAGCACTGATAGATGTGGCCAAACACCTGGGCAACCTGTCCTTCAGAGTGTGGGAGAAGATGAAGGAGAAGGTCCACTTCAGTCCTGTCATTCTGGACCCAAACACTGCAGACAACTATCTCTATCTGTCTGATGATCTGACCAGTCTGAGGTTTGGAGAAAAACAGCAGCTTCCTGATAATCCAGAGAGATACACTAAATATTCCACTGTCTTTGGCTCAGAGGACTTCAGCTCAGGGAAACACAGCTGGGAGGTGGAGGTGGGAGACCATCCTTACTGGATTGTGGGTTTAGTTAAAGAGTCAGTTGAGAGGAAGGGAAAGCTTTTTGCTTCACCAAAATATGGAATCTGGTGTTTACTGCATGACAGTGGAAAATACACTAATGGTGCTGGTGAAACTGTGAGAGTGAAGAAGAGTCTCCAGAGGATCAGAGTCCAGCTGGACTATGACAGGGGGGAGGTGTCCTTCTATGACCCTGAAGACATGACTCACATCTACACTCACAGAGACACTTTCACTGAGAAACTCTTCCCATATTTTCATGTTTGGAAGGCAGGAGACGCCAAAACCTCTGAAATCAAAATCTGTGAGATTGAGATTTGATTGTAAAGTGATTCTTTATTTTAACTGTTTTGGGTTTTTTTCAGTTCAGCAGCAGGGTTAATTTTAGGGAAATTATTCATCAAACTCTCTAACTTAATTATCAGGTTTTATTTATTTTTTGTTGATTTAGTGGAACTGTTAGCAGTTCAATGAACCCAAAGCAACTTTTTTTATGTGAAAATCTTGTCACTCACTCGAGTTTCTGTAAGAAAATTTTACTTTTTATATTTCTTTTAAATTCATATTTTCAATATTATTCATGTTGTTCATGTGAATATATTCGATAATTTTTAAATCTGAATGATGATGATTTATTTGCTTTTCAAAGTTGTTGAGTGTGAACGACAAACTGACACTTCTTAAAAGAAAAAAGGATTAATGATTAAACTTGTGTCACATCAGCAAGAGTCAACTTTAAAACTACTGGATCCTAATTATCCTGATTATCACCATCTTGTTTTCAATTAAATAACCTTTTTAAAGTAACACGTCTACTTAAAATAAAAAAAAAAATAAAAAAATCAAAGAATTGACTTCTAAGGTCAAAAACTGTCTCAACAGTGTAACTACACATGATTTGATTAAAAAAATTTTTTTTCTTGTGTTATTTTTTACTTCAATCAGCAGCAGGCGTCTCTAACAGTTTGAAAGATTTCTGGATCTTCTGATCCTCTTTTATAATCAGACTTTTGATTTTTAATCTTCGCTCTCAGTCTCAGTGTTTCAGTGAATGAAAATAAGTCCTACCTTTGATTTGTACTTCAATGTTATTCTTTATTTGGTCTCTTTGATTATTGAGAATCACAAAATGTCTGTGTGACGTGAAATAAATCAAATTCAGTGATTCTGTTGTTGTTGTGTTTGACTGAAAATCAGCTTTTCAGACACATTCAGTCGTTAGTTAAGATTTATTTAACATAGAAACTCACTTTCATTGTTCTTTTTATATTTAACTGACTCCTTAGAATAAGAAATTATTTGCGTCTATTGGTTTGTAAATATTCTTGTTGTGCTGAAGCTGTTTTATTGAAACAATCATAATCAGATTTTATTTTCAGACCTGCATTCACATTTAAGCTCAGCTCTCATAAACTGCATATCAGAGAAGACTTGTACAGTTTGTTTTGATGGAGTCACTGATTCTCACTTTGGTCTGACCCTCAATGTGAAACATTACCAAACAGAAATCAAATGTAATCATGGATAAAGTTTACATTCTCACACCTACATCTTGGTCTTTATAAACTCTAACTTGTGTTGTTTAACAGTAAATTTAATATTTACACTGACAGAGCACAGCTGGAAATAGTTTGTATGAACAAAGCTGCAGAGATGTTTGATGAAGGTCCAACTTTATAATATTGGTGTTTTATTCATATATTATATTTACTCATAAGATGGAGACAAAGTTTATATCATCAAAGGTTTTTTAAACATTTTATTTCCAGTTTCTCACATTTTAAACTGTAAATCATAAATGTTAGAAATAACTTCACTTAACAGGTAAAACAGAACATTAAGACTGAGCCGAGTTCATCTGTAGTTCAATGCGAGTTTAAACACATTCATCACAGAAATTTCTAGCTTTATTGTTATTTTTACATTTAATTGATTCCTTAAAATAAAAGAACATTTGCTTCTGGTGCCTTTTAAATTTCCTGTTGTGCTGAAACTGTTTTCTTGAAGCATTTGTAGCACTGATGTCACTGTAAACAGATATATAAGATACTGGACTAGTTCTAGGTTCACAAGAGTGATGGAGCTAAGCACAGTGAAGAGACCAGAGCCAGAAACCTTGAAATGAAAAGCCGCCATCTTTAATAAAACACAAACACAATCAATCGATGTGTAGTACATCACACTTATCCTTCCATCTGTTCCAAATCCCACACCTCGGTTGTTTCTTTAACCTCCTAAGATATGAACTCTTCCACGGCATGCATTTTTAATTTCTCTTTGATATTTGGGCATATTGGGGCCCGATGAATGTAAAAACAAAGAATTACCAGATTTTTTTTTTTTTACCTTATTTTTGTTTTTAAGAAAAATAAGAGCCACATATGAGGATATTCGTTCAAAATTTTGATAGAACAGTAGCAGTATAATGTCTTTGTAAGTGGATATCAGGCCCTTGTAGAGCAGAATTTAGTATTTTGGTCTAAATAACCCAAAATGTGATGTCCACATATGTGGACGCCAGATCCTAGGAGGTTAAACTTTAGTTTTTGATTAAAGAATCAGAAACCTTCAGTTTCAGAATTTACTTCTTTAAGAGACGTTAAGAGAATTCTGTTCTGTGAAAAACAAATAAAGCCAATTTAGTGTTATGAGCTTATTAAACTTGTGCTCATTATTAATCACTCTGACTAGTTTCTGTCTTGTATGAGCAATCAAATGTGATGAAAACCCATTTTTGGTGTGGTGACCCTTTAATGCAAAGTTCCTGTAAAGAAATCCAGTTTGGCTCAAAACAAGAAAATAACATCACTCAATGTCATTAAAGTCTGAATAATCACACTTTCAGTTCAGGTCAGTCTGATCAGTTCAAATCCAGAATCCTGCTGCGATAAAGCAAACTGTCTCTTTAGGATCAAATCTGGCCAAGACTCTGATTAGTTTTCACAGTTTGTCTTTGGGAAATAAATCCTTCGCATTTTCTGAGTAAACACAATTATATTTCTGATAATTTACATTCATGTCTCTGCTCTCTGATGTTGCTGTTTTATTTATCAGAAGCTAACTTGCTCTTATGGAGGAAGAGGGAAGGGTTACGCTAAAGGAGCAGTCCCACAAATCACTTCAATATGAACTTAGTCTAGTTCTAACAGGAGTTTTTACACACATGTTATAAATTTCAACATGAATTTTAACTATGATGGCTTTCACTATGAGGACATTTATTTTTCTATTGTAGTATAATATTTGTGGCCTGGATTGCACAATCATAATTAGATTTGATAAATTTATTTGAAGAAACTCCATTTTAAATCATTGTTAAATTTCCATTTTAAATGTAACCTCTGTTCTGATGAACCGCATATTACAAAAGACTGTTTGCTTTGATGGAGTAGAGAACAAATCTCAGCAAAGTCTTTACAAAATGGGAATTTTAAATCTTTTTGCATGTTTGTTCACTGAGTCGTCTTTAGTCACAGACACAATCCTGCTGACATGTTGGCAGAAAATGTTTCCTGTTGCAGCTGAAAGAAAAAAAAACCCCACAACATTCACATTCTGATGTCATTTCTCACTGTCACTGTCACTGTCTCAGCTGAACTAAGGATACGCATACACATACACATACACTGATACGCACTCACTCATCCCCCGTCCCTTTCCAAACGCCTTTGATGCTTGTCCCCTCCTGGAGACCATGGCGGTTTTGGGCCCACGCTGGAATAATAGCGCAGGGCAGGATGACTGCTGTGTTTTTTTCGGATTACTCCTCACCCCCTACCCAACCCGGTGGCTTGTCACGTGCTCCATAATGTTGTACTGTGGACATTTATGTGCTCTCTGTGCAGAGGAGTTTTTTTGTTTCCTGTTCTCATGCTGTCCTCCCATAGGAGCCCAGCATGAGTAGAGGTCTCTTTTTCCTCTTCTACTTTCCCATTGTTGTGTACTTTTTCAGTGTTTTCTGTAACGCTGCCGATCTCCGACCTGTATTCCCATGTGATGTCTATGTTGTGTGTGTAAGTCGGGGGGGGGGGGGGTGCTCTATTCCACTGCGGGGCAACCTGCATGTGGCCAATAAAGCCTTGATTCATTTTTACGCTATATTAAAATAAAGTAAAGCATGAGAGGTCAGTATTTTATACTTGTTTTCCTTTTATTTGTATTCCTGTGTTGAGGGCAAGTGCCCAGGCAGAAAATTTAAGTATCCGAATGACAGCCCAGCAGCGCCATCTGCTGGAGAGAAATAACATATTGTAGATATTGCAGTCTATTTACACCTGCAGGCCAGTGGCCACTCTTTCAGTGATGAGGATGTACATGTCCTGGACAGGGAGGAATGCTGGTTTGAACGCAGAGTCAAGGAGGCCATTTACGTGAAAAGGGAAAGACTGTCACTGAATCAAGGAGGGGGCCTTTTGCCATCTTGCTGTGCCGTGATTGCAGCCATTCCCTAACTCTCTGTGAATGGTACTCATGGCCATCAGTGGTCTTTGATCATGACAATTTGCATATTAATGATCAAGGAACTGACCTCACAGCCCATTGTTCATTCAGTGAGCTGTGAGGTCAGTTATTGTGCAAAGGTACTGTTTATAAGTTTTGCTGGGGAAACTGTAGGTTTCCCCAGCAAAACGTTTCTCCCACTGATAACGCTACATCCAGATGAACAGAATCAACCTTTTGGGATCTCAGGTGGTAGTCAGTTTAACCGCTAATCTGTTAGCAGAGAACTAATCACCCTACTAATTATCTCACTCACATACTATACACATGTAGCTTCTTCCTTTGATTATAAACATCACAGCAGTTATTCTAACACTTTGCTGAAGTATAACAAGGCATAAAGCACTAAAATGAATGTGCATCAATACGAACTCACCAGAGCAGTTTGGTTAATGCTGAATGTCTGAACTCAGCTCTGCTTCAAAGTTAGTGACTTCTGACTCTAACAACACATTAGACTCATTAGTTTCAATCATGTATATTTACAAACTTATCTAGCATGACTCATTTCATCATACCGGCACACGAGTTGCTGTTGCAACTGAAAAAATAAATCTTGTAAAACTGGTTTAGTGACAATCAGCTGATTGCTAGTGCTGTGTAAGACTGCAGATTTTTATATCGATCTAATACCAAGTAAATACAGGGCCAGTACCGATACTTTTAACCTATGTAGGCAGCTTATGTTGGGGAGAGCAGTGTGTCATGACTTAACAGATGGCTCATCATCAGTTTGCAAATTGTGACCACTAACTCACTCTGATTTTTGTTAACACAACAAAACACACCTTCCAGCTTTTCAAGTATTTTGAAACTGGGTTTTTGGAGACCTGGAATGTAAATGTGCCTGTCTCTAAAGGTCTTTGGGTTAACTTCTGTTGTTTGACATTTTTCATTGTGGAGGTTTGAGGTACAATTTTAATTTCCAAAAAATGTATTAATTTAATACAAAAACATGGGGATAAAAAACAAAGCATCGATCCGATCATGGCCGTATCAATCCCATACCAATACCAGAGTCGGTGTCAATATGATCAATATTTAGATAGATCTGCCCAACTCTACTGATTGCAGTGTTCCTCAATAAGTAAGATACCAAACACTTCACATTCTTGGTCAAATTTTAATACTATATTAAGATAAACTCACAATATTTTACTTGTTTTCCTTTTTTGTTTTTGTATTGAGGGCAACTACTCACAGAGAAAGAGAACCCACACAAACATGAAAAGTCTACACAGAAAGGCCCCGGCCAGGTGGTGGAGACAAACTCAGGGCCTTCTTGCTATGAGGCAACACTGCTAACCACCACTCAACCGTGCTGCCTGTTGACTATAATGAATGAAACTTAAACTAAATTTCTACACTGTTGAGCTGAGCTGAGACACATTGATTGTGTCAGATTTGTGCTGAAAAACACACATTTAGAGAATTTGTTATGTTTTTTTAATCCACTGACTGTCCAACATTTAACTGTTTGCCATATCTTTACATAAAAGAAGGTTGTGGTCAGGAACATTTGTTAATCCTCACTAAATACAGACTCTCACTCATGTATACTATTAATATTAATATGATAAGAGGGACTTCACCATGAATGACAGCACAGAGGAAGAGAACAATATTTGCTTTTTGTTACGTGCCAAGAGGTGTGGCTTTGCTTTTGTGCTCTATTTATCTTTCAGGTGTCGAGCCTCCACCTATTGGCCAGTTCGAAGTTGATTGGCATGTGTCTATTGGCTGGTCTGGGCACAGTTGGCCAATCACTCTCTGAGGATCACCACAAATGAGCAGCTCCCTGGCCAGCTGGTGGCTGCTGGCTTCTGCTATGACAAACATTTGTGAACAGGCTTCTTTGTATTATGTGTGGTGGGAGGCTGGACAGGTAAGCTGGGGTACCCTATACACTGGTTGCAAGTTTTAAACTGTTAGACACACTAGGTTATGCAGTTGATGCCACTTTTGTATGTTTTCACTGACCTTTTGTCGAGCAGCTAGGTAGGCCTTTTGTTTTGCATTTTTGTTTTAGTTAGGCCCTGGGAGCTCTCGACCTCTTTTTGTTTTATTACTTTCTTTGATTTGGCTCAACCGCCCAGTTCTCCTCCCCCACCTTTTTTCTTATAGAGTCCAATAAATCCTGCCTGATTCTTAACTGTCCTGTTGTCCTCCTCCTTCATTGATTGTGGTTGTCCGGTGTTGCTGTCTCCTTCCTGCCTTTGCCGCCACCATGGTGGGGGGGACGTAACACTTTTGTATTATTAAATGTACTTTGTTACTCCCCTCGAGTCTTAATAAAGCTCAACTTGTTCTTTGCTTTTAAACTGACATTTATTTCGGACAGGAGGATTCTTCGACATGCCTTAACATGTAATGATGTCCAACCACAGCCGATACAATGCCGTCAGAACTAAAAAGAGATACAAACTTAAATGAATATTCTTAATAAAGCCCTTAAGCATTATATAAAACGAAACATTCCAACAAAACGATCAATAAAATACACATTACACTTCACACTGCGGTAATTGCACTAGAATATCACGCAATACTAGCATATTTACATACAACGATAATAAACAAAAGAAAACATTTACCTCATTGGCCTCACTCAAAGGGAATAAAAACTTTAATCCTTACGTCGTGGGGTAGTCCAAAAAAGCACTCTTTTACAACTTTCTGTAGACGTGCAAACCTCGTGGCTCGTCTCTTAATTAGCTTGGTGAGTGTGCCAACTATGAAAAATGCCCTCTTAGCAACAACAGACGGAACCATAGAAAAGGTTCCTATCTAATTGCACAGTTAGCACAAATACACATTTTATATAAATCTAATGAACAGAACATGAATTACTATTTATTTATTATTTCTTAATATTTCAACTACTAATTGTTTCAACATTAAATCCAATAAAATGAACTTAAATGCGAGAGTTGCCTTTGACGGCAGCTACATACTTTTACTATTGTTTTAATAGTAAAAGTTAATTGAATGGATACCTGCTTCTTAGGTGGTCAGATACACTCTGTATGGAAACACTGAGGAGTCTGAGGCTATCATGTGGGTAATCTGTTGGTGTCTGGCTCACTAACTTTGTCATGTATGTCTTTTTATTGTCTTTTAACATGAGAGTGGAGAGCCGGAGGCAGCAGCTCCAGAGAAAGCAGGAGGTGCAGCCTCAGAGAGGAGGAGGCTGCAGCTGCAATTGTCATGGCTGTGTGCAGGCAGGAAAAGGCAGAATCCCAGACTCCAAAACACAGAAGAAAAACTCAAAACACTCAGCTTTATTGCTGGCAACAACAAAACAGAGACCTGAACCTAAACCAGGACCGCTATGGACAGAAAACAGTGAGTATGAGGGTACTACACCATTACAAGTGGAATCATGGATAAAGTTTACATTCTCATACCTGATCTGCATCTTTATAAACTCTAACTTATGTTGCTTAACAGTAAATTTAATATTCACATTGACAGAACAGAGCTGGAAATAGTTTGTATGAACAAAGCTGCAGAAATATCAAATGAAGTTTCAACTTTCTAATATTGGTGTTTTATTCGTATATTATTTTTACTCACAACATGGACACAAAGTTTGTATTTTCATTTATGGAAACACGTTTTTTAAACATTTTATTTCCACTTTCTCACATTTTTTAAATGTAAATCATTAAATGTTAGGAATGACTTAACAGGTAAAAAAGAGCATTAAGACTGAGCTGAGTTCATCTGTAAATATTTTAAATCGACAAATAAAACATCTTTTTCTTGTATTTCCATAAACTCTGGGTCTAAATAAATAATTTGTCAGGAGTTATTAAGAAATGTTGAGCTACTATAATTATCAGAGAAAGATGACAAGTGATTAATTAAAAGTCAGTAAAACTTCATTTATTCTTTTTGCCAATTAAATCTTTTTTTTTTACCCTGCAGACATGCAAAAACCTGTGATATCAAGTCAGACTGAGGTTTCATTATAAAGTCAACCTTTTCTTATGGGGGAAAAGTTACAATGGCAAAGCTTTATCGTAAACATTTGGTGGTTTTTTTTTTGGTTTTTTTTTAACTTTCTTCTTATTAGCAAACATATTGTCTACGGTTGATTAATATTTTACTCATCAGCACCAGCAGTGATTTTTTTTTTTTTGTTTGTTTTTTTGTTGTTGTTATAGTTTTTTCCTGAAAATCATCTTTCAGACATGTAACCAAGCATGTAGTTTTATTTATTTCAAACTAGTGCTGTCAAACGATTACAATTTGTAATCAGATTAATCACAGGATTGCTGTGGATTAATTTTGATTAATCACGATTAAATATCATTCATTTTTTGTCATGGTCCTTGTGCCTGCCCGGCCAGCCCAGTGGCCACAAGTATTTTTGTCTCTCTCTCTCTTCTCTCCTGCTCTCTCGCTCCTGTCACTCTGTTTGGGCGGAGCCCAAATTGAGCTCCCGCCCTTGGCCCACGCACCTGCAGCTGATTACCGATGATTCCTCACAATTGTTTGCTGACTCTTCATAAGGCAGGGGCGCTGAGCTACTCGTCGATGGAATATTGAGTAACTCTAGTTAGTATTGACTGGCTCTGTAGAAAGCAATCATTTCTTGTGCGTACCTCCGAGTAACTTTCGTGTTTGTGTGTAGATTTCCCGGACCTGTGACCCTGGACCCCTGAGTGCGAGTGGAGCTGTTCAGCGTAGAGTTGTGTGTGCGAGGAGCGTGAAGAGTGGAGTGTGTGTGAGGACCTTGGGTTTCCCTACCCTGTCTTCATTATTCTAAATGCAAATGACTTTAATTCCTATGCAGCAGTAAGTAGATATGCAGTAACACTAAGATAGTTACTGTTACTTACAGAAGTCCAGTAGTCACCTGTCAGGGCGACATGTTTGGCTACAGCTAAATCCTTGTGCTTTTTTTCCTTTTCAGTTTCATAGAGCCCATGAATTTTTGACATTATTGTTCTTCTTGTTGGAGCCTTGTACAATGCAACTTGCAAAACCTTTGTAAAGCCCGTGTCCTCTGCGATATTAATAGGTCTGCAATTTGTTGCAATGCACTTGGCTATTGTGTCAGTCAATTTGTCCAAGGTAGGTTCACTGAGTCCCGATGCTTCGTGAGTGGTTTGTCGCACGCTGGGCGACAAAGTGCTAGCAGCATCCCCGACTAACGTATGCTTCGCGTTAATGTGATATTTTGAGCTGGAAGTGCTTTGGTGAAAACAATTCTTTTCTGCACAATGCACATAATACTTTATGTCGCTCGACGGTTCCGTCTTGTTGTTTTTATACTCAGATTTCCCATTGAGAGGACCAATGTGCTGTTTGTCATCTTCCATATTGAGTTGATTGGTTCAGCTGCCCGTCACGACCAGATCAACTGCTCATTTGATTCTACTTGGACAAACTGCCCGAAATGTGTTGACAGAGACATTCCAGGGATTTTGAGTCATTCTGCTCTTCAGATGGGTTAACTGCGTTAAAAATGTTAATCAGATTAATCATGATGGATTAATCTGCGTTAATGAGTTAATTTAGACGGCCCTAGTTCAAATGCATTCATCACAGAACTTTCTACTTTTATTGTTGTTTTTACATTTAATTGATTCCTTGGAAGAAAAGAACATTTGATTCTGATTCTGAATTTCTCTCCGAGCACAGAGAGCTACCTGCAAGAGCGTGAAACTGTCACAGCGTGTGTAAAGCAGACTCTGCTCTACAAAAAGGTCAAAACCGCACAAAAGTGGCATCAACGCATAACCCAGTGTTTTTAATAATTGTAGCTCTGTTGTCCAGCCTGCCACCACAAACACTCTGTTTACACTAGGGCAGGGTATCGATTTCTGTTTCTATAACTGATTCGATTCCGATTCACGAGGTCCCGATTTGAGTCGATTCAAGCTCGACTCAATTTTGAGTCCAATCGTCAGAAATATTATAATTGTGATCATTTATCAGTACATTTATCCATATTTTTATATCTGTGTATTAAAACAAAGCTGACACTTGCGAGACTTTATCAAAGGTGTAACTGAGGACAAAACACAGAAAAATATGAAGGAGATTTTCCTGGCCTGGCTTTCTACAACACACAACACTCTTAAAATATTCTGCAGTAGAACAAAAACAGAAGAACACCATGAATCCAAATATGAACATTACCTGATGTTGCTGAAGTGAAGCAGAGCACAGTTACAGAGGTTTTATTAGAGACACAGCAAAGATTTTTGTAATTTGTCATAATTTGTAAGAGTTTATATTTCTTCAGTATTGAACAACAGAAATGAAACTTTCTTGTCAGAGGCCAATTTTGAAAAAACAAAAGCACTGAACACAAGTGTAGACTGGTGCGTAATAAACAAGCGAATAATGCAGAAAACAGATTTTTCATGGGAAACTGGTCTCTGAGTTACTGAGAGAGAGAATTCAGTTCATTTCATTTTTATATAGTGTCAAATCACAAAAACGGTCACCTCAAGGAAGTTTTTGGGAGTCCCTACAACTCTAACCAAGTATAACACCATAGTTATTGTCTTAATTCACATGTCATGGTCTGAATAAAGCTTGTGTTTTGTGTGGATAGTTATGCTACAATCATGGCCAATAATCGGTATACCATACACACGTTGCTCCACGTTACGTAAAATATTTTATTTGGTGAAAGTAATGAGGTTAGGATTGTAAAAAATAAAAAATAAAAAAAAAACCTGAATATTTCATTAATTCGGTTTATACAACCTGATTGGATCCCTCCATCCTGATGACTGCTGCTGTGGATAATGGACCCAAACCATCCTCTGCATCTCCTACTGGACCTGCAGATAAACACTTCCTTCAACAACTGTTTCAGCTTCACTGACACAAAGATACAGAAAATCTACACCTCACACCACAATCCCTGTACTCAGTTTAGACATAAGATCCTTATTGTGTCATATTATGTATTGATTTATTGAACACTTCACTCTTTGTATTTTTTCTTTCATTGGCTTCATTTAATGCATTTATAAGAGCTCTACAATGTTTTTTTTTCTCTTTTTAATTGTTTTTCAAGAAAGTGGATGTGATTGACAACTTCGAGGCAGTAATACCTTAAACATGACTTTGACCAGAATCTGATTTCTGACATGTGACAGTAAATTCTTCTGTGTTGTCACAGTTCAGTGTCATATTATGTCATATCAACAGTTTATATCAGTTTGTTTATTTTTTTCATTATTAGCATTTCTGGTCCGTTCACTGTGATTTTTCTCTTTATTTTTCATTATTATTTCGGTGACATCTCTAACACTGGTCAGCTCATCACATTTCAGCTCATGACAAACTTGAAAGTTGGAGTCTAAAGGTCTAAAATCTTATGCAGGTTTGAGGCCACAGCCCAGGTAGTAAAAGCAGATATCGTGTTTGGTGGTTATTAATTATTTAGAACACCATTACAACATGTGAGCTCTCTAAAAGAACTTTGCTTTCTTGAAGGACTGTAAGGTTCAAGCTGTAAAGATGTGACATTTGATGAGTGTAGAAACTTTCCTGAACTGTAATGTGTTCAGAGACATTCAGAGATCCTGTGTCCCTGAGCTCGAATTACTTACAGGATGTAGTCAGTTTACAGTAACACAGTAATCTTTGATTGAATCTGGTCAAAGGAAATTAACTTCACTGGTAAATATTAGTTTATAACAAGCATATTTTAATGATGTATTATTTGAAAAAATAAACTTTTGATTTCATGTATTTCAGCTGCATTTTACTCAGAATTATTGCTTCATGTTCATGAGGGTCAAGAATTTTTCTTTGTTTTGAGCGTGAGAGCAGAGGTCTGACAGTTTGACAATCTAAACCCTGTGATGAATCCAAATTCATGTCTTTGGCTGCAACGAAAACTTTAGTTAAAACTGCAGATAAGAACTCTGAGAACACGCTGACTTTTCCTACTTGAACTTCTGAAACACCACAGCTTCACCTTCTTTGTGTCGTTTTTATGTTCTATTTAGGTTTTGTTTTTTTAAAAGGAGAAGTCAAGATGTTCTACATTTTTCACTTTGGTGTTGTTTTAAGAAGCAAAAACTGAAAACTATTTGGGAACATGTTACATGTGCAGGTCTATGGCAGGCGTCACAGCCGGATTGGCGTCCTCGCGGTGGTGCCGTGATGTTTGGTGTTAAAACTCCAAACAATTTCAGTTATAGACCTTGTTTGGGCAAATAAATAAACTAAGATTGACATTTATAAGAGACAAAATGGCAAAGATGAAGAAAGTCGAAGAAGATCTGGAGGAGATTAAACATTCACTTAACTCGCTGACGTCGGAAATTGAAAAAGTAAATAAGCAACAAGGAATATTAATGTCGATGATGGACCAAATCAAAGAACTAAAAAACCTGATTAAGGAGAAAGATAAGACAATCCAGTTTTTGGAAAGGAAGGTGGACGATCTAGAACAGCAGGCTCGACTTGAGGAAGTGATTATTACGGTCTGGAAACTAAACACAGGAGTTATGCGAGAGTCACCGAGTCTGGGACCGATGCAAAAAGAGGAGAAGACGAGCCCCCGATGGAGGAGCTACAGTCGTTGGAACGGCAGGTTGTGGAATTCTTTTCGAATAAAAAACTTCCCCTGCATAGTAATAATATATCTGCATGCTATACTCTTCCTAGAAGGCACACTAATGCTCCTCCAGCAATTGTAGTGAGATTTGTAAACCGTAAACGCAAAGTTGATTTGCTGAGGCGGTCCAACCTTTTGAAAGGAAGCGGAGTACATTTGAATGAACATCTTACAAAAAGAAATGCAGATATTGCTAGACAAGCTCGCATTTTACGGAAGGAGAAAACGATTCAAGCAACCTGGACCAGGAACTGTAAAGTGATGATTAAACTGAATGGAACGCCAGAAGAAGCCAAGGTTATAACGATTAAGGATCTTGAGGAATTGGACATTTATATGAGATAACATTATCAAGATAGGCAAACGGTTACGACCAATCATGGCTATGAGTCCTAAAAACAATTAGTTCATCCTTTACAAGAACAGATGCTACTTCGGGTGGAAAAGGACAAAAGGAAATTGTAAATTGGACATGGAAGAAAACAAGATCAACGGACTTTAAAATATGTCGATAAATGAATGTGCGATTGCTAAGGATCCCTTTCTTTTTTTGAGGTTAATAGATAGTTTTAGAATAATTATGCATAATGCTCCACGATTCAGATCATAAATCATATGATTTTGAAGTAGGTATTGACCCTGAAAGGAATGTGCTTAATACAATTAATGTCACATGTGAATATTATACAGAGGAGCAATTCAGGGATACGGTTGAAATAGTTAATACATTTTCATTAATTCATATTAATTGCAGAAGTCTTTATAGAAGTTTTGCTTTGATTAAAGATTTTCTGTATAGTTAGAGAGGCAGGTTTCAAATAATTGCTCTGTCTGAAACATGGTTAGATGAGAAGAGGGGTTGTCATTTTTGTATCGAAGGTAAGTGCGATTCTTGGGCCCCCGTGGGGTAAGCCCGCACTCCGCTCTCTATCCGATCAACTTTAGGCAGCCAGGTGTAGGTGTGAAGGGGAACCCTGGTGGTTACCTTGACTACAAGGCTCACCCTTACAGGACCCCAGCTGATGCCAACAGCAGCCGAGCCACGAGAAAGAAAGAGAAGATGGACGTATGACAACTTATACCTAATGGACATGACACAAGATCACATCCATCTATGGATGAAAAATGCCTGATACAGATATGTGTTTAACAAAACCACAGAGTTACGTCTGCTCGCACATGCCGAGCACATTAACACAACCATATATGGGAAACACCCTGGGACAGGTGCACTAATTCTGATCTCCGACCACCTTCAGAGTGACTTTTGTAAAGTGCACAACAACAACATCGTCATCCTGATCCAGGAAGAAACGCTCAACTTCAACAGTCAGACCACATGACTCAACCTGGGAAACCGATGTACCTGAAGAATTCAAACTCTGGACAATTGGACAAAAGGTACTCAACTCACTCTTCCTGTGGGCAGGAGTTGGAAAACATGCTCTCAGAAGTGAGATACTGGACTATAGATTCGGCTTGTTTCTCAAAGCATCCTGCAAGGTCAACGAGGGACAACATCAAGAAATAGACGCTCTCAGAATTGCTGTAATGCAACATTGTGTAGCACTGCACATGATCCTGGAGAGAGGAGGATTGTGTGTCTTATTCAACACCACATGCTGCACCTACGTACCAGATGTAATGTACATTCTTTAAACATGGCTTCAGATGCTATAGAGACTGTTGATCGTCGTTGGACTTTTCCTGATTTTATTTTGTTTTCTTTATTTGAGTTATTCCTTGTTTAAAAGTTGCAATCTCACAGATGATAAGTTTATCATTCACAGCATATGCAAATGTACTGGAATCATTGTAGATCATAAGGTTTCCTTTCCTATTGGTTTCATGAAGATGAAATGTAACTAATGATGTAGTAACTGAAAATGTGAAAAACAAGTAGTTACTCACTGATAAATTGTACATTTCATTTCTCTGATAAACAGGGCCGGATGTCAGAAGATAATTATGTTTTGATCAGTTACATGAAATGTATTCTTTATATTTATCAGTTAAGCATATTTATACACGACCTTTTGCCTAGAAACCTGTGTGCTAAACTTCTGCAGATACTAATCGCATCCTGTTGTTCTGAACTTTTAGATGTAGAAGAAAACCAAGCTCAGCGCTTTTACGAGAACATACAGATGTAGAAAAGGGGAAGTCCCGCTACTGAAGTGATGTTATCTATGTAACACACACACATACACACACACACAACACACACACACATACAGACAATCTTGTATAAATAAAGGTCGCAGACAGTCGTGGTTCGCAGGTCGTGCGTCCATGGCTGCCCTCGCGAGTAAAAATGGAACTGCAGTGTTTGTGTGTTTTCTAACTCAGACGTCTCAGCTGAAGAACGGCAGCGTGATTTAAAGAAATCCCCTGTCAGGTACGATTTATACTTTGTAAATAGAATTAAGAAAAAGGCAGGAGGGGTGGCACTTTTTGTTAATTGTGATTTGAAATGTAAAAAACTTGAATGTATGTCTGTGGCTATAGACGATTTAATGGAGTCTGTGACAGTGGAATTGGATATAGAAAGAAGAAGTAATATAATTGTAACGTGTATATATAGGAAACGGGGTCACAGATTGAGTTATTTACAGAGGCAGTAGAAGACTTATTGAGTAAGGCTAAGGGAAATAAGACTTTATGTTTGTGTGGGGATTACAATATTGATCTTTGTAAAGAGGCAAATGATAAGGCTGCGTCAGATTTTTTTGAATCATTACTTGGTAAAGGATTTTATCCTTTAATTATAAAGCCGAGTAGAATAACGGATAAATCAGAAACACTAATTGATCATATTTTCATTAATAGCTTGGAGAGTAATATTATGAGTGGCCTCATCATAAATGATATAAGCGATCATCTACCAGTCTTTTTTATTTTTGATTTAAATATGAAAAGAAAGGAAGAAGTTGGTTTCGTGAGTCATAGAAGGTTAAGAAATAACGAGGCAATTAACAAGTTTAGACAAGATCTCATGAAAGTGGACTGGAAGGAAGTTTATGTTAATGAGGTCAACGTTGCATATGGAGCTTTTTTAAATACTTACTTGGCCTTGTATGATAAACATTGTCCATTGGTATCATTTAAGTATAAGAAAAAGAATAAGAATATGAAACCTTGGATAACTAAGGGTCTTGCAAATGCGTGTAAAAAGAAAAATAATTTATATAGGGATTATATAACACAGAGAACTAAGAATGCGGAAATGAAATATAAAGTTTATAAAAATAAGTTGCTATTAATATTAAGGAAAGCCAAGAAAGACTACTATAATAAACTTTTTCAGGAAAACAAGAATAATATTAAGGGCATTTGGAATATTTTTAAGGAGGCATTGGGTAACAAGAACACACCCTTAGATCGGCCTAATTATTTTATTACAGTTTTTCTCGATTGCTTAAACACTATAACCAATCTTTTGAACTAAAATTTCAAAACCATAATGCTATTTTTCAAAAACCACACCCGTTTCCCTGAACTATAAACACTATTCCCCTGCTTTAACACATGAGTCAGATGTGGTGAACTGTTACTGCAAAACTCTACACACAAATCCCTACATTTTTCAGTGCTTACACCATGTGGCCATTTAGAAAGCACTTGCATTCAATAATGTTAACTTAAGTCAGCACAGCTTGAGCTCAATTAGCACACAATTAACCAAGTGGAAACACTACGAGTCAAAATTTATCACACATCAATCAGAAACTCATTCAGGTTTGAAACAATGGATTCAAAGAGATGCAAAGGAAGAGGTTGAGGAGGAAAAGGAGGTCTAGGACACCAAGGAGGAGGTGGAGGAACATAATTGGCCATTGGGCTATTGTAAATGTCCCTGGTCAGCGTGGAGGGAATGTCACTCTGTGCGCAGCCATCAGCCAACGAGGGGTACTCCACCGCCATGCCATTCTAGGACCCTATAACACTATGCTTCTCCTTGCTTTTCTTGATGGTCTAAGACAACATATGTTCCAGCGGGACTACAGTGAACCAGCACAGCCAGAGCAGCCTCACTATGCTGTTGTTTGGTGTAATGTCAGCTTCCATCACACTGCTCTGGTTCATGACTGGTTTACCAATAACCCAAGGTTTTCTAACATCTTTCTGCCTGCATACTCTCCCTTTCTAAACCCAATAGAGGAGTTATTTTCGGCGTGGCGGTAGAAAGTGTATGACAGAGAACCTTATGTCCGTGTTCACCTCCTCCGGGTCGTGGAAGAAGCCTGCCTATACATATCAGTAGATGCATGCCAGTGGTGGATCAGGCATGCAAGAGGATTTTACCCCCACTGCCTGGCCAGGGCCAATATAGCCTGTGATGTGGATGAGATTCCCGGGCCTGACCCAGACCACAGACAGGATGCTGAGGTGGAATAATGTTTTTGATGTGTGTTGTACTGTATAGTACATGAATAAAAATGTGCCACTGTATGTACATTGGATCTTTTGTGTTCATGATGTGAAAAGGTTTTTGAGGGGAAGAACCACAAGCAACATAACTTGCCAGTTTTTGAAATATTGTTTTAAATTTATTGCACCAATGTGTAAGACTATGTTGTAGTGTGTGTGTTTTTGAGGCCTTGTGTGTGATGTCTGTGGGCAAAGTTTGTTTTTTCAGCAAGAGTGAATGGTTTTGAGTGTAGAGCTTAATTTTGACCTGAAAATACAGTGTTTGGGAAATTGGGTGAGACATTATGGATTTGTGTTTACTGTTTTGAGAATACGAGTCATAGTTTCAAGAAAAGTGTTTAAGCAATCGAGAAAAACTGTAAGAATAATCAAGTTGTCGAAGACAAGACTGAAGTAGTAAACGAATTCAATTCCTTTTTTGTAAATGTTGGACCCACTTTAGCAAATTTAATTAGAAAAAATGACGACCCAGAATATGAGGAAGCCTGGAAAGGAGAAAGTAGAGTGTTTAATTCTATATTCTTGGCTGATACTACCATAAAAGAAATAGTAGCAATTGTAGAAAATTGTAAAAATAAAAAATCTACTGACTGTGACATGGTTGTAATTAAAAAGACTTTAGATTGTATAAGTATTCCTCTTTGCTATATTTTTAATCTTTCGTTACAATCAGGAGTATTTCCTGATCGACTGAAAGTGGCAAAAGTGATACCCTTATATAAAGCAGGAGATAAGCATAGTTTTAACAATTATAGGCCAGTGTCTCTTTTGTCACAGTTTTCAAAAGTGCTTGAAAAACTTTTTGCGCAAAGACTTGATAGTTTTATTGAAAAATATCAACGGCATTAGCATTGTTGACTTTCATTGACGATATTTCATCTGCAACCAATAATAATAAATATGCAGTTGGGGTATTTGTTGATTTAAAAAAAGCTTTTGATACGTTACAACATTCTATTTTGATTTCTAAATTGTATAATTATGGTGTGAAAGGAGTGGCATTGAATTGGTTAAGGAGTTATTTAGAAAATAGGTCGCAATATGTACATTATCTCGGTAACACCTCTGAAAGATTGAAGATTGTATGTGGCGTTCCTCAAGGTTCTATTTTGGGACCTAAACTTTTTAATTTGTATATTAATGATATCTGTGACGTATCAAAAAGGTTAAATTCTATTTTATTTGCAGATGACACAAATTTTTATTGCTCTGGAGAGAATTTGAAAGATTTGGTTGAAATTATGACTTCTGAGATGTTAAGATTAAAAATATGGTTTGATGTAAATAAATTATCTTTGAATCTGACAAAAACCAAATTCATGATATTTGGCAATCGTGTAAAGGAGGATGAAGTTATTATGTCCATTGATGGAGAATTGATTGAAAGAGTTACTGAATTTCGTTTTTTGGGTGTAATAGTAGATGAAAATTTGACGTGGAAATCACATATTGAGTATATTAGAAAGAAGATGGTTAAAAACATTTATATTTTGGGAAATGTAAGAGATTTATTAGACTATAAAACAATGCGCATTTTATATTTTTCATTGTTTTTCTCATATTTTAGTTATTGTATTGAAGTCTGGGGGAATACATATGAGAATACTATAAAACCTCTAAACTTATTACAGAAGAAAGTGATACGAATGATTCATAATGTGAAATATAGAGAACATACAAATAAATTATTTATAAAATCGAAATTATTAAAATTAGGAGATTAGTGAAATTACGGACACTATTAATTATGTTTAAGGCTAAAAAAAATATTTTGCCCTTTAAGTTACAAAGAGTATTTTTATTGTGTTCAGGGGGAGAAGATAGCAGAAGGAAATTTTATTTTAAGCATCAGTTAGCTAGGACTACACAAAGGTTAATGAGTCCAATGGTTAGGGGTATACGACTGTGGAACTCTCTTCATTATAATTTAAAGAATTGTATAAATTTACATTGTTTTAAAAAGTGTTACATGCTTAAAACGATAACTCAATATGAAGAATGTGAATGAAATTGGAGTTCACTGAAAAAGGATCCATTATAATTTTTTGTTTTATTTATTTTAATTTTATTTTTCTCCTTGTTACTATGTGGAGTGGTATATTCTGATTGTAAATTTGTTGTTTGGTTTGGGTTAGGACCGGAGATAAATGTTAATGTTAGTTTGTTCCCTGATTTTTGGTGCCCACTTGTAATATAAGTTGGATTGTAGATAGGGGGCAGGGTTTAATAAGACTATTTTCTTCTTCCTGCTCCTTTTCACACATGGTTGTAGTGCTTTATTGATAGAAAGTGTGGTTGGTTTGTTTGAACTGTTGTACCAAGTGTGAAATAAATAAATAAATGAAATGAAATGAAATCTGAATGACACAGACAGCGCCCTCTGACGGACAGAAATGTTATGTGCGTGTTTTAGTTTAACACGTGATCGTGATTCATGAAAATGAAAGTAAATTCAGACACTTTTGAACTGAGCTGAGACGCCATTACAGGGAGTCAGATCTCTGCTGCAAAACACACATTTGGAGGATTTTAATCAGAAAGTTCAAGTGACACTAATTTGGTGAGTTAATAATACTTGAAGATCAAATGGCTGAGAAACTCGGACTTTTTGAAAATTACCTGAGCTGTCACGTGTGTTCAGAGACTTTCAGAGATCCTGTGTCTCTGAGCTGCAGCCACAGCTTCTGTTCAAGCTGCCTGCAGAAATTCTGGGAACAAGCTAAAAACAAAAACTGTCCCATTTGTAAGAGAAAATCTTCAAAGGATCATCCTATTGTCAACTTTGCGCTGAAAGAACTTGCTGATTCGTTTTCTGGAAGAGAGAAATCTGGATCATCTGAGACAGAAAAGGGAGAGAAGAAATTAACAGTGGTGTGCAGTAAACATGAGGAAGTGCCTAAACTGTTCTGTGTGGACGAGCAGAGAGCTGTGTGTCCTGTGTGTGACTTTTCTCTCCACCAGAGTCACAAAGTGGTTCCTGTAGAAGAAGCAGTCAGTGACCTGAAGGAGCAGCTGAAATCTGACTTAAAGTCTCTGCAGGACAAGAGGAACAAATACAAACAAGTGGAGAAAACATACAATGAGGTGATTCAACACTCCAAGAAGCAGCTGTTGTCCACAGAGAGGCAGATCAGAGCAGAGTTCAACAAGCTCCAGCAGTTCCTGAAAGAGGAAGAGGAGTCCAGACTGGCAGCTCTGAGGGAGGAAGAGGAGCAGAAGGGGAGGACTATCAGCAGAGAGATGAAGATGATTGAGGAGCAGATCTCCTCTCTGTCAGACAGCATCTCTGCTGTTGAAGAAGAGCTGCAGAAACACAGCGTGCCATTCCTCAGCAGTTATAAAGACACTCAGAGCAGAGCCAGAGCCCAGAACTCAGTGTCAGATCCACAGCTGGTCTCAGGAGCACTGATAGATGTGGCCAAACACCTGGGCAACCTGTCCTTCAGAGTGTGGGAGAAGATGAAGGAGAAGGTCCACTTCAGTCCTGTCATTCTGGACCCAAACACTGCAAGTGGCTGGCTCTATCTGTCTGATGATCTGACCAGTGTGAGATGTGGAGACACAAAGCAGCAGCTTCCTAATAATCCAGAGAGAAACACTAATTATACCATTGTTTTTGGCTCTGAGAGCTTCAGCTCAGGGAAACACAGCTGGGAGGTGGAGGTGGGAGACCATCCACGCTGGAATGTGGGTTTAGTTAAAGAGTCAGTTGACAGGAAGGGAGAGCGTTGTGCTTCACCAAAATATGGAATCTGGTGTTTATATTTTGAGAGTGGAAAATACACTAATGGTGATGGTCAGACTATGACAGTGAAGAAGAGTCTCCAGAGGATCAGAGTCCAGCTGGACTATGACAGGGGGGAGGTGTCCTTCTATGACCCTGAAGACATGAGTCACATCTACACTCACAGAGACACTTTCACTGAGAAACTCTTCCCATATTTCACTGTTGTAAAGTCAGGAGATGCCAAAACCTCTGATATCAAAATCTGTCAGACTGAGATTTGATTGTAAATTGATTCTTTAATTTAACTATATTTGTTTGTTTGTTTTTGTGGTTGGTTGTTTTTTCAGTCCAGCAGCTTAATTTTAGTGAAATTATTAATGAAACCGTCTAACTTTCTTATCAGGTTTAATTTTATTTTGTTGAATTAATGGAACTATTAGCAGTTCAATGAAAACCAAAGAAACTTTTTTATGTGAAAATCTTGTGACCCACTCGAGTTTCTGTAAGAAACTTTTGCTTTTTTTATATTCTTGTTTGTTTTAAATTAATATTTTCAGAATAATACTGATGTTGTTTATGTAAATATTTTGCTAATTTTAAAATCTGAATCATGATGATTTCTTTGCTTTTCAAAGTTGTTGAGTGTGAACAGTAAACTGTGACACTTCTTAAAAGAAGGATTAATGATAAAACATCAGCAAGAGTCAACTTTACAACTACAAGATCTTAATTTTCCTGATTATCAGGATCTTGTTGTCAGTTAAGTAACATTTTAAAGTAACACGTAATAAGTGTAGCTAAGATTGATTGGATTAAAGTTTTTTTCTTGTATCATTTTTAACTTAAATCAACAACAGACGTCTCTTAAAGTTAGAAAGATTTCTGGATATTCTGATGTTTTATAATCAGATTTTAAATTTGATTTTTAACTTCAATGTTATTCTTTAACTGGTTTCTTTGGTTATTGAGAATCACAGAATGTCTCTGTGAAGTGAAATGATTCAAATGAGGTGATTCTGTTGTTTTTTTGACTGAAAATCAGCTTTTCAGACACATTCAGTCATTAGTTCAGATTTATTTAACATGGAAACTCACTTTCATTGTTCTTTTTATATTTAACTGACTCCTTAGAATAAAAGATTATTTGCTTCTTTTGGTCTGTAAATATTCTTGTTGTGCTGAAGCTGTTTTATTGAAACAATCATAATC
Organism: Pelmatolapia mariae; assembly: GCF_036321145.2. Taxonomy (NCBI): domain Eukaryota; kingdom Metazoa; phylum Chordata; class Actinopteri; order Cichliformes; family Cichlidae; genus Pelmatolapia; species Pelmatolapia mariae. Next base: position 36,623,751 of record NC_086237.1, on the reverse strand, counting down.
AGATTTTAAAAATCCAGAATTTATTTTAAGCAACTACATTTAAAATCTTTATTTGTATTTTCAGACCTGCATTCACATTTAACCTCAGCTCTCATAAACTGCATATCAGAGAAGACTTGTTCAGTTTGTTTTGATGGAGTCACTGATTCTCACTTTGGTCTGATCCTCAGTGTGAAACATTATCAGACAGAAATCAAATATAACCATGGATAAAGTTTACATTCTTTACACCTTCTCTGCATCTTTTTAAACTCTAACTTATGTTGTTTAACAGTAAATTTAATATTCACACTGACAGAGCAGAGCTGGAAATAGATTGTATGAACAAAGCTGCAGAGATGTCAGATGAAGGTACAACTTTAGAATATTGGTGTTTATTTATATATTATATTTACTCACAAGATAAAGTTCATATTTTTTTCTCTGGTAAAAATGTTTTTCCAACATTTTATTTCCACTTTCTCACATTTTTATTAAATATGAATCATTAAATGTTAGTAATGCCGTTACTTAATGAGTAAAACAAAAACACTTTTCTCAGTTCATCTCTAAAAACTGCAAATACACAAATAAAACATTTTTTTTTTAGTATTTCCATAAACTCTGAATCTAAATAAATTGTTTATTAGGAGTTTGGAAATTTTAACTCAGTAAGATTATTAAGAGAGCAAGAAGACAGATGAATAATTAAAAACTAAAAGCTTTATTTATTCTCTTTCCAAACTGAATCTTGTTTTTCAGTGCTGAGCACAAACCTGCTGACATGTTGGAGCAACTGAAGTATTTGTTTAGTGTCAATCTGCTCCTCAGTAGATTAAAACAGTCGAAGCTTACACTTTTTTTGTTACACTTTTTATATTTTATTTATATTTCTTTAATTTATTTATGTACTCAGATAAGGGGGAGAAAAAGTGATGATGGTACTACGGATCTGTGACTGACAGGGGCAGTATAATAATTATCTATATTCTGAAGGTCATTAAAATATTCAGGCCCAAAATCAAACAGTTCATTGAATAGAGGTTACAAATACATAAGATACCTATGTCTCATCAGAACTCAGGTTCTTAAAGGAGGTTGGCAGCAGCTGCTCCACACAAGAGCGTCAGACCCCCCAGCTCACAATTAACACCACACCTGCTTAAGAACAGAAAACATATTTATTAAAAAAAAAAAGGATTACAACACAACAACAAATAATTGCACAACATATGAGACATTACATAAGTACAGGGTGGGCCATTTATATGGATACACTGTAATAAAATGGGAATGGTTGGTGATATTAAAGTTCTGTTTGTGGCACATTAGTATATGTGAGGGGGCAAACTCCTCAAGATGGGTGGTGCCCATGGTGGCCATTTAGAAGTCGGCCATCTTGGATACAACTGTTCAAAAAACAATGACTTCATATAGGGAAAAATATATATCACATCTGCAGGACACCTTAAACTAGGTTTTTTAATAAACTGCAGTTCAAAATCCTGATCAAACTGAATCAAAATTGATTCAGTTTAGTACTTTTCTCTGTGTGCTCTGTGATTATAAAGGCCTTAAATTCTGTGATATATACTGTAAATGATTTTCACAGAGGTCTTAAAGTAGTTAAATCACTGCTGATAGTGTGGTTGTTTATATTTTCACGTTTTTGTGTCTGTAGGGCTGTTTGATGATGATTTGGACTCCTCTGGGAGATGAGGACACACCCACATCTGTTCCATACTGCAGCCATGGATGGTGTTACAGCTCTGAGTCAGCTTTGGGCCATCAGACGCACACACTGGAAAACCAGCACCTGGACTTCATGCAGGAGAGACGGCCTCAGTGATGATGGACTCTGGATCCTCTACTTTACCTCCTAATCTCTTTCTCTTTAACACACAATTAAAATCACTCCAAAAGAGTGTAAACTTACTGAGGAAGTCTCTAACTTGTACACATTTGTACTTTTACTTGTTTTATGAGTTATTTTTAAGAAGAGTAAAGTTATTCACATAAAGTCTTTATTCTTCTGTATTTATTCTTTTGTATCATGTACCACAGTCATACTGAACTTTACAGACCTGGTGAATTGGAGAAAACAAAGATCACACACACACACACATATATTATATATATATCAGCTTCAGCAGTATTTCTATTCATCTTATGAATTCCAGTCTAATGTCAATTCACTGAGTTCAGTTTTGGTCTTAAACTCCAGAGAATACCACCTGGTTCAACAATCTTTCTATCTGATTATTGGCAAAATGTTTTCTTCTGAGAGATGCTCCTGAGGCTGAAATTGAGCCCAGAGAAACAACAACAAAGTTTAGTTCCTCTGGATTTTCCATGGAAAATTGTTTTATCACTCATCCAGATGACTTCTCCAGTGTCACGGATGAGTGATGAATGTATCTCCCACTGGAAACCATTGTGTCCAGTTAAAGTCATTCGGTTTTTTTAAGGAGAGTTGTTAGATGCTGTGCTCATGAGGACAATGGGTTTTAACTTGCTGCACAACACAAAGCTGCTATACTGGATCAACGATCAAAACACTTAATTGAGCAGAATTAAGTCAAAATGTAATATCCTCATATGATGACACATCACACACGACCCAGCATTGTTCTGAGAATGCAAACTTTCTTATTGGACGTTTCCACAGCTGCCAGAAAGGGACAGATTTCTGTCTGGTCTTAATGAGTGGTCGTTGCTCTCTCATTTTCTCTGGAATTGCTGCACGGAGGATGTAACACCCATGATAAGCGCTGAGGTGTGTGTCCCTGTCAGAAATCAGCCATCCTCAGCTTCCAGGTTAGGAAAAGTGGAACCAGAAGATATTCAAATACATCTCTTCACAGCTGCTGATGAATTCTACAAAAAACAAAGTTTGTTAAAAACATTTGCAGGCGAATCACCACTGATTTATCAGTGACATCCATTTACTCAAAAATTACTGACAAGTGGATAACTAGAATATATAGTTTATAATTTCAACAATGTACTGTACAAAATGGAACTGTATATGACAAATGTGGTGCTTATGGAATTTTTAACAAGGGCCCTACAAAACTTTACTCATGCTGCCAAACTTTTGACAGCTAGGTGTGCAGTTCCTGCTTTAAATGCATCCACTTTTAAGATTAAGGAATCTAAGTGATAAGAGGCCAGAAATGTTTGAACTCGCTTATGAACCTAAATCACTGAGGCCGTCTCTCCTGCATGAAGTCCAGGTGCTGGTTTTCCAGTGTGTGCGTCTGATGGCCCAAAGCTGACTCAGAGCTGTAACACCATCCATGGCTGCAGTATGGAACAGATGTGGGTGTGTCCTCATCTCCCAGAGGAGTCCAAATCGTCATCAAACAGCCCTACAGACACAAAAACGTGAAAATATAAACAACCACACTATCAGCAGTGATTTAACTACTTTAAGACCTCTGTGAAAATCATTTACAGTATATATCACAGAATTTAAGGCCTTTATAATCACAGAGCACACAGAGAAAAGTACTAAACTGAATCAATTTTGATTCAGTTTGATCAGGATTTTGAACTGCAGTTTATTAAATCAATTTCAATTACTGTAGGTTCAGTGAATGCTTACATTGCACTGATTAGAATATACTGGACATTCAAAGCTAAGATTCAGCGCACTGTGTTAGAGGCTGGGATTTGATGAATTCATCATATATACAACCTTTGATCATCATTTATGTCCAGTTGAGAATGAATCTGTGCACTCACATATTAAATGAACTGAAATCAGTAGTGTGATCTCCAGTCTTGATATAAGGAATGAGAGAACTGACAGCTGTTATTTTAATCAGCCTGTCTCAGTTGTTTTAACTCTAAGTACCATAGAGTAATGTGGTAACATCTGGACTGACGAGTTTACTGTCAGCATTTTAATCGCTAGTTTAAAGGCTGTAGGTTGCAGCCATTGCTCTAACACTGTATAAATGTAACAGGCCTCAGTGCTGGTTCTAACAGTCTGAGCTGCTTCCAGCTTTATTTGTGAAGAGCACAGCAGCTTACAAAACACGTAGCTAGCTCGGACAGCTGCGACGTAAAACTTTCATAAGCTAAGATGTCCTTAAAATAACGGGGCTACGTGTGGTGATGCTAGCGTTAGCCACGTTAGCACGTTACCTTCAACAGGTGGTCAGACTGCGTAAACAGGCACTCAGTCAGATGTTGAGCTCTCCGTTTCGCTGCAGGGTCCCTTCATTCTTCACATATCCGTGTCGAGCCGAGTGTAAATCCCGAGGCTGAACGGCCTTTGTACAAGCACACACGCTTCTTAGCAGGGAGAAGCTATGAGGTAGAAAAATCCAGGCTGGCAGACAGCCTGTGTCTGACCAACCAATCAGAGAGCTCCTTACATCCCACGGTGTGGCTAATTTGAATAGCCTCCAGCAAATTGATAATCGAAGAGCTAATCCAGCAGCTAATCCCGGAGCGAACAGGTAAGGGAAATGGATTTTGAACTGCAGTTTATTAAATTGCAGGTGGAAAAAGGATTTTGAACTGCAGTTTATTAAATTGCAGGTGGAAAAAGGATTTTGAACTGCAGTTTATTAAATTGCAGGTGGAAAAAGGATTTTGAACTGCAGTTTATTAAATTGCAGGTGGAAAAAGGATTTTGAACTGCAGTTTATTAAATTGCAGGTGGAAAAGGGATTTTGAACTGCAGTTTATTAAATTGCAGGTGGAAAAAGGATTTTGAACTGCAGTTTATTAAATTGCAAGTGGAAAAAGGATTTTGAACTGCAGTTTATTAAATTGCAGGTGGAAAAAGGATTTTGAACTGCAGTTTATTAAATTGCAGGTGGAAAAGGGATTTTGAACTGCAGTTTATTAAATTGCAAGTGGAAAAAGGATTTTGAACTGCAGTTTATTAAATTGCAAGTGGAAAAAGGATTTTGAACTGCAGTTTATTAAATTGCAGGTGGAAAAGGGATTTTGAACTGCAGTTTATTAAATTGCAGGTGGAAAAAGGATTTTGAACTGCAGTTTATTAAATTGCAAGTGGAAAAAGGATTTTGAACTGCAGTTTATTAAATTGCAGGTGGAAAAAGGATTTTGAACTGCAGTTTATTAAATTGCAGGTGGAAAAGGGATTTTGAACTGCAGTTTATTAAATTGCAGGTGGAAAAAGGATTTTGAACTGCAGTTTATTAAGTTGCAGGTGGAAAAAGGATTTTGAACTGCAGTTTATTAAAGTGCAACTGAAAAAAGGATTTTAAAATGCAGTTTATTAAAGTGCAATTGGAAAAAGGATTTTGAAATGCAATTGGAAAAAGGATTTTGAAATGCAGTTTATTAAATTGGAATTCAAAAATGAATTTACAATTGCAGAATTTATTCTACAATTCATTATTTAAGCACAGACATTTTTATTTCGATGCGCGTGGCTCTTGTGGTCCTCCATAGTGGGGGGCCACAGTCCCATCCTCCAGGGCATGAAGCAGGTATGGAGGAGATCAAAACTCCAGACATCCAGAGGCCCCCAGAACACAAGAGACCAAGGAAGACCAACAGAGGGGCAGCCGCGCCACTATCCCAGAAAGAGCTGAGGAGAGTCCCAGATGAGGGATCACTCAGCAGCCGCGGAGCAGAAGCCAGGGGGGGTTGCAGTGACGTGCCCGTGAGCTCCGCCGGCAGCCAGCTGTGCCTGAGTGACCGAGCCCCAGGCCGAGAGGCCGAGGGCACCCCACCCCCGAAGTGGCCCGAGCGAGCCCCAGGTTCCAGGCCCCGATAAGCAGCCACCAAGGAGTGAGCCGGTGTGTACCCGGACGCCCACCCCCGGACACAAGGAACCACCAACGCACCGATGTCTGAGGGCGTCTGCCACCGGCAGGGGAAGTGGTGGGGGGAGATAGGCCTCCAAACCTTGGAGGGCCTGAGATGTCCCCAGAGAGGTGGCGTCTGATACCCAACCTGACATATAGACACAGACATACAGGCACACACAGATACAAACATCCATTCCCACCCTCATGCTCTCATAGGCAATTACTCCACACTCAACCAACGTGGAGACAGACATAAAGAGACGCTGTACACACAATCACACTCCCCAAGCGTACTCTAAGAACTGGGTCTAGGTGCCCTTGCCCCTGGAGGGGGAAACTGCACCCAGACCCAGGTGGTGTTACCCTTTTCCCTGCAGTGGGGAGAAGCAGACTGCCCCGACTCCGCAGCAGCAGGGAGGCCCCACACACCAGACCCCAGTCGGACGGCCAACTCCTCCTCCTAGCCCCCACGCTCCAGCAGGCCGCAGAGACCGGGGGTGTGAGAAGACTCCAAACCTCCCTCTACCCGCTCATATGTAGTGTTGATGTATATGTGTTCTAAGGTGCAATTAAAACCCAGGAGGGCATGGAGCTACCTGCCAGAGAGCAGCAGGTAAGCGCATAGCCCCTCCTGATAGCCCTCAATGTCTACGTGTATTTAAAATTGAGAGGTGGGCAACGACGCCAGGGGTGAGGTGTACACCCTGATGGTAATTTGGAGTCCGTGTTGTGAGCCCACCCCCAAGATCCTATATGTATGTGTTATGAGAGTGTGAGTAATGTGAATGTCTAAGTTGTGAGATAAAATTGAGGCAGAGGCAGCCAGAAGGGGACAGAGGGGAGGGATAACTTGAAAAAACAAACTTGTTCAAACTACTCAAAAAAATAAAGGTGTATGAACTTATAACAGGTTTTTAAGTAGCTGGAACTCATTTCGTTTATGAAACTATTACTATCTTACGGTGTACTCAATTTAGACATAAGCTCCTTATTGTGTCACATTATGTATTGATTTATTGAACACTTCACTTTTTTGTATTTTTTGTTTCATTGGCTGCTGTAACACAGTAATGTCACAACTTCCTGGATAAATAAAGTATTTGTGTCTTGTCATTGATTTATTTAATGCATTTATAAGAGCTCTTTGTCTTTTCAGTTATTTTTCATTAAAAAAAAGTGGATGTGATTGACAAATTCAAGGCAGTAGTACCTTAAACATGACTTAACTAGAATTTGATTTGTGACAAGTGACAGTAAATTCTTCTGTGTTGTCACAGTTCAATGTCATATTATGTCATATCAAAAAGTTTATATCAGTTTGTTTATTTTTTCATTATTAGCATTTCTGGTTTCTCATTGGCCACTGTGATTTTTCTCTTTATTTTCTCTTTATTATTTCGGTGACATCTCTAACACTGGTCAGCTCATCACATTTCAGTTCATGACAGACTTGAAAGTTGGAGTCTAAAGGTCTAAACTCTTATGCAGGTTTGAGGCCACAGCCCAGGTAGTAAAAGCAGATATTGTGTTTGGTGGTTATTAATTAACTAGAACATGATTACAACAGGTGAGCTCTCTAAAAGAACTTTGCTTCCTTGAAGGACTGTAAGGTTCAAGCTGTAAAGATGTGACATTTGATGAGTGCAGAAACTTTCCTGAACTGTAACGTGTTCAGAGACATTCAGAGATCCTGTGTCCCTGAGCTCGAACTACTTACAGGATGTCTTCAGTTTACAGTAATACAGTAATCTTTGATTGAATCTGGTCAAAGGAAATTTGCTTCACTGATATACATTTAGTTTATAACAAGCATATTTTAATGATGTATCATTTGAAAAAAATAAACATTTGATTTTATATATTTTAGCTGCATTTTACTCAAAATTATTGCTTCATGTTCATGAGGGTCAAGAATTCTTCTTCTTCTTTGTTTTGAGTGTGAGAGCCGGGCTCTGACAGGTTGACAGTCTAAACCCTGTGATGAATCCAAATTTATGTCTTTGACTGCAATGACAACTTTAGTTCAAACTGCAGATAAAAACTCTGAGAACACGCTGACTTGTGCTACTTGAACTTCTGAAACACCACAGCTTCGCCTTCTTTGTGTCATTTTTATGTTCTGTTTAGGTTTCGTTTTTTTTTAAAAATGGAGAGGTCAGGATTTTCTACATTTTTGCTCTTGTGTCATTTTAAGGAGCACAAACTGAAAACTATCTGAATGACTCTGACAGCGCCCTCTGACGGACACAAATGTTATGTGCGTGTTTCAGTTTAACACGTGATCCATGAAAATGAAAGTAAATTCCGACACTTTTGCACTCAGCTGAGACGCCATTACAGGGAGTCAGATCTCCGCTGAAAAACACACGTTTGGAGGATTTTTATCAGAAAGTTCCATAGACACTAATTTGGTGAGTTAAAAATACTTAAAGATCAAATGGCTGAGAGAGCTCTTTTTGAAAATTTCCTGAGCTGCCACGTGTGTTCAGAGACTTTCAGAGATCCTGTGTCTCTGAGCTGCAGCCACAGCTTCTGTTCAAGCTGCCTGCAGAAATTCTGGGAACAAGCTAAAAACAAAAACTGTCCCATTTGTAAAAGAAAATCTTCAAAGGATCTTCCTTGTGTGAACTTTACACTGAAAGAACTTGCTGATTCCTTTTCTGGGAGAAAGAAATCTGGATCATCTGAGACAGAAAAAGGAGAGAAGAAACTAACAGTAGTGTGCAGTAAACATGAGGAAGTGCCTAAACTGTTCTGTGTGGACGAGCAGAGAGCTGTGTGTACTGTGTGTGAGTTTTCTCACCACCAGAGTCACAAAGTGGTTCCTGTAGAAGAAGCAGTCAGTGACCTGAAGGAGCAGCTGAAATCTGACTTAAAGTCTCTGCAGGACAAGAGGAACAAATACAAACAAGTGGAGGAAACATACAATGAAATGATTCAACACTCCAAGAAGCAGCTGTTGTCCACAGAGAGGCAGATCAGAGCAGAGTTCAAGAAGCTCCAGCAGTTCCTGAAAGAGGAAGAGGAGTCCAGACTGGCAGCTCTGAGGGAGGAAGAGGAGCAGAAGGGGAGGACTATCAGCAGAGAGATGAAGATGATTGAGGAGCAGATCTCCTCTCTGTCAGACAGCATCTCTGCTGTTGAAGAAGAGCTGCAGAAACACAGCGTGCCATTCCTCAGCAGTTATAAAGACACTCAGAGCAGAGCCAGAGCCCAGAGCTCAGTGTCAGATCCACAGCTGGTCTCAGGAGCACTGATAGATGTGGCCAAACACCTGGGCAACCTGTCCTTCAGAGTGTGGGAGAAGATGAAGGAGAAGGTCCACTTCAGTCCTGTCATTCTGGACCCAAACACTGCAAGTGGCTGGGCTTTTCTCTCTGATGATCTGACAAGCGTGAGGAATGGAGACAGAAAGCAGCAGCTTCCTGATAATCCAGAGAGAAACACTAATTATTGCTGGGTTTTTGGCTCAGAGGGCTTCAGCTCAGGGAAACACAGCTGGGAGGTGGAGGTGGGAGACCATCCTGACTGGAATATGGGTTTAGTTAAAGAGTCAGTTGACAGGAACGGAGAGTGTTTTTCTTCACCAAAATATGGAATCTGGTGTTTATATTTTGAGAGTGGAAAATACACTAATGGTGATGGTCAGACTGTGACAGAGACGAGTCTCGAGAGGATCAGAGTCCAGCTGGACTATGACAGGGGGGAGGTGTCCTTCTATGACCCTGAAGACATGACTCACATCTACACCCACAGAGACACTTTCACTGAGAAACTCTTCCCATATTTTGGTATTGGAAAGGCAGGAGACGCCAAAACCTCTGACATCAAAATCTGTCAGACTGAGATTTGATTGTAAACTGATTCTTTATTTAAACTGTTTTTTCCCCTTATTTTTTCAGTCCAGCAGCTTAATTTTAGTGAAATTATTAATCAAACTATCAAACTTCATTATCAGGTTTTATTTTATGTTGTTGATTTAATGGAACTATTAGCAATATCATGAAACCAAAGGAACTTTGTCATGTGAAAATCTTGTGAACCATTCGAGTTTTTGTAAGAAACTTTAACTTTTTATATTCTTGTTTGTTTTAAATGAATATTTTTAGAATATTTCTCATGTTGTTCATTTAAATATTTTGATAATTTAAAAATCTGAATGATGATGATTTCTTTGCTTTTCAAAGTTGTTGAGTGTGAACAGAAAACTGTGACACTTCTTAAAAGAAGGATTAATGATTAAACATCAGCAAGAGTCAACTTTACAACTACAAGATCTAAATCATCCTGATTATCAGCTTCTTGTCTTCAGTTATATAATATTTTAAAGTAACACGTCAAATTTTCCAAATTCAAAGAAATGACTTCTAAGTTTAAGATGGAGACAAAGTTCATATTTTTGTTTATGGAAAAATGTTTTTTAAACATTTTATTTCCATTTTCTCACATTTTAAACTGTAAATCATAAATGTTAGAAATAACTTCACTTAACAGGTAAAACAGAACATTAAGACTGAACCGAGTTCTTCTGTTGTTCAATGCGAGTTTAAACACATTCATCACAGAAATTTCTACCTTTATTCTTGTTTTTACATTTAAATGATTCCTTAAAATAAAAGAACATTTGCTTCCGGTGCATTTTAAATACTCCTGTTGTGCTGAAACTGTTTTCTTGATGCAGTTGTAGCACTTATGCCACTGTAAACAGATATATAAGATACTGGACCAGTTCTATACGTTCACAGGAGTGATGGAGCAAAGCACAGTGAAGAGACCAGAGCCAGAAACCTTGAAATGAAAAGCCGCCATCTTTAATTAAACACAAACATGGTATATGGCCTATATTTGTATAGCGCTTTACTTAGTCCCTAAGGACCCCAAAGTACTTTACACATTCAGTCATTCAAACACAGGAGATGGCAAGCTACATTGATGGTAAATGGTAAATGGCCTGTATTTATATAGCGCTACATTGTAGCTACAGCTGCCCTGGGGCGCACTGACAGAGGCGAGGTTGCCAGACACTGGCGCCACCGGGCCCTCTGACCACCACCAGTAGGCAACAAGTGAAGTGTCTTGTCCAAGGACACAATGACTGAGACTGTCAGAGCCGGGGCTCAAACCAGCAGCCTTCCAACTACAAGACGAACTGCCAACTCTTGAGCCACTTGCGCCCCATAAGCAATCAAACACAATCAATCGATGCTTAGTACGTCACACTTATCCATCCATTTGTTCCAAATCCCACACCTAGGTTGTTTATTTAAGCTCTAGGTTTTTTTTTTAATTTAAAATAAATTTTAAATAAATTTTTAAATTTTGAATTTAAGCCAGTCTGTTCTGTGCAAAATGAATAAAGCCAATTTAGTGTTATGAGCTTATTTAACTTGCGCTCATTATTAATCACTCTGACTAGTTTGTGTCTTGCATGAGCAATCAAATGTGATCAAAACCCTTTTTAGTGTGTTGACCCTTTAACCCAGAGTTCCTGTAGAGAAATCCAGTTTGGCTCAAAAAAAGAAAATAACATCACTCAATGTTATTAAAGTCTGAATAATCACACTTTCAGTTCAGGTCTGTCTGATCAGTTCAAATCCAGAATCCTGCTGCAATAAAGCAAGTTGTCTCTTTAGGATCAAATCTGGCCCAAACTCTACTGATTAGTTTTCCCAGTTTTTCTTTGGGAAATAAAACCTTTGTATTTTCTGAGGAAATGCAATTATATCTCTGATACTTTACATTCATGTCTCTGCTCTCTGATGTTGCGGTTTTATTTATCAGAAGCTAACGTGCTCTTATGGAAGAAGAGGGAAGGGTTACGTTAAAGGAGCAGTCCCACAAATCACTTCAATCTGAACTTATAGTCTAGTTTTAACAGGAGTTTTTACACTCATTTTATGAATTATTTACAACATGAATTTTAATTATGATGGCTTTCACTATGATGACATTTATTTTTCTATTGTATTATAATATTTGTGGCCTAGGTTGCGCAATCATAATTAGATTTGATAAATTTATTTGAAGAAACTCGGTTTTAAATCATTGTTAAATTTCCATTTAAATGTAACCTCAGTTCTGATGAACCACATATTACAGAAGACTGTTTGCTTTGATGGAGTAGAGAACAAATCTCAGCAAAGTCTTTACAGAGCAGGAATTTTGCTGAGGTATAACAAGGCACAGCACTAAAATGAATGTGCATCAATACAAACTCACCAGAGCAGTGTGGTTAATGCTGAATGTGTTCTGAACTCAGCTCTGCTTCAAAGTTAGTGACTTCTCACTCTAACAACACATTAGACTCATCAGTTACAGTGATGTATATTTATAAACTTATCTAGCATGACTCATTTCATCATACCAACACATGGAGAACACAAGACACTGCCCCTGGATCCTATCACAGCTGGGATTTCATTCTGCTGTGATGGACCATTGTAGTCTAATCACAAAATAGCATAACTGAATTCTTATATTAATAAATCATGTTCAGTTCCATCTAATCATCTCTCCTTATTGAAATATCTGCAATACCAATTAAGTAAACAAAAACACTGCAGCTGTCAATGAGCACTCTGACAGTGAAGAGAAGTTTGTATAGAGAAAGTTGCAGAGATGTCAGATGAGTGTCAAAATGTATAATATTTGATTCTTTTTTAACACATTTGGTCACTCAACAGAATTTAAAAACACATTTTACTAAAAAAGAAAATACTAAACTTTTCCCAAGAGGAAAAATCTCAGCAAAGTCTTTACAGAACAGGAATTTTTAACCTTTTGCATGTTTGCTCACTGAGTCGTCTTTAGTCACAGACACAATCCTGCTGACATGTTGGCAGAAAATGTTTCCTGTTGCAACTGAAAAAATGAATCTTGTAAAACTGGTTTAGTGACAATCAGCTGATTGCCAGTTCTGTGTGAGAGTGCAGATTTTTATATTGATCTGATACCGAGCAAATACATGGTCAGTATTGCTGATGCCAGTACCGATACTTTTAACCTATGTAGGCAGCTTATGTTGGGGAGAGCAGTGTGTCATGACTTAACAGATGGCTCATCATCAGTTTGCAAATAGTGATCACTAACTCACTGTGATTTTGGTTAACACAACAAAACACACCTTCCAGCTTTTCAAGTATTTTGAAACTGGGTTTTTGGAGACCTGGAATGTAAATGTGCCTGTCTCTAAAGGTCTTTGAGTCAACTTCTGTTGTTTGACATTTTTCATAGTGCATGTTTGAGGTATAATTTTAATCTCCAAAAATTGTTGTAATTTAATACAAAAACGTGGGGATAGAAACAAAGCATCAATCCTATCATGGTAGTATTGATCCCATACCAATACCAGAGTCGGTGTCAATACTACCAATACTTGGATCGATCTGCCCACCTCTACTGATTGCATTGTTCTTCAATAAGTAAGATACCAAACACTTCACATTCTTGGTCCGATTTTTATTCTATATTAAGATAAAGTAAGACATGAGAAGTCAAAATGTTTTACTTGTTTTCCTTTTTTGTTTTTGCATTGAGGGCAACTACTCACATAGAAAATGTGAGTATCTGAACGACAGCCTAGCAGCGCCATCTGGTGGAGACGAATAACATATCGTTATCATAAAGTGGAGGCAGGAAAGAAGGCTGGAGAGAACCCACACAAACATGAAAAGTCCACACAGAAAGGCCCAGACCAGGTGGTGGAGGCAAGCTCAGGGCCTTCTTGCTGTGAGGCAAAACTGCTAACCACCACTCCACCGTGCTGCCTGTTGACTATAATGAATGAAAATCGCTCGCTAAATGCAGACTCTCGTGTATAATTTTAATATTAATATGATAAGATGGACTTCACCAGTAATGACAGCACAGATAGGAAGAGAACAATATTTCGTTTCCGTACTATTAAATGTACTTTTATTATTGTTTTAATAGTAAAAGTTATTTAAAGCTTTTTACATGGTCAGATAGACACTGTATGGAAACAATGAGGAGTTTGAGGCTATCATGTGGGTAAACTTCATGGTTTGTGAATGAGCTCTCCTAAACCATTTTCAGTCCTGTCTCATCTAAAATTTCAGATTTGCTCAATGTGTTAAAGTGATGTTATTCATTTAGACACAAGTCACTTTTACATTAATGTTCTTCATGAGTTCATTCACACGTTCTCATAACACTGATTAAAACATGAGCAACATCATGCATTACTATTTGCAAAATTTGTCTGTTAAGAGATTTTGTGATGTTTTTCCTTTTCCTTATAATGTTTCATTTACTCAGTTTTCCTTATAATGTTTCATTTACTCAGTTCTCCTTTTTCTGTTTCATTTACCCATTAAGAAAGGCCTGAAAAGCACATAGTGTTCACATATCTTTATGTTTTGTCTTTGCATCTTCTCACACACATACACATGAGCCCTGCAGTATTCGCTGACTCCTGTGAAAGTATCTTGCAGACACCCTTGGAAACAGGACCCAACTGGCTTCTGTTTTCCTCGAGATAGACAATACACACACACACACACACACACTGTGTCCTATACATGCCCAGATTGTCTGTGAAAGCCTGAAAAAATAGGGAATGTTGCGATGTATAAATAAAGCTGACTGCAAAGCCTCGGTGTGAGTATCACCCGATCACTCACCCGTGCGCACGTAGTTCTCTGAACAAAACTCTGACTGTTTCTGTATTCTTTCAATGTTTAAAAATGTCTTGCCACTGACATTTAATTGGTCCTTCGAGCCGGATGGTTTATTGATATTATTATATCATCTAACTATTCACAGACGGAGCCACCGGATCCTGACGTCATGAGTACCTGCACTGCAACCACCGTTTCTAGCGAAGCGAGGAAAAGCCCAGAGTCGTACATTCGCCTACTGGCCAGTGTCTTATACAGGTCCACGACGCCAGGTTCTCGGTGACGCCGGGAAAAAGAACACAGCGCAACATTGAAGGTGAATATAAAGCAGCCAGAAACACTTTGCGTTGAATAATCGATTTTAGTTTGACACTGCTCAAAGTAGAAGGGTCCTGTGTGGACCGAAAAGGAAAAGGACAGACGTGTCCTATGTAATATGCTCGCCCGTGTAAGACGAAACAACCTGCCCTGTGGGGGCCTGTTTCGCAACATAAGTAAGGGTTGGTAGCCAGTATATCTCACGCTCGCCTGCGTAAGACGGATTAACACGCCCTGGGAGGCTTAATCCGCAGCATAAAATAAAAAAAAAGGGTTGGTAGCCACGCTCGCCTGTGTAAGACGGATTAACATGCCCTGAGAGGCTCAATCCGCAGCAAAAATAAAGGTTGGTAGCCAGAGAAACGAGAGTGTCAAATAAAAATAGGATTTTCTCTAAGCGCGCTAACTGTTTGCTGAATGTTTGTTGAGGAGTAAGTGCTTCATTGAGTAGGAGCTCTAGGCTCCTGCACTACTCCTAGTGTTTTCCTGTGAGTACTGGATGGTGAGAAAGAGAAAAGGTTGCGCGTCAACGCGTAAAATTAAGTCCGCCCTGAATTTAGTTCAGGGTAGAAGGCTGGCTTGATAACCTCCTCTGACTCTAGTACCAGAACGTCTCACAGTGTGTGCTGGCAGTATAAATAAAATATAAAATATAAGTATTGCATCGATCAAACAAAATTAGAAATGGGCAATAAATCCACAAAACCCACATTAACACCCGACGAGCAGTGGATGGGAAAAAAAACACCCAGGTGCAGGACAAATTAGTGCATGTAGATGGAGAAATCCAAAAGAAAACTAAATGTCCTACATGGGAGGGACAATGTAGCCCCTCCGCATTGACTAAATTAAAAGAAACCCTCCAAGCGGAAATAAATACTGAAAATAATCCTAAAAGAAACCAAAGAGTACATAAGAGCTGTAATATTTTAAAGCATGGAAAGAGGAATGAAGTGGAATAAACAAAAGGTTAAATTAAAATAGAGTTTATCTAATGTATTCAAATTAATAATAGGAAGGATAACAACCTGTGTACTGGTATTAACAATGAAATATAGTTGGCATGACGAACGTGCCTAGAATGCATAAATCCAGATAATCCACACGAAAGTATATCAAATGAAAAAGAAAAATCCATAAGGTATATTATGGCGGTGTCATTGTTCAGCCAAGGAAAGTGTGTCTCCAGCTTGGGTGGGGGTGAAACTGCAGATCACCCCCAGCCCTCGATGGATACATAATAAAATATTAATAATGACATAATAGTAATGAGAAGAAGCATCCTATTCAGTTATGATGTGAGGTGGATAATTATTAGAAGTAGTCTGAATCAAGCTTAAGGTTTGCTCAAACTCAGTATAATGATATATGAGATGAAGAAAATACCAAATCTAATCAAGTGCATAGAGACGCTTGACCTGCTTGTAAACCTGTCATCTTAGATGAGTTTTTGTTAAGATGAAGAGCAAACCTATACTAACAACTAACAACTAATAAGCCAAACCCTGTATACAACAGCTAAAGCTACAGGTTTGAGAAGTTGAATTAAATATATGGTCACTGCTAAGCTGATGAGCAGGTTACACATTTTTTAGAGCAGGGGCTGCATAAGAACACATCAGAGGGAGGGAAACAGAGCTATTAAAGCTCAAACATGAAGCTGTCTGTGAGCTCAGTTTTTTCCCCCATGCTTCTGATTTGTCTTTGGCAGCAGCCTTTTTGCATCCTGACTCGTGTGTAAAGCGTTCAAGCCATCAGTAACTTGTTTTTGTTTTGTTTTGTTTTGTTGGGTTGAAAAATGAATAAATCAGTTTCAGTTGTATCAGTTTGATGATGATAAGTCCAGAGCCAGCTGAGAGCTGGGTTGTCTGTTTTTTGTTTGAAATGTAATTTTGTGTTTCTCAGCAAGGAACAACTACAATTTCATTTTCTGTTTTTGAGAAAGGAGAATTTAAAATAATAGTAATAATAATAATAATAAAACAAAGAGTGATGTTTTGTTTAAGTGATGCAAACTGAAACTAAATACTGATTACACAAGAAGTATGATGTGGCCTACAGCAGTATCACGATGCACTCATTTTGTTTACAGGTATGATGTAATATAATCTCACAACTACTACAAGCACATTTGCCTGTCTTAGCACACGCGAGTGAAGGGCAACTGTTAGAGAAATGCCTTGTTTGAGGAAAAGTTAAAATTAACCTGCCTACAAACGCAATGAAAAAACAGCTTACACTCATGAACACGTAAAGATTTTCCAGCAAGGTTAAAGCAGCAAAAATTAACATACACCTGTTGTTAAATGATGAAGTTTATCTATTACTAACAAATAAACCCTCTGGGTTGCAGGACAACAATTTAACTTCTTCAAAAAGAAAATACAGAGACTGGTATGACCAACCAGTGATTAAACAACAATTTTAGTGGTTAAAAGTCAAATTGTGAGATGTTTTCTGCTGATTGAACGACACATGTGATTACTGACGGAAGGAAAATTCCTTTTTGTGCTTTTAAACATGATCTTAAGAATTTAAATATCTACCTGTGTTGTCCTGTCAACTTGGTGGGTTATCAGTTGATTACATCGTGAGAGAAAAGAAAGAAAAAAAAAAAAGGGGAAGGCTGACACAGGGCCTGCCCGGTGTTTCTCCCCTCTCTTTGTATCACAGCCAACACAACATAATTTTCCTGTTCGTACACTTCTGTTTGTTTTTGTTTTGTTTTGTTTTTTCTTCTCTTTATGTTTAATTACAGGCTGCTTTGCCGGCCCTGAAAGCCGAGGCTGACCTGGACTCCTGCTCTCCCCTCTACCACCTTCGACGTGACCCTGACCAAATGTTGCAGCAGCTGGACTTACAACAACAATTTCCTGAAAATGTCAACAGGGCTGCAGAAAAGCGATCCTATGCAGCGGAGACGGAGAGCGTTAAAACCAAGGCCCGTTTCACTACACGGGGGAAAATTCCCTGACAGCTTCAGCTGACAGAGCTGTGACGAGACGCCTGCCAAGCCGAATGACAAGTAAGGCCGAGCAGAAGAATGCTGACCTTAACAATTCTGCATTAACACTGTGCAGGACAGTGATGGACCAACACGGCAGCAAAAAGGGCGTGCCAGAGACAGGAGGAGCAACTGAGGTCGAATGGACAAAACACAGAAGAAGATGCAGTTTTCACCTGCGGTGAGCATGGACACTGGAGAAAAGGACTGTCCCAATTGAGGTCAGAACCAGGACAGACTGAACTTTGGACAGCAGCAATGGTGGCAAGCGGACTGAAAAGGAGGAGGGCAGGACCCCAGGGCACGCTTCAGGCTGTGGTTTACCCAGAACACCAGAACAGGAAAGTGATGAACACACACACATCTACATACACCGATTCAGAATGAAGTGAAACACACACATGAACACATGTGCACTCGTTGATAGAGGGAGAAATGGCACACACACACGCTTATGCACTGAAGAATGCTTTGCTCGCAAATGCTTATGCTCATGCAAAATGCTTTTTCTCGTTTGGCTCTCAGCGAAGGCGGTCGCACTTTTCTCCTCTCCTCCTTCCCCTATCTTCCCTGCTTAGCCGCTTATGTCCTTGTCTTGTCTCGTGCTTTTTTTTCTTCTTACTACCCTGGAACACTCTCTCACAGCCGGTGTCTAAAACCTAAAGAGAACTATGGATTTGATCAACTGGTCTCTGAATGCTATTGACACCCTCTTCTCAACGAGAAGTTTGGGCTCGGGAGAGCCTGAGTGCCCTGGAGGGACCTTCCCTGCTGGATACACGATGGACGGGTGGCAGACATGGAGGATCGTGTGCCTGGCGGGACTGTCGATCGAGGACGCTGAAGATATCTACCTATTCGGAACCATGATAGCAGGGTTCTTGCTGATCGGAGCTGGCTTGGCCCTGGCTTATCGGAGAATCAAGACAGCGGGACTGACTGCTCAAACCCCCACCAAGCTGCCTGCTGAGATTGGATTGACTGGACGAGGCGCGGCTTCTCAGAAAGGGCTCACAGACGGGGACATGGTCAAGAGCTTGGAGGCTATTGCGGCTGCAGTGAATACTCAGAATAACATCTCTGAGCGGATACTGGGACACATCAGGGAAGAATCAGCTCAAATCAACAACTATGGGCGAAAGTTGGACAACATCACGGATCAGTTGGCTGCGGTCGCGAGGTCTCAGAACCGGCTCTGTGAGCAAAAGATTGACAAGACCACGGAATTGAAGGTTAACAACATCATGGAGAAACTGACGGCTATCCAACGGGAGATGGAGAGATCAGTGTCGGAGTGCTAAAACAATACAGCTCGAAATTCTCATGAGCTGTTGGAAAGAAATCACCATCTTAATACGGCTACCCCTCCGGCGCCAGCTGCGGGCTCAAGGCTGGAGCCGATCAAAACAATCCGAGATAACGCCTGTGTTGACATTGTTCCTCCCCATTCTAAGGCCACCTGGGTTGGCTGGCAGACTGTTTACTTAGCCTGGCAGGGCGAAGGACACTGTCTCCGCTGAACTATGGACACGCACACACATACACTTACACTGAAAACCACACACTTATCCCCCTCCCTTTCCAAACGCCTTCGATGCTTGTTTCCTGTGGGGGAACACGGCGGGTCTACGTGCCGCGCTGGATAAGATAGCGCTGTGCGAGGCGGCTGCTGGGTTTGCTTCACATTGCTCCTTACCCATCACCCTACCGTGTGGCTTGTTATGTCTTCCCAATGATGTGTCACATTTATGTGCTTTTTTGTGCAGAGGAGTTTTTTTGTTTCCTGTTCTCGTGCTGTCCTACCATGGAAGCATAGCATGAGAAGGGGTCTCTTTTTTTCCTCTTGTACTTTCCCATTGTAATGCACATTTCAATGTTTTTCTCTCCAATGCTACCAATCTCCGACTGTATCCCCATGTGATGTTTGTGTGTCTATGTAAGGTCGGGGGGGGTCCCATTTCACTGCAGGACCCCCCTGCATGTGACGAATAAAGCCTTGATTGATTGATTGACAAACATTCAAATATACATAATTTTTATGAGAAGCAATTGATTACTTAAAATGTGTTTTATGTCACCCAGAGGATATTTATGTAGATTTAAGGAACAAGGTCTAAAATTGTCCGGTTATGAAAACAATGTCTGTGCGTGAGGTCTGTTTATGGCTCAAGGTCTTGATTGAATTGTCTATTGTGCTACACATTTTGTAAATGAAGTAATATCAAAAGTCTCTGACGCGCTAGGTTCAGTATAAAACATCACTGTTCATACCACCCACAGAGTGCAGGGTTGGTAGAAAGAACCAATGGCACTATAAAACAAAGGCTAAGGAAATGCATGGAAGTAACAGGGAGACCATGGCCTGACTGGCAGGCTCACAAAAATTGACGCCATTTGAAATAATTCATGGAAGACCTTTTCCCACTACTAATACTGAGTGAACCAGTGAACAAATCAGCTAGAGAGACTACTCTACCAGAGTGGATGGCAAAGTTGCTAGAAAATACAGAAACTGTGTTGAACAACAAACTGCTGCGTGACTCTTTTCCAGTCTCTTCCAGGTTGAAACCAGGAGATTGGATCCTGATAAAAGTGCTCCAGAGGAAAAAGTGGAGTTCCCCGAGGTGGGAAGGACCTTACCAAGTCCTCCTGGCCACACCAACAGCCTGCAAAATTGCTGAACGACCTTCCTGGATTCATCAGAGCCACTGTAAAAAAGTGAGCGACAGTCCACACTAAGACGCCAGCACCCCTGCCTGTTAGTGATCTGGGAGGTGGAGAGAGGGCTGTTTGGGTAAATCCCGCCCTTGTTCTTCTCGCCCCTAGTCTACTCACTCACAGGACCAGGTGTGTTCGGTCATCATGAAGACCATACTCGTTCTGGTGGCCAGTGTCACAATCCTGTTGGGACTGCTGTTACTGATTCCACAAGAAGAAGAACAGCACCACCTGGAGACAAGACTGACACATGACGCAATACATCCAGACGACATGACACAAGATCACAACCACCCATGGATGAACAATGCCTGGTACCGTTATGTGTACAACTCCACAAGAGACAAAAACTGTTACATCTGTTCACACATGCCTCTCACTGCAAAACACTTGACCCTGTACGGCACACCCGCACCACTAAATGAAGGACTGTGCATATATGAGAAAGCAGCCCGCGGACATTGTGATAACCAAACGATGAGAAAATTGGAGAAGTGGATATGTCTAGGAGACCCTAACGTCCAGAACATCAACGTCACCACAACAGTAGGACAAGAAGACCCAACCTATCTGATGGACCTATGCACTAATATCACCAACACGTCAGAGCCTAACAGGTACACATACGCCTGTGAGGACAAACACTGGGTGAATATGTCACTCAGCACCCCAAACATCACTGTGCTGGCTGTGGTGACCACGTACACTTTTCCCTTATGTGTCGTGTTTGTCAACATCACCAAAGGAGCAACTCACTACAGCCTATCTGGCGCATGCCAATACACCCTGACACTACCGACTCTTACAAAGAAACTCTACTGGGTCGAGGGGACCGGCTGGTGGTGTCAAGGATATGACAAACAACCCCAAACATACCTAGCCGTGCCTGAAAACTATGAGGGACAATGTGTGCCACTGATGCTAAGCGATCACACCTTCAAGATAACAGCAGGAGCAGCCCGTGCGCGGACACGCCGGAGACGAACAATACAACCACACGACCCAATTTGGGGCTCTGACGTCCCAGAGGAATTCAAGCTTTGGACCACAGGACAAAAGGTCGCCCATGCCCTTTTCCCATGGGTAGGAGTTGGAAAGCACGCCCTTAGAATTGAGGCTCTGAACTACCGTTTTGGACTGTTCCTGAATGCATCCTGTAAAGTGAATAACGCGTAGAATGAAGAAATCGACGCCTTGCGCCTTAGTACAATGCAACACCGTGTGGCGTTAGACATGATTTTGGCCGAGAAAGGCGGTCTCTGTGTGTTGTTTAATACAACCTGCTGCACCTACATCCCTGATAATGTGCATTCCACCAACTTGTCTGACACACTGAACACGCTACGTCAGCTCAGACGAGTACAGCAGCAAGATTACACACACAACACCGAGGACTGGCTCACATGGCTGTTTAGCGGGTCGTGGAAGTCATTACTCACTAAAGGACTAACATTCGTTGGAATGCTCCTTATGTTACTTTGCTTATTTTCCACATGTGTACTGCCTTGTATTCGGAGTATGATAAGCAAAATGTTTACTGTAAGATTGCAAGCTTACATCGCATTATCTCAAGTTGAACAAGCTCAAGAAAAGGTACAAGTTGAAGAAGATGATTTTTAAGCACTAAACTGTGTAAACCCAATAAAGTTGATCATGTACGTTTTCACAAAATGATACTCTAGTTGAAAATGCTTCTGCAAGTGACTAGTAGTTGAAGTACATAAATATATATGAACAACAGCAGGGAATGTTAAGAGATTTTGTGATGTTTTTCCTTTTCCTTATAATGTTTCATTTACTCAGTTTTCCTTATAATGTTTCATTTACTCAGTTCTCCTTTTTCTGTTTCATTTACCCATTAAGAAAGGCCTGAAAAGCACATAGTGTTCACATATCTTTATGTTTTGTCTTTGCATCTTCTCACACACATACACATGAGCCCTGCAGTATTCGCTGACTCCTGTGAAAGTATCTTGCAGACACCCTTGGAAACAGGACCCAACTGGCTTCTGTTTTCCTCGAGATAGACAATACACACACACACACACACACACTGTGTCCTATACATGCCCAGATTGTCTGTGAAAGCCTGAAAAAACAGGGAATGTTGCGATGTATAAATAAAGCTGACTGCAAAGCCTCGGTGTGAGTATCACCCGATCATTCACCCGTGCGCACGTAGTTCTCTGAACAAAACTCTGACTGTTTCTGTATTCTTTCAATGTTTAAAAATGTCTTGCCACTGACATTGTCATTACATGAAGTGTTGCATGATGCCTCTGGTTTCACTTTGTTAACTTGGCAGCTATATTTTGATTGTCTTACCTTTCCTAGCAGTTACTGAATATTTATATTTATCTGAACATTAACTGAATGTTCATCTTTTTTTTTAACAGGGAGTGGTGCAGGTGCCTTGATGAGAGAATTCATCATTGCTGAGTCAACAACTTGATTGGATTCTTCCATCCAAATGACTGCTGCTGTGGTGAACTGCTGTAGATAATGGACCCAGACCATCCTCTGCACCTCTTACTGGACCTGCAGATAAACACTTCCTTCAACAACTGTTTCAGCTTCACTGACACAAAGATACAGAAAATCTACACCTCACACCACAATCCCTGTACTCAGTTTAGATGTAAGCTCCTTATTGTGTCATATTAACTTTTAATTCATTGAGCTCTTCACTTTTTTGTATTTTTTTGTTCCATTGGCTGCTGTAACACAGTAATTTTACAACTAAAGTGATAAAGTATTTTTTGTCCTGTCATGCTTTCATTTAATGCATTTTTAAGAGTTATTCAGTATTTTTCTCTTTTTAAGTCTTTTTCATAAACAGGGGGCTCTGACTGGCAACTTCAAAAGTAGTAGTACTTTAAATATTGTACTTTAATACAGGTTGTCAGATGACAGTGTAATATATTTAAATATGATATCAATCAAACATAACATTAGAAGTTTTGCTGGTTGACTGCTACAGCTTGCTCAGGGCCTCCTGGGGACTGTGCAGTTAACCTCATGGTAGTGAAACTAAAAGGAGGAATGAAAAATGTTCTGCTCTTCTCCCCTCTGCTCTTCTTCCCTTTTCTGGGAGGCAGTGGGGAGGTAGAGTGAACAGCCCGATCCGACGGGGAGGTGTGGGAAGCCAGATCGGGCGCCCCCCTTCCGGCTCTCCTCTCTCCTATCTTATCTTACTTACTTGTCTTACTCCTCTCTATTACCTTTTCTGTCCCTTTGAAGAAATCAGACTCCATAAATTTTAAAAAGGTAAGTATTTCTCAGTTGCAGTGAATAGATAGAATAAACCATAAAAAAAATCAAACAGGAGAAAGAAGAAGAGAAGTAACAATTTTAACATAAACCAGTGACACACTCTGGGGCCTGATCAACCCTGGCAGGGCCTCCTTGGATGAGGGTGTCTAGTGATAATGGCCGAAACACCCGATGAATCCAAGGTCTACTACTGACGATGTGTCCCAAATTTTAATAATTTAGATCAGATCTCTAATCCCTAAACCTAACTGGGGAAAATGGCAGATTAGCTTGGGTAAAAGAACGAAAGTTGAGGCACACAACGAAGTGAGCTGCTGATAAAGTTTCTGGGCTGCCTTTCCTCATAACAGCCATCCCTCAATATTTTCCCATTAAAAGCAATGCATTATCAGAGATTGTAACATCTAGTCCTTTTACTGAATAAATATGATATCAATCAGTATCCAAGTCTGATTTTATCAATTTCTTATTTTATTTTCTTATTGTATGGATTTTTTTAAGTATGGCCTTGTGATTTCTTTTTAAATTTTTAAATTTTTTGATCAGAATCTAATTCATGACATGTGACAGTAAATTCTTCTGTGTTGTCAGTTTCAAGTATTTCTATTCCATTTTTCATTTAATTGTCTTCATCATCCATCACTGAACATTAAAATGTTCAGTAATGGATGAACATTTGAATGTTCAGTGATGGATGAACAGCAGAAACACACAACTATCATCAATATTCTGTCATATGAACAAGTTCATATCAGTTTCTTTTTTTCATGATTAGAATTTCTGGTTTGTCATTGTGCACTATGATTCTTTTATTTATTAATCTATTAGTATTTCTCACACTGGTCAGCTCATCACGTTTCAGTTCATGGCAAACTTGAAAGTTGGACTAGATGTATACTTGACTGCAGGGCTGGAGTGGCCATCTGGCACACAAACGTTTTGGGACCGGTCCGGAGCTGTCATAATTTACCCCAAAAAGTATATTTTAAATGCTTTTTATTGAGCCCGATATCCCATTGGTTGATTTTCTTGAAGGACATTGGGCCAATCCAATGAAATCTCTCAGCCTTCCCTGGTCCGCCCCTCTCCACACTTTTTTAACCAAGGTTATCACATTTTGCCATTTCAGCTGACCGGAGTTGAAGAGGAGTGCTATGGCGGCGCAGAAAAGCTCAGAGAAAAGAGGGAATAAAGGGAAAAAGCCTTTAAGTGGATGCAGAAAAATGCGCAAAACTTGCCACCTCAAGTTCTACAGCTGTAGTAGTTGATGCAGGTTTGTGCTGATTGTGCTGCACGTTTCATGTTAGGAGTTCAAAGGACTGGAGTGTGTGTGTTAGAAGAGTTAGAATTAAAACAATTTTAAAATGATAAAAAAATTATTAAGACACATCTTCACTACATATTGATATAGCCTATGGTCTTACTTTGGTCATAATTATCTATGTGAATAAACAGTATATTTCATAAAACCCTGAGAAGACATCTATAGCAGTGTTTCTTTGACATCCGCTGTATAAAAGGCTCTGTTTGTTCCTGCAATATTGTTCTGAATGAGGTTACAGAAAATGATGTAGCCATAAGTTTTTTTGTTTTTTCAGAACTTTATTAAGCAACAGTATACAGAGAATGTATACAAATTGGAACATAATTAACATATGCCTGGGGGTGTAATATAAAAAGTTACATACATTCAGATAATTTATAATAAGTACAAATAGTAATTGTTTTTATAGCCTTTTTATTAAATGATCCTCTAATCAATTTATGTCAAATCATTATAGTAGTGTTTAAAATTAGGCTTTTGGCTTCTGTATTTGCATTTGTGGAAATAAAATTTAGCTAAGATAAGTAACAAGTTTATTATAAAGTATACATCTTTTTTTTTTTTTTTTTTTTTGCCTTCGAAAGAAATAAAATACAACATTTTCCCATTTCAGAGTAAAGTCCTTGTAGAGCTGTCCAGTAATGAATCTACTGAAGTCTTTCCAAAACGTTCTAGCATGTGAACAGATCCAGAAGAGGTGCTGCACAGTCTCAGGTCGCCTTCCACAAAATCCACAGTTCGGATTTATGTCTCTTTTGAACTTTGTCATATAATGATTAGCAGGATAATATCCATGAAGTATTTTGAATGAAACTTCTTTTACTTTATTCGTTACAAGATACTTGTTAGGAATTGTCCCTACTCTTTTCCAAGTAATGTCACTGGCAAAGGAATTCCAATAAGAAATCACCTGTGGAACAGATAGAGATTCTCTCTGGAACAAACCACGAATACCTTACTATGGTTTAATAGACAGATTCTTCCTATGTGTGAATCCACAAGGTTGGGGAGAGAAACAGGTGATATGTGTTACAAGTACCAGGTGGCAGCACCTGTAGACAGCTATATATGTGTCCTATAAACGGGAAAGAAATGATCAGACAGGGAGACGTGGCTTGTCGTTCCCGAATACTCCGCCATTATGAGAAAACAGCACGGAGCATGCGCTTCTGACTGCTAACAACAGGCCAAACCATGGACTAACACTGCCACCTACTGTTACAAAAATTGAGCATCAGCTACAAATATCCCAGGCTTGTTACCAGGTCTCCTGTTAAAACTACTGTAGTTAATTTAGGGCATTTTCCAATGAAAATATCACTTAGATTGAAAGTAAAATTACTTAAACATAAATTAATTCACATAAATGTGATCACACGTTAGTGGGTATCACACACTCCCTGACAAAAATAAAATGGCTTCCGACATTCACAAAATCATGACATTTAAAACTTTTTTCAAACTCTCTCACAACTTATCTTATCAGTCCAAGAATTACTTATGAAACAAACAGTGGGGGTGATGCGTGATACTGGTATGGTGAGTATGGTATTGGGGTGCAGTACATTGGTGAATGTGACATACACGCAGGCGGCACAATTGCCAATGGTGGGCATGGAAATACAGTGCGTGATGGTATGATTGTGACAGGTAACTGTGGTGCTGTGCATTTCCCCAACTAGATTAACTGCTGCACGTGACTGCACTGAGGGTTCACTCAATGATTCACAAGTCAAAAACTGTCGTGGCTTTCTGTGACAGGTAGACCTTGTAATGTTGATATAAGTGTGTCCCAGTGGTTGAACCTGTAAGTTAGACTACAAATGAGTTTCACGCTCATCCTCACCAGGCCCTGTGGGTTCAGATAGATTGTCACTACCCACTTGCATTTCTTTCATCTCCTCTCTCAGAGAAAATGGCACAGGTGAACGTTCTGTCCCAGTTTCATTTCCATATGCAAGGTTGAATAGCTTTAAATAGCATCATAATACCCATAGGCATGGCATATTCTTTGGGTGTAGCTGGAACGAAGTCATAAGTTTGCTGTACTGCGCTGCTGCTCCAGAAGGAGAGATAGCACTTCCGGGTTAGTTTTGTTCACCTCCTCATGTATGTGTATGTATGTGTTCTACTGGTGTGCAATACTGCATATTTTGGTATGGATCTGATACAAAGTAAATACGGGCCAGTATCGCCGATACCGATAAAGATACTTTTCAATAAATAAGGTGGATGCGTCATTGAATTGCTAAATCTCAATTAATTTTTATGACCTTCAGTGTTTTTTATTATTAAATAGTTAAAACCCAGGACATAATTAGGACAAAGTTTATAATTAAATAGAAAATGCTTTATTATTGTGGCTGGGACCCCAGAACCACCTCGTCACTTGCGCCGCTGGATGCGCAGGCGACCACCAGAGTGGACGCTTCCCCGTCGCTGGTCCGGGGCATGGGGCGCCGATGGTCCGGGCCGATTTCCTCGCCTGCTCGCGAAGGCTTCTGGGGCTCAGGTATGCAATGGGGGTATATGGCGGGGCGTGTTCTGCGATGCTGCTGCAGGTGAGATGGACTCACCATGTGATTATTGTAAGAATAAATGATGCTGCGAAGCATGAAAATGCCATCGGGTCTTCCGTGGTGGTTTAGTTATACAGTGGTTGTTTTTTGTTGTTGTTGTTGTTGTTGTTGTTGTTGTTGTTTAAGATTTTTCAAAAAACAAACAAAGTGCAGGCAAACCAGTAGAAACTATAATAAAAAATGACAATTATGATTCTCAACAAAAAAAACTGGTGAAAATATAATTAATATGTAAACAACTTAATCCCCAAAGCATCTGTGACAGCCCAACACCTAAACACAAGAGGGGGGGAGGAGCAAAGTGTGGCTGCTCTTCGCTGACACAGGAGCGGTGAGTCCAACGACCTGGCTGTTTCCTCTTTGCCAAAAGCACAGCATTGCAAACAAGAGTAGAATTTAAAGTAAAGAATCAATCTCACCAGACTAGTATCGATCCGATACCGATGCCGACTTGGTATCGATACAATTGATATTTGGATCAATCTGCCCACCACTACTGTGTTCCTGTTGCAGTCCTTCACGTTGATGCTCCGAGTGTTAAGTGAATGAATAAAAGTAAGTTTCCTTAAATATGTTTATTTTTTCGATCTTGAGGTTTCCTGCGGCTTTAATTACTTTCTACCAGTTGTAGCAATGCATTTCACATGTGGTGACTTAAGGCAAAAAAAGACACAAAGCTGGAGTTATTCTGTGTCTTTACGCTGCACAGCTGCCTCTTCTTCTCTCATTCTTTCCCCCTCCCTCTCCTGTTCAATCATGAAACTGATCAATGATCAGCTGATGGCTTTTCTCTCTTGTTTGTTTATCGCCCACTTTGCGCCAGAAACAGGAAACCATCGATGTTGTGCTAAACAACACCAGCATTTTGTTGCTTGATAAGCTGTTGTCATATTATGAAAATGTTTCCTCCTGAATTTAAATATTTTTTTTATGTCAGATTTAATTCAGAGTCAGCTGTTTAAATAAGAACAGAACATTTTACATCAGGGGATATGACGGGTGAAATTCAAAATATACTGACTTCTCTTCAAGTAAGACTTCAGTATTAAATAAAACAGTCCAGTTATGAAGCTGAACTTTAATCTCAGCCAAACCGATTTACAAATCAAATACTGAAATAAACCAAACATTAACATTTAGAAGTCATCTAAGTGATTTATGTATCATGTTTAATCCGAGTAGCGAAAGACCACCGGGGGGTTTGAAAACGCTGTGCCGGGAGTCCGCGCCTTGACCACCCGGTCAGCTGGTGGGTAACAGGCATCTCTGAAAACGTTAAAGCACTTTTGCAAATATGTGATGTCTTGATCAAGACATTTATCGATAAATCGAGCAGATATTTGAAGTTTACACAGCAACATTCTAGCCTGAAAGTATCTTAAACGTTTATTTTGTGATCCAGAAAGAGTCATATTTTAAACTCTGTCACTCTGCATTCCTCCCCAACTGCCTCGTTTGAGTTTTGGACGAAATGCATTCTGGGTTTGGCTAGCTGATTGGTAGTGGTGTGCGGATCGATACTGAAATATCGATTCTTCTGATACCAGCAATTTATGTTCTAGAATCGATTCTCATATTAAAATATCGATATTTTAGTACTCTGGGGTAAATTTGTAGTTTTTCCATTAAAATGAACGCAGTGGAAAGAAACTATATCATTCAGATCGTCTAATTTGGAAGGAACTACTTCCTCTTACGCCTTTCATAGTCATATGCGAAATACGGCTGTATAAATGTGTCGCAACCCCTGGCGTGCACACTCACAACAATGGCTGAGCGTAAACAGAGTCATGTGTGGACGTGTTTTACCTCCACAAACAGCCAAGACGCGGTTTGTGATATATGTGGCAAGACAGTGAGGTGTTGTGGCAACACCACTGACCTCATCAAACACCTCAGAGTAAATCATATCACAGAATATGATGAGCTCATGTTGAGGCGAACTGAAGAGGAGGAGAGGGACAGGTGCTGCTAGGGCGAGACAGACGTCTCTCATGGAGTCCTTTAGTGCTGCAGGCAGGCAACATGTTCAAATAGCGCACAACTTCAAGTTTTTTATTTCTATATGATTATTCTGCATTATTAAGCAATAAAAACAAGTTGTCTGATGTCCTGTAATCATTATGAAGCAATATGGTTATGTTATTATTACAATTACATAATACAATTATATACTGTATTATGAAATACAATGAAACATTAAGTTTTTGTACAGAGTATCGGTATCGGATCAGTATCGTCGATACCACCCTGAATTATACTTGGTATTGGATCGCAAAGGAAATCAGTGGTATCGCCCATCACTACTGATTGGAGACCAAAACAGTCACTTTTTTGCATCCAAGTCTGTGATTGGTTTGTTTTGTGGCACAATTATAACTGTACAAAGAGTTGAGCCTGCGCGAAGCAGAGATGTTGTGAGCGCGAGAACACTGAGAGCAGGACGACAGACGTCTGTGAGCGCACAGAGCAGAGATCAAGAGCAAATGCCAACAACTGAGCGAGAGTGGCTGCTATTGTGTGTGTTTGCTCGAATTAAACTTTTGTTCGCTCAAAATAATTTTCTCCTCAACATGCAAAATTTGCGCTTGCAAAATGTTTTTACGTGCGCTCAGAATAGAGGCACTAAAATAACGCCATATTTGACAAATTCAATCGCATGGCAGGATGCTGTAAACGGACCAAACTTCAGTCAGGAGACCAACTGAGATAATCCATACACAATACGAAATTAATCATTAATATACTGCAACAACATGGGAATAGAGCAGCTGCGAGAGAATTCAACATTAATGAATCAATGGTACGGAAGTGGAGGAAGCAAGATGAATGAGTTGAAGAATTAGGTTTGACTTATCTGACTGTGTTGTTTCACTTAATGCGCCTTATAATCTGGTGCGCCTTATGGTCCAAAAAATTCGGTAGTTTTAATATTACTCTTTCTGGGTCACAAAATAAATAAATAAAAAAAAATACCCACCAGCCTGATAGCTAACCGGGGATTCAAGGCTTACTAGAGCCGGCGAGAAAACGGAACTCCCAGCACATCGTTTTCAAACCCCCGCAGTCTTTCACTACTCAGGTTAAACATGATATATAAGTCACTGAGATAACTTAAAAATGTTATTGTTTGGCTTTTTCAATGTTTGTTTCGTCCTCAGTAAATCGGTTTGGCTGAGATTAAAGTTATAGTTTTCACACAGCTGAATAAACGTCAAACTGAAAACTGATTAAACAGAAGTGTGAGATGGTAGAGAATTTACTCCAATGTCCTGTGATATTTGAGGGACCAAGTAGCAGCAAATTTCATTAAAAATTTAAAGAAGTTTAAAGAGCTTATCAGTTTTTTAGCATGGTTACTGTCTTCCTTGTAAGCTGTTGCTCTTTGTTTCAATATTTGAAATCACACAACGTGCATATATATCCCCTGGTATGTCATGTGCTTTCGCATATCATATAAATAATCAGAGCGGGCTGCCATGACCTGTCCCAGTCCAGCCCTGCTTCACTGGCATACATTTCGATTATAACAAGCATATTTTCCTTAATGATTAAGTATTTGCATAAATTAGGGTGACCAACCCTCCTCTTTTCCCCGGACATGTCCACTTTTCACATTCTGTCTGGGGCGTGCGGGGGGATTTTCGAGACTGATAAAAATGTCCGGGTTTTCCTATATTCTCAGAGGACCCATGTGTGGGACGTCATCCCCGAACTGCTGCTTTGTGGAGAAACAGGTTTACCTTTTAGGTGACATGGATGAGTTGAAGGGAAGTTATGAACTGTTACTGAGAGACAAATAACACCAGGATCCTTTTCTAAGTAGCTGACAGCTGGTAACTGTGCAGGGGCGGGTCTAGCAAAGTTTTGCCAGGGGGCCAGGTAGGGCATTAACAGGGAAAGGGGGGCACAAAGAAATACTTTTCTTTCTTATTCTCATTTAAAATTTCTAGCTTTTAATAAATAATTATCTGAATCTTACAACCAAAGTTTTCATCTGATGTAAAATGTATAGAGATCATGCATATACCAACAAGACAGTGTACATCACTGTCACAACAGCGTTTGTTTTCATTCAAAGGCTTTATGGCTTTTCCTGTAATACCTGATGGGCTGGTCTCTAGTCAAAATGCCCGGGCCGATTTTTTTTTTTGTCCCATTCCAGCCCTCATACTGACCCAGTACTGGTAATTTTTCTTATGCAGATGAGGTATTATTTCTGTACCATTATTTAATTCCAGAGGTTTTTAAGTTTTTTGTTTGTTTTTTTTGCACTTGTTGACTTGTAAAAGCCTATATGACATATTTTATTTCATAATTCATTAACTGCACAGAGAAGGCATCGTTTAAATATGTTTCTTTAAGCAAGTTCTTCATGACTGAGCTAAGTGTCCTCTTTTTTGGAAATCAAAATATGGTCACCCTTAATTGACTGAAAACGGCCAACACTCAGTTATTGAGCTGCTAGTTTTAGGTCCTGCTGTTTGTTGAATTCTGAAAATAACACACAAAATGTGTCAAACTGTGCAACACATGAACTGTGTTAAGAGTTTTACACATTTTATTTTTATCCCTTATGTTAAAATTCACACAAAATTTGTTAATATTAATAGTATAACAACATATTTCTTTGTGGCATTTTGTACATTCCTGTCATTTAGTGATCTCTCCAAAAAAATAAACAATCATGTTTTTGAATTAATCATAAGGTAGTGCAGTGTTTCATAAATTCATTTATGTGAAGAGTATTAAAATATTGTCTTTGGCCTAACACTGTTATATGTGACTCTGTGCATTTACTGTGCAAACTAATATTGATACTTCTTACACATACTTTGTCGATGCATTGATCACAGTGAAACATTACCTCAGCGCTACTGAACTAAACTTTGAGGAAAACCAATTTCTCTCTACTAAACCTTTGCCCAGCTGTATCGTGTTTCATGTTTAATCCAAACCCTCTGGCTTTTCTTTATGGGTTAATGTTTCCCCCACATTTTCACTTCCTTTAACTGTATTTATCTTAAAAACAGTAATTATATGTTCATCTTTTTTGCACAGGGAGTGGTGCAGGTGCCTTGATGAGAGTGTTTCTCTCTGGATTATCAGGAAGCTGCTGCTTTGTTTCTCCAAGTCTCACACTGGTCAGATCATCAGACATATAGAGATGGGGGTTTGCAGTGTTTGGGTCCAGGATGACAGGACTGAAGTGGACCTTCTCCTTCATCTTCTCCCACACTCTGAAGGACAGGTTGCCCAGGTGTTTGGCCACATCTATCAGTGCTCCTGAGACCAGCTGTGGATCTGACACTGAGCTCTGGGCTCTGGCTCTGCTCTGAGTGTCTTTATAACTGCTGAGGAATGGCACGCTGTGTTTCTGCAGCTCTTCTTCAACAGCAGAGATGCTGTCTGACAGAGAGGAGATCTGCTCCTCAATCATCTTCATCTCTCTGCTGATAGTCCTCCCCTTCTGCTCCTCTTCCTCCCTCAGAGCTGCCAGTCTGGACTCCTCTTCCTCTTTCAGGAACTGCTGGAGCTTGTTGAACTCTGCTCTGATCTTCCTCTCTGTGGACAACAGCTGCGTCTTGGAGTGTTGAATCACTTCATTGTATGTTTCCTCCACTTGTTTGTATTTGTTTCTCTTGTCCTGCAGAGACTTTAAGTCAGATTTCAGCTGCTCCTTCAGGTCACTGACTGCTTCTTCTACAGGAACCACTTTGTGACTCTGGTGGAGAGAAAAGTCACAAACAGGACACACAGCTCTGTCTTCATCCACACAGAACAGTTTAGTCTGTTCTTGGTGTTTACTGCACACCACCATTAATTTCTCTTCTCCTTTTTCTGTCTCAGTTGATTCGACTTTCTGCCTGTCAGCAAAAGAGTCAGCAAGTTCTTTCAGAGCAATGTTCACATCTGGACAAGCGTTTGAAGATTTTCTTTTGCAAATGGGACAGTTTTTGTTTTTAGCTTGTTCCCAGAATTGGTGCAGGCAGCTTGAACAGAAGCTGTGGTTTCAGCTCAGAGACACGGGATCTCTAAAAGTTTCTGAACACACATGGCAGCTCAGGAAATTTTCAATAAGTTTTTCAGCCATTTGATCTTCTTTCTTACTCACCAAATTATTCCCTCTTGAACTGTCTTATTAAAATCCTCCAAATGCCTGTCACCTTCTAATGCCGTCTCATCTCCAGTCCACAGTGCAGAAATTTGCTTTCATTTTCATTCACCATGGTCACAGGCTAATTCTTACCGGCAGACAAATCCCACAGATGGTGCTGCAAGGACGTCATTTAGATACATCCATTACTTGTGTTCAGTAGAAAACCAAAGCAATGGAAATATAAATAACATGCACAGCTCTTGTGTATCGTTTCAAATAAAGAATATACAAAAATGACACGAAAGTAAGACCTGTTTTGTTTTATCTGCTGAGGAGCATTTCAACAGGCTGAGTTCCACAAAACCAGTTTTGCAAGTTTCGTTTCTGAGGCGCTGTAAGAAAAACATAACTGCTTTTTTCCTAACTGTGATTCATTGAATCAAAATTCACAAATTACGCAGGTCGAATTGTCTTACGTGTGACCAATGTGCAATACAGGAAGGTAAGCGTTTTCCGTCATTTCAGTGTGGATGAACAACTGTTCGGAAATGACTGAAAACGATAGTGTGGCCGTGGAGCGTTTTTAGACGAAAATGCCGTTTTCAAATTTATCCAGATTAGTGTAGACGTAGCCTAAGTATCTCGGGGTCCTGTTCTAGTGATGGGATTTCTGGCTCCTTTTAGAGAACCGGCTCTTTCGGCTCAGCTCACTAAAAAGATCCGGCTCTTTCAGCTCCCAACTGGTTCTTCAGGTTGTTTTGTTGCTTTAATTAATTTATTATTAACAACCAGAGGTGGAAAGTAACGAATTACATTTACTTGCGTTACTGTAATTGAGTAGTTTTTTTGTGTATTTGTACTTTTTTAAAGTCATTTTTCAAGTCTGTAATTTTACTTTTACTTAAGTATATTTTTTAAAAAGTATTGTAGTTCGCTACGTTTTCAATCACACCCATTACTGAGTAAATTTAAAAAACAAAACAAAAAAAACCACATTGCGCTTCGGAAATACTGCAGGGAATGATGGGTAGTAGAACAAATTGGCGCTAAGGTCACGTTAAAGATGGAGTCTGACATCGGTGTTACGGATCCAGTGAAAAAAGAAGCCCCGTCGAATTCTGCTGACCCTGAACTCGAAGAAACGGATGTGAACCCCTGGCCGTATTTAAGGGATCATTTCGGCTTCAAGTGCAAGAAAGGCAACAGCTTTATTATGCAGTGTAAGCTGTGTTTGCCCAGAGAGACCGAGTTAGCAGCTTTTAAAAATTCCACATCAAACCTGCGCAAGCATGTAGAGGTAAGTTAAATACAACTCGTACCGTTATGGTAGCAAAAATGCTGTGCTCAAATTAATCACATTAAGTTAAGACATCTGTGAAGAACACAGCTAATGTTGGGTGGTACTAGCAACTTGCTGTAATCGGGCACGTTGTTGTCCACGCAACTTACATTTTTTTACTGGCTTGGTAAATTGCCAAAAGAAAATGTGTTTACCTACCTATGTTTTCCCTGTTTGTTAATAATAATAATTTATTTTAAAAAATAGTTAAATTAAAGACAGAAGCGGCTACTTTCTTACTTAACCCACATATGTTCACACTGCAGGCAAAAGAGTAACAGAGCGCTCACTTACCTTAGATTAGTCAAAGACAGCTAACTTCTGTTACTTGTTAATTAGCACTTGCAACCTCCCGTTAACTAGCCTGTTACTGTCCAATAAAACAAAAAAAAACACGAGGTATATTGGTATAATTTATCAGCGGTAGCTATGTAATGCATTGTCTTATTAGGGATGTATGGGGGAAAATATTTTATGTAAAATTTGGTGTGTTTAATTAAAACAAAATTGATTTACATGCTGATTTTTAAAAAATTTGTTAACAGAGAAAACATCCATCCAAGCTGAAGGCCTTCAGTGACTTTATAGCAACGCGGAAGCGAGCCCTGGAGCAACCAGAACCCCCAAGAAAGCAAGCAAAAATTAGTGATGTGATGGCATTGGGTGCAAACAGACGAGTATCACAGGCAAAGGTTGACAAGCTCATGATTAATTTCATTTGTGAAGGTCATCATCCATTTTCTGTGGTTGAACAACCTTCTTTTAAAGAACTTTTGTTGACATTGAATCCTCAATGCAAAGTCATTTCCAGACCCACTCTCAGGACCAGAATAGAGGGAGCTGCCAATCAGATGAAAAAAACTTTGATGTTGCACCTCAGTAAAGTTAGCCATGTTGCCACCACTACAGATTGTTGGACAGCACACCAGCAAAGTTTCATAGGAGTCACAGCTCATTGGATAGATGAGGAAACCTTGGAGAGGAGATCTGCTGCCCTTGCTTGCCAGAGGTTGAAAGGGTCCCACACCTTTGATGTCCTAGCTTGTGCCCTTGATGACATTCATTGTCAATACAGAATAAGGGGAAAAGTAGTAAGAACGACAACAGACAGTGGCTCGAACTTTATTAAAGCATTCAGTGTGTTTGGTGAACAAAGTCAGCCAGAGGAAGCGGAGTCAGAGTCAGATCAAGACTCTTCTGAAGAGACAAAAGCAGACTACCTGGACACATTCACCATCCTGGAGCAAGATAGCAGTTTTGAGTACCAGCTTCCACCACATCAAAGGTGTGCATGCCACCTATTAAATTTAGTTGCCACAACAGATGCTGCCAAGACAGAAGAGATGAATGATGCATACAAACGGCTGTCACGAGCAGCCTTTGGGAAATGCCAAGCAATCTGGAATAAGTCAGGTCGGTCCTACATGGCAGCAGAAATTGTAGAAAGTGAATGCAAGTTCCAGCTCATCCGGCCAAATCAAACTCGGTGGAACTCAACATACACAGCTCTGGAGAGAATCATACGGATCATACAAGCGAAGGGGGAGGATGCTATCAGGAATGTCTGTGAAGAATTCAAAGTGAAAATGTGAGTATTATTTCTTATTTCTAAAGTATGACATAAATGACACAGGTGGAAAACAATGCTGGAGCTACCTCATTTATTTGTTTTTAAAACCTCTTTTTGAATTTTTAAAATGCATGTCCATACTTGGTTCTACATTCCACATCTAAGCCTGAAGGTAATTTACTAAAAATCGTTTTGCTTTGTCATACAGGCTGAGTCCAGCTGAAATTGCTTTCCTGACTGAGTACTGCACTGTGATGAAGCCTGTGGTGAAGGCTTTAAACATCCTTCAGTCTGAGACCAATACGCACATGGGGTGGCTCCTTCCTGTGATCTTCCAGCTAAAAGTTAAACTCAGCAGACTGGAGACCTCCACCAAAATATGTCTCCCACTCATCAGAGCCATTCAGGATGGTGTCCAAAAGCGCTTTGGTGGGATGATGGAAGACCCTGAACTGATTGCTGCTGCAATTCTTCTTCCGAAGTTCAAGACCACCTGGACTGAGAGGCCTGATATCATAGAAGCAGGTCTGATTTCATAATTTAATATCATGCCGTAATCAGTTGTTTCTTATGAATTTCAATAATTAATTAACTAAACTAACTATTAATTAAATAAAGTACAATAACATGCACCTTTCTACACAAACTGTAGTTTTTGTAATTCATGCACTATAATAAACTCTTGTTGCCTCATTTATCCAAAATAAAATGTCAGAAATATTTAATGTGTTGTGTATTTGTCATTCAATAGGTCTGATCTATGTGAGACAACACCTTGACCAGATGGCAGAGGCTGGGGTGGAGCAAGTCAAGCAACATTCATCAGATGAAGAAGACTTCTTCTTTTCAATGAAGTCCAAAAGGCCACAAGGTATAGGGGAGCTGGATGGGTACCTTGCCTGTGTCTCGGACAAGATGGATCTGCTGAATTCATTTCCACACATCAAAAAACTTTCTCTCAAACTTAACACTGGCCTGCCTGCCTCAGCTGCCTGTGAGCGTCTCTTTAGCTGTGCTGGACTATTGTTCACTGCAAAGCGAGCAAGGATGAGCTCTGCTAACTTTGAAAATCAACTGCTCCTCAAAATTAACAGGAAGTTCAGAGAGTAACACTCTAGGATGGACACAAAGGAACTTTAATCTAGAGGTACAGTAGGGCAGGGCCAAGTTTAAAAAAAAAAATAAAATAAAATAAAAAAAAAACATTTTAATAGCAGCTGCCGTACAGTTCAGTACTTGTTCTCTTATTTGACAGTTTAGAACACATTCTCATGTAAAAGAATGATATGGTTTTGTATTGAAAACACTGTGATACCTGACAGTTTGGTTGATTGGTTTGGTGACCATTATCCATTTTCATGTATAGACTTGCAGTTTAGCTGCCACTGCACTTTAATTTGTAAAGTTTCTTTTCATTAAAAAATAACTACTTTGAGATTTATATCCCACTGTCTTTTTTTGCACTACTCAGAAGAGGCTGTCCCCCTGCTGATAAAAAAAAAAAAAAGTAACTATGTAACTTTTACTCTGAGTAAATTTTAAATGAGCTACTTTTTACTTTTACTTGAGTAAATTTTTAGACGAGTAATTTTACTTGTACTTGAGTAAAATTTCAGCAAAGTAATAGTACTTTTACTTGAGTAAAATATTTTAGTACTCTTTCCACCTCTGGCTGTTTATATATAATATATTTTAGATGCATTTTAATCAAAATTATTGTTTCATGTTCATGTGGACAAAGAATTTTTTTTTTTTCGTTGTTTGAGTGGGACAGCAGGAGTCTGCCAGGTTATCAATCTCAAGCCCCGAAATGTTGAATCCAAATTTATCCCCTTGGCTGCAACTTCTGTTGCTGCCTACAACATTTCTGAGAACAAGCTGACCTATGTAACTTGAACTTCTGAAATATCACAGATTCAACGTCTTTGTATCATTATTATATTCTGTTTAGCTTAAAAAGAAAGAAAGCTGGAGAGGCCAACATTTTTTACATTTTGGTTTTGGTATTTTTGTATGAAGCACAAACTGAAAACTATCTGAATGACTCAGACAGCGCCCTCTGGGGGATACAAATATTATGTGCATATTTCAGTTTAACACGTGATCCATGAAAATAAAAGTCAGTGAGTTAATAATACTTAAAGATCAAATGGCTGAGAGAGCTCTTTTTGAAAATTACCTGAGCTGCCATGTATGTTCAGAGACTTTCAGTGATCCTGTGTCTCTGAGCTGCAGCCACAGCTTCTGTTCAAGCTGCCTGCAGAAATTCTGGGAACAAGCTAAAAACAAACACTGTCCCATTTGTAAAAGAAAATCTTCAAAGGATCTTCCTTGTGTGAACTTTACACTGAAAGAACTTGCTGACTCTTTTTCTGGAAGAGAGAAATCTGGATCATCTGAGACACAAAAAGGAGAGAAGAAATTAACAGTGGTGTGCAGCAAACATGAGGAAGTGCCTAAACTGTTCTGTGTGGATGAGCAGAGAGTTGTGTGTACTGTGTGTGACTTTCCTCACCAGCAGAGTCACAAAGTGGTTCCTGTAGAAGAAGCAGTCAGTGACCTGAAGGAGCAGCTGAAATCTGACTTAAAGTCTCTGCAGGACAAGAGGAACAAATACAAACAAGTAATAATAATAATAATAATAATAATGCATTGGATTTATATAGCGCTTTTCAAGGCACCCAAAGCGCTTTACAATGCCATTATTCATTCACGCTCACATTCATACACTGGTAGAGGCAAGCTACAGTTGTAGCCACAGCTGCCCTGGGGCAGTGGAGGAAACATACAATGAAATGAGGGAACACATGAAGAAGCAGCTGTTGTCCACAGAGAGGCAGATCAGAGCAGAGTTCAAGAAGCTCCAGCAGTTCCTGAAAGAGGAAGAGGAGTCCAGACTGGCAGCTCTGAGGGAGGAAGAGGAGCAGAAGGGGAGGACTATCAGCAGAGAGATGAAGATGATTGAGGAGCAGATCTCCTCTCTGTCAGACAGCGTCTCTGCTGTTGAAGACGAGCTGCAGAAACACAGCGTGCCATTCCTCAGCAGTTATAAAGACACTCAGAGCAGAGCCAGAGCCCAGAGCTCAGTGTCAGATCCACAGCTGGTCTCAGGAGCACTGATAGATGTGGCCAAACACCTGGGCAACCTGTCCTTCAGAGTGTGGGAGAAGATGAAGGAGAAGGTCCACTTCAGTCCTGTCATTCTGGACCAAAACACTGCAAACTGCTGTCTCTATCTGTCTGATGATCTGACCAGTGTGAGACAAGGAGACACAAATCAGCAGCTTCCTGATAATCCAGAGAGAAACACAAAGTATCCCACTGTTTTTGGTTCTGAGGGCTTCAGCTCAGGGAAACACAGCTGGGAGGTGGAGGTGGGAGACCATCCTGACTGGATAGTGGGTTTAGGTAAAGACTCATTTGACAGGAAGGGAGAACGTTCTGCTTTATCAAAATATGAAGTCTGGTGTTTAGTGCATCGCGGTGGAAAATATAATAATGGTGCTGGCAAGACTGTGACAGTGAAGAAGAGTCTCCAGAGGATCAGAGTCCAGCTGGACTATGACAGGGGGGAGGTGTCCTTCTATGACCCTGAAGACATGACTCACATCTACACTCACAGACACACTTTCACTGAGAAACTCTTCCCATTTTTTGAGGTTGGAGAGGCAGGAGACGCCAAAACCTCTGACATCAAAATCTGTCAGACTGAGATTTGATT
The DNA here is from genome assembly GCF_036321145.2 of Pelmatolapia mariae. Classification (NCBI taxonomy): domain Eukaryota; kingdom Metazoa; phylum Chordata; class Actinopteri; order Cichliformes; family Cichlidae; genus Pelmatolapia; species Pelmatolapia mariae. Next base: position 36,583,389 of record NC_086237.1, on the reverse strand, counting down.
GCAAAGTGATTCTTTATTTTAACTGTGTGTGTGACAGGCAGTTTTTTATATCCTTGTTTCTTTTTAATTGATATTTTCTGACTATTACTCATGTTTCTTATGTAAATATCTGATCATGTCAAAATCTGAATGATGATTTCTTTGCTTTTCAAAGTTGTGAACAGTAAACTGTGACACTTCTTAAAAGAAGGAGTAATGATTAAACTTGTGTCAGATCAGCAAGAGATAACTTTACAACGAAAACATCTAAATTATCCTGATTATCAGCACCTTGTTTTCAATTAAGTAACATTCTATAGTAACACTTCTAGTTTAATGTTTTCCAAATTCAAAGAAATTACTTCTAAGTTCTGAAACTGTATCACATCAGCGGGTTGAAAATATTTAAACAGATCAAATTATAACATGTTTATTTCAGCAGCATCTACATTTCAGCCAGATATCATTTTAACTACACATAACTGATTGGTACAGATTTGTAGAGCTGCCACCCAGTAAAAGAAAAATAGAGCTATATCACGTTATAACATGAAAAGTTTATTATTCTAACAATATACTTTTCATGTTTGGACAACATAATATCACATTATTACAATATACATAATTATCACGTTATAACAAAAAACCTTTTGCATGAGCAATCAAATGTTATCAAAACCCTTTTTGGTCTGTTGACCCTTTAATGCAGAGTTCCTGTAGAGAAATCCAGTTTGGCTCAAAAGAAAGAAAATAACATCACTCAATATTATTAAAGTCTGAATAATCACACTTTCAGGTCAGTGTCAGTCTGATCAGTTCAAATCCAGAATCCTGCTGCGATAAAGCAAATAGTCTCTTTAGGATCAAATCAAACCGATGCTGCTGATGTGGTCGCTGTAGTGTCTGTAAGTTTGAGTCTTGTGTGTCATCTGCAACCGCCACACATTCATACGGGAGAGAGCAGTACAGGCCTCGTCCGACACCCGGAAAGCTCTACCGCAGGAAAAAAAAAATCTGGTCAAAAATCTCTTGGTTTTCTCAAAACTTCAACAGTCACCAGTTTTGTTTTAGGGTAAGAATAGCGTTTACTTGAAAAAGTATTTTCCAAGTAAACGCGATAATATCTCTGATGCTTCACATTCATGTCTCTGCTCTCCGGTGTCGCTGTTTTGTTTATCAGAAGCTAACTTGCTCTTGTGGAGGAAATGGGAGAGGTAATGTTAAAGGAGCATTTCCACAAATCACTTTAATCTGAATTTATAAATTCAGAATTTATGAATTATTTCCAACATTAATTTTAATGATGATGACTTTTAATAAGATGGCATTTTTCTATTTTTCTATTGTATTATAATATTTGTAGCCTGGGTTACACAATCATAACCAGATTTAATGAAATGCAGAATTGATTTGAAGAAACCCAAATTAAAATCATTTTTAAATTTCCATTTATATTTAACCTCCATTCTAATGAACTACATTTTAAAGAAAACAGTTTGCTTTGATGGAGTAGTGGAGAAAAAATCTCAGCAAAGTTTTTACAGAACAATAATTTTGAATCTTTTTGCATGTTTGTTAACTGAGTCGTCTTTAGTCACAGACACAATCCTGCTGACATGTTCACAGAAAATGTTTCCTGTTGCAGCTGAAAAACAAATCTTGTAAAACTGGTTTGGTGATGATCAGCTAATTGAAGTGTTTCTCAATAAGTAATATATCACGATCTTCACATTCTGTGTGTCGTTTTTAAGCTGTATTAAGATAAAGTAAAGCATGAGAGGTCAAAATGTTCTGTTTTTCCTTTTATTTGGTTTTTGTATTGAGGGCAACTGCCCAGGCAGAAAACAGGAGTATTTGAATAACAGCCTAGGAACGCCATCTGGTGGAGACAAATAAAAGTAGCGATTTCTGCCACAGCAATCTCGTTTGTAGCCTTCATCAAGCAAGATTTCTCATGTAGGATCTATCCCTAAAAAACTGAAATAACATCCCAGTTAAAAAAATTAAATTCAGTTCAATTCATTTTGTTTATATAGTTTCCAACTCACATATTGGGAGGTAAAGACCCTAGGGAGGGAGGACAATCCAGTCTCAGCAAATCCTTTTCAAGTCTATGCTGAAATAATAATACAACTATACTAGGTTCAGGAGTACATTTATCATTATCATCATCATCAAGTGGTGCTGGATAGGACAAGTTACATACCCAGTAAATCTTGAAAAGCTTGTGCACAGCACACATCAGGCCGTCATTCAGAGGAACAATGATCTACTGCCTGGTTGCTCTCTTTTAGATCATCGATGCATATCAGCTGGGGTTGGTGTGTTGCTGATGATGCTTCAGGACCACTGCAAAGTGATGCAATACTTGTTCCAAGCTTAGAGACAGGAAAGATAAAGGTAGGTTTTAGAGAAGTAATCAGTGAAGTGTAGACAGATGCTTTTCTCGGGGAAATACATAGTGAATTGACTGAATACACACCACTGCAAAATCAACCAAGTGTGTTATTGCTAATTTCAGGCTACAATGACTGGGACCAACTGGTGGGAGTGGGTGTGTTATCACCACCAGTGCAGTGTAACAAGCCGGACAATGAGAAAAACAAGATTGTTACAGCCCTAGCAGGGCCTCCTCCTGAAGTTGCCTGTGTGGCCGTGTCCTAGCAAATGTCCAGCCTTAGGTGCCACCTTTTTCTCTTGTACAGCTGCACTGAAAAAAAAAGTTCTTTCAATTTACTTGATTTTATTGTGTACATCGGTCCCACATAATATGAATAAGTATGACTGACTTAATTTTCCACTTTCCCTTGAGTAATTAATGCTTGTCAAATCAAAGTATTTTATTTACATCAGATTACTTAAAAAAATCATGTTTGATGTACATACTATTTATTTGTTACCATAATATCAATGCATTGCATAATGTCAATATATTTTAATGTTTAACACCAACTTATTTTTGATTGCCAGTGGTACGCAATGATATTGTGTAATGTAAACACATTGCAATTATGTTCCTGCAACACAAATTATGGCTTTAAATCCTACTTAATTTTTTCAATTTAAATATTAACTGATCATTATTGACAAAAAAGGCAAAGACTGTGAGTGCTGCTGAACAATTCACCTTTATTAAACTGTAACAGCAGTGAAAGCAGCAAGCTGCCATGAACAAGTCCAAAATCACATCCATATAAACTTGTTAACACATTTTTAAAGATAGCCTGCAGAAATAACTAAAAGAAAAATTTTAAACATTTGCAAATATTTCACAAAAAAACTGACCTTAGCAGCAAATAAAAGAAAGTGCTTATAGATGATCCTGTCATCTCTTACATATAACATTTGTATTAATTACACAATTGAAAATTTAAACTAAATGAAGACTACCTGAAAAAAAGCAACAAGCTTTTATGAATAAACATATTTACACAAATATAACTTGTGTATTATTTGACAACAGTTTCAGCTTCTGTACTTCTGTATTTACCTGTACAAAATTTCAACTAAGTTGAGCCTTAAATGACATTGTTACATAACTAATACCAAACACCTACATGAATCTTAATCTTCCTTTTAAACATATAAGCAGGACATTAAGGTTGACTCAGAACATATTGCTAAAAATCGTCAGTAAATATTTCTTACAACATGATACCAGAAGGAAAAATCATCCTGCACTGCAGTCACATGAGGGGAAAGCAATAAAAAGATAAGCAGTATAATGTTACTGAACACAAAATGAAAAAGTGAAAAGAATTGCAGAAGTGCTGTCTTTGACTTCTCAATGAAACAGATGGTTTTTAAAAGCAAGAATTTAGAGAGTTTAGCTCCATCCAGTTCCATGAAAACCTTCTGGAAAATGTCAAAGGTGTAGCGGAGGTCAGCAGGGTAGGCAAGGTTTAATGCATACATGAGTCTAAATAGCATTATCACAGCAAATGCTACATTATCCAAATTTTTCACCACCCTGATGCCTGCAAGGACAACTCTTGTTCATCTGCTGAAGCTTCCTCTTTAAATTCGAACAGTGGTGTCTTCAACAGTCTCACTGATGGCACGTTCTTCCATGCCCTGTAAAAAAGAAGCCATGTTAGTCATTTCATGCCAACTAAGTAATATGACACACTGTGGAAAGTCCGAAAAAAAAAAAAAAAAAAACCACAAGTACATACCACATACTCCCGGATAAGCATGCCAGGGTCTTCACTGTGTAGATACACACTCCCTTGACACACTCACGTCCAGCATCAACATCTTCACACTGAAATGAAATGTATGTAATTAGCATCTTCATTCAGCCCTTGTCCTTGATTTAAGTTTTAATAGTGAACTTTACATGAATGTTTTTAAAGTAAAGGCACACAAATTAATAATAGGTTTACTGGCAATTAATAATAAGTTGACAAAGTGAAGGATAAAAAAAAACAAGCAGATGTAAAAATACAAAATGAGAGAATTTATCATGGGAAAACATTTGAAATCTTCCACAATTATAAAGTTTCATCCAAAGAGGATCATGTTAAGTGAATGTTGAGGCTTTATCACTTACATTATCCATTTGTGCCACAATTCTTTCCAGTATTAGTCCAAGCTCTCCTCTTCTGTTGACCAGCTTCACCAGGTTGTCCAAGTAGAGATCCAGCTGAGCCAGGAACTTTGTTTGAGGGGGGATGGTGGCAATTCTCTTAAACTCAGCGTTGATCTGAAAACATGAGCACAGAGGAATGAGCTTCAAAGGTTAAATACCTGGAAGATGGCTGCAATCACTCATGCTGAAGAAATGGGCTGTCAAATAACAACTGTGCCTTAACCATTTTAGGCTAATACCACAAGAACACCTTACCTCATGGAAATCAAATAGAGCAGGCCATCTTGCCATGAAAGCCTCCACCATTGGTGCATCACAAACAACTTCATGTCTTCTGTATGAAAAAGTCTTTTCCATCTTGAGTTTCACCAACTCTGTTACTCTTTTTTATGTCCATGTGGTGGGCTTTGACATGTCAGTAGCTTTAAGAGTCCCTTTGTCTGCTACTTCTGAAACTAAGGTGAGGTTAAGAAACTTATTCCCAAACAAGGAATCCATAAACTGAAGTCTGAAACTGCCCTGAAGACCACACTGTCTCTTGACTTCAACAATGAGATCCTCAGTTGACTCAGTCGCTCCATTAGAGAGTGAGCCTTCGACAGGTTCCGTCAGCCAAGACAGTCTTTAGGACCATAGGACTCTGTAGGCAAAAAAGAATTACATATCAGACATTCAGAAAGAATCATTTCAGTTTAGTTTTCATACAGCTATCCATACCCAATAGTCAAAGTTATAAAGATCAGACATAAAAAAAGAAGAATTTATCTAATGAAATACATGCGACTGAACCTATTACACTTATCTGAACACCTTTTATTTCTATATGCCTTTTTAAAGTCACAATGTGGACTGATCCAATCTTATAGTCAACCAATGGATAAGTATCAAGGAGTTAACAGAGTGAAACAAGAATGAATATTCTTGTGGATACTGGGCTGAGCTCAAAAGCTCTGTCGTGCTCTCTGTACCAGCCACCAAGCTCTCTAACAATGTAGAATATGCTGTGGTACAATGCAGATATGGTTTTTCAGTATTCTGGCAATCCACCTGCTGCCCTTTGGGCCAGTACCATTCCCTTTCTATAAGTTATGCCCTTTAATGTCACACACTGTGCAAGTCGACCTCTAGAACGTCAGGGAATATGGACCTAATGACTTAAGCTATCTCCTCTTTAAGCAAATCCACTAGAAAAGCTGATACAGCTGACACCTCTAATTCAGACTTGCCAAGAGATGGGGAGTTTAGATGCTATCATCATCTGATGTTTTGACTTCTGTAATCATAAAGGTGAAAATTCCACCATCACAAAAACATTAATTTTAATTGAAAAAAGGTATTTCAGTCCAGAAGAGTACCAATCTTTCTCTCAATTATACATAATGTTTTGAGAAGCAGCTCACATATGTTCCACACAAAGTAGAAAAAGAAGGGGGAAAAAAGGGTCCTAATTTTCGTTAGGACAATGTTGGAAAATTCACAATACATCACTTAATAAAATTATCTCCTTGTAGATATCTGCTGTATTATTTGGGCTTGACCAATTGAATAGTCAAATAAGTGACACTTCACCTAAAACAATGACTAAATGGAAAAATGATTTGGCATTTATGGGCACAGGTTCTTAAACCCACGTCTAAGGTGGCAGGATACTTATTATAACGTGTCAGCAGCAAGAATTAAGGTATGGCACTGTGGCGCTCCCAGCTTCTTAAACTCTGACAGTTACAGCCAGACTAATTAGCCACTGTAGCCATAACTAGCACGAGTAACACAAACACTATTGCGCTCTCTCAGTGACGTTTTCACTTGCTAAGCCATCAAAAACGCCAGTGCTCTCTGTCACATACATAAATTCCATATCTGACGGACAATTTTGTGCAATTTGTTACTATTTTTCAGCTTTAGCCACGAAGCTAATACCAACTTTAGCTAGCACTGTAAAAACAACATGCAGATGCATTACAGATTACTTTTCATATAGCATGCACTACAGCAATTCTGTGAAAACGTACCCAACTAAAACAAATGTATTTAAATTACTTACCTTCTCAGTATGCCTGACTCAGTGCCAAAGGTTGCATGTGGCTAAACAGTCTTCCAGAATCTGGCGGTCAATTGCGCTCTCCTTAAATTATGTCGTTGTCTTATTGGATAAGACTCTAGGTCTTATTATCCAATCATATTTAGTTCTTGTCTTTGAATATATTGCATCATTTCCGGTTGTGGTCAAACATGATTACAATGGTTTTAGTATTCTAATTTAGTCACTTTAAATCAATGCAAGAAAAATGAGTAGTCTCAGTATTGTTTATAATCAAGTAAATTGTACTTTATTCAATCATGTAAATAAGAGAAACATGAAAGGCTTGTGTAGCATTAACTAAATTCATTTGTGCAAATTCAAAAGCCTGCCAATTTCCATTTTTTCAGTGTGAGTTCCATCAGCACTTAAAGGTATTTAAGGCCAGAGAAAAGTGAGCTCTGGGGGCAAAGAGCTGTGTGTGTTTTGGTGGGTGCAGCTAGTGAGCTGCGTTTGGTGAGTGTTTACTCCTGCTCTGTGTTTGGTGACTAATTTGTTCTTTACTTTTCAGTTTACTGACTGATGCCTGTGTTTTGGTTTGTTTCTGTTAATGGTGATAGTGCCTTGTCCATCTCTTTTAGTTAAGTTTTGCCTCTGTCTCCTTTTTCTGACCTGGACAGTTTTTTGTTACTTTCCCTAATCGCCTGGACCCTTTTGAGGGGAACGTAACAAAGATCCTTCAGCAGAGAGGACATTCTTGTTTCCAGGCCAGCCACTTTTAGTTTCAGAATGATCCTGGCCTCCCATCTTTGGGAAATTATAATCTCTCTCACTCTCACTCTCTCTCTCTTCGTCCCCCCCCCCCTCCTCCTGTAAGCTGATTTCATTTGACATTCTGGCCACTTGGTAGCCATATGGCTAAAATCACATCCTACAACAACACCTAGAAAGAAGGCTAAAACATTTCTGTTACCCACTTCCACATCAGAGTTACACTGAGAAACATTACCCTTTATTTGGGGTGGTATTTGCAGGCAAGTCCATTATTCCCTCATTTTAGCTCTGATTTGGGCTCCATCAGATTCTGAGAAAAATATTAGCTTTTTTACACTCATGGATGTTCAGTTTTTTCACTCTTGCCTGTATCACAGTCATTTGTCACCTTTTGCTTCCTATAACGTCTCTGCCCCTGTTCGAGAGTCTGTTTAAGGTTGTGCAGTTTAGTCTGTAGGAATCCACAGTGAGAGACTGGATCATAATAACGATCCTGAACAGGATAGGACATGTCAGTGAACAGCACTTTGCAGTTCTCCTCAGAGGTATATGGTTCACAGGAAAACGGATCACGTTTGCTCAGCAAATTTAACTGAAACAAATCAGATGCTCTGGTTTTAAAATAACAAGACCAGCTCTGAAAAATAACGAGTTAAAAGTTCAAAGATATACAATTCTCAAGTAGGTCGGAACAAGTGTAATGATTAAAGATCATAGTGCAATTTAAAATTTTTAAAATGTTAAATTTACTTATAAATCCTTCCCCCTGTGCGGCCACTCGGGGATGGAAAGGTGGTGATGGTGCTTTTTGCTACAGTCAGCTTCTCTACACTAAGAAGGTAACTGGAAAACAAAGGTACCCTTTCTTGCTTCAGTGCACTTCAACATTTTTAAAGTGAAATGTTTACTGCAAAATTTTAACAAAGTGTATTATGGTGCTATACTTACAAACCACACCTCTCCACCAAGTCTCCTACACAACTTTTCACAAGGAGCTTCCTCAATGGCACTGACAGGGTACCTGTGGTCTCATACTCCTGAAGGACTTATTGGTCTTTCCTCTTAAGTAGTGACTTTATTGGCTGACTGTGCTGTGTAGAGGGAACAGCAGACACTTTACCTTCTGCAGTGATCTTCAAAGTCATGACAGCCAATTTTCACAGAACACAGAAACATGAGTTTACTCAAGAAGAAGGTGTTTACTTAATCACCACGATTATGATTCTATAACTGAAAGACATCCCGAATAATAATGAAACACATTTGTCCCTGCAGTTATTGAATAAACCTGATTAATAGTTAACTGTGAAAACATATTTTATGCCCACTTGCCCCTCCCTTTCTTCCCTCCCCATCTCCAGCTGCCTCCCTCTTCCCGCTCCACCACAATCACCCACACATGCAGGGCCTTGGGGTAGGGGTGTGTCACCAGGGTGCAGAGGAGGCATCCCCCCCCTCTGTCCCCTTCTGGCTGCCTCTGCCTCAATTTTATCTCACAACTTAGACATTCACATTACTCACACTCTCATAACACATACATATAGGATCTTGGGGGTGGGCTCACAACACGGACTCCAAATTACCATCAGGGTGTACACCTCACCCCTGGCGTCGTTGCCCACCTCTCAATTTTAAATACACGTAGACATTGAGGGCTATCAGGAGGGGCTATGCGCTTACCTGCTGCTCTCTGGCAGGTAGCTCCATGCCCTCCTGGGTTTTAATTGCACCTTAGAACACATATACATCAACACTACATATGAGCGGGTAGAGGGAGGTTTGGAGTCTTCTCACACCCCCGGTCTCTGCGGCCTGCTGGAGCGGGGGGGCTAGGAGGAGGAGTTGGCCGTCCGACTGGGGTCTGGTGTGTGGGGCCTCCCTGCTGCTGCGGAGTCGGGGCAGTCTGCTTCTCCCCACTGCAGGGAAAAGGGTAACACCACCTGGGTCTGGGTGCAGTTTCCCCCTCCAGGGGCAAGGGTACCTAGACCCGGTTCTTAGAGTACGCTTGGGGAGTGTGATTGTGTGTACAGCGTCTCTTTATGTCTGTCTCCACGTTGGTTGAGTGTGGAGTAATTGCCTATGAAAGCATGAGGGTGGGAATGGATGTTTGTATCTGTGTGTGCCTGTATGTCTGTGTCTATATGTCAGGTTGGGTATCAGACGCCACCTCTCTGGGGACATCTCAGGCCCTCCAAGGTTTGGAGGCCTATCTCCCCCCACCACTTCCCCTGCCGGTGGCAGACGCCCTCAGACATCGGTGCGTTGGTGGTTCCTTGTGTCCGGGGGTGGGCGTCCGGGTACACACCGGCTCACTCCTTGGTGGCTGCTTATCGGGGCCTGGAACCTGGGGCTCGCTCGGGCCACTTCGGGGCTGGGGTGCCCTCGGCCTCTCGGCCTGGGGCTCGGTCACTCTGGCACAGCTGGCTGCCGGCGGAGCTCACGGGCACGTCACTGCAACCCCCCCTGGCTTCTGCTCCGCGGCTGCTGAGTGATCCCTCATCTGGGACTCTCCTCAGCTCTTTCTGGGACAGTGGCGCGGCTGCCCCTCTGTTGGTCTTCCTTGGTCTCTTGTGTTCTGGGGGCCTCTGGATGTCTGGAGTTTTGATCTCCTCCATACCTGCTTCATGCCCTGGAGGTCGGGGCAGTGGCCCCCCACACCCTCTAGCAGATCATTACATGAAGGAACCTTTTAAATACAAGCGCGCTCATGCTCACAGGTGTACACACAGGTGATCACACACACAAACTACACCCTTTTTGGCTCCTACCTCAAAGCACACTGTGCGCTGTCGATCTTACGTGCTGCACAATAATGTTTAATATTAAGTATTTAGTGTTATTCAATTCAATTCAATTCAATCTTTATTGGCAGACTTCATGTCCATAAAAACAAGACAGAAACACACACACAACACCCCCCCCCCCAACACAGGGTATAAACCATTAAATATATATATATATGTATATAAATAAGTATATAAAACATTTGTAAAAATATAAAACCATAATATACATAAAACCCAATTACTTAAAATAAATCAATAAATACACAAACACTTTAACCAGTGCTTTCTCAGACTGGATGAGTAACGGGAACCACTCACTGTCAATATATTATATTATATTCCCATATATCATTGTGATGTTGTTTATTCTATTACTCTCGTTTTCTTCTGCTTGTTTTCTTTCTTCTTTCTCAACAGGTGATCCAGGTGATCGATATATGTATTTTTTGTCTGCTTATTTTGTTGGTTTTTGTTTTTTGCCCTTTATCCCCGTCCCTCTTCTCCGCTGTTTTTTCTTTTTTTTCCCCCTCTTTCTTTCTCCCTTTTCTTTTCCCCTGTCCCGTATCTAGCAAGTAAAAAAAAATAAAATAAAATAAACAATAAAAGGTAAATCAAATGGACCATTACGGCAAGGCTGGGATGGTCCATTTGGTAAAGTAAATCCGTTGGGCATCTTTCTTCGCCTTTAGACAATAATTCTGATGGCAAAAGAACCAAACGGGACAGGTTTAAAAAAAAAAAGAAAAAAAAAAAAAGAAAACATATTTTATGGAAACTGGAGAAATGCAAAGTGGACCTGATTTTGATTGTCTCCCCAAGACAGGTTTAGCATGTTGCAGCAATAAGCCTTTACAACGAACACACGCGTACTTTAGTTAATCATATATGTGAAAACTCCCTTTACTGCTTAAAATTGCCGTTTCTATCATTGTGAGCTACATTTCATATTAACAGGTGATAAGTAATTATAACAACTATCACAAGACTGCTAACTGCAATCTATTAAGTGTGATAACAGAGGGCAGAGGGCGACATGGAGCATTAGTTACTCAGTCGTTGTTCCTTTACTGTGCTCGTAAACACATGGTGACGGTGATAACTGAATGTGCTACATTCACAGCTAACAACACAGAGCTAACAAGCGCTCTCATCTGTGACGGTAAAGCCCAGCGGCTCGGGGAAGCCCACATAATGCTGCCGTTAACTTCAGCATTACTTGATATTATCATTATTAAATAAAAGCAGTTTGGCTGCAGGTGTCCAAAACTCAGCAGTACAACGCTCATTGTTAACCGCGGTGTCATGGCGACTTTACTGAACCTACAGACTGGGCCTTTCTCTTCTGAACCTCCGCCCCGGGGGCAGAAGTGTGAACAGTCCATGTCAGGGCTGTGTGGGGTCTTTGAAGATGGAGGCAGCTCTCCTCTGGACTCTGCGATGGTAGATGCTCTGCAGAGAGGGCAGCGGAGCTCTGATGATCTTCTCCACAGTTGTTATCACTCTCTGCAGGTGTTTGCGGTCCATGGCAGTAGTGCTGCCGTACCATGCAGTGATGCAGCTGGTCAGTGAGCTCTCCACAATGCAGCTGTAGAAGCTGCTGAGGATCTTGGCTGACATACCAAATTTCCTCAGCCCCGCTGCTGAGCCTTCTTGACCAGTTGTGTGGTGTTCAGTGTCCAGGTGAGGTCCTCAGAGATGTAGACGCTTGTCAATGTCCTCGCCGTGAGACTTGCAGAGTTCCGGCCAATCTGTGCATTCAAAACAGTCTCTCAGGCTCTCACTGTATTCCTCAGACCACACCCTTATCACCTTCTTCGTAGTAAAAGCAGATAGTAGTGTGTTTGGTGATTAACTAAAACACCATAACAACAGGTGAGCTCTTTAAAAGAACTTTATTGAAGGACTGTAAGGTACAAGCTGTAAAGACGTTACATTTGTTGAGTGTAGAAACTTTCCTGAACTGTAATGTGTTCATTCAGAGATCCTGTGTCCGTGAGTTCTAACTACTTACAGGATGTAGTGAGTTTACAGTAAGATTATAGTCACTTTAATGGAATCTGGTGAAATTAAATGTACTTGACTGGTATACATTCAGCTGATAAAAAGGATATTTTCCTTAACATTTTATTTGCACAAATAAACCTTTGATTTTATGTTTTTCAGCTGCATTTTAATCAAAACTATTATCTTTTTTTAGGGGAGGGAATGAGAGCAGGGGTCTGGCAGGTCGGCAATCACAATGTTGAATCCAAATTTATGACCTTGGCAGCAACACTAACAGCGTCCTCTGGTGGACACAAATAATATGTTCGTCTTTCAGCTCAACACGTGACTGTGACCCAAAATAAGTTCTGACACTGCTGAACTGAGCTGAGACGCCATTACAGGGAGTCAGATCTCTGCTGCAAAACACAAGTTTGGAGGATTTTAATCAGAGAGTTCAAGAGACACTAATTTGGTGAGTTAAAAATACTTAAAGATCAAATGGCTGAGAAACTTGCACTTGTCGAAAATTACCTGAGCTGCCATGTGTGTTCAGAGACTTTCAGAGATCCTGTGTCTCTGAGCTGCAACCACAGCTTCTGTTCAAGCTGCCTGCAGAAATTCTGGGAACAAACTAAAAACAAAAACTGTCCCATTTGTAAAAGAAAATCTTCAAAGGATTTTCCTATTGTGAACTTTACACTGAATGAACTTGCTGATTTGTTTGCTGGAAGAAACAAAACTGGATCATCTGAGACAGAAAGAGGGGAGAAGAAATTAACAGTGGTGTGCAGCAAACATGAGGAAGTGCCTAAACTGTTCTGTGTGGACGAGCAGAGAGCTGTGTGTCCTGTGTGTGACTTTTCTCTCCACCAGAGTCACAAAGTGGTTGCTGTAGAAGAAGCAGTCAGTGACCTGAAGAAGCAGCTGAAATCTGACTTAAAGTCTCTGCAGGACAAGAGGAACAAATACAAACAAGTGGAGGAAACATACAATGAAATGAGGGAACACATGAAGAAGCAGCTGTTGTCCACAGAGAGGCAGATCAGAGCAGAGTTCAACAAGCTCCAGCAGTTCCTGAAAGAGGAAGAGGAGTCCAGACTGGCAGCTCTGAGGGAGGAAGAGGAGCAGAAGGGGAGGACTATCAGCAGAGAGATGAAGATGATTGAGGAGCAGATCTCCTCTCTGTCAGACAGCATCTCTGCTGTTGAAGAAGAGCTGCAGAAACACAGCGTGCCATTCCTCAGCAGTTATAAAGACACTCAGAGCAGAGCCAGAGCCCAGAGCTCAGTGTCAGATCCACAGCTGGTCTCAGGAGCACTGATAGATGTGGCCAAACACCTGGGCAACCTGTCCTTCAGAGTGTGGGAGAAGATGAAGGAGAAGGTCCACTTCAGTCCTGTCATTCTGGACCCAAACACTGCAAACTGCTGTCTCTATCTGTCTGATGATCTTACAAGTGTGAGATGTGGAGACACAAAGCAGCAGCTTCCTGATAATCCAGAGAGAAACACAAATTATCCCAATGTTTTTGGCTCTGAGGGTTTCAGTTCAGGGAAACACAGCTGGGAGGTGGAGGTGGGAGACCATCCTGAGTGGCTTTTGGGTTTAAGTAAAGAGTCAGTTGAGACGAAGGGAAAGCGTTTTGCTACACCGAAATATGGAATCTGGTGTTTACAGCATCACAGTGGAAAATACACTGATGTTGTTGGTCAGACTGTGACAGTGAAGAAGAGTCTCCAGAGGATCAGAGTCCAGCTGGACTATGACAGGGGGGAGGTGTCCTTCTATGACCCTGAAGACATGACTCACATCTACACTCACAGAGACACTTTCACTGAGAAACTCTTCCCATATTTCAGTGTTGGAGGGGCAGGAGATGCCAAAACGTCTGATATCAAAATCTGTCAGAGTGAGATTTGATTGTAAAGTGATTCTTCATTTTAACTGTTTTTTCAGTACAGCAGCAGGTTAATTTTAGGGAAATTATTAATCACACTGTCTAACTTCATTATCAGGTTTTAATTCATTTTGTTGATCTAGTGGAACTATTAGCAATTCAATGAAACCAAAGCAACTTTTTCATGTGAAAATCTTGTGACCCACTCGAGTTTCTGTAAGAAACTTTTACTTTTTTTTCTTGTTTCTTTTAAATTAATATTTTCAGAATATTTCTCATGTTGTTCATGTAAATATTTTTGATAGGTTTAAAATCTGAATGATGATGATTTCTTTGCTTTTCAAAGTTGTTAAGTGTGAACAGCAAACTGTGACACTTCTTAAAAGAAGGATTAATGAGTAAACATCAGCAAGAGTCAACTTTACAACTACAAGATTTAAATTTCCTGATTATCAGCATCTTGTTTTCAGTTAAATAACATTTGAAAGTAACACGTCTTCTTTAAAGTTTTCCAAATTCAAAGAAATGACTTCTAAGTTCTGACGCTGTCTCATCAGTTTAACTACACTTGATTGATTTCATTAAAAATGTTATTTCTTGTGTTGTTTTCAACCTTAATCAGAAGCTGACATCTCTCACAGTTTGAAAGATTTCTGGATCTTCTCATGTTTCATAATTAGGTTTTAATTTGATTTTCAAACTTCACTCTCAGTCTCAGTGTTTCAATGAATCACCTTCCTTTGATTTGTACTTCAATGTTATTCTTTAACTGCTCTCTTTGATTATTGAGATCACAAAATGTTTCTGTGAAGTGAAATAAATAAATCCAGTGATTCTGTTGTTGTTGTGTTTGACAGTAAATCAGCTTTTCAGACACAGTCATTAGTTCAGATTCATTTTACATGGAAACTCAGTTTGATTGTTGTGTTTACATTTAACTGACTCCTTAGAATAACATATTATTTGCTTCTATTAGTTTGTAAATATTCTTGTTGTGCTGAAGCTGTTTCAATAAAACAATCAGCAGATTTTATAAAATCAAGAATTTATTTTAAGCAGCTACATTTTAAATCTTTTTTTCAGACCAACATTCACATTTAACCCCAGACAGAAATCAAATGTAATCATTGATAAACTTTACATTCTCACAGCTAATCTGTATGTTTACAAACTCAGAAAATAGTTTGTATGAACAAAGCTGCAGAGATTTCAGATGAAGGTCCAGCTTTATAATAGTGGTGTTTTATTTGTATATTATATTTACGCACAAGATGGAGACAAAGTTCATATTCTCTTCTCTAGTAAAAATGTTTACACTGTAAACATTTAAACTTATCCAATTTTTAAATGTAAATCATTAAATGTTTGGAATGACTTCACTTAACAGATAAACAGAACACTAAGACTGAGCCAAGTTCATCTGTAAATATTTTAAATAAACAAATAAAATGTCTAATCACACTTTCACTTCAGGTCAGTGTCAGTCTGATCAGCTCAAATCCAGAATCCTGCTGCGATAAAGCAAATTGCCTTTTCATGATCCAATCAAACCAATTCTGCAGATGTGGTCGCTGTAGTGTCTGTAAGTTTGAGTCTTGTGTGTCATCTGCAACACCAAACATTCAGAGGGGAGAGAGGGCAGTACAGGCCTCGACCAACACCCACAAAGCTCACAAACAATAGCAAACAATAACAATGAATTCAGCAAACTTTATTTTTCAAATTGTAAACAAATACAGTTTAAAACAGCATTTCTGTCGCTGCCACAGTGTAACTCACATTAGGACCCCGTCCTCGTTTGGACTGTTAAAAGTCAATTTACTCGCGTGAGCAGGATTTCTATCCGAGAGCAGGGAGCTGCCCGCCAGAGCGTGAAACTGTCACAGTGCGTGACATCGGATGAAAGATCCACATTTTGTGTTTAAATCTTTTTGCGGATCCGTTCACCTGCTTTTATTTCCTGTTTTAGCTGTTTGCTGTGTTGAAATTGTTTTGTGAGCTTTAAGCTGAGATTCTGGCGTGCCGGGCAAATTACATTTCTTTTAAAAATCAATTCAGGATTTAATGAATCGATGTTGTTTTATTCAAACTAAACTGATTTGAGTCAGGAAATACAGTTTGTTTTTTTGTTTTTTTATTAAACCCACCTTAAGATCACACACAGAAACACAGAGAGAGTCAGAAGCAGGTCCAACCGGCTAGGCAGCTGCCCTTTTGTAATGATCCCTGACAAGTGATTGATCTACTGTGCACAGATCAGTCAATAGACACATACCAATTAACTTTAAATGGGCCAGTAGATACAGGCTTTACACTTGCAAGACAAGAGAAACAGAGGAATAACAGTGACACTTGTCGTGGCATGTAACAATTATACCTCAGACTGCATGTTTGAGGTATAATTTTAATCTCCAAAAAAAGTATGAATTTAATACAAATATGTGAGGATAGAAACAAAGCATCAATCCTATCACGGTAGACTTGATCCCATAGCAATACCAGAGTTGGTATCGATACTATCAATACTTGGGTAAATCTGCTCACCTCTGCTGATTGCAGTGTTCCGAGATCTCGCAAAAGTTCTTCTTAATTTTTTTTCTCCCATGTCTTTTGCAGGGCTCCGTACTGAAGGGAACCCACACAAACATGAAAATTCCACACAGAAAGGCTCCAGCCAGGTGGTGGAGATACACTCAGGGTCTTCTTGCCGTGAGGCAACGTTGCTAACCACCACTCCACCATGCTGCCTCTTGACTATAACGAATGAAAATTAAACTAAATTTCTACATTGTTGAACTGAGCTGAGACATGTTTATTTTGACAGATCTGTGCTGAAAAACACACATTTAGAGAATTTAATTTCTTTTTGAATCCACTGATTGCCCAACATTTAACTGCGTCCCATATCTTTACATGAATATATTAATATTAATATTAATATTAATATTAATATTAATATTAATATTAATATTAATATTAATATGATAAGGTAGACTTCACCAGGAATGACAGCACAGAGAGGACGAGAATAACATTTATTTTTTTGTACTGTTAATTGTACTTTTAGTATTGTTTTAAACGTAATCGTTAACTAAATGGATACCTGCTTTATAGGTGGTCAGATACATTCTGTGTGGAAACACTGAGGAGTCTGAGGCTATCATTTGGATAACCTGTTGGTGTCTGGCTCACTAACTTTGTCATGTATGTTTTTTTGTCTTTCAAAAAGAGAGTGGAGAGCAGGAGGCAGCAGTTTCAGAGAGAAGATCTAATCAACTCTTCTCCAGCTGCATCTTCTTTCACATGCTCTCTAAACCATGGTGACTGTAAGTCTCCTAATTCTAATGCAAATTAACATAGTTTACTTACACTCCACTACACAAGGTACCCAGTACTAGCATCAGCCTAGTATAAGAATTAATCAAGTACACATTGCTGTAATTTAGTGATTACTCCAAGATTAAACAATTGTGCCTTTGTCGCTGCCCTTTGTCACCGATTCTGTTCACAATTTTTGTGGACAGAATTTCTAGGCGTAGCCAAGTGGCGGAAGGCTTTCAGTTAGGTGGCCTCAGAATCTCATCTCTGCTTTTCAATGATGATTTGGTTCTGTTGGCTTCATCGGGTAATGGCCTGCAGCTCGCATTGGAACGATTCAGATCCGAGTGTGAAGCGGTGGGAATGAGAATCAGCACCTCCAAATCTGAGGCCATGGTTCTCAGCCGGAAAAGGGTGGAGTGCCCACGCTGGGTCAGGGATGAGTTCCTGCCCCAAGTGGAGGATTTTAAGTATCTCGGGATCTTGTTCGCGAGTGATGGGAGAAGGGAGCAAGAGATCGACAGACGGATTGGTGCTGCGGCTGCAGTGATGCAGACGCTGTACCGATCCGTTGTGGTGAGGAGAGAGCTGAATGTAAAAGCGAAGCTCTCAATTTATCGGTCGATCTATGTCCCTACCCTCACCTATGGTCACGAGCTGTGGGTAGTAACCGAAAGAACGAGATCGCGGATACAAGGGGCGGAAATGAGCTTCCTCCCAAGGGTGGCTGGCCTCTCCCTTAGAGATAGAATCTTGAATCCTGAATCTTGAGATAGGGTGAGGATTTCAGCCATCCAAGAGGGGCTCAGAGTAGAGCCGCTGCTCCTCCACATTGTAAGGAGCCAGTTAAGGTGGTTCGGGTATCTGACAAGGATGCCTCCTGGGCGCCTCCTGGGTGAGATGTTCCGGGCATGTCCCACTGGTAGGAGGCCCCGGGGCAGACTCAGGACACGCCGGAGACATTATATCTCTCTGCTAATGCCTTAGTGTTCCCACGGACAAACATTAGGAGGTGGCTGGGTAGAGGGAGGTCTGGACTTCTCTGCTTAGGCTTCTGCTCCACGACCCGGCCCCGGATAAGCAGAAGATGGATGGATGGATGGATGGATGGATGGATGAATGGATGGCTTTGAATGTGTTTTATTAATCCTAAGCTAGTGCAGTGTTTAATAAATTCATTTATAAGAAGAATATTAAAATATTATCACCTGCTAGATGTCACTAGAGAGAATCTGCAAATGAAATCTACTGAACTAAACTTGGAGCAGAACCAGTTTCTCTCTAATAAACTTCTGTGCAGCAGTATCTCATTACACGTACTCTCCAAACCTTTATACGTTAATGTTTCTCTCACGTTTCAGTCCCTTTAACTTCTCGTGTGTGAAGCTCTTCAAATTAGCATTACAGTTATTTCCTATAAATATGTTTATCTTGTCTTTCCCAGCAGTTACTGAATATTTGCACTCATCTGAAAAACAGTAATTGTATGTTCATCTTTTTTGCACAGGGAGTGGTGCAGGTGTCTTGATGAGAGAATTCATCATTGATTGATTGTACTTTATTCATCCCGAGAGAAATTGGGTTAAGGCTGCCAGCCGTGCCAGCGCCGTCTTACCCTGTTTGAATCCAGTTTGAGTCGACAACCTGTTTGGATTCCTCCATCCAAATCACTGCTGCAGTGGTGAACTGCTGTAGATAATGGACCCAGACCATCCTCTGCACCTCTTACTGGACCTGCAGATAAACACTTGCTTCAACACCAGCAACACTGACACAAAGACACAGAAAATCTACAACTCACACCACAATCCCTGTGTTTAGATGTAAGCTTCTCATTGTGTCAAATTAGGTTTTGATTCAGTGAGCTCTTCACTTTGTTGTATTTTTGTTCCATTGGCTACTGGATTCATTGTGTGATAGAAATTTCTTTATTTTATGTTCTGATCACGCGTTCTGTTTTCAAGGGCTATAGGTATAGACACTCATCAAGTGGTTCAGTTTGCAGCTTCACCTTCTTTGTGTCAGTTTTATACTGTTTAGTTTAAAAAAACAAAACATTGGAAAAATAAACCATTTCTCAATTTTCACTCTTGTGTTTTTTGTGAAGGACAACCTGGAAACTATCTGAACTACTGTGACAGCGCCCCCTGGCGAATACAAATGTTATATGCACATTTCAGTTTACCACATGACTGTAATTCATGAAAATGAAAGTAAATTTCGACA
Source organism: Pelmatolapia mariae (assembly GCF_036321145.2). NCBI lineage: Eukaryota > Metazoa > Chordata > Actinopteri > Cichliformes > Cichlidae > Pelmatolapia > Pelmatolapia mariae. The sequence goes on along the minus strand of NC_086237.1, from coordinate 36,563,812 downwards.
CTTTTGAACTGAGATGAGACGCCATTACAGGGAGTCAGATCTCTGCTGAAAAACACACATTTGGAGGATTTTAATCAAGAAGTTCAAGAGACACTGTTTTGGTGAGTTAAAAATACTTAAAGATCAAATGGCTGAGAGATCTCTTCTTGAAAATTTCCTGAGCTGCCATGTGTGTTCAGAGACGTTCAGAGATCCTGTGTCTCTGAGCTGCAACCACAGCTTCTGTTCAAGCTGCCTGCAGAAATTCTGGGAACAAACTAAAAACAAAAACTGTCCCATTTGTAAAAGAAAATCTTCAAAGGATTGTCCACGTGTGAACTTTACACTGAAAGAACTTGCTGATTCATTTGCTGGGAGAAAGAAATCTGGATCATCTGAGACAGAAAAGGGAGAGAAGAAATTAACAGCAGTGTGCAGTAAACATGAGGAAGTGCCTAAACTGTTCTGTGTGGACGAGCAGAGAGCTGTGTGTACTGTGTGTGAGTTTTCTCTCCACCAGACTCACAAAGTGGTTCCTGTAGAAGAAGCAGTCAGTGACCTGAAGGAGCAGCTGAAATCTGACTTAAAGTCTCTGCAGGACAAGAGGAACAAATACAAACAAGTGGAGAAAACATACAATGAAATGATTCAACACATGAAGAAGCAGCTGTTGTCCACAGAGAGGCAGATCAGAGCAGAGTTCAACAAGCTCCAGCAGTTCCTGAAAGAGGGAGAGGAGTCCAGACTGGCAGCTCTGAGGGAGGAAGAGGAGCAGAAGGGGAGGACTATCAGCAGAGAGATGAAGATGATTGAGGAGCAGATCTCCTCTCTGTCAGACAGCATCTCTGCTGTTGAAGAAGAGCTGCAGAAACACAGCGTGCCATTCCTCAGCAGTTATAAAGACACTCAGAGCAGAGCCAGAGCCCAGAGCTCAGTGTCAGATCCACAGCTGGTCTCAGGAGCACTGATAGATGTGGCCAAACACCTGGGCAACCTGTCCTTCAGAGTGTGGGAGAAGATGAAGGAGAAGGTCCACTTCAGTCCTGTCATTCTGGACCCAAACACTGCAAACCCCTCTCTCTATCTGTCTGATGATCTGACTCGTGTGAGACGTCGAGACACAAAGCAACATCTTCCTGATAATCCAGAGAGATACACTAAGTATCATACTGTTTTTGGCTCTGAGGGCTTCAGCTCAGGGAAACACAGCTGGGAGGTGGAGGTGGGAGACCATCCTGACTGGAATATGGGTTTAGTTAAAGAGTCAGTTGACAGAAAGGGAAAGCTTTTTGCTTCACCAAAGTATGGAATCTGGTGTTTATTCCATCGCAGTGGAAAATACACTAATGGTGATGGTCGGACTGTGACAGTGAAGAAGAGTCTCCAGAGGATCAGAGTCCAGCTGGACTATGACAGGAGGGATGTGTCCTTCTATGACCCTGAAGACATGACTCACATCTACACTCACAGAGACACTTTCACTGAGAAACTCTTCCCATATTTGGATATTGGAGAGGCAGGAGACGCCAAAACCTCTGATATCAAAATCTGTCAGACTGAGATTTGACTGTAAAGCGGGTCTTTGTTTTCACTGTTTTGTTTTTTTGTTGTTGTTTGTTTCTATGTTTGTTTTTTCAGTCCAGCAGCAGGCTTAATTTTAGTGAAATTATTAATCAAATTGTGTAACATCATTATCAGGTTTTATTTTATTTTGTTGAATTAATGAAACTATTAGCAATTCAATGAAACCAAAACTTTTTCAAATGAAAATCTTGTGACCCACTCAAGTTTCTGTTAAAAAAATCTTTTGCTTTTTATATTCTTGTTTCTTTTAAATTAATATTTTCAGACTATTTCTGATGTTGTTCATGTAAATATTTTGATAATTTAAAAATCTGAATGATGATTTCTTTGCCTTTCAAAGTTGTTGAGTGTGAACAGTAAACTGTGACACTTCTTCAAAGAATTATTAATGATAAAACTTGTGTCACATCAGCAAGAGTCAACTTTACAATTACAAGATCTTAATATTCCTTATTATCAGCATCTTGTTTTCACAGGGCAGCTGTGGCTACAATGTAGCTTGCCATCACCAGTGTGTGAATGGGTGGATGACTGGATGTGTAAAGCGCTTTGGGGTCCTTAGAGACTAGTAAAGTGCTATATAAATACAGGCCATTTAACCAATACTTTTAACCTATAGGCAGCTTATGTTGGAGAGAGCAGTGACTTAACAGATGGCTCATCATCAATTTGCAAATAGTGACCACTAGCTCACTCTGACTTTGGTTAACACAACAAAACACACCTTCCAGCTTTTCCTGTATTCTGAAACTGGGTTTTTGGAGACCTCGAATGTAAATGTGCCTGTCTCTAAAGGTCTTTGGGTTAACTTCTGTTGTTTGACATTTTTCATTGTGGAGGTTTGAGGTACAATTTTACTTTCCAAAAAATGTATTAATTTAATACAAAAACGTGGGGATAGAAACAAAGCATTGATCCGATCATGGCCGTATCAATCCCATACCAATACCAGAGTCAGTGTCGATATGATCAAAATTTAGATAGATCTGCCCACCTCTACTGATTGCAGTGTTCCTCAATAAGTAAGATACCAAACACTTCACATTCTTGGTCTCATTTTAATGCTATATTAAGATAAACTCACAATATTTTACTTGTTTTCCTTTTTTGTTTTTGTATTGAGGACAACTACTCACAGAGAAAGAGAACCCAAACAAACATGAAAAGTCCACACAGAAAGACCAGGCCAGGTGGTGGAGACAAACTCAGGGCCTTCTTGCTGTGAGGCAACACTGCTAACCACCACTCCACCTTGCTGCCTCTTCACTATAATGAATGAAACTTAAACTAAATTTCTACACTGTTGAGCTGAGCTGAGACACATTGATTGTCTCAGATTTGTGCTGAAAAACACACATTTAGAGAATTTGTTATGTTTTTTTAATGCATTGATTGTCCAACATTTAACTTTTTGCCATATCTTTACATAAAAGAAGGTTGTGGTCAGGAACATTTGTTAATCCTCACTAAATACAGACTCTCACTCGTGTATACTATTAAAATTAATATGATAAGAGGGACTTCACCATGAATGACAGCACATTTGCTTTTGTACTATTAAATATACTTTTACTATTGTTTTAATAGTAAAAGTTAATTGAATGGATACCTGCTTTTTAGGTAGTCAGATACACTCTGTATGGAAACTGAGGAGTCTGAGGCTATCATGTGGGTAATCTGTTGGTGTCTGGCTCACTAACTTTGTCATGTATGTCTTTTTTGTCTTTTAACTTGAGAGTAGAGAGCAGGAGGCAGAAGCTCCAGAGAAAGCAGGAGGTGCCACCTCAGAGAGGAGGAGGCTGCAGCTACAATTGTCATGGCTGTGTGTAGGCAGGCAGGAAAAGGACCCAAACGCAGACTCCAAAACACAGAAGAAAAACTCAAAACACTCAGCTTTATTGCTGGCAACAACAAAACAGAGACCTGAACCTAAACCAGGATAGCTATGGACAGAAAACACAGTGAGTATGAGGGTACTACACCATTACAAATGGAATCATGGATAAAGTTTACATTCTCACACCTGATCTGCATCTTTATAAACCAGGGGTAGGCAACCTTTCTGATGGCAAGTGCCATTTAAAATTTCCTCAGAAGTCAGAGTGCCATATGATTGCATTAGCAATAAATTTAATAACGCTCTATATGAACAGTTACACACTATATAGAACCACTTTATAGAATTATATTTGTTTGCAGATGTTGGCAGCTATCAGCGAATAGTTATCAGCTATTTTGAAACAAAAAAAGACACTTTTTATCCATAACAAAAACTCCATAACAGCAAATGAACTGTACAACAGAAAATGCAAATGCTATTTATGGTCTCCTCACAACAATGATAAGAAAAATAAACTCAGCCAATATGGCATGTCTGTTAATACAGAGACACACATGTTAATGTGATCTCAGGTCTCCCACTCCGAGTGTCCAGCATTCAGACAGCTACCTGAGGACACTCATGTGAGAAAAAATCTGCTCACACAGATATGTAGAGCCAAATACTGTCAATAAGGCCTCTGCAATGTTCTGAAGACAGTTAAACTTGTTAGGTAGTGATGTCCAACAGGTGACAATGCAAGCTCCATGAACACGCACAGCTGTGGATTCCAGCTGCTTTGATGTTGCATTAACTGGCATTAACCCAGCAAGCATTTTGACTAAAGACCGGCCCACCAGGTATTAAAAACATAAACCCTTTGAATGAAAACAAACGCTGTTGTGACAGTGATGTACACTGTCTTGTTGGTATATGTATGATTTCTATACATTTTACGTCAGATAAAAACTTTGGTTGTAAGCTTCAGATAATTATTTAATAACAGCTAGACATTTTAAATGAGAATAAGAAAGTATTTCTTTGTGCCCCCCTTTCCCTGTTAATGCCCTACCTGGCCCCCTGGCAAAACTAGCTGTCAGCTACCAGCTACTTAGAAAAGGATCCTGGTGTTATTTGTCTCTCAGAAACAGTTCATAACTTCCCTTCAACTCGTTCATGTCACCTAAAAGGTAAACCTGTTTCTCCATCACCTGTTGAACTCTGATGATTCAGTAAGGACATCTCCTGGTTTCATCTTCATGTTTCCCTCTCACCAGATATACAAACCGACATCATGACCAGCAGGTTTTACAGCTGTGGCGCCAGCAAACCTCAGCTGATACTAGAAATTAATATTAAATAAATTCTAACAACAGCTGATCACGCTTAAACGTGCTGCTGTTGTTTAGCGCGACATCCGCTGGTTTCCTCTTTCTGGCGGAAAGTGGGCGATAAACTAAAGAGAGAGAAAAGCTGATCAGCTGATCATTGATCAGTTTCATGATTAAAGTAGCAACAGGAGAGAGAAGGGAGAGAATGAGAGAAGAAGAAGCAGCTGACAGAGTAACGACAGAATAAATCCACCTTTGTGTCTTTTTCCATCCTAGCTGAAATCCGGGCCAAACTGCGTCCCTTCTCAGCTCAACACGAAACGCGTAATAATTTCTCTGAATGCGGGACGATTCCGTCTTTTAACGGAACGGTTGGCAACTCTACTAACTAACCTTATGAATAAAATAAAGTTTACTATCAGTAACACTATAGCACCGACCCAGCTGTATAGAAACTCATGCTAGCTAGCACGCAGTACGAATTATTGTAACTGACTGTAAAAAGTCATCACAACGAAAATAAACTACACCTAAACTTGGTTTATATCTGACCCAGATAGACTGCAGGTCATAACTTCTTACCTGAAGTTCAGTTCACCTGACACTCGGACCGGCGACCGCCTCAGGTCTCTGCTCCTCCTGCCTCCCTTCTACCTCATCCACCTGCTAGCCTCCACCACTTGCTAATGTTTCTGAATCTGTGGAAGCTCCGCCATAGCTAGGGCTGGGCGATATATCGAGTTTTTTAAAAATATCGATATATTTTAATATGAGATATAATATGTGACAATATCGTTTATATCGATATAGTATATGTTACGTTATAATTATACTTGTGGAGCCGCTAGTTCGCCTCTCTTTCGTCCACTTTTGTCTCTACGCAACGTTGCTCGGCCTCGCCTCTCCTTCACTGAACACAACTCCCCCTCCTCCCCCATAGCTTCACCTGCAGGCAACGACAAGATGGACACGGCAAATCTCCGTTAACGAGTTACCGCGGATTGCCCCGTGTGTGGGGCAGGACGGCGTCAACGTGTTAGCGAGCTAAGCGCGCTAACGAGCTAACCACACTAACCGCACTAACGAGCTAACCGCGCTAACGACATGCAGCCCACAGGGGCTGCATGACCTAAAATCCTTTCATTTTCTCAAAAATCAACAGTGCGCCTTATGTATGAATTCTGGCTGTGCTTACTGACTGCAAACCGATTTTATGTGGTACACGGCGCTCAACAATCTGTCAAAAAAAAATGTGTTAGTACGACATTGGTAAGCTACGGAGCTGCACCGCTTGATGGATTGTCGGAGCATTACGGCTACCGTAGTCTGGAGCAGTGTTGCCAACTCCTCAGTAAGGAAAATCGCTATTGGCTGTCCTAAAAGTCGCTAGAAGTCGCTAAATGACGTCATCACCTAATTTGCATAATTGGTCACGCTAATATAATTGTAACCTATGTTGTTGGAGAGAGAAATAACATCGTGGAAGAGACATAAAGTGAGTAAATAACGTCCTAAATGCATTTAGAGTTTATTTAGAACTACAAATTAAATTTCTTTTAGCAATTATTGTTTTTTTTTAATGTCACAATTCCAACCCTGCTCCTTTACCCAGGCTTGGACCGGCAAAAGTGACCCGAAATAGGCACTCTGGTGGAGTTACTTTGTGTGTGTGTGTTTATAAGTAGTTTTAAACCTTGTGATCCACAAAACAGCATAAGAGTAAAAGAAGAACTGACTGCGTTACAGCACCCTCTGCTTGTTGAGACTAAAAGCGTTATGCGCTTTCACATCTTTTTTAGCGACTTTTTATAGAAAAAAAGTCACTAGGGGGTCTGAAAACTCGCTAAATATAGCGACAAAGTCGCTAAATTGGCAACACTGGTCTGGAGCCTCGCGGAGTGATACGTACTGTGCTTCAATGTAATATTACCGTATTGTGTGTGTATAAGGACCATAAATGGCACCTGTTCAGAGACACGGTTACGAAGAGGATTTCAAACTCCAGGCTGTCAGTCAGGCAGTAGAAGTTGGGAATAGAGCAGCTGTGAAATCTGTCTTTGTTATTATGCTCAGCGTCTTTTAGTTTACATTTTGACTGCACAATTGTGAGCTTTTTGTTATGCACAAAAACAACATTGTTTTCTTTTATTTATGGAGGATTATTATTTAATAAATGATGATAATTTATTTTTGAGTAATTTCTTCATGTACATCTACGTTGTATGTTAATAAAAGTGCCTGTGTGACATCTGGGACACAGCTTTGACTAAGACCTCTCTTTTTGTTCTTACCTTATGGCTTTAACAAATACCAAATAAATAACAAATATCGAGATATATATTGTATATCGCCATCCAGCTAAAAAATATCGAGATATGAATTTTGGGTCATATCGCCCAGCTCTAGCCATAGCCACCACCAAACAATTGAGTTATTTTTACACACCGGCCAGCATCTGGCCAATCCACCACCTTTCATTGTTTATACCGTTACAAAAAAAAGAAAACAAAAAGCATCGGGCCACCGATATGCCCGATGGCCAGTCCAGCTATGGTCGTGCCATCAGTTAACCCTTCGCGTGCCAACTGTGGCACACGTGCCTAGTGTTTCCGACCCCTGTTATAAACTCTATTTATGTTGCTTAACAGTAAATTTAATATTCACATTGACAGAGCAGAGCTGGAAATAGTTTGTATGACCAAAGCTGCAGAAATGTCAAATGAAGGTCCAACTTTATAATATTGGTGTTTTATTCGTATATTATATTTACTCACAACTTGGACACAAAGTTTGTATTTTCATTTACGGAAAAACGTTTTTTAAACATTTTATTTCCACTTTCTCACATTTTTAAATGTAAATCATTAAATGTTAGGAATGACTTAACAGGTAAAACAGAACATTAAGACTGAGCCGAGTTTATCTGTAAATATTTTAAATCGACAAATAAAACATCTTTTTCTTGTATTTCCATAAACTCTGGGTCTAAATAAATAATTTGTCAGGAGTTATTAAGAAATGTTGAGTTACTATAATTATCAGAGAAAGATGACAAGTGATTAATTAAAAATCAGTAAAACTTCATTTATTCTTTTTGCCAATTGAATCTTTTTTTACCCTGCAGACATGCAAAAACCTGTGATATCAAGTCAGACTGAGATTTCATTATAAAGTCAACCTTTTCTTATGGGGGAAAAGTTACAATGGCAAAGCTTTATCGTAAAAATTTTGTTGTTGTTTTTTAACTTTCTTCTTATTAGCAAACATATTGTCTATGGTTGATTAATATTTTACTCATCAGCACCAGCAGTGATTTTTTTGTTGTTATAGTTGTTTTTTCCTGAAAATCCTCTTTCAGACATTTAACCAAGCATTTAGTTTTATTTATTTCAAACTAGTGATGTCAAACGATTACAATTTGTGATCAGATTAATCACAGGATTGCTGTGGATTATTTTTGATTAATCACAATTAAATATCATTCATTTTTTGTCATGGTCCTTGTGCCTGCCCGGCCAGCCCAGCGGCCACAAGTATTTTTCTTTTATTTTTGTCTCTCTCTCTCTTCTCTCCTGCTCTCTCGCTCCTGTCATTCTGTTTGGGCGGAGCCCAAATTGAGCTCCCACCCTTGGCCCACGCACCTGCAGCTGATTACCGATGATTCCTCACAATTGTTTGCTGACTCGTCATAAGGCAGGGGCGCTGAGCTACTCGTCGCTGGAATATTGAGTAACTCTAGTCAGTATTGACTGGCTCTGTAGAAAGCAATCATTTCTTGTGTGTACCTCCGAGTAACTTTCGTGTTTGTGTGTAGATTTCCCGGACCTGTGACCCTGGACCCCTGAGTGCGAGTGGAGCTGTTCAGCGTGGAGTTGTGTGTGCGAGGAGTGTGAAGAGTGGAGCGTGTGTGAGGACCTTGTGTTTCCCTACCCTGTGGACCCTTTTCCCCCATGTGTATATAGAGCACCCGGTGTGGTTAACAAAGCCCAGTTAAACTGTGTTTCTCAGTCTGCGCCCGAGTCCGTTCCATTCATCCTGACATTTTTAGTCGGTATTAATCGCATTTCATTTTGCATGAGCAAACAGACTCAAGAAAAAAGGGAATACATATGCACTTAACATCCTTATTGAACATCTTGAACATTCATGTTAACAAATAACTCTAAACATTTATCCACATCAATTCGGCCCTGTTACTAAGACAAACTAACTTGTTGACACTGCCCGAGAGGAGAGCTGACCGCTTCTTATTTACAATGTTGCCTGCAACTGAGAACAGTCTACAGTTGTGATTTTTCCTTCAATTCCCTACTCATGTGCCACTGTTAACAAATGTTCAGCACATGCCTCTGCGAAGTGACGCTCCTCTGTCTTCATTATTCTCAATGCAAACGACTTTAATTCCTATGCAGTAGTAAGTAGATATGCAGTAACACCAAGATAGTTACTGTTACTCACAGAAGTCCAGTAGTCACCTGTCAGGGCGACATGTTTGGCTACAGCTAAATCCTCGTGCTTTTTTTCCTTTTCAGTTTCATAGAATCCATGAATGTTTGACATTATTGTTCTTCCTGTTGGAGCCTTGTACAATGCAACTTGCAAAACCTTTGGTCTGCAATTTGTTGCAATCCACTTGGCAATTGTGTCAGTCAATTTGTCCAAGGTAGGTTCACTGAGTCCCGATGCTTCATGAGTGGTTTGTTGCAAGCTGGGCGACAAAGTGCTAGCAGCATCCCCGACTAACGTATGCTTCGCGTTAATGTGATATTTTGAGCTGGAAGTGCTTTGGTGAAAACAAAATTCTTTCCTGCACAAAGCGCATAATACTTTATGTCGCTCGATTGTTCCGTCTTGTTGTTTTTTATACTCAGATTTCCCATTGAGAGGGCCAATGTGCTGTTTGTCATCTTGCATATTGAGTTGGTTGGTTCAGCTGCCCGTCACCAGATCAACTGCTCATTTGCTCATATTGTTGTTTTTACATTTAATTGATTCCTTAGAAGAAAAGAACATTTGATTCTGATGGTTTTTAAATACTCCTGTTGTGCTGACACTGTTTTCTTGAACCAGTTGTAGCACTGATGTCGCTGTAAAATATATATATAAGCTGCTGGACTAGTTCTAGGTTCAGAGGAGTGATGGAGCAAAGCACAGTGAAGAGACCAGAGTCAGAAACGTTTCAAATGAAAAGTGTTAGATTTGTGTTCTCATAAGTAAATAAATTAATTTATCTTGTGTTGTAAAAGACGTTTTCTGACTGTCATTTTATTTTGGAAATGATTTTATTTTGGTGATCATAGATGACTTCACTTCCTGTTCCTTGTTGTTGTGAAGCGCGAACTGCCAAAAATGGATGTATGTTTTGCCCTCCTGTGTTGCGGACAATAAAAGAAACGGGAAAAGTAATCAACCAACCAAGAGTGTGTATTATTAAGAGAACATGGCCGAAGAAGAAGAAAACTCTTTGAGCTCAACAGGTTATGGGCCCAGGCGTGACACAACAGGAGGAAGATGGCAGAGGTTAGTGTTCAATGGAGACGAAAACAGTTATGAACTCTGGGAGGCAAAGTTTCTCGGCCACATGCGGATCATTGGTCTAAAGGACACTATATTATCAGCCACTAACCCAGATGCAGAGAAGAATGCTGAATGCTACGCTGAACTGATTCAGTTTCTTGATGATAAAAGCCTTTCACTGGTAATGAGAGATGCGACTGACGACGGAAGAAAAGCTTTAAAAATACTACGTGACCACTACGATAGTAAAGGCAAGCCCAGAATCATCGCACTGTACACAGAGTTGACGTCTTTACAGAAGAAACCAGATGAGACAGTGACAGATTATATTATCCGAGCTGAAAAAGCAGTGACCTCCCTAAGAAATGCAAAAGAAGTCATCAGTGATGGACTTATTATCGCTATGATTTTAAAGGGGCTTCCTGAAGCCTACAAGCCATTTGCTATTCACACAACTCAAAGCAGTGAAGATTTAACATTCACACAGTTCAAAAGCAACCTACGAAGTTATGAGGAAACCGAGAAATTCGACAACAAAGTAAAAACAGATAATGTGATGAAGGTTGATTTAACCTCAATCACCTGTCATGGATGCGGAAACCGAGGACATTTTGTAAAAGATTGTCGCCAAAAAGGAACACCTAAGTGGTGTAGCTACCATAGAAGCTCAACACACAGTGATGAGACATGTAGAAGAAAAACCAAGTACAGAGATGATGCAAAACTAACTGTAGAAAAACAAGAGGACAAGAAAGAAGAGCAGACTTTTGTATTTAAAGTTAGTCAAAGACTTCTGCCTACTGACATAATAAGAGAAGGACTAATGGTGGACTGTGGTGCTACTTCACACATCATTACGGAGAAGAACAAGTTCATAAAGTTTGATGAGACTTTTGATCCAGAGAAACACTACATGGAGCTTGCTGATGGATCCAGGACAAATAACGTCGCACTCAAGAGGGGAGATGCCAACGTCTCTCTACGGGACGTACAAGGACAGTGTACCACCATCACACTGAGAGATGCTCTGTTCATCCCATCCTACCCTCAGAGCATATTTTCAGTGAAGGCCGCTACAACCTATGGAGCACAGGTGGTCTTCAAGAAGGGACAAAATGAACTAGTGAACACAAATGGGACAGTCTTCTCCATCGAAGAATACAACAGACTCTACTATTTGAAAACGGTAAACAATGAAACATCATTCAATGACATGATGTCCTGTGACACTGTTAATCTGACTTGTGATGTGAAAACATGGCACGAAATTTTAGGACTTTGTAATGTTAGCGATGTGTTAAAGCTACCTGATGTTGTAGAGGGCATGAAAATCACAGGCAATGGGATGTTAGATTGTAATGTGTGCACAGAAGGGAAATTCACTAACAACAGAAACAGACAAAGCGACCCAAAAGCGAGTGAGCCATTACAGTTGGTGCACACTGATCTAGCCGGCCCCATTGAACCAAGTGGCCAAAGTGGTCACAAATATGCTATATTATTCACAGATGATTTTTCAGGGGCAGTGTCAGTTTACTTCCTAAAACAGAAAAGTGACACCACAGAGGCCACAGCAAAGTTTCTAGCTGACTGTGCACCATACGGCAGTGTTAAGTGCATTAGATCGGACAATGGCACCGAATTCACAAGCAGTTCCTTCCAGTCTCTTTTAAGGGAAAAGGGTATAAAGCATGAGACATCTGCGCCATATTCTCCTCATCAGAATGGCACAGCTGAGTGGCAATGGAGAACTCTCTTTGAAATGGGGAGGTGTCTTTTACTAGAAAAGGGGCTGCCAAAAGAATTATGGCCTTATGCCATTCAAAATGCAGCACACACCCGCAACAGATGCTACAGTAACAGGACTAAAAGTACACCATATCAGATGTTAACAGGGAAAAGACCAGATCTCTCAAAACTGTGGATATTTGGGTCAGACTGTTATGCATACATACATGATCACAAGAAACTTGATCCCAGATGTGAAAAAGGAATATTTGTGGGTTATAGTAAAAATAGCCCAGCATACCTGGTTTATTACCCCCACACAGGAAAAGTGTCAAAACACAGACTTGTGAGATTTATCAAGAAGAACACTGTTGAACAACAAACACAGACTGATGAATGTGACACAGAAATTCAGACTTATGAGCATGTAGTGCCTTCAAAAGAAAGTACAGAACAACAAAATGAAAATGCAGCAGAGAACAGACCTCCTAGAGAAGAGGAAACCAACACAAATGAACCAAACCTTGACACAGAAAGAAATGAGGGAGATGAGCAAAACCAAACTGAACGCTATCCTAAAAGAGAAAGGCAGCCTCCTAAATATTTAGAGGATTACACATCCAACTGCAAAGGGTTAGCTAATGTAACTTCTGTAAGTGTTGATTATTGTTACAGAGCAAAATGTGGAATCCCCCAAACCTATAAAGAGGCGCTGATGTCACCAGAGGCACCAAGGTGGAAACAGGCAATGGCAGAAGAAATCAACTCTCTGAAAGAGAATGACACATTCGAACTGACTACTTTACCTACTGGTAGAAATACCATTGGAGGAAAATGGGTCTACGCCCTCAAAGAAAATGAACAAGGACAAATATTCAAAGCCAGGTTTGTAGCAAAAGGTTACAACCAAACACAAGGAATAGACTACCAAGAGACATTTGCACCAACAGCAAACATGACATCTGTGCGAACCCTAATGCAAATATCAGTCCAGAATGATCTTATTATCCACCAAATGGATGTTAAAACTGCATATTTGCATGCTCCCATTGAGGAAGAAATATACATGGACCAACCAGAAGGTTTTGAGCAAACAGAGTCAGGAGAAAATTTGGTGTACAAATTAAAGAAATCCCTTTACGGATTAAAACAATCAGGGAGAAACTGGTACAAACTCTTGAATGACTACCTTGAACAAAATGACTTTGAAAGAAACCTTTCTGATCACTGTGTATACAGGAAAGACATTGACCATGAAACTCTACTGGTTATCATCTGGGTAGATGACTTGATCATTGCGGCTAGCAATAATAACTTGTTAAACACATTCAAAGAAACAATGAGGTCAAAGTTTAACATGAAAGACCTGGGGAAAATATCCAGTTTTCTTGGTATCCAGTTTATACAAAAAGAGGCTGAAATCAGGATGAATCAGAAGAGGTACATTCAAAGAATGTTGGAACGCTTTGGGATGTCAGAATGCAAACCCAGATCCACACCGTGTGAACTAAAAATGGACACTACTACATGTGGAGGAAGTGATGCAAATGAGACAGTTAACTCAAGAGAGTACAGAGAAATAGTGGGCAGTCTGATATATGCCATGATGTGTACGAGACCAGATATAAGCTGGGTTGTTAGCAGACTATCTCAAACACTAGCTCAACCCACGAGAGAGGACTTAGTAACGGCAAAACAAGTCCTCAGATACCTAAAAGGCACAAATGACTTTGAACTGATCTTTAAGAAAAGAAGTGAGGATCTAGATCTAATTGCTTACAGTGACTCTGACTGGGCATCCTCTGTAAAAGACAGACGCAGTACAACAGGCTACTGGTTTGCACTTACTAAAGAGGGACCAGTAATATCTTGGAAAACAAAGAAACAGCCTACAGTGGCACTCTCAACATGTGAAGCTGAATACATTGGTCTTGCAACCACTACTCAGGAAAGCATGTACTTAACCCAACTGTTAAATGGCATGGACAGAAAAAGGTACACATGTACCAAACTGTTTGGGGACAACCAAGGGGCCATTGCTTTAAGTAAAAATCCAGTGAACAGACAGAGGTCGAAGCACATTGATGTGAAATATCACTTCATTCGTGAAGCGGTAAATGAAGGAAAAATCCGCATTGAACACTGTCCATCAGAAGAAATGGCTGCAGACATACTAACAAAACCAGTTACAAGAGTGAGACTCAGAAAGTTTCAAAAATGGTTCTTTGGAAATGCATAAGATGCTATGGGTTAACAGCATGAGAACAAGGGGGGGTGTTAGATTTGTGTTCTCATAAGTAAATAAATTAATTTATCTTGTGTTGTAAAAGACGTTTTCTGACTGTCATTTTATTTTGGAAATGATTTTATTTTGGTGATCATAGATGACTTCACTTCCTGTTCCTTGTTGTTGTGAAGCGCGAACTGCCAAAAATGGATGTATGTTTTGCCCTCCTGTGTTGCGGACAATAAAAGAAACGGGAAAAGTAATCAACCAACCAAGAGTGTGTATTATTAAGAGAACATGGCCGAAGAAGAAGAAAACTCTTTGAGCTCAACAAAAAGCAGCCATCTTTAATAAAACAGAAAAACATCAACACAATCAGTTGATGTTAAGTAGCTCACACTTATCCTTACATTTGTTCCAAATCCCACAGCTAGGTTGTTTCTTTAAGATTTAGTTTTTTATTTAAGAATCAGAAATCTTCAGTTTCATAATTTACTTCTTTAAGAGACTTTAAGAGAATTCAAGATCAGTCTGTTCTGTGCAGGACTAATAAAGCTAATTTAGTGTTATAAGCTCATTTAACTTGTGCTCATTATTAATCATCCTGACTAGTTTCTGTATTGCACGAGCAATCAAATCTTATCAAACCTTTTTTGGTGTGTTGAGCCTTTAACACAAAGTTTCTGTAGAGAAATAAAAATAAATTTACAGTAAAATCATAATTCACGTCGGCAGTAATGACACCCGGTTACGCCAATCGGAGGTCACTAAAATCAATATTGAATCGGTGTGTAACTTTGCCAAAACAATGTCGGACTCTGTAGTTTTCTCTGGTCCCCTCCCCAATCAGACCAGGAGTGACATGTTTAGCCGCATGTTCTCCTTAAATTGCTGGCTGTCTGAGTGGTGTCCCAGAAACGATGTGGGCTTCATAGATAATTGGCAAACCTTCTGGAGGAAACCTGGTCTTGTTAGGAGAGACGGCATCCATCCCACTTTGGATGGAGCAGCTCTCATTTCTAGAAATATGGACCAATTTATTAAACCCCCCAAAATCTGACTATCCAGAGTTGGGACCAGGAAGCAGAGTTGCAGTCTAACACGCCTCTCTGCAGCTTCTCTCCTCCTGCTACCCCCCCAAAAACCCATCTCCATTGAGACTGTGTCAGCTCCCAAAAAGACAAAAAACAAACTAAAAACCAGCAATAAACAACTTAAACATAAAAAAATCACAAAGAAAGAACAATACAGTATCCACATCTGAACCAAAGAGTAAAACAATGAAATGTGGATTATTAAATATTAGGTCTCTCTCCTCCAAGTCTCTGTTAGTACATGACTTAATAATTGATCAACAAATCAATTTACTCTGCCTTACAGAAACCTGGTTGCAGCCGGATGATTATGTTAGTTTAAATGAATCAACACCCCCGAGTCATTCTAACTACCAGAAACCTCGAAGCACAGGCCGAGGGGGCGGTGTGGCAGCAATTTTTCACACCAGCCTATTAATTAACGAAAGACCAAGACAGACTTTTAATTCATTTGAAAGCCTGATGCTTAGCCTTGTCCACCCCAGCTGTAAAACTCAGAAACCAGTCTTATTTGTTATCATATATCGTCCACCTGGGCTTTACACAGAGTTTCTCTCTGATTTCTCAGACTTTTTATCTGATTTAGTGCTCAGCTCAGATAAAATAATTATTGTGGGTGATTTTAACATCCATGTAGATGCTAAAAATGACAGCCTCAACATCGCATTTAATCTGTTATTAGACTCAATTGGCTTCTCTCAAAATGTAAAAGAACCCACCCACCACTTTAATCACACTCTAGATCTTGTTTTAACATATGGCATAGAAACTGAACATTTAACAGTGTTTCCTGAAAACCCTCTGCTGTCTGATCATTTCCTGATAACATTTACATTTACAACAGTGGTTCTTAACCTGGGTTCGATCGAACCCTAGGGGTTCGGTGAGCCGGTCTCAGGGGTTCGGCAGAGCCTCCACCGCAGAGGTCACAGAGGTCCAGACACACCCGAATTATCGTGTAAATTTGTGATGACACGCCCCCTTCTGGCCATCACTGGCTGCAGACTGTCATGCTACACTGCTTGGCCAATCAGGGCTGCGGGGAATGTAGCGCGCGCAGTAGTCAACAGGTGAATGTAGTGGTAGTACTTCGTGTGATTTATTTTAACATTTTAATCCATACTAACTATGTCGGGCAAAAGAAGAAAGTGGTCGGACGAATATGTACAGTATGGATTCACATGTATCACGGAACGTGATGGGAGTGAGCGTCCTATCTGCATGATTTGCAACGCCAAGTTGAGCAACTGTAGTCTCGCACCGGCAAAACTAAAGGAACACTTCTTGAAGCTGCATGGAGACGGGGAATACAAGAACACAACACTTGCTGAGTTCAAGGTGAAGAGAGCCAGATTCGGTGAAAGGCCCACTCTGCCTGCTCTTGGATTTGTAGCCGTTAACAAACCGATCCTCACAGCATCGTACGAAGTTGCTTACCTGATCGCAAAGCAGGGCAAGCCACACACCATTGGTGAAACACTCGTGAAACCAGCTGCGTTAAAGATGGCAAATCTGATTCTCGGAACAGCGGCCGAAGGTAAATTATCCCAAATTCCTCTTTCAAATGACACCGTCAGCGACAGAATAGAAGACATGAGTAAAGACATCTTGGCTCAAGTAGTCGCTGATCTGATTTCAAGCCCGGCAAAATTCAGCCTTCAGCTCGATGAGAGCACAGACGTTGCTAATCTAAGCCAGCTTACTGTTTTTGTGGACTATGTGAAAGATGACATGATAAAAGAAGATTTTTTATTTTGTAAGCCTCTTACAACAACAACTAAGGCAGCCGATGTGAAGAAGCTTGTGGATGACTTCTTCAGAGACAACAATCTTTCATGGGACATGGTTTCTGCAGTTTGTACGGACGGAGCTCCAGTCATGCTAGGAAGAAACTCTGGCTTTGGTGCGCTAGTAAAAGCCGATGCACCACACATCATTGTGACTCATTGTATTTTGCACAGGCATGCATTGGCAACAAAAAACTTTCCTCCAACAATGGCAGAAGTATTAAAAACTGTGGTGGAATGTGTGAACTATGTGCGAAATAGTGCTCTGAGGCACCGCATTTTCAGCGCATTTCAGCTAAGAAAGCCCTGGATTTTTTTATACCATTTGTTACAACATATCTTTGCGAGCAATCCTTTTCGACGATGCTGGACATAAAAACGAAGAAAAGGAACAGACTTTTCTGTGAAAATGACATGAGACTGGCACTTGCCAAGGTGAAGCCACGCATATCTGAACTGGTGTCTCAAAGGCAACAGCAGAAGTCACACTGATTTGCAGGTATGTAATTTCTTGTAAGTTCATGCATTGTGTTGGTTTTGTTCTTTGAACAAGGTGATGTTCATGCAAGGATCATTTTGTGCACCAGTAAAAAAACATATCTATGTCTTGAATTTGAAAAAAAAAAATTTTCACTAAAGAGGGGTTCGGTGAATGCGCATATGAAACTGGTGGGGTTCGGTGTCTCCAACAAGGTTAAGAACCACTGATTTACAATAATTGATTACACAGCAGTGGAGAGTAGACTTTATCAAAGTAGATGTCTTTCTGAAAGTGCTGTAACTAAGTTTAAGAATATAATCCACCCACTGTTATCATCTTCAATGCCCTGTACCAACATAGAGCAGAGCAGCTACCTGAACGCTACTCCAACAGAGGTCGATTATCTTGTTAAAAATTTTACCTCCTCACTACGTACGACTCTGGATACTGTAGCTCCTGTGAAAACTAAGGCCTCAAATCAGAAGTACCTGACTCCGTGGTATAATTCTCAAACACGTAGCCTAAAGCAGATAACTCGTAAACTGGAGAGGAAATGGCGTGTCACAAATTTAGAAGATCATCATTTAGCCTGGAGAAATAGTTTGCTGCTTTATAAGAAAGCCCTCCGCAAAGCCAGAACATCTTACTATTCGTCACTGATTGAAGAAAATAAGAACAACCCCAGGTTTCTCTTCAGCACTGTAGCCAGGCTGACAAAAAGTCAGAGCTCTACTGAGCCAACCATCCCTTTAACGTTAACTAGTAATGACTTCGTGAACTTCTTCACAAATAAAATTTTTATCATTAGAGAAAAAATTACCAATAATCATCCCACAGATGTAATATCGTCTACAGCTACTCTTAATACCATCAATGTTAAGTTAGACTCTTTTTCTCCAATTGATCTTTCTGAGTTAACTTCAATAATTAATTCCTCCAAACCATCAACATGTCTTTTAGACCCCATTCCTACAAAACTGCTCAAAGAAGTCCTGCCATTAATTAATGCTTCAATCCTAAATATGATCAACCTATCTCTAATAATCGGCTATGTACCACAGGCCTTCAAGGTTGCTGTAGTTAAACCCTTACTTAAAAAGCATCTCTAGACCCAGCAGTCTTAGCTAATTATAGGCCAATCTCCAACCTTCCTTTTATATCAAAAATCCTTGAAAGAGTAGTTGTCAAACAGCTAACAGATCATCTGCAGAGGAATGGCTTATTTGAAGAGTTTCAGTCAGGTTTCAGAGCTCATCACAGCACAGAAACAGCTTTAGTTAAGGTTACAAATGATCTTCTTATGGCCTCTGACAGTGGACTCATCTCTGTGCTTGTCCTGCTAGACCTTAGTGCAGCATTCGATACTGTTGACCATAATATCCTATTAGAGCGATTAGAACATGCTGTAGGTATTACAGGTACTGCACTGCAGTGGTTTGTATCATATCTAGCTAATAGACTCCAATTTGTACATGTAAATGGAGAGTCCTCTTCACACACTAAGGTCAATTATGGTGTTCCACAGGGTTCAGTGCTAGGACCAATTCTATTTACATTATACATGCTTCCCCTAGGCAGCATCATTAGAAGACATAGCATAAATTTTCACTGCTATGCAGATGACACTCAGCTCTATCTATCCATGAAGCCAGGTAACACACACCAATTAGTTAAACTGCAGGAATGTCTTAAAGACATAAAGACCTGGATGGCCGCTAACTTTCTGCTTCTTAATTCAGATAAAACTGAGGTTATTGTACTCGGCCCTGAAAATCTTAGAAATATGGTATCTAACCAGATTCTTACTCTGGATGGCATTACCTTGGCCTCCAGTAATGCTGTGAGGAACCTTGGAGTCATTTTTGACCAGGACATGTCCTTCAACGCACATATTAAACAAATATGTAAGACTGCTTTCTTCCATTTGCGCAACATCTCTAAAATTAGAAATATCCTGTCTCAGAGTGACGCTGAAAAACTAGTTGATGCATTTATTACTTCCAGGCTGGACTACTGTAAATCATTATTATCAGGATGTCCTAAAAACTCGCTGAAAAGTTTTCAGCTAATCCAAAATGCTGCAGCAAGAGTCCTGACAGGGACTAGAAAGAGAGAGCATATTTCTCCTGTTTTGGCTTCCCTTCATTGGCTTCCTGTTTAATCCAGAATTGAATTCAAAACTCTGCTCCTCACATACAAGGTCTTAAATAATCAGGCCCCATCTTATCTTAATGACCTTGTAGTACCATATCCCCCTATTAGAGCACTTTGCTCTCACACTGCAGGCTTACTTGTTGTCCCTAGAGTATTTAAAAGTAGAATGGGAGGGAGAGCCTTCAGTTTTCAGGCCCCTCTTCTGTGGAACCAGCTTCCAGTTTGGATTCAGGAGACAGACACTATCTCTACTTTCAAGATTAGGCTTAAAACTTTCCTTTTTGCTAAAGCATATAGTTAGGGCTGGACCAGGTGACCCTGAATCCTCCCTTAGTTATGCTGCAATAGACGTAGGCTGCCGGGGACTCCCATGATGCATTGAGTTTTCCTTTCCAGTCACCTTTCTCACTCACTATGTGTTAATAGACCTCTCTGCATCAAATCATGTCTGTTATTAATCTCTGTCTCTCTTCCACAGCATGTCTTTATCCTGTTTTTCTTCTCTCACCCCAACCGGTCGCAGCAGATGGCCGCCTCTCCCTGAGCCTGGTTCTGCCGGAGGTTTCTTCCTGTTAAAAGGGAGTTTTTCCTTCCCACTGTCGCCAAAGTGCTTGCTCATAGGGGGTCATATGATATGATTGTTGGGTTTTTCTCTGTATTTATTATTGTGCGATCTACTGTACAATATAAAGCGCCTTGAGGCGACTTTTGTTGTGATTTGGCGCTATATAAATAAAATTGAATTGAATTGAATTGAATTGAACTGAAATTTACTTGCGTGAGCAGGATTTCTCTCCGAGCACAGAGAGCTACCTTCGAGAGCGTGAAACTGTCACAGCGTGTGTAAAGCAGACTCTGCTCTACAAAAAGGTCAAAACCACACAAAGTAGCATCAACGCATAACCCAGTGTTTTAACAATTGTAGCTCTGTTGTCCAGCCTACCACCACAAACACTCTGTTCACACTAGGGCAGGGTCTCGTGTAACTGAGAATAAAACACAGAAAAATATGAAGGAGATTTCCTGGCTTGGCTTTCTACAACACACAACACTCTTTAAATATTCTGCAGCAGAACAAAAACACAAGAACACCATGAATCAAAATATGAACATTACCTGATGTTGCTGAAGTGAAGCAGAGCAAAGTTACAGAGGTTTTATTAGAGAAGCAAATAAGATTTTTGTAATTTGGCATAATATGTAAGAGTTTATATTTCTTCAGTATTGAACAACAGAAATGAAATTTTCTTGTCAGAGGCCAATTTTGAAAAAACAAAAGCACTGAACACAACTATAGGCTGGTGCGTAATAAACAAGTGAATAATGCAGAAAACAGATTTTTCATGGGAAACTGGTCTCTGAGTTACTGAGAGAGAGAATTCAGTTCATTTTATTTTTATATAGTGTCAAATACAACTCTAACCAAGTATAACACCATAGTTATTGTCTTAATTCACATGTCATGGTCTGAATAAAGCTCGTGTTTTGTGTGGAAGTAATGAATATTTCATGAATTGATTAATTCGGTTTATACAACCTGATTGGATCCCTCCATCCTGATGACTGCTGCTGTGGATAATGGACCCAAACCATCCTCTGCATCTCTTACTGGACCTGCAGATAAACACTTCCTTCAACAACTGTTTCAGCTTCACTAACACAAAGATACAGAAAATCTACACCTCACACCACGATTGTACTGCTCTCCTTGTGTGTGTGCATGCGTGCGTGCGTAGGTACACAATTCAGCAGCCAGCCAAACTCCATTCATTCATTCATTTATTTGTTCATTTCAGGCACAACAAAATACATATATTGAACATAAAGTGCACAAAAACAAAAAAACAAAAATTTCCTGAAAAGGAGAGGGACGAAGAAAACGTATTAAATCCCACCCCTATACTCACTCATCAACAAAAAACAATAAGCTTCCCGCAGCTACGCCCATCATTGCAAACCAAACAAACCCATCCACAGCCCCGGGCACATGCAAGCATTCAACGGCAGCTCGCAAACAACAAATAGAACCTTCATAACTGGATTCAGAATATATTAATTATAAATTGTGTTACCACAGGTAACAGGCAATAATAATTACATAGTAACAAACACACATACATATACATACATACATATATATCTACACACGTACATATATGTACATACATACGCACACACTTTTTTTTTTTTTTTTTTGGAATCCATACCAGCAATGGTAAGAGAACAGACATTACAGAGCACACTAAAACCATCATTGAGTATACTGTGACCAGACCAACTGTTTGTAGAGGAATTTAAATCTATGAATATTTTTGCATTGTTTCAGTTGTAAACTCAGACTGTTCCAGATTTTCACACCACATACAGACACACAAAAACCTTTACGGGTTGTTCGAGTTCTGGATAATTTGAATTCTCCGAAGCCTCTCACATTATAAACCCTTTCTCGAATTTCAAATATAGTTTGTAAATTTGCAGGTAGAAGTTTATTAAAGGCTTTATATAAGATTATGGATGTATTGTAATTAACAAGATCCTGGAATTTAAGTAACTTTGCCTGAAGAAAGAGTTTGTGAGTATGATCTAGATAACCAGCCTTGTGGATAATACGCAGTGCTCGTTTCTGTACTGTGACTAATGGATTAGTTGTATTTTTATATGTGTTTCCCCACACTTCCACACAATATGTAAAATATGGAAGAACCAGGGTACAGTACAGAGTACGAAGTGCATCTTTATCAAGGTATGGTTTCACTTTATTCAAAACTGCGAGGCTTCTGGAAATTTTGGTTTTTATGTGTCTGACGTGGGGTTTCCATGAAATTTTGTTATCAATTACGACTTCCAAAAATTTGTTTTCACTCACATTATCAATTGGTACACCTTCAATGATAATTGGTAATTCTATATTATATTTTAAATTACCAAAAAACATTGCTTTAGTTTTACTTATATTTAATGATAATTTATTTATATCCATCCATTTTTTAATTAATTTTAGCTCCCTGTTTACGGTCATTACAAGATCAGTATAATCATCGCTACTGAAAAATATGTTGGTGTCATCTGCGAACAGTATGAGTTTAAGTACTTGAGAAACATCAAAAATATCATTTATGTATACATTGAAAAGTTTTGGTCCCAACACTGACCCTTGGGGAACACCACATGTAATACCAAGTTTCTCTGAATGGTAATGCCCTATGCTAACATATTGTTCCCGACCCATTAGGTAACTTTTTAACCAGTTACCAGCTTTCCCTCGAATACCATATCTTTCCAATTTATCCAATAAAATTGAGTGATTGATTGTGTCAAAGGCCTTTTTGAGATCAACAAAAATACCAACTGCATATTTATTTTTATCCAGTGCATTAGTAATTTCTTCTACTGCCTCAATTATTGCCATTGAAGTGGTTCTTTGCGTTCTGAAACCATACTGACCAACATTTATTATTTGATGTTTTTCAAGGAATTTTTCTAATCTTGAATTAAAAAGTTTTTCTAAAATTTTTGAGAATTGAGGCAGTAGAGAAATAGGCCTATAATTGGTAAAACTGTGTTTGTCATTACTTTTGTACAGTGGTATTACTTTCGCAATTTTCATTTTTTTGGAAAACAACCGGACTGAAATGATAAATTACAGACATATGTTAAGGGACTAGCAATATTCAGAATAACCTGTTTAACTACAGACATATTTATGTCATGATAATCCATTGAAGACTTACTTTTACATTTTAATGTGATATTTATTACTTCTTGCTCATTTGTAGCTGAGAGGAACAGTGAAAAGGGATTTGATTTTATATTACTGATATTTTCATTTTTTTGACACGGGATGTCCGCTGCTAGTTCAGGGCCAACATTTATAAAAAATTTATTGAACCCATCAACAATGTTACTCATGTTGTGATTTTCACCATTTGCATCAATGAAATATTCAGGATATGATGTTCCAGAAGATCCTTGTTTGATTAAGTTATTTAACACATCCCAAGTTCCTTTTATATTGTTTTTATTTTCATATAATCTTCTTCTATAATAAAGTTGTTTACTCGTTCTTATAATATCAGTCAATTTATTTCTATATGCTTTATATCTTTGTTCCACTTCTTTTGTTTTTACTTTGATGAACTGTTTATACAGATTGTTTTTCTTTTTGCAAGCATTAATAATTCCTTTTGTGAGCCAAGGACTTTTTATCTTTTTTTCTTTGTCTTGTGTTCGTTTACAGGACAATGTTTATTGTATAACATAGTGAAAATATCTAGGAAATTGTCATAAGCCTTTTCCACATCTGACTCTTCATACACCGAACTCCAATCTTGTTGTGCTAAATCGAAATTGAAGGCATGAATTGCTTCTTCATTTATTGTTCGCTTTGCTATCGTAATCTTGGTATCTATTATTTTTAAATCACAGTCACACAAAGTAAAAACTGGTAAGTGGTCAGTTATGTCACAGACAAGCAGGCCACTATTAATTTGGAAATCCATGACATTAGTAAAAATGTTGTCAACAATAGTGGCGCTATGTGATGTTATTCTGCTTGGCTTTGTTATTGTTGGATATAGTGATAAGCTATACATCGTGTCAGTAAAGTCAACAATGGCTTTTAACCTTGTTGGGTTTAGCAAATCAATATTAAAATCACCACAGATGGATAGTAATTTTTGGTTCACCGAAGCAAACATTTTTTCTATCCATTCATTAAAAGTGTCAATACTTGAACTGGGTGTCCGATATATGCAACTTATTATAACATTTCATTTTTTTTCATTCATGATCTCAATAGTCAAACATTCCAAAATTCCATCAATAGCCATAGACATAGTTGTTACAACATTATATTTTATAGAGTTATGAACATATATAGCAACCCCGCCGCCCGCCTTATTTAATCTATTCATGTATTTTAAATCATATACATTCAAACAGAAATCTATTCCTTTATCGACATTGAACCAAGTTTCAGTGATGGCTATAACACTAAAGGGGCGAGAAAATTGTTGCAAGTAGTCCTTAATGAAATCAAAATTAGAGTACATACTTCTGCTGTTGAAGTGAATTAATGAGAGCTTCCCGTCTAGGTTGATTTTTTTTTCATATTGTTCCTGTGTAAAATAATTACAATTTTTAACAAAAGAAGAGAGAAAATTACTTTCAGAATCTATTTCTGGGTCTATTATATTATGCTCCTTATATTCACAATCTAGATCAATTACTTTCTGTTGGAGAATTGATTTCAACGTGTCCATGTCATTTCCTGGTGTAATTAAAGATGTTGGTGTATTTATCATTTTAATTGTCATTAGAGTTATATATTACCTCGATACATTAGTGTCAGTTGTACTTGTCCAGATCCTCCATGTTCCTCACTATCAGTACTTTTGCCTCTTCTGGTGTCCCGTTAAGCATAATGAAAATCTTGCAGTTTGTTACCCATGTATGTTGTATTTTACCGTTCTTCTTCAGTTGCCTTGCCTTCCTCGCGATGTCTGCGTTTTTTCGTGTCAGATGCTCATTAATGAAAACGTCCGTGCCTTTCAGTTTGCGTCCTTGTTTCAGCAGTACGACCTTGTTCTTCCGATTGACGAATCTCATAATGACGGCCGGCGGTCTGTCGCCCCTCCTGGGCAGTGGGTGACATGCTTCTACGTGCTCCAGGTCCATCTCTATCCCCTTGCTTTGGAGGAAGGACGCCACCTGTTGCTCCACCGAGCGGGTCTCCTCGTCGCTGGGCTCCCCGACGTTCCCGGCCACGCGCGGCTTGATTTTAATACCGCTGATGACCACGTCGTTCGTACGGGTATACTGCTCCAGCTCATCCACCCGCCCCTCAAGATCCATGATTCTTCTGTCCTTCTCGGCATTTTGGAGGCGTAGCTGTTTTACCTCCTCCAGAAGCCCCAGAAGCAGCTCCTGCTGCGCCCTGACTGCGGCCACGTCTCCGCACAGCACTCCAAGGGAGGTTTTTATGTCCTCGACCTCCTCTGGTGTTGGGCCTTTCTTGGGTGGCATACTGTCTTTAGTTTGTGTTACTCGTGAAACTCCGATAAAATATTTGTCTCAACCAGCCTTTCCAGTCCAGGGGTCCTTTCTTCTTTTATTTAACTGGCGAGCTAGCAGCTGCTGGTAGCTAATGCTACTGTAAACTTGCTAGCTATCTCCCGGTTAGGGAGCGCAGCCCAAAACACTCCGGTCGATAGAACTGGTAGAATGTTGGTTGTCCTCTTCTTAACCAAAGTCCTGTTTGCCGTTTTAGAAGTTACAAAATACAGTGCCCATTGATAAGCAGCGACTGTAGAAAGCTAGCATTTCAATCCAGTGTGAGCTAGCGACGTCCGACTCGAGCTAGCGACGTCCGACTCCAGTTTTTCTGAAATAGGCCAGTAGGAGGTTCAGAGAGGGCAGCATTCAAAAGAATACGGGAGTCAGGATATAGCGTCCAAGCTCCAGGTGCTTTATTTTACGTCGCACCGCCATACACCATTGAATCAGAGTGAAACTAAAACAAAAACAAGAATACAACAGTAAGGTGATTAACACACTGATATTACAAATTCCCTTATCTACTCTACAGCAAGTCAAGGCTAGAACAAAAGACAAAGAAATTTCCATGTAATAGGTCATCCTATGTATACATGACATGAGATTAGCTTAGCAATACAATTATACACAAAGTTAGGCTTTTAGTAACTACCAAAATGTTACTAAAATATGGCTCTATACTCTTAAGTCAACAAGTACTTACAGACGATGCTTCCGAATGCATAAACAAGAAAGAGGATAGCAGCGGATAACTACAGGAACACTTCAGCACATGTGAACCTGCTTACCCCAAGTAACATGCAGTGTTGCCAACTCCTCAGTAAGGAAAATCGCTATTGGCTGTACTTCAGGTGAGTCGGCATCTGAAGAGACAGGAACTATAGGCCTGGAGTTAATAATAGCCATTACTTCTGCCATTAAAGTGCACAGTACTTCGTGAGTGAGATGGGAACAATCTGTGCGCATTAGCATAGAGTCCAAGATCCTCCTTGCAACTCCAATCATGCGCCCCCCATATGTGACGAGTGTGGAAGGTTGAACTCCCATGTACAACCATGATTGTTCACATATCTCTGTACTTTTGAGTCTTTTACTGTTTTGTGGTACTCAGGGTTGTTGCAGGCGCCAACAAAATTAGTCCCACAGTCAGAGTGCAGTTGTTTACATGAGCCCCAGATAGCAAAGAATCTCCGGAGACAGTTAATGAAAGATGAAGTATCCATGGACTCAATCACTTCAATGTGAACAGCACGAGTACTTAGACAAGTAAATAATACCGCCCAGCGCTTATTGTAGGCCAGTCCTCCTCTTGTGTGCCTTGCAAATACATTCCAAGGCCCAAAGACATCCAGACCTGTGTAAGTAAAGTGGGGAGAAGCACTAAGTCGTTCCTCTGGCAAATGGGACATCTTCTGGCTCTCAGTTCTGCCTCGCAGCTTCCGACAAACGACACATCCATGAAGAACACTGCCTATGCATCTTTTGCCGCCTATCAGCCATATTCCAGCTGCTCGAATCACACCCTCTGTGAAGACACGGCCTTGGTGTTCCACTTGTTCATGGTAGTGTCGTATGAGCAATGTAGAGACATGAGGTTTGCCAGGCATAATGACTGGGTGCTTCTCCTGATTGATAAGATCAGCTAGTTTTAGCCTGCCGCCAACTCGAAGCAGACCATCTGCGTCTTTGAATGGATTCAGCTTTGCCAATGGGCTTTTCTGGCTGATATTGCCTTTCTTGGAGAGAGTGTCTAACTCCTCAGAGAAACTAGCTGCCTGCACAGAGCGAATAATAACACTCCTTGCCTTGGACAATTCACTGACAGTATGTGGCTTTGAACACTGATGCCATCCTTTGCATTCATTGGTGCTTTGGGTCATGGACTGAAAAGAATGTGCAATGTGAATAAGTGTGGCAACTGCTCTCTGCAAAGAGTTCCATGAAGAAAATTTCTCAAACCTTTCTGGGGTGAGTTTCTTCTCCACTTTCTTACTGGCACAGCACGTGACTTGTGGCTGGATCTCTTTATCCGAGTCTGGGTCAACCAGACTGAAGGTCTCCTGCTGCTCAGCAAAATTTTTGTGTTGTTCATATAAGAACGCTGGTCCAGTCAGCCAGTTCGTATTAGTGAGCTGCGAGGCTTGGATTGATCTTGAAGCATGATCTGCTGGATTATGTTCTGTGGGCACATATCTCCACTGTTCTGGCTGCGTCGATTGTCGAATTCGTTGAACTCGGTTGTGAACATACACATAAAAGCGTTTAGACTCATTATAGATATATCCAAGCACCACTTTGCTATCACAAAAGAAGGGGACTGCATCAAGCTCCAAGTCCAACTCCTGGACAATAAGTTCAGCCATTTCCACCGCTAGCACTGCCGCACAGAGTTCTAATCTGGGGATGGTGGGCTCACTTAATGGTGCCAGTTTGGCCTTCCCTAGAACAAAGCCAATGTTTATCTGTCCTTCGTCATCAGTTGTTTTGAGGTATGCTACAGCACCGATGGCTTTGGTTGAAGCATCTGAGAAAATGCATATTTATTTTTTCTTGGCCTTTGAAGGAGAGTTGACTGTGTAAGCTCGAGGAATATGCAACTGTTGGAGGTCTTGTAGTGAGTAGAGATGGCACGATACCACTTTTTTATGTCCGATACCGATATCATAAATTTGAATATCTGCCGATACCGATATTAATCCGATATAGTGTGTTTTTTAATCAATAAAACTGTTTTTTTTTTTAATATCTTGCTGCATTTTGTATAAGTTCATACTCAAGTTTAAATAAACAACAACACTAAAGCTATTCTGTTATACCTGTATGTAAAAAATACACTGCACCCAAAATATTTCATAGTTCAGCAATACTGATCAATCTAATAAACTTAAACCTACTCCATCCTTCCTATTCTGGTATTTTAAAGAGTACTTAGCAGAAATATTAAGCAACCTAACTAATAGGGTTGCAAACTCCCAGCAAAAAAAAAAAAAAAAAAGGGAACCACCCCCACCCTCCACCTCATGATGCTTAATCGACGTAATCAACTTTAATTTGATGCAGTGTGAAAAAAATGCACAGAAATAAATTATTTTTCAAGAATAATTAAATATATTCAACATCTTTCTTCTACAGAATTGCAGACTGCACAGATGGTACTTTCCCAAAGGAAAAAGTACTATAGCTTACTAGGGTATATTAGACTTAACAGTTACTATATACAGTAATGGACTTCTATACATTTTACATCAGATTAAAACTTTGGGTGTAAGATTCAGATAATTATTTATTAAAAGCTAGATATTTTAAATGAGAATAAGAAAGATAAGTATGTCTTTGTGCCCCCTTTTCCCTGTTAATGCCCTATCGGCCCCCCTGGCTAAACTTTGCTAGATCCGCCCCTGCACAGTTACCAGCCGTCAGCTACGTAGAAAAGGATCCTGGTCTAGAAAGTAATATTAAATAAATTCTAACAACAGCTTATCAAGGTTAAACGTGCTGCTGTTGTTCAGCCGCTGGTTTCCTCTTTCTGGTGCAAAGTGGGCCAAAAACAAAGAAGAGAGACGGACTCGCGACAGAAAAGCCGATCAGCTGATCATTAAGCAGTTTCACGATTGAAGTAGCAGCAAGAGAGGGAGGGAGAAGAGGCTCCATATATCGGTTGTTAAGCTTAACGTAGGTATTGCGGCTCCTCCAACCTATGACCGCGGCAGGCTAAACATGAGGACACAGGTGACGCGCAACATTAAACGCATAAAATACACTCCTGTAACATTTGCTCCTTTATTCACATGCACCGTCCAATATACAAATCAGCACATGGGATCAACTTCTAACCAAATACACAAATGCACAGGCTGCACAAACAAATGACTGCAACTCACAATGATGGCACTAACTACTATGCCAAACTAAAACTTTTCTATAGCATCAATTAGTTCATAACCATACAAACCCATGAAGTTACAGACAAATCTATCAAATCGCTCAAGTTGCGCTCAAGCTGCGATCAACAGAAAGTTTTGCCCCATGCTCACCCTACCTTTCTGCTCATCAACAGCAGGTGCTGTGAACAGGTGAGTGCAACCACATTTATCCTCTACCACACCCATGAGACACGCCCCGCACCCGTGCACCAATAAAGTGAATCTATTTAAACCAACCCACTTAGACAGACAAAGAGCAACTCATATGGCTCCTACAGTAGGTACGCTTTACAAACATTCAGAGATGAACTTACACACTTGCTTTACTTCTCTCTGGGATAACTTCCTCGGAGATGAAATGCTGGATTGCTAGCGAGGCTACAAATAAACACAGCCGCTCTATCACGTGAGCACACTGCTTCGACGTGCTACGGTTACAAGCCGAGTTACGTCGTGTCGCAAGTTTTGTGAGGTGCTTTTTTGATATTTAATGGATCGGATTACATTTTTTAATTTCTCGCCGATATCCGATCCAGTAATTTAGGTCAGTATCGGACCGATACCGATACTTAATATCGGATCGGTCCATCTCTAGTAGTGAGTCCCTCCATGCTTCCTATTCCTATTAATTCTCATCATCATTTGTTCTCCTGAAAACTGTGACTCCAAGAGAATCCACCGTTCTGCCACCCCAACAGCCTTGTAAGGGACTCCGTAATAAACTCAAATCAACCCTTTCTTTGAGGTGAACATGGCTTGTGCATTGTCTAAACAGTGAGGGTCTTCCATTCTCTAAGACATTTGTCTTGAAGCTGCAAACTGTTGGCTTATGGACTTTCCCTAAGTAAACATCACCCACCAGGACCCAACCAAGATCCAACTTTTGTGCAAAGGGTGCGTTGCCAGGGCCATTGATCTGCTGTCTGACTTTGTGGACCCTAAGAATGTCCCGGCCAAGCAAAAGTAGAATGAGAGCACCCCCATCTATAGCTGGGATTTCAGTGGCAATTCTCTTGATGAGGATGGTGAAAAGCGGCCTCGGGTGTTGGGATTTCCTCACGATTGTCTGGAATGTCATTGCATTCAAGCAGTGTTGGCAGTGTGAGGCTGATACCACCATTAAGTGCCTCAATCTGATAGCCATTGGCTCTTCTTCCAGAACTCTCTCTAATGCCAGCACATGTCTTTAAGGTGTAGGGGAATGCCTCACCATGAATGTTGAACAGGTCGAAGAATTCTGTCCTTGCTAATGATCTGTTACTCTGGTCGTTGAGCATAGCATACATAATAACAGCATTTTCACGCTGACCTTTTGGATAGACCTTGACTAGACATATTTTAGAGCAGGACTTTGCTGTAATGTTGCTACCACAAACATCAGTGCACAGGGAGCTCACAGCAGGCGATAAGGCTTCCTGTTTTCCTTCCTCCCCGCCGTCCTCTGCTGGAGTGTCTAAGTACTTGGTTATCCATGGTGGTGGACCAGGATGTAATGCGGTAATGTGGCTGTCGCTGTTGCACTCATCACATTTTAATGTAGCTTTGCAGATGCGGGCAAGATGTGCAGATGATGAGCAGCATCTGAAAGGAAGGATATGATACATGATGCTCTTCCTTATACTTGGATCCTTGAGAAACCCATTTGTCCTGCAAGTTGTATGGCAGCTTTTCTACAATTGGGCCAATGCCGCGAGCAGTGTCCAGGTATGCCAAACCTGGAAGAGAGCCATCTTCTTTAGCTAAGAGTAGCTCCATTAGAAGATCGCCAAGTTCTCTTAACTTACTATTGTCCTTGTTTGAGATTTTAGGAAAGCTGTCCAGTTTCTCAAACAAATCACGTTCTATGACCTCCGGGGCGCTGTAACATTCATCCAACCTGTCCCAAGTCATTTTTAAGGCTGCTCCTGGGTTGCCTACCTGAACTGCCCTCATATGCCTCACATACTCTGATGACTTTTTTCCAAGCTATTTCGACAGCAAGTCCAACTCTTCACTGGCTGTGAGGTCTAAATCCTTTATTGTGTTAAGGAAAGATGACCTCCATGCTCTGTAAGATTCTGGACAGTCATCAAATTTTGATAAGCCAGTACTCACAAGCTCTTTCCGGGCTAAATACTTTGCTATGTCCATCATACCTGCAGGCTCTGGATGCACACTCTTCGGCGGCGGACTAGCTGCATACTGCGGAGTGACAGGTTTTGCCCTTTTCTGACATTTGTCATTGTATGGTTCCTGGAGTGTTGCCTCTTTTTTGATATGGGGGAGACCTTTGTCTTGTAGTTGGACAGGTAAGTGAGAGTCAGTAGTATCTCAAAATCTTGTTTGGCATCCAGTTGTGGAGAGTAGTGATGGGTCGGTCGCGAACAAAATGGCTCTTAGAGCCGGATCTTTGACGCGAACGACGCAAGCTCCTCATTGCAAGCCGTGGGGTTTTTTTTTTCTTTCTCTCACCCCCTCTCTCACACTTTTTTCCGCTTTACTCCGCACGCGAGCCTTGTGCTTTACGCTGGGATGAGGGGGGATGGGGCCGTAGTTACACTGAGCAGCACAGGAACAACAACAACGTCACATTAGAAAGGTATAGTAATCATCCACAACTATTTTCAGTTGCAGATGATAAAGGATTCAGAAAGTTTATTCATGCAGGTCCATATGACAGAGAATATGCATCTTCTTTTTGTTTTCATATTTTAATTTATGTTTAATTGTGTTGTGGTTTGCAGTGTTTTGTGTTGTTTCACAAAGGAAAAATCTGAAAATTTAAATAGTTAAAAGTTGAAATGTGAATAGTTGGTTTTTGTATTATATGATTTATTTATTACATTTTACGTGGAATAAATAAAATAATAACTAATAATAATAATAACTTTATTTATAAAGCACTTTCAAACAAAGTGCTGTACAACTATTTAAAACTAAAAAGATAAGTAAAATAAAAGCGATACATAGCAATACAGGTAAAAGACACAATACAAGTTAAAAACAGTAAAAATTTAAAAACTAAAAGCAATAGAATTAAGACATGTAAGGGTGAACAAATGTGTCTTCAGCTTAGTTTTAAAAACCTCCACAGAGCATGCCTGCCGAATATCTTGAGGGAGGTTGTCCCACAGAAACGGGGCACGAAAAGAAAAAGCACGCTCTCCAATTGTCTTTTTTCTGGCTCTAGGAACTTTTAGAAGGCCAGAGTCCTGGGATCGGAGAGCACGGGATGGAACATAAAGATGTAAAAGGTCGGAGAGGTATGTAGGTGCCAATCCGTTTAAAGCCTTGTAGGTGAGCAGCAGGACCTTAAAATCTGCTCGAACCTGACAAGGTAGCCAATGCAGAGAGTTCAATACAGGGCTAATGTGCTCAAATTTCCCAGTCCTTGTTAAAATGCGAGCAGCTGCATTTTGCACCATCTGTAGACCTCTAAAACTTTTCTTTGGTAGCCCAGAAAGAAGAGCGTTACAATAATCAATACGTGAAGACACAAATGCATGGATAAGAACCTCTGCAGTGTCGCTTGACAAAACTTGTCTGATTCTGGCTATGTTTCTCAAATGATGAAAGGCGTTTTTTGTTATCTCTTCTACATGAGACTCGAAAGAGAGCACCATGTCGAACCACACGCCCAAGTTTTTTACCTTGTCCCTGCAATTTATGACACTGTCATCAATTCTCAAGATGAAGTTTTGGGACAAGTGCTGAAATTTGTGTGGCCCAATGACCATCAAGTCTGTTTTATCAGTATTTAGGAACAAGAAATTATCCAATAACCAGCCCTTAATTGCAGATAGACAAGATTCTAGTTTAGAAACTTCAGCACAATTTCCAATGGTTAAAGGAACATAAAGCTGCAGGTCATCAGCGTAACAATGAAAGGTTACATTAAAAGAACGTAAAAGAACACCAAGAGGCAGCAGGTACATAGAAAACAGCAACAGTCCAAGTACAGAGCCCTGAGGGACCCCGTGCCTCACTGCACAGGTCTCGGAGAGATCATTTTTAAAACTAACAGTCTGAGACCTCCCAGATAGGTAAGATCTCAGCCATGATAAAACATTTCCTGTAATTCCAATATAATGTTCAAACTTATCCAATAAAATGCAGTGATCCACAGTGTCAAACGCAGCACTTAGATCCAGCAGTAATAAAACTGAAGTGCGATCGTTGTCTGCATTTACCAGCAGATCATTTACCACTTTGACTAAAGCTGTTTCTGTGGAGTGATTTGGTCTAAAAGCAGACTGAAATGGTTCAAACAGATTGCTTGTTGACAAATGCTCAGTGAGCTGCTTAAAAACCACTCAAAGACTTTAGATAAAAAAGACAGATGTGAGATGGGTCTATAGTTTGCGACCATGTCAACATCCAGTCCAGGCTTTTTCAAGATCGGCACTACCACAGCTGATTTAAAACATTCAGGGAAGACTCCAGTCGTCAATGAAGTATTTAAAAGAAACAGAATGTAGGGTCCTAATGCTGACCACAGCTCCTTTATAGCCCAGGCTGGTAGAGGATCCAAAGAACAGGTTGTACATCGAGCTGCTTTTACAACCTTAGTTAATTCAGACAGAGAAATAACCTTGAAGTCAGAGAACAGTTTATCAGCACCAGCAGGCAAAGCAGCTGAGTAGTCTGATGAACAGCATGAGGAGGGAGTAATCTGATTCCTAAGTGTTTCAGCCCTGTCTCTGAAAAACGTAAGAAAGTCATGAGCTATCAAATTAGAACAGCAGAGAGTTGACTTACTCTCTGTAAGTTGCGACACTGTATTGAATAAGAGCTTTGAGTTATGTTTATGACTCATGATGAGATTTGAGAAATAATTTGCTTTCGCTGTTGACATTGCTGATTGAAGAGAAGATAATGAGTTCTTCCAAGCCTGGAGAAATACTTCTAGTCTGGAAGATCTCCAGTGACTCTCTGCTTTCCTACAAAATCTTCTCAAGTTCAAGAGCTCCTCATTTAACCAAGGCATAGGGTTCCTTTTTTGACATTTTAACTTCTTTACGGGAGCAACAGAGTCCAGTAATTCAAGAAGTGTATTATTAAGGTTCGCAGTCAAGGTGTCCACACATAGCTCCTTGGTAAAAAATAGGGTCCAACACATCAGGTTGATGTAATTTAACTCCAAGCAATGCTTCGGGGCTAATATAACGAGATGATCTGAGGGGCAATTTTCCCCTCTCATAAGCTGGAGATTTAGGGATTAAAATATCAAATAAAATTGCTGAGTGGTCTAAGATAGGTAAAACACAATTTTCAGTCATGGATACATTCAGTCCGTAACCCAAGACAAGGTCTAGGGTGTGGCCCTTACGTGTTGGGCCAGACACAAATTGTGTGAAGTTTAAGGAATCAATTACATTATATTTACGGTGGCCCCTACAGACAAAGCACGTACAAACTTCAAAACACGTACAAACTCCGAAGCACATACAAACTCCAAAACACGTAAAAACTCAAATCAAATCAAATCAAATCACTTTTATTGTCACATCACATGTGCAGGTACACTGGTACAGTACATGTGAGTGAAATTCTTGTGTGCGAGCTTCACAAGCAACAGAGTTGTGCAAAATACAATAATGTAAAACAAGCAAAATATAAAAATGGCTAATCTAAAAAGTAATAAATATATGTACAATATGTAAAGGTATATACATTACTGAATGTGTATACTAAATATGTTTTTCTACGTGTGTGTGTTTGAGTGTGTATATAGTATGTATATACATGTTTTACAAATGAAATAAAGTAAACAATAAAATAAGATATATAAAATATACAGAGGTTGGTATGTGCAAAACAGTGGTATTTATATACAGTATGGAGTGCATAATGTTGAAGTTCCAGTAGTGAGGGTGAGGTGTCTATGAAGTGTTCAGCAGTCTGATGGCCTGATGGAAAAAGCTGTCTCTCAGTCTGCTGGTACAGGACCGGATGCTGCAGAACCTCCTTCCTGATGGAAGTAGTCTGAACAGTTTATGGCTGGGGTGACTGGAGTCCTTGATGATCCTCCCCGCTTTCCTCAGGCACCGCTTCCTGTAGATGTCTTGGAGGGAGGGAAGCTCACCTCCAATTATCCGTTCAGCACACCGCACTACTCTCTGGAGAGCTTTGCGGTTGTGAGCGGTGCTGTTGCCGTACCAGGTGGTGATGCATCCAGTGAGGATGCTCTCAATGGCACAGCGATAGAAGGTCCTGAGGATGCGGGGGCTCATGCCGAATCTTTTCAGTCTCCTGAGAAAGAAGAGGCGCTGCTGCGCCTTCTTCACTGTTTTGTTTATGTGTACTGACCACGTAAGATCCTCAGCCAGATGTACACCAAGGAAGCGGAAGCTGCTCACTCTCTCCACAGCGGCGCCGTTGATGGTGATGGGGGTGTGTACTCCTCTGCACCTCCGGAAGTCCACTATCAACTCCTTTGTCTTTGTGACGTTGAGGGTGAGATGGTTGTCTTGACACCAGTGGGTCAGGGCGCTGACCTCCTCCCTGTAGGCCGTCTCATCACCGTTGGTAATAAGACCCACCACTGTAGTGTCGTCCGCAAACTTCACAATGATGTTGGAGTTTCTAGTGGCCGTGCAGTCGTAGGTGTAGAGTGAGTACAGGAGAGGGCTCAGTACACACCCCTGTGGAGCACCAGTGTTCAGTGTGATGGGGGATGAGGTGGTGCTGCCCAGTCTGACCACTTGGCGTCTGTCAGACAGGAAGTTAAGGATCCAGCTGCCGAGGGAGCTGCT
Organism: Pelmatolapia mariae; assembly: GCF_036321145.2. Taxonomy (NCBI): domain Eukaryota; kingdom Metazoa; phylum Chordata; class Actinopteri; order Cichliformes; family Cichlidae; genus Pelmatolapia; species Pelmatolapia mariae. The sequence goes on along the minus strand of NC_086237.1, from coordinate 36,527,400 downwards.
CAGTCCTAGATCCTGCAGTTTCCTGTCCAGCTTCGAGGGAACGATGGTGTTGAATGCTGAGCTGTAATCTACAAACAGCATTCTCACATACGTGTCTCTCTTCTCCAGGTGTGACAGGGCAGCATGGAGTGTCAGGGCTATGGCATCATCAGTGGACCTGTTGTGGCGGTATGCGAACTGTAGAGGGTCCAGTGAGTCGGGTAGTGCAGAGCAGATGAAGTTCCTGACCAGCTTCTCGAAGCATTTGCTCACGATGGGGGTCAGGGCTACGGGTCGCCAGTCGTTCAATGAGGAGATGGTGGAGGATTTGGGTACAGGGACGATGGTGGCCATTTTGAAGCAGGCTGGGACTACAGACAGAGAGAGGGAAAGGTTGAAGATGTGTGTAAACACTACAGCCAGCTGAGCCGCGCATGACTTGAGGACGCGGCCGGGAATCCCGTCCGGACCAGTAGCTTTGCGTGCGTTCACCCTCCTGAAGCACTTCCGCACATCCTCCTCAGACACAGTGTGCGCACTGACGTCATCCGCGGTGCGCACACTGTCCGGTCTCGTGGTGTTCGCTGTGTCGAATCTAGCGTAGAATACGTTTAGATCCTCGCACAGAGACGCCGTGGTCTGCGGTGTGCTGGTTTTCCCTCTAAAGTCTGTGATCGTGTTTAGTCCCTGCCACATACTCCGAGGGTTGTCAAAATGTTGCTCCACCTTGTCCCTGTACTCACGTTTGGCTGCTTTGATCGTCTTCCGGAGTTGGTAATGTGCGTGTTTGTAGTCCGATGTGTTCGCGGAGGCAAAAGCGGTGCTCCGTGCCGCCAGTGCTGTGCGAACATCTCTGTTCGCACAGCACTGGCGGCACTCCATAGCACGTACAAACTCTGAAGCACGGAAAAACTCAAAACACGTACAAAAGACAACAGTAGTGCTCCAGGATGCTCAGTGCAGTGTTGAGCTTTTATTACAAAGTGGCTACACAAGCCAGCAAGTACCAATGACCGGATTTGGTGTGTGGTAGTAACAGGTAAAAAAACAATTTTTTTTTTATTATTTGAATGTATATAAATATGTTGTGTATAAATACACAAACAAAAACACATATGCTTTCATGCTTTCAATTGTGTAATTTAAGTGATCTAGGTAGCTCTGTTTTAGAAGTTCAGTTCATGCTAGAAATGTGTTTTGGAGTTTGTACGTGCTTTTTCTCTAGGGACCACCGCATATATTTATATATAAACATATATAAATAAACCACTTTTTTACATTTGTAATTCCTTTTGTGCATAATTTTATATTAATGTTAATAATAAATTAATTTAAGCAACAAAACAACCTGAAGAGCCGGTTCGGAGCCGAAAGAGCCGGCTCTTTTTAGTGAGCCGAACCGAAAGAGCCAGTTCTCTAAAAAGAGCTGGAAATCCCATCACTAGTGGAGAGTAGGAATGCTGGTTAACACTTTCGTTGTTGGCCTCCTTCCAGGTGTTTTGAGAACATTGCGTCATAAAACAGGTGGGATGCTCTGGTTTCTGGTCATGTGCCAGGTGGAACTTTGTTTCAGACTGTTAAGACGTGTGGCCTGGTCCCTAACATTCACATTCACTCACACGTTCGTACATGCCCTGAAGTTTTGCTGAATCGCTTTTCTTACTGCAAAGCTCCTCACCCACATGTTGTGCTGCTGCCTCCAATATCTCTGCCTGGGCGATGGCAGCTGCAGCCTCCTTTTCCAGATGCAGGGCATCTAAATTAACAACAATTTACAAGGCCCAGTAGGGGGCACTAAATTCAAGGCAGAACAACAATCCCTGTACTCAGTTTAGACATAAGCTCCTTATTGTGTCATATTATGTATTGATTTATTGAACACTTCACTTTTTGTATTTTTTCTTTCATTGGCTTCATTTAATGCATTTATAAGAGCTCTACAATGTTGTTGTTGTTTTTTTTGTCTTTTTAATTATTTTTCAAGAAAGTGGATGTGATTAACAATTTCGAGGCAGTAATACCTTAAACATGACTTTGACCAGAATCTGATTTATGACATGTGACAGTAAATTCTTCTGTGTTGTCACAGTTCAGTGTCATATTATGTCATATCAACAGTTTATATCAGTTTGTTTAATTTTTTTTATTATTAGCATTTCTGGTTTCTCATTGTTCACTGTGATTTTTCTCTTTATTTTTCATTATTATTTCGGTGACATCTCTCACACTGGTCAGCTCATCACATTTCAGTTCATAACAAACTTGAAAGTTGGAGTCTAAAGGTCTAAAATCTTATGCAGGTTTGAGGCCACAGCAGGTAGTAAAAGCACATATTGTGTTTGGTGGTTATTAATTATCTAGAACACCATGACAACAGGTTATTTCTGTAAAAGAACTTTGCTTTCTTGAAGAACTGTTCAAGCTGTAAAGATGTGACATTTGATGCGTGTAGAAACTTTCCTGAACTGTAACGTGTTCAGAGACATTCAGAGATCCTGTGTCCCTGAACTCGAACTACTTACAGGATGTCTTCAGTTTACAGTAATACAGTCATCTTTGATTGAATCTGGTCAAAGGAAATTAACTTCACTGGTATACATTTAGTTTATTTAAAAAAACATATTTTAATGATGTATTATTTGAAACAATGAACTTTTGATTTTATGTATTTCAGCTGTTATTGCTTCATGTTTATGAGGGTCAAGAATTTTTCTTCTTTTTTTTGAGCGTGAGAGCAGGGCTCTGGTAGGTTGACAATCTAAACCCTGTGATGAATCAAAATTTATATCCTTGGCTGCAAACATGAGTTTAGTTCAAACTGCAGATAAAAACTCTGAGAACACGCTGACTTTTCCTACTTGAACTTCAGAAACACCACAGCTTCACCTTCTTTGTGTCATTTTTATGTTCTATTTGGGTTTCATTTTTAAGATGTCAAAATTTTTTACATTTTCGCATTTGTGTCTTAAGGAGCACAAACTGAAAACTATCTGAATGACTCTGACAACGCCTTCTGATGGACACAAGTGTTATGTGTGTGTTTCAGTTTAACACGTGATTCATGAAAATGAAAGTAAATTCCGACACTTTTGAACTGAGCTGAGACGCCATTACAGGGAGTCAGAGCTCTGCTGAAAAACACACGTTTGGAGGATTTTAATCTGAACATACAAGAGACACTGTTTTGGTGAGTTAAAAATACTTGAAGATCAAATGGCTGAGAGAGCTCTTTTTGAAAATTACCTGAGCTGCCATGTGTGTTCAGAGACGTTCAGAGATCCTGTGTCTCTGAGCTGCAGCCACAGCTTCTGTTCAAGCTGCCTGCAACAATTCTGGGAAAAAACTAAAAACAAAAGCTGTCCCATTTGTAAAAGAAAATCTTCAAAGGATCTTTCTTATGTGAACTTTACTCTGAAAGAACTTGCTGATTCATTTGTTGGGAGACAGAAATCTGAATCATCTGAGAAAGGAAAGGGAGAGAAGAAATTAACAGTGGTGTGCAGTACACATGAGGAAGTGCCTAAATTATTCTGTGTGGACGAGCAGAGAGCTGTGTGTCCTGTGTGTGACTTTTCTCTCCACCAGAGTCACAAAGTGGTTCCTGTAGAAGAAGCAGTCAGTGACCTGAAGGAGCAGCTGAAATCTGACTTAAAGTCTCTGCAGGACAAGAGGAACAAATACAAACAAGTGGAGGAAACATACAATGAAATGATTCAACACTCCAAGAAGCAGCTGTTGTCCACAGAGAGGCAGATCAGAGCAGAGTTCAAGAAGCTCCAGCAGTTCCTGAAAGAGGAAGAGGAGTCCAGACTGGCAGCTCTGAGGGAGGAAGAGGAGCAGAAGAGGAGGACTATCAGCAGAGAGATGAAGATGATTGAGGAGCAGATCTCCTCTCTGTCAGACAGCATCTCTGCTGTTGAAGAAGAGCTGCAGAAACACAGCGTGCCATTCCTCAGCAGTTATAAAGACACTCAGAGCAGAGCCAGAGCCCAGAGCTCAGTGTCAGATCCACAGCTGGTCTCAGGAGCACTGATAGATGTGGCCAAACACCTGGGCAACCTGTCCTTCAGAGTGTGGGAGAAGATGAAGGAGAAGGTCCACTTCAGTCCTGTCATTCTGGACCCAAACACTGCAAGTGGCTGGCTCTGTCTGTCTGATGATCTGACCAGTGTGAGATGTGGAGACACAAAACAGCAGCTTCCTGATAATCCAGAGAGAAACACTAATTATACCAATGTTTTTGGCTCTGAGAGCTTCAGCTCAGGGAAACACAGCTGGGAGGTGGAGGTGGGAGACCATCCTCACTGGCTTGTGGGTTTAGTTAAAGAGTCAGTTGACAGGAAGGGAAAGTGTTCTGCTTCACCAAAAAATGGAATCTGGTGTTTAAAGCACCACAGTGGAAAATACACTAATGGTGTTGGTCAGACTGTGACAGTGAAGAAGAGTCTCCAGAGGATCAGAGTCCAGCTGGACTATGACAGGGGGGAGGTGTCCTTCTTTGACCCTGAAGATATGCCTCACATCTACACTTACAGAGACACTTTCACTGAGAAACTCTTCCCATATTTTGGTATTGGAGAGGCAGGAGACGCCAAAACCTCTGAAATCAAAATCTGTCAAACTAAAGTGTGTGTTTCTTCAGTCTAACATAAGATTTTAGTTCGCATTAAATGATGGCAGCAGAGTTGAGTTGTTGCAAAGGGTCAGAGAAATTATCAACTTGTCTGATTTAATAATGAGGTTTTGTTTTGTTTTGTTGCTTTATTGGAACTTTATTTAATGGAATTGATGCAAAAACCTTGATCATGTCAATATCTGAATGATGCTGATTTCTTTGGTTTTCCATTTCTTTTAGTGTGAACAGTAAAGTGTGACATTTCTTAAAAGAAGAATTAGTGATTAAACTTGTGTCACATCAGCAAGAGTGAACTTTACAACTAAAATATCTTGATTATCAACATCTTGTTTTCAATTAAACAGCATTTTATGGTATCATATCATGTATCACATCCACAGGTTAAAATGTTTAAACAGATAAAATTATAATATGTTTACTTCAGCATCATCTATATTTCAGTCAGATATCACTTTAACTGCAATTGATTGATTTGATTAGAAACTCTTTATTTGTGGTTTTCTAACTTCTATCAGCAGCAGTTTTCTCTTATATATATATTTCTGGATCTTCTCATGTTTTATAATGAGGTTTAAATTTTTATTTAAAGACTTCAGTCTCAGTGTTTCAGTCAAAAAAGATTCTACCTCTGATTGTTATTTTAGTGTTATTGAATACTTTGTTTATTGAGCATAACAAAATGTCTCTGTGAAGTGAAGTAAATCAAATGAGGGGATTTTTTTTTGTTATAGTGTTTGACTGTAAATCAGCTTTTCAGACACATGCAGTCATTAGTTCATATTATTTCAATACATAAACTCACTTTCATTGTTCCTTTTACTTTTAACTGAATGCTTAGGGTAAAAGATGATTTGCTTCTGTTAGTTTGCAACAACTGAAACCGTTAGATGTCATGAAAAACATAATTTATTTCAAGCAACTACTTCTAAAGTGTTTTATTTTTACTTACTGATTCTCACATTCATCTGCTCATCAGTTTGTAACATTACCAGGCAAAAATCACAAGTAACCATTGATAAAATTTGCACACTCACATCTAATCTGTATGTTTATAAACTCTAGCTGCAGAGATGTCAGATGAAGGTCAATTTAGTCTAAGCAGGACTGCAAAAAACATTTTACTTACAAGATGGAGGCAAAGTTCACCTTCTCTTCTCTGGTAATTTTTTTTAAACATTCCATTTCCACGTACTCACATCTTTAAAATCTAAAATATTAAAATGACAAGTTAAACAGAATATTAAGAGTCAGCTGAGTTCATCTGCAAATATTCAAATAAAATAAATAAAACTGCAAAATTTGTCAGAAGTTACTCAGAAATATTAGTTTGCTCAATTATTAGGAAAAACATTAGTGATTAATTAAAAGCCAAGTGTTACGGTTTGCGAGGCAACTTGTGTGGAATTTAATAAAGGACCCAAGATGCAGGCACTGCTGATGTGAGTGAGCTTTATTTATGGAGAGGAACATACAAACAAAGGCGAGGGTGGTGAGAAACAGAACTAAAATGGGAAAAACTACTACTACTACTACTGGTAACTTAATAGTTGGATTTATCTGATAAAAAAAAGTCTATTTTGCACGGGGCTGTTATGAGGGAAGTCATCCTTGCAGTTGCTGTATGACACTGTTTGGATTGCTTCATCAGGTGATGCAGAGCTCATCCAAATAACTGGCTGTGATGAATTGCTGTAGATAATGGACCCAGACCATCCTCTCCATCTCTTACTAGACCTCCAAATAAACACTTCCATCAACAACTGTTTCAGCTTCACTGACACAAGGACAGATACAGAAGATCTACACTTCACACCACAAACCCTGTAATTTAGTTTAGGTGTAAGCTTTTTATTATGTCATATTAGGTTTTGATTTATTGAGTTTTTCACTTTTTTGTATTTTCTGTTTCATTGGCAGTTCTAACACAGTAATTTCCTGACTTCTCTTCTTCTTCTGTATTTAAGTGATTTTTATAAAAAAAAGGGGGATCTGATTGACAACTTTAAAGCAGTAGTACTTTAAACACCTTATCTTATTACAGGTTTTCAGATGACAGCATAATATATTTAAATATATAATTTGTTTGCTGAATTTGCTGTTGTAACTCAGAAAGAATAATAGAAACAGTTGCGTCAGGGTTTTTTGTTTTGTTTTTTTGTTTTTCGAGTCTAAGCTACATTTGTTGAGTGTGGAAACCTTCCCGGAGCAGCAGAAGTCTCTGCAGTACAAGAAGAATAAATACAAACAAGTGGAGAAAACATGGAAGTGAACACTCCAAGAAGCAGCTGTTGTCCAAACTTGAATGATTCTGATTACATGACTTTTGAAACATTTTGAATGTGAACATTTTGTGCTGTGGTATGTCTTAAAATGATTCATGATTAAAAAGTACAGAAAAGGCTCATTTGAATAAAATAAATTAAAATCAACTCTCATACTGTAGCCAATGAAAAGAGGTGGGTTTACAAATCAGAGATGTTAATTATACTGCTCATCAGCATCTTCTTGAATTTTAGTATGTCTATTTAAAAAAGAATTTCAGTCAGATAACGCTGTAACTAGACTTGATTGAGTGGATTACATACCTTCTTCTAGCTGTGTTATTCTTAACTTTAATCAACAAATGTGTCTTATAGTTTCTGCTCATTAAATAACCCGATTTAGTCAAGTTGGATGAAATAAACAGTCATGCTGATATACAACACTGGTTCATATAAAACTTGTAAAACTGGTTTAACATCACTCAGTGAAATGCTCACTACCAGAGTGAAACACCAGAAGTCTTACTTGCTGTGAGTCATTTTTACATATTATTTAGTTGAAATAACACATGAGAGGTCATTACCTTAGATATGTTCCCTTTGTTTTGGTGTGTTTATTGAGCAGATATCTACTTGGAAACAGGAAAATTGATATCTTAACAATACCCTGTCACCGATGTTTTGTGGAGACAAATGTTACGATAGCATTTCCTGCTGGTAAGAATTTACCCTTTGACTCTGATGAATGAAAATGAAAGTAAATTTTAGCACTGCTGAACAAGCTGAGAGACTTATGAGATGTCAGGTCTCTGGTGAAAAACAGACATTTGGAGGGTGTTAATCAGACAGTTCAAAAGGGAGCAATTTGGTGAGTAAGAAAGAAAGCAACTTTAATGTAAATGGCTGAGAGAAGGCTTCTTGAAAATTTCCTTAGCTGCCATGTGTGTTCAGAGACTTTCAGAGATCCTGTGTCTCTGAGCTGCAACCGCAGCTTCTGTTCAAGCTGCCTGCAACAATTCTGGGAGCAAGCTAAAAGCAAAAACTGTCCCATTTGTAAGAGAAAATCATCAAAGGATTGTCCGCTAGTGAACTTCACACTAAAAAAACCTTGCAGATTCATTTACTGGCACGCAAAAAGCTGGGTCATCTGAGACAGCAACAGGAGAAAAGAAATTAACAGTGGTGTGCAGTAAACACCATGAAGAACCTAAACTGTTCTGTGTGGACGAGCAGAGAGCTGTGTGTGACTTTTCTCTCCACCAGAGTCACAAAGTGGTTCCTGTAGGAGTTGCAGTCAGTGACCTGAAGGAGCAGCTGTTGTCCACAGAGAGGCAGATCAGAGCAGAGTTCAACAAGCTCCAGCAGTTCCTGAAAGAGGAAGAGGAGTCCAGACTGGCAGCTCTGAGGGAGGAAGAGGAGCAGAAGGGGGGGGACTATCAGCAGAGAGATGAAGATGATTGAGGAGCAGATCTCCTCTCTGTCAGACAGCATCTGCCTTTGAAGAAGAGCTGCAGAAACACAGCGTGCCATTCCTCAGCAGTTATAAAGACACTCAGAGCAGAGCCAGAGCCCAGAGCTCAGTGTCAGATCCACAGCTGGTCTCAGGAGCACTGATAGATGTGGCCAAACACCTGGGCAACCTGTCCTTCAGAGTGTGGGAGAAGATGAAGGAGAAGGTCCACTTCAGTCCTGTCATTCTGGACCCAAACACTGCTGTCTCTATCTGTCTAAATCACAAAACAATGCAGTACAAATCTAGTTTGTTAATAAACTAAACACTAAAGAAGAAAATCAAAACCCATTAAACCCTAAACTCAAATATTTAATTAAATACAAATACTTTGTTTTTAAATTAAAGAAAACACACATTCTCCCCTTCAGTAGGAAGTGGTGGTGTGGTCCAATTATCCCTCTTTGCATTTAATGGTTTCAAACCCTGGCTACCATCTTTTGTCCAGCAACTCCCAGGGATGATAGCAGGTAAGAAATAAAAAGACAAAGGTTAGTCAAAAATCAAAGTAATGAAGTAGTATGAATACATAAGTAAACTAAATGTGCGCACTTACAAATAGAACAAATGTATCCAAACCGATCAATAAGTTATTGGAAACTAAAGTGTGTTACTATGTTCAAATGAAGAAATTAAAATACAAGAGTTACCGACTTTAGAGTGTGGCCACGGGTTTGGCCATCACACCCCCCACTTCTTGATCTTCCATCAGGCAGCGAGAGAGGTAATCAGCAGTGGTGTTGTCCTTACCAGGGATGTAGTGAACTTTAAACCGGTATGGCTGCATAGCCAGATACCACCTGGTGATTCTCCCATTAGTGTCTTTCATTCTTTCCAGCCACTGCAGGGCTTTGTGGTCAGTTTGAAGGATGAATTCTCATCCCAGCAAATAATACTTTAAAGAGTCAAGTGCCCATTTAATGGCCAAGCCTTCCTTCTCAACCGTTGCGTAGCGGCTTTCCCTTGGTAGCAGCTTACGTCTGATGTAGGCGACAGGATGTCGATCCTCTGGTGGTCCCTGCAGAAGCACTGCTCCCAGACCCCTTTCAGAAGTATCAGTCTGCAATGTAAAGTCTTTTGTGAAATCAGGTGAATGCAGGACGGGGTCCTTACTCAGGGACTGGCGAATGTCTTTGAAAGCTGCAACGGCTTCAGCTGTCCACCGAATCTTATTGGGACACCTTGAGCCAATCTTGTCTGTCAGTGGGGCTGCTCTCGCTGAGAAGTTGGGAATGAATCTGATGTAGAACGCAGCCATGCCGAGGAAGGATCGCAGCTGTTTCCTGGTTTTTGGAAGACGACATGATGCAATTGCATTAATTATGTCAACCTGTGGCTTAATTGTCCCACCTCCAACAGTAAATCCGAGGTACTGGATTTCAGTCCTAGCAAGAGCACACTTTGCTGGATTGATGGTAAGGCCTGCGGAACGCAGCCGATCCAGCACGATCCTTAGGTGACCCTATTGCTCTTCCCAAGTTCCACTGAAAACAACATCATCATCAAGGTACGCACAGGTGAATGCTGAGAGTCCACAGAGTACCTTATCCATTAGTCTTTGAAATGTTGCTGGGGCCCCATGCAGACCAAATGGCAGGACTGTGAACTCGAACAATCCCCAAAGAGTACGGAATGCTGTCAACTCTTGAGACTGTTTAGTGAGAGGTACTTGCCAGTATCCCTTGGAGAGATCAATGGTCGTTAGATATTTTGCCTTCCCCAAACGCTCAATGAGATCGTCAATGCGTGGCATTGGATAAGAGTCAAATTTTGATATGGAATTGAGGTACCTGAAGTCGATGCAAAATCGTATTGTGCTATCCTTTTTTGGAGCCAACACAACAGGATTGCACCACTCACTTGTTGAAGGTTGGATGATTCCAAGAGACAGCATGAGGTCCACCTCCTCCTTCAGCTCTACCAGGAAGCGTTCTGGTATCCTGTAACTCATACGCTTCACAGCTGCATCAGGTTTTAAAACAATGTCATGCTCCACCAGACTGGTGCGACCTGGGTACTTTTGAAATATGTCTAAATTAATCAGAGGTGTTACCTGAGACTGTTGCTCACTGGTGAGATGGCTCAGGTCCAAGACAGAGGCTGTTACTGAAGGCAAGTAGTCATTAACTTCTTCCTCCTCATCCACGCTGTGAATAAGCAACCCCTCTGTTTTATTCTCAGTGCGTGGAATCCATTCCTTAAGGTTAACATGGAGCACTCTACTCCCTCGCTGGAGACCTGGTGTGGAAACTTTGTAGGTAGTAGGTCCAAGTTTCTTCTGTACTTCGAAGGGTCCCAGCCACTTTGCCAGCAACTTGCTGTCAGAAGTTGGCAACATTACCAAAACCTTCTGGCCAGGGACAAAACTTCTGTGACGAGCTTTTTTTTAATCAAACAAAGTCTTTTGTTGCCTCTGAGCAGCTGCCATATGGCTCTGAGCCAGTTCACTCATCTGCTGAAGCTTTTCTCTCATATGAATGACATATGAAATAACATTGACCAATTCCTCTTTACCTTGCTCTCCCTCCCATGAGTCCTTTAGCAGGGTCAATGGGCCTCTCACCTCATGGCCATAAAGAAGCTCAAATGGGGAGAAGCCAGTGGAGGCTTGAGGAACTTCCCTGTAGGCAAAAAGGAAGTATGGCAGCCACTGGTCCCAATCAGACCCTGTATCATTGACAAACTTTAGGAGCATTTGTTTGAGAGTTTGGTTGAAGCGCTCCGTCAATCCATCTGTCTGTGGGTGATAAGGGGTTGTCCGCACACTTCTGATGCCTAACAGCTTATAGACCTGTTTCAATAGTGTGGACATAAAATTAGTGCCTTGGTCAGTTAAAACCTCCTGTGGGAATCCAACCCTTGAGAACAGTTGAATCAATGAGGAAGCTACAGTTTTTGCTTTAACAGTTTGATAAGAGATTTTTTAGGATTTTTATTATGTTATGCTTAAAAGTACGTTTCTTTATCTAAATGTGTTTGCTCTTTTCAGTATTCAGCTTAAACTCTGCAACTCTGTGCAGACTCCTAAATGGGTAAGTTACACAGGAAGCCTGCAGTTCTATTTTCTCTCTTCCTGTATGTGCTCTCTGAATAAAGACTGTTTCTTTTTACTGCAGGGTGCGAGTCTCCCTGAGTCTCACCCGTGTACACGTTAAACCTGTCTGAGCGTTTTTATTCTGACCTGAGTTGCAATACAGGAAAACTCCTGACATTTCTTGGTCCTTCGAGCCGGATGGGACACAGCACTTTTGTGTGACCCCACAGGAAAACCTCATCGAGTCCTGACGTCGTGAGAAGCCCGCGCTGAAGTCTGTCGACAGCTCCTGTCCAGGTACAGGATAAAAGACCAGAGACGTACAATTCGGGTTCTGGCCAGCGTTCTTATAAGTGGTCCACGACGGTGGGGGTCGATGAGGTAGACCTGAGAGACCGGCAGCATCCAGGTGAATATTAACACTCAGACACCTCGCGTAAAACGTTTAGGCTCGCCCAGAGGGGTTGGTAGCATTTCTAAAAGTAAAGGCTCGCCTGGAAAAGGGCTGGAAGCACTTTTAGAAGGGTTTCTAGACGTAAACGCTCGCCTGAAAAAGGGCTGGAAGCATTTTTAGATAAACCTCGTCCGTAAAACGTAGTACGCGTTGAAAAGGTATTGTTGTCGTTTTATTTTTGTTGGTGGAATAAGTTGATTTTACAGCACAATAAGGAGGCTAAACTATTCCACTATTTTGTTTGCTGTTGGCCACCCAAGTACTGGTGAAAAGAGAGAAATAGGTCGTGTTTCATCACTTAAAGGAGACACCGCTTTCAAGAATAGCTTGAAAGTAGAAGGCCGTGTCAACTACCTCTCTCGATTCTCGTGCCAGAGAAGGTGCCGCAGTTGTGTAGTTGTAAAGGATTAAAATGGGTAACGAAGCTTCAAAACTCACTGCTGACGAGCAGTGGCTAGAGAAAGAAATGTCCAGGTGCCGGACAAATTAGTGCATATACAGTCAGGTCCATAAATATTGGGACATCGACACAATTCTAACATTTTTGGCTCTATACAACACCACAATGGATTCCAAATGAAATGAACAAGATGTGCTTTAACAAGATGTGCAGACTGTCAGCTTTTGAGGGTATTTACATCCAAATCAGGTGAACAGTAAAGGAATTATGACAGTTTGTATATGTGCCTCTCACTTCTTAAGGGACCAAAAGTAATGGGACAATTGGCTTCTCAGCTGTTCCATGACCAGGTGTGTGTTATTCTTTCATTACCCCAATTACAATGAACAAATAAAAGGTCCAGAGTTCATTTCAAGTCTGCTGTTTGCTTTTTGAACCTGTTGCTGTCAACTGCCAGGATGAGATCCAAAGAGCTGTCACTACCAGTGAAGCAAGCCATCATTAGGCTGAAAAAACAAAACAAACCCATCAGAGAGATTGCAAAAACATCAGGCGTGGCCAGAACTGTTTAGAACATTCCCAAAAAGAAGGAACGCACTGGTGAGCTCAGCAACACTAAAAGACTAGGAAGACCACGGGACACAACTGTGGTGGATGACCAAAGAATCCTTTCCCTGGTGAAGAAAACACCCTTCACAACAGTTGGCCAGATCAAGAACACTCTCTAGGAGGCAGGTGTATGTGCGTCAGAGTCAACAATCAAGAGAAGACTCCACCAGTGTGAATACAGAGGGTTCACCACAAGATGTAAACCTTTGGTGAGCCCCAAAAACAGGCAGGCCAGATTAGAGTTTGCCAAACGACATCTGAAAAAGCCGTCGCAGTTCTGGAACAACATCCTATGGACAGATGAGACCAACATCAACTTGTACCAGAGTGATGGGAAGAGAAGAGTATGGAGAAGGAAAGGAACTGCTCATGATCCTAAGCATACCACCTCATCAGTGAAGCATTGTGGTGGAAGTGTCATGGCGTGGGCATGTATGGCTGCCAGTGGAACTGGTTCTCTTGTATTTATTGATGATGTGACTGCTGACAAAAGCAACACAATGAATTCTGAAGTGTTTCGGGCAATATTATCTGCTCATATTCAGACAAATGCTTCAAAACTCATTGGACGGCGCTTCACAGTGCAGATGGACAACGACCCAAAGCATACTGCAAAAGCAACCAAAGAGTTTTTGAAGGGAAAGAAGTGGACTGTTTTGCAATGGCCAAGTCAATAACCTGACCTGAATCCGATTGAGCATGCATTTCACTTGCTGAAGACAAAACTGAAGGGAAAATGCCCCAAGAACAAGCAGGAACTGAAGACTGTTGCAGTAGAGGCCTGGCAGAGCATCACCAGGGATGAAACCCGGCGTCTGGTGATGTCTATGTGTTCCAGACTTCAGGCTGTGATTGACTGTAAAGGATTTGCAACCAAGTATTAAAAAATGAATGTTTGATTTATGGTTCTTATTCTGTCCCATTACTTTTGGTCCCTCAAGAAGTGGGAGGCACATTTGCAAACTGTTGTAATTCCTACACCGTTCACCTGATTTGGATGTAAATACCCTCAAATAAAAGCTGACACTTTGCAGTTAAAGCATGTCTTGTTCGTTTCATTTGGAATCCATTGTGGTGGTGTATGGAGCCAAAAATGTTAGAATTGTGTCGATGTCCCAATATTTATGGACCTGACTGTAGATGGAGAAATCCAAAGAAAACTAAATGTCCCACGTGGGAGGGAAAATGCATTGACTAAATTATAAGAAACCCTCCAAGCAGAAATAAATACTGAAAAGGAATGAAGTGGAATAAACAAAAGGTTAAATTAAATTAGAGCTTATCTAATGTATTCAAACTAATAATAGGAAGGATAACAACCTGTAAACTGGTATTAACAATGAAACATAGTTGGCATGACGACCGTGCCTAGAATGAACAGAATGCATGAAACCAGATAATTCACACGAAAATATATCAAATTAAAAAGAGAGATGCATAAGGTATATTGAGGCTGTGTCATTATTCAGCCAAGGAAAGTGTGTCTCCAGCTTGGGAGGGGGTGAAACTGCAGATCACCCCCAGCCCTGGATGGATACATAGTGAAATATTGTAATATACTATTGCTGTTATAAAAAAGGAAAAACAAAACAATAATAATATTAACAATGAGATACTATTAATAAGAAGAGGCACCTCAGTCAGTTATGATGTGAGGTGGATAATTGTTAAAAGTAGTCTAAATCAAGCTTAAGGTTTGCTCAAACTCAGTACAATGATATATGAGATGAAGAAAATAAGGAATTAACTACACTAATCAGGTGCATAGAGACACTTGACCTGCTTGTAAACCTGTCATCTTAGATGAGACTTCGTTAGGATGAAGAGCAAACCTATACTAACAACTAATGAGAAGCTGAATTAAATATATGGACACTACCAAGCTAATGAGGAGCGGTGACGCGCATGGAGATGCTGGTTTTGCTCACTACAATTGTATAAATAGAGTTTGAATTCATTACTGTGGATGTACAGTGAGTGACCTCTATATATCTTGAAAAGCATGTCTGAAATATTCGTATGAAAGCATATTTTGAGTGATTTTAACTGTGTGAATGCTGTGAGTAGTAGGTTTTGAGTGATTGGGTGTGATTTGTACAAAAATAATAAAACATAAGTAATAATAACACTACAAAGGTTCATAGTAGAGTGAGTGAACGAGTGGAAGTTTGAGAGAAAAGGCAGTGTGTGATGATTCCTGATGTCTGAAAGGGCTCTATTCAGGAGTGTGAGCGTGACATAAAGGTGTATTGGTTTTAGATCAAGATTTAGTAGAATTAAAGAGGGTTTATAGACTATGAATACAAAGTTCGACAAAGAGTTCGATTAGTCTGCAAAAACAGGAAATGTGTGTGCCTGTGGTGTGTGTGTGTGTAACAGGAACTACATGCCCATAAAAGGAAGCTGCCAGAGTTGTAGAAGCGAAACCGTTGACATCCTCACACACGCAGGCCAAGATATAAATATATACACTGACAGCTGTGCAACACTTTGAGATCTTCTAAAGACACTATTAGAAGTAATTACATTGCCAAAACAGTTAGCACTGTGTAAATGTGCTGCACACCAGAAAGACAACTCAGAGGTCACTAAAGGCAATAATTTCGCAGATCAAGCCGCAAAAGCAGCAGCACAACTACCTATAGACACATTAATGTCTGAATCCACAATGCAAATACCACTTGATGTGCTTAAAAACGAACAAAAAGCCGCACCTACTGCAGAACAAAAGAAATGGTTAAAGTGTGGAGCACAACTAGAATATGATACTGATGATTTAGGGATGATACTGATGATACAGATGATACACACTTTTATACTCTAAATTTTGAAACTCACAAGGCAATCTGAGGACATTACCCCACACCACCTCATCCATTTTACACCATTCACATGGACTTTATTGAACTAAGTGAAAGTCAAGGCTCAAAATACGCTCTAGTGATTATAGACGTATTCTCAAAATGGCCAGAGATTTATCCAGTGAGAAAAAAGCAGATGCAGTCTCAGTTGCAAAAAGTGAACCTTTAGACAAATCTGTCAGAGAAACAGCTCTGGCAGAATGGATGGCAAAACTACTAGAAAATAAGGATATTGTTTTGAACAATAAACTGCGGTAAGACTCTTCTCCAGTGTCTTGCAGGTTGAAACCAGGTGATTGGATCCTGATCAAAGTACTCCAAAGGAAAAATTGGAGCACGCCAACTGCCTGCAAAATAGCAGAAAGACCATCCTGGATTCATCAAAGTCACTGTAAGAAAGTGAGTGAGAGCATAAACTAATAGACGCCGACGCCCCTGCACTCTGGTGATCCGAAGGTGGAGGGAGGGCTGATTGGGAAAATTCCCGCCCTTGACCTTCTTGCCTTTGGTCTACTCATCAGAGGTCACAGGTGTGTCTGGTCATCATGAAGACACTCGTCCTCCTAGTGGCTAATGTTGCACTCCTGGTGAGTTTATTAACACTCACCCGAAAGAAAGAAGATGAACAGCACCACCTGCAGACAAGATTGACACATGACAACTCACATCTTCGTGACATGACACAAGACCACATTCACCCATGGATGAACAACGCATGGTACCGCTATGTCTATGACAGCACACCCAGAAAAGACTGCTATGTTTGCTCCTATATGCCCCCAACGACACAGTACGCCACCTTGTACGCGAAGGCAATGGACATAATTCAAGCAAAGTGTGCCGCAAGCTACGCCAGCCGTGGGTATCAATTCCAGGAAATCGTGGTCAACCATGAGGAACCTCTCCAGATAGAACTACGAAACAGCACATGTGATGAATGGTTCTGGGTTGACCTGAAAGTGAGGCACAGAAGTAAGGCTAAATCATTCCCAGTCTTTCTTGGAAACAATGGGAATTTGAGCCACAGCCTATGCTACCGCCAAGAGAACGGATCCACGCCAATGGGAAAAACCACCACCAACTGCAAAGCAGTACAGACACACGCTCCTGGAGGGCCCGTGAAGAGCAGCAACATCTCAAATGGCACCTTCTGGGTGCAAGGGATGGCCTGGGATATCCTTCCTGGGAATTGGACAGGTCAGTGCGCTCCCATTTTCATATCTGACCACACTTTCAAGATAACCATGGACGCCACGTCAACATCAACGTCAACAACAAGGAAAAGACGAAGCACCCCAGACCTCAAGCAGCATGATTCCATATGGGGTTCCGATGTCCCAGAGGAATTTAAACTTTGGACTGAAAGACAAAAGGTTCTGAATGCTTCATGTAAATTCAACGACGAACGGGATCAGGAGATTGACACTCTGTGCATTGCAGTAATGCAACACAGGGTCTTGGCTCTTGGAAGTCCCTGCTGATTAAAGGACTTGTTTTTGTTGGTGTTATAATACTGTTATTGTGTCTTTTCACTTCATGTGTCATACCATGTTTGAATGGTATTGAAATGTTTACAAGTGGCCATAGACTGATACAATAAGCTATGAACTGTACATATACATATGTACAACAGGAGGGAATGATAAGAGATTTTTTAGGATTTTTATTATGTTATGCTTAAAAGTACGTTTCTTTATCTAAATGTGTTTGCTCTTTTCAGTATTCAGCTTAAACTCTGCAACTCTGTGCAGACTCCTAAATGGGGAAGTTACACAGGAAGCCTGCAGTTCTATTTTCTCTCTTCCTGTATGTGCTCTCTGAATAAAGACTGTTTCTTTTTACTGCAGGGTGCGAGTCTCCCTGAGTCTCACCCGTGTACACGTTAAACCTGTCTGAGCGTTTTTATTCTGACCTGAGTTGCAATACAGGAAAACTCCTGACACAGTTTTTAATGGAAAGACTTCAGGATACCTCGTAGCATAGTCTGTAATGACTAACATAAAGCGATTTCCAGCTTAGCTTTTTTCCACAGGACCAATTATGTCCATGCCAAGACGCTGAAATGGTATACCAATGATTGGGAGGGGTTGGAGTGGTGCTTTGGTAGGGACCATAATTGAAGTCTTCTGACATTGAGGACAACTCCTGCAAAACATAGCAACATCTGAGCACAAACCAGGCCAAAAAAGTATCGCTTAATGCGTGCGGTGGTTTTATGCTTCCCCAGGTGGCCAGCCCAGGGAATGGAGTGCCCCAAAGTAAGCACTGTTTCATGAGCCGCTTTAGGGACCACTAACTGCTTAACCTGGCCGTGCTGGTGGTATAAAATGCCATCTTGCAGAATGAACTGCTCTTTATTTGTGTCAGATTCAACAGAGTCCTTTTCCTTAGCCTTCAGCAACATGGCAGACAAAGTTGGATCAGCCTGCTGCATTTGTCTGATGTTTGTAGGTACTGAAAAGCCTAAAGGCATATCTGGTGCAGCCTGAACTGATGTCTTTCCAACAGTGTGTTGAAATTTTTCACGTCTTCTTTGACTGCGTGGCTTCCGAGACTTCCCGGGTTCTGTCTCTAGTTCAGCCTCAAAGAAGGGTAAAGCACTGAGGGTTGCATAATGCTCATCCTGATTTTTAGTTTGAGCCCTTGTTATAGCAACATTACACTCCTGCACTTCTCTCAACAAATCATAGATGACTGGCAGATCCTCCCCAAGAACTACAGGATAGGGCAGACTATCCGCTACACCAACCTTTAACAGATAGGGTGTCCCCTGCACTTCAATAAATAGATCAGCAGTGGGGTATGGCCTTTCATCACCATGTATACAGCAAACTGATATGGTTTCAGAGGGGCATGTGTAGTCATTTGACACATATTTCCTGTGTACCAGAGTCTGTGTGCTGCCAGTATCTATTAAAGCATTCATTTCTTGTCCATTAATCTTAACTGTGGTGATTTTATTTGACTGCTTTCTCTCAGATTTAATATCCACATTCTGATGAGGCACAAAACACATCTGAGATAATTTGCTTTGATTATTAGGACACATGGGCTTAGTGTGACCTTCCTGTCCACAAAGGTAGCACACTGGTGGCCTTTTACCTGGCTTTGAGGTATTTGGAAGCTGATTTTCCCTTGTAAATGGCTTACCCACACCCGTCGCTGACCTCTGAGGATGCTGACGGGGTTGCGACCGACGCGAATCTCTGGCAGCCTTCCATGCAGTGCTGCTCCATGGCTGACTCTTAATTCGGGCAGCTACAAACACATCAGCCAGGATGGCGGCCTCTGCAGCAGACTTTGGATTATGCTCCTTAATCCAGACCTGAAGCTCGGGACACAGCATTCTTAAAAACTGCTCCAAGATAATAATTTCACCAACTTCTTTTATAGTTCTGTTTTTAGGCTGAATCCATTTCTCATAAAGTTCTTTCAGTCTTGCATACAGTTCCTTGGGACTCTCATCAAAAACTTCAAGACAGCGAAATCTTTGCCTGTATGTTTCTGGGTTTATATCATATTTTTGCAAAATGGCAGCTTTTACCTTATCATATTGCAGTGAATCGTCCACGTCCATATTAACATAGGCACTTCGAGCCTTACCAGTCAGAAGAGGAATGAGGTGGAAAATCCAGTCTGACTCTGGCCAGCGACAAGCAGCTGCAATTCTCTCAAAGGTAGTCAGAAAATGTTCAACATCATCTTCAACAGCTAGTTTCTCCAGTTTAGGATGATGAATATGCACAGACTGACCTGTTAATATTGAGGCTGAGCCAGAACTCTCAGGCTGAGATGTTGCTTGTGTCTGATAATCAGCTGGAGTTTCAACAGGCTCTGGATCAGTTGATGTGGGCTCTGGAAGTGGGGTGGTTCTGGCCTGCACTTCCATTTGTAAAAGCCGAAACTGGTGTTGCAAACTCTTAAAACGCTGTTCTTGCAGTATAGCATCCTCTCTCTGCTTTTTATCTCGAACTTCCTGTTATCCCATGAAAGCCTGAAGAATCCCAGCAATATCAAGCAGAGTTGGCTCCCTGGTATCCTCTCCTTCAGTGTCTCCAGCCACAACTGAAATTCCTTCTTCCATCTCCTTCTCCCTCTCTGGCTGCTGCAAGGCCTCTTTGGCCTCCATTTTATTTCCTCTCTTTGGGCGCACAGCATTCTGCATGGCTCAAAAAGTTTGTCAGGGGAGAAAAAAAGGCAGAAAAATGCAAAAAAAAAAAAAAATCCTGTCTCCTCAACTGAAGGATCCCACTTCTGACACCACATGTGATGGACCGAGTTGAAAAACAGGAGGAGTCCCAGGAATTATTAGAAAAATATGGTTTTCATTTATTTAACCCCCAAAAATTATATTTACAAAAGTAATAAATGTTGAGCTCATAAAAGAAGTCAAAGAAACAAAACTGAACTCAGGCAAAGAACTGCAAACTTAACAAACCAAATGACTGCCCAAACAAACATAATTGACCTAACATGAAATGACACACAGGGGTATATATAATGGCTGATCAGACCATTGTGACACATGAGGGGTAACAAACAAACACAATCATAAATCACAAAACAATGCAGTACAATCTAGTTTGTTAATAAACTAAACACTAAAGAAGAAAATCAAAACCCATTAAACCCTAAACTCAAATATTTAATTAAATACAAATATTTTGTTTTTAAATTAAAGAAAACACACATTCTCCCCTTCAGTAGGAAGTGGTGGTGTGGTCCAATTATCCCTCTTTGCATTTAATGGTTTCAAACCCTGGCTACCATCTTTTGTCCAGCAACTCCCAGGGATGATAGCAGGTAAGAAATAAAAAGACAAAGGTTAGTCAAAAATCAAAGTAATGAAGTAGTATGAATACATAAGTAAACTAAATGTGCGCGCTTACAAATAGAACAAATGTATCCAAACCGATCAATAAAGTTATTGGAAACTAAAGTGTGTTACTATGTTCAAATGAAGAAATTAAAATACAAGAGTTACCGACTTTAGAGTGTGGCCACGGGTTTGGCCATCACATGTCCAAAGAAAAAAATAAGGTATTTCTCTGTGCAATGAAATTCTTTCTTTGCTGTCCACCCACAGATGCCGATTAATATATACAATAGAAATAGAATAGATGAAATACAAATATTACAAATAAATGAATGAAGACAGAAAAGGAGACAAAATATGGAGATTTGAAACAGAGATGTGTGCAAAAGAGCTATAGCTTAATATGCTGGTTTAATATGTAAGATGACCTGATGTCCAAAAAAAAATATTATTACAGTTCAAAAATGGGTCCCATTTTTGAACAGTAATGGACAGGTCACAGTAATGGACAGGTGACATGGACAGGTCTCCAGTCCATGTCAGGGCTGTGTGGGGTCTTTGAGGATGGAGGCAGCTCTCCTCTGGACTCTGCGATGGTGCTCTGCAGAGAGGACAGCGGAGCTCTGATGATCTTCTCCGCAGTTGTTATCACTCTCTGCAGGTGTTTGGGGTCCATGGCAGTAGTGCTGCCGTACCATGCAGTGATGCAGCTGGTCAGTGAGCTCTCCACAATGCAGCTGTAGAAGCTGCTGAGGATCTTGGCTGACATACCAAATTTCCTCAGCCTCCCCAAGAAATACAGCCGCTGCTGAGCCTTCTTGACCAGTTGTGTGGTGTTCAGTGTCCAGATGAGGTCCTCAGAGATGTAGACGCTCATCAATGTCCTCGCTGTGAGACTTGCAGAGTTCCGGCCAATCTGTGCATTCAAAACAGTCTCTCAGGCCCTCACTGTATTCCTCAGACCACACCCTTATCACCTTCTTCGTAGTAAAAGCAGATAGTAGTGTGTTTGGTGATTAACTAAAACACCATAACAACAGGTGAGCTCTTTAAAAGAACTTTCTTGAAGGACTGTAAGGTACAAGCTGTAAAGACGTTACATTTGTTGAGTGTAGAAACTTTCCTGAACTGTAATTTGTTCACTCAGAGATCCTGTGTCCGTGAGTTCTAACTACTTACAGGATGTAGTGAGTTTACAGTAAGATTATAGTCACTTTAATGGAATCTGGTGAAATTAAATGTACTTGACTGGTATACATTCAGTTGATAAAAAGGATATTTTCCTTAACATTTTATTTGTATAAATAAACCTTTGATTTTATATTTTTCAGCTGCATTTTAATCAAAACTATTATCTTTTTTTAGGGGAGGGAATGAGAGCAGGGGTCTGGCAGGTCGGCAATCACAATGTTGAATCCAAATTTATGACCTTGGCAGCAACACTAACAGCGTCCTCTGGTGGACACAAATAATATGTTCGTCTTTCAGCTCAACACGTGACTGTGACCCAAAATAAGTTCTGACACTGCTGAACTGAACTGAGCTGAGACGCCATTACAGGGAGTCGTATCTCTGCTGCAAAACACACGTTTGGAGGATTTTAATCAGAGAGTTCAAGAGACACTAATTTGGTGAATTAAAAATATTTAAAGATCAAATGGCTGAGAAACTTGCACTTGTCGAAAATTTCCTGAGCTGCCATGTGTGTTCTGAGACTTTCAGAGATCCTGTGTCTCTGAGCTGCAACCACAGCTTCTGTTCAAGCTGCCTGCAGAAATTCTGGGAACAAACTAAAAACAAAAACTGTCCCATTTGTAAGAGAAAATCTTCAAACAATTTTCCTATTGTGAACTTTACACTGAAAGAACTTGCTGATTTGTTTGCTGGAAGAAACAAAACTGGATCATCTGAGACAGAAAGAGGGGAGAAGAAACTGACAGTGGTGTGCAATAAACATGAGGAAGTGCCTAAACTGTTCTGTGTGGACGAGCAGAGAGCCGTGTGTCCTGTGTGTGACTTTTCTCTCCACCAGAGTCACAAAGTGGTTCCTGTAGAAGAAGCAGTCAGTGACCTGAAGGAGCAGCTGAAATCTGACTTAAAGTCTCTGCAGGACAAGAGGAACAAATACAAACAAGTGGAGAAAACATACAATGAAATGAGTGAACACATGAAGAAGCAGCTGTTGTCCACAGAGAGGCAGATCAGAGCAGAGTTCAAGAAGCTCCAGCAGTTCCTGAAAGAGGAAGAGGAGTCCAGACTGGCAGCTCTGAAGGAGGAAGAGGAGCAGAAGGGGAGGACTATCAGCAGAGAGATGAAGATGATTGAGGAGCAGATCTCCTCTCTGTCAGACAGCATCTCTGCTGTTAAGAGCTGCAGAAACACAGCATGCCATTCCTCAGCAGTTATAAAGACACTCAGAGCAGAGCCAGAGCCCAGAGCTCAGTGTCAGATCCACAGCTGGTCTCAGGAGCACTGATAGATGTGGCCAAACACCTGGGCAACCTGTCCTTCAGAGTGTGGGAGAAGATGAAGGAGAAGGTCCACTTCAGTCCTGTCATTCTGGACCCAAACACTGCAAACCACTGGCTCTATCTGTCTGATGATCTGACCAGTGTGACACGTGGAGACACAAAGCAGCAGCTTCCTGATAATCCAGAGAGAAACACAAATTATCCCAATGTTTTTGGCTCTCAGGGTTTCAGCTCAGGGAAACACAGCTGGGAGGTGGAGGTGGGAGACCATCCTGAGTGGCTTTTGGGTTTAAGTAAAGAGTCAGTTGAGACGAAGGGAAAGTGTTTTGCTACACCAAAAAATGGAATCTGGTGTTGCAATACAGGAAAACTCCTGACACAGTTTTTAATGGAAAGACTTCAGGATACCTCGTAGCATAGTCTGTAATGACTAACATGAAGAGATTTCCAGCTTAGCTTTTTTCCACAGGACCAATTACGTCCATGCCAAGACGCTGAAATGGTATACCAATGATTGGGAGGGGTTGGAGTGGTGCTTTGGTAGGGACCATAAATGAAGTCTTCTGACATTGAGGACAACTCCTGCAAAACATAGCAACATCTGAGCGCAAACCAGGCCAAAAAAGTATCGCTTAATGCGTGCGGTGGTTTTATGCTTCCCCAGGTGGCCAGCACAGCAGTGGAAAATAAACTGATGTTGTTGGTCAGACTGTGACAGTGAAGAAGAGTCTCCAGAGGATCAGAGTCCAGCTGGACTATGACAGGGGGGAGGTGTCCTTCTATGACCCTGAAGACATGACTCACATCTACACTCACAGAGACACTTTCACTGAGAAACTCTTCCCATATTTTAGTATTGGAAAGGCAGAAGATGCCAAAACCTCTGACATCAAAATCTGTCAGACTGAGATTTGATTGTAAAGTGATTCTTTATTTTAACTGTTTTTTCAGTACAGCAGCAGGTTAATTTTAGGGAAATTATTAATCACACTGTCTAACTTCATTATCAGGTTTTATTTCATTTTGTTAATCTAGTGGAACTATTAGCAATTCAATGAAACCAAAGCAACTTTTTCATGTGAAAATCTTGTGACCCACTCGAGTTTCTGTAAGAAACTTTTACATTTTTTTCTTGTTTCTTTTAAATTAATATTTTCAGAATATTTCTCATGTTGTTCATGTAAATATTTTTGATAGTTTTAAAATCTGAATGATGATGATTTCTTTGCTTTTCAAAGTTGTTGAGTGTGAACAGCAAACTGTGACACTTCTTAAAAGAAGGATTAATGATTAAACATCAGCAAGAGTCAACTTTACAACTACAAGATTTAAATTTCCTGATTATCAGCATCTTGTTTTCAGTTAAATAACATTTGAAAGTAACACGTCTTCTTTAAAGTTTCCCAAATTCAAAGAAATGACTTCTAAGTTCTGACGCTGTCTCATCAGTTTAACTACACTTGATTGATTTAATTAAAAATGTTATTTCTTGTGTTGTTTTTAACCCTAATCAGAAGCTGACATCTCTCACAGTTTGAAAGATTTCTGGATCTTCTCATGTTTCATAATTAGGTTTTAATTTGATTTTCAAACTTCACTCTCAGTCTCAGTGTTTCAATGAATCACCTTTGATTTGTACTTCAATGTTATTCTTTAACTGCTCTCTTTGATTATTGAGATCACAAAATGTTTCTGTGAAGTGAAATAAATAAATTCAGTGATTCTGTTGTTGTTGTGTTTGACAGTAAATCAGCTTTTCAGACACAGTCATTAGTTCAGATTCATTTAACATGGAAACTCACTTTGATTGTTGTGTTTACATTTAACTGACTCCTTAGAATAAAATATTATTTGCTTCTATTAGTTTGTAAATATCCTTGTTGTGCTGAAGCTGTTTTATTGAAACAATCAGCAGATTTTATAAAATCAAGAATTTATTTTAAGCAGCTACATTTTAAATCGTTTTTTCAGACCAACATTCACATTTAACCCCAGACAGAAATCAAATGTAATCATTGATAAACTTTACATTATCACAGCTAATCTGTATGTTTACAAACTCAGAAAATAGTTTGTATATACAAAGCTGCAGAGATTTCAGATGAAGGTCCAGCTTTATAATAGTGGTGTTTTATTTGTATATTATATTTACGCATAAGATGGAGACAAAGTTCATATTTTGTTCTCTAGTAAAAATGTTTACACTGTAAACATTTACACTTATCCCATTTTTAAATGTAAATCATTAAATGTTAGAAATGACTTCACTTAACAGATAAACAGAACACTAAGACTGAGCCAAGTTCATCTGTAAATATTTTAAATAAACAAATAAAATGTCTAATCACACTTTCACTTCAGGTCAGTGTCAGTCTGATCAGCTCAAATCCAGAATCCTGCTGCGATAAAGCAAATTGTCTTTTTATGATCAAATCAAACCGATGCTGCAGATGTGGTCGCTGTAGTGTCTGTAAGTTTGAGTCTTGTGTGTCTGCAACACCACACATTCAGAGGGGGAGAGAGGGCAGTACAGGCCTCGACCAACACCCACAAAGCTCTCCTGCGGGGAAAGAATCTGGCCAAAACTCCACTGGTTAAAATGTCTCTGCTCTCTGGTGTCACTGTAGTGCAGAGGCTTCAGAACTAGAATCCTCTGGTTTAAAGATTTCTTCAACATTAAATAATCCAGTCACAGTTGTCTGTATTTCCACCGCTGCACGCAAACAATAACTTTTAACAATGAATTCAGCAAATTTTATTTTTCAAATTATAAACAAATACAGTTTAAAACAGCATTTCTGTCGCTGCCACAGTGTAACTCACATTAGGACCCCGTCCTCGTTTGGGCTGTTAAAAGTCAATTTACTCACGTGAGCAGGATTTCTCTCTGAGAGCAGGGAGGTGCCCGCCAGATCGTGAAACTGTCACAGCGCGTGTAAAGGAGACACTGCTCTGGTCTGTGATCTCTGGTCTCCCACTCAGAGACACAGGTTCCTGAGTGTCTAGCATTCCTACATCTATGGGGGGCGCTGAGAACACTCTTCGTGTGAGAGAAAATCTCCTCACGCAAATATGTAGAGCCAAATACTGTCAATAATGCAATGTTCTTAAGACTTGTCAGGTAGTCGAGCTTTTTAGTTCAATCAGCTGCATTTCGATGTCTTCTGTGTCCAGCCAGTTAAAGAGAGACACATCCAGCTGCTCATTAAAGCTTTCTGACTTGATCAGAAAAGAAAACATTGGTCCATACACCTGAAAGTCCTGAAAACGCAGAGTGATTTCTGTCTTGAGTCTTCGGATGTATCCGTGTATTTCCGTGGTGCTGATGCTGCGCTGAGTGGGCAGCACCTGAAGCATGAAGCGCCTCTGTCAGTGTGCCCCAGGGTGGCTGTGGCTACAATGTAGCTTGCCATCACCAGTGTGTGAATGTGTGTGTGAATGGGTGGATGACTGGATGTGTAAAGCGCTTTGGGGTCCTTAGGGACTAGTAAAGCGCTATACAAATACAGGCCGTTTTACCAGTTTTTACCATTTGAAGTGTTGGAGTGTGGACGTTTCAACATTGCTTGAAAAAACTGCCAGCTAGTAACGTCTCTATCACCGGTAGGCAAAGTGATTTTTAGCCAATTACAAGTTGAATCTGGTAGTTGGGGTTGTTAGCTAAGATACTGTCATTAAGAAGCGGCACAACTAATATGTCTACTCGAGCTGATTTGCGATGTGCAGCGCTGGCCTGGCCGTAGATATTTATTTTTAATGCACGTTTTCAGATTAATTCATTGCATGTCGTGCCATCAGTGCCAGCTGTGGTTAGAGTGCCCAGGGTTGCCAACCCCTGATCTATTGCTTTCCTCACATCAAGAAGCTGTCAATCAAAATCAATACAGCTCTTCCTGCATCTGGAGCTTGTGAAAGACTGTGTGAGACTCCTGTTCACTGCTGAACAGTTACAGCTTCACAGCAAGAACCTTGAGAGCAAACTGCTCCTGAAGCTCAACCATGACCTTCCTGTGTGAAATAGAGTGAAGAAATAGTGCATTTTTGATAAATATGCAGAAATTGATGCACACCCATACAACTTATGGTAAAGTGAGCTACCTTGTATGTACAAGATGGCGCCTGTGTTTGGCTGTGCCGCTGCCTTCGTCCGTGTGTTTGTTTACTTTATATGTTATGCAAGTGTTCTTGCTACAGTTTTGTCCGGTGTCATCTCCATTCGGATTTACGATCGCCATGCGTTACTGGCGATCAAATCAGCCATGGATAACTTTCAGAGTGCTTCAGAGGCCTCGTCGGAGGAAGCGGGGGAAGAGAGCCGGCTTTCTTGTCCTGCTCCGTCGTCTTCGGAAAGAGGCAGATCTTCGTGGGCTTTATTCCTGGGCTGCTAGCGGTAAGATCCGCCTGAGACTTGTCGGAGCTGGATTAATCCCCACAACCCACTGTGTTTACCACCCAGGCTTCCACCTAAAAGCATGGAAAGCAATGCCTCATCGCGGCAGGAACCCTGTATTGCTGCGCAGCTTACCGCATAGTACGAACTCTGTTCCTGGAAACTCTACCCCTGTCCCGGTGAGTCGCAGCGTTAAATGGATGTTAATTAATGCCCGCTCAATTGCCAACAAGTCTTATATCTTAAATGACTTGTTCTGTACGGAGAAGCTTGATTTTATGTTTATCTCTGAGACGTGGCAGCGTGAGAATGATTTCTCACATCTTTTAGAGCTGTGTCCCGCTGACTGTTCATTTCTCTGTGCACCTCGGATATCTCGACGAGGAGGTGGAACAGCGGTAATTTTCAAAAAGACATTCTTATGCCAGATGATCTCCTCTAGCTGTTACGACTCTTTTGAGATGATTATGATAAAAATTGGACAAGAACAGCCCATATATGGCATTTTAATTTATCGTCCACCTGGATCTGCTACATCTTTTCTGTCAGACCTACAAGAATTTTTAACTTCCACGATTAAACTGGGCAAGGTTATCATTGTTGGTGACTTCAACATTCATGCAGAGGACTCATCAAATAGTACCACTAAGGAGTTCCTGAGCATTATGGACTCTTTCAATTTTGTTCAACATGTATCAGGTCCTACTCACACAGCTGGGCACACTCTGGACTTGGTCTTCACCTGTGGTGTTTCCCTTGACCACATGAACTTAAATGATGTTTCTTTTAGCGACCATAAGTCAGTCTTTTTTAATGTATTGTTCAATTCAGAGTCTCTTTCCCAAAGCTTTATTAGGCGCAGGCGCTTCATTGATGACTCTGTCATTTTAAAGTTTTCTTCACTTTTTAATTTTAAACCTTCTTCTGACGAGGTTGACATCCTTATTAATTCTTTTAATGAACACTGTCTTGCCATTCTTAATCAGGTTGCTCCTTTCAAAACTAGTCATTGCACTGTTAGTTCCTGCACACCATGGTTAAATAATCAAACCCGTGGTCTTCGACGCTCCTGTCGAAAAGCAGAGCGTCTCTGGAAGTCCACTGGGCTGGTTGTCCATCGGGAACACTTCAAAGAACTTCTTCACTTATTTAATGAGTCAGTTAAAGAGGCCAGAGCCTCTTACTTCAATAATCTCATAAATCGTCATAAAAATAACCCAAGAATTCTATTTGATACTATCAATAGTATTGTTTCTCCTCCAACTCAGCATGCTGTGTTACTTTCTGATGAAGACTGTAACACTTTCCTCAATTACTTTGTAAATAAGGTGATGGACTTGAGATCCAAAATCTCCTCAAGTGCCTCCCCTTATGAAGATGCCCCTTGTTGTCCCGGGTCACTTACTTCTTTTTCTCCAATCACACTCAATGACTTAATTGCAGTAATAGGTAAAATGAAATCCTCATCATGCTCCTTAGATATATTACCTCCCTCTGTCCTGTCTGGGACTCTCACCAGCATTGGTCCCACACTACTATCCATCATCAACAATTCACTGAGGCAAGGCTGTGTTCCGTCCTATTTTAAACACGCTGAGGTAACCCCTCTGTTAAAAAAACAGAATCTAGATCCTACCTCCCCTAGTAGTTATCGTCCTATTTCAAGATTGCCATTTATAAGTAAATTACTAGAAAAAATTGTAGAAAATCAGTTCAGGTCCTTACTATGCCGATTGCAGATTTTTGACCCTTTTCAGTCTGGCTTTCAAAAGCAGCACTCTACGGAGACCGCTCTCTTAAGGGTCCATAATGATCTACTAATGGCATCTGATGCAGGAAATTGTTCTGTGATCATTTTGCTAGATCTTAGCGCAGCCTTCGATACCATCGACCACAAAATCCTACTCAACAGGCTCAAGGTTTTGGCTGGTATATCTGGCACCGCCTTAGACTGGTTTTCTTCCTACTTATCAGACAGGACCTTTTCTGTTAGGACTGATAGGTTCTCCTCTAACACTGCTGCCCTAACCTGCGGGGTTCCACAGGGTTCAGTTTTGGGTCCATTATTATTTTCTTTTTATATGCTTCCTTTAGCTGGCATTATTCAGTCTTTTAGTGACCTTTCTTATCATTTCTATGGCGATGACATTCAGCTGTATATGTCCTTTAAGCCTCATCAGCTGGATAGGCTGTCCACCCTAGTCCAGGCTTTAACTCAAATCTCTGATTGGCTTTCTAACAATTACCTTGTTTTAAACATGAACAAGACAGAGACCATGATCATAGCTCCTCCTGATCTATATTCTAAAATCAGTCAGGTTCTTGCCCCTTTCTGTTCTTCCGCTAAGCCAAATATTCAAAATCTTGGAGTAATATTTGACTCTTCTTTGGGCCTTGACTCACACGTAAAATCTCTGTCTCGTTCCTGTTTCTTTCATTTAAGGAATATTTCTAAACTGCGACATATGGTCTCCTTTGCTGAACTGGAAAAAATTGTCCATGCATTTGTGTCATCGCGTTTAGATTATTGTAATTCCCTGTTTACCAGCTTGGATAAATCATCTCTTTCTCGCCTCCAAGCTATACAAAACGCAGCAGCCAGACTACTAACTCGCTCTAGCAAGCGAGCTCACATCACTCCTATTTTATGTTCTTTACATTGGCTCCCAATAGATTTTAGAATTCGTTTTAAAATTATTGTTTTAACATACAGAGCACTAAATGGCCAAGCCCCAGATTATTTATCCAAGCTTCTCACAAAATACACTACTGCTCGCCGTCTCCGCTCACAGACTCAGAGTTTGTTGGTTGCTCCCAGAACACATCTGAAGACGAAAGGGGACAGAGCCTTTCAGGCTGTGGCACCAAGGCTGTGGAACAGTCTACCTCTACAACTACGTTTGGTTGACTCTGTGGAATCCTTTAAAAAACAGTTAAAAACTTTACTGTTTAAACAAGCTTTCTGTTGACCAATGCCTTTTATATTTTTATATTTTTTAATTTACATTTAAATTCTATATTGTGTATATTGTGCATTTTGCTATTTATTGTTCTGTTTATTTTAATCTCTGTGTGAAGCGCTTTGTGACTACATGTCTATGAAAAGCGCTTAATAAATAAACTTTACTTACTTACTTACTTACTTACATATGTTGAAGTTGCCTCGTTCTAACGTTTTTTTCTGAGGCTGCTGTGCCATTTGGAGTAAAAGTGAATATAATGTATACAGCACATCTTGTCACTGGAAATGGTTTGCACTGTTCATATATTTATATTATTTATTGTAGTTATTGGTTAAAAAGCTTTATGTTGTGAAAAACTGAAATCTGGAAATTTGAATTCTTGTGCCTTATTTTGTTAATGTTTTTACATATTCTATTTAAAAATACTAAAATTTGTAAATTTATTTATTTATTTATTTTTGTTTGTATGATAGCATTTTTTTAAGGTGAAAAATAAATCAGACATTACAACCAGTTACTCAGTACTTGATTAGTCTGTTCACCAACTACTTTACTCTTACTTGAGTAATTTTTTGGACGACTACTTTTCAATTTTACTTGAGTAATAATATTGTAAAGTAATGCTACTCTTACTTGAGTACAATTTTTGGATACTCGACCCACCTAAAATATTGTTATTGGCCTTATATGTGACTCTGTGCATCTACTGTGCAACCTAATATTGATACTGTGGTTTCTCACACATACTTTGTCGATGCATTGATCACAGCATAGCATTAGCTCAGCACTACTGAACTAAAGATTGAGGAGAACCAATTTCTCTCTACTAAACTTTTGCCCAGCTGTATCTTGTTTCATGTTTAATCCAAACCCTCTGCCTTTTCTTTATGGGTTAATGTTTGTCCCACATTTTCACTTCCTTTAACTGTATTTATCTTAAAAACACTTAAAAACAGTGATCATATGTTATTGTTGTTGTTGTTTTGTTTTGTCTTTTTTGCACACTGAGTGGTGCAGGTGCCTTGATGAGAGAATTTTTAATTGCTTTTTGAATCCAGTTTGAGTCACAACCTGACTGGATTCCTCCATCCTGATGACTGCTGCTGTGGTGAACTGCTGTGGATAATGGACCCAGACCATCCTCTGCATCTCCTACTGGACCTGCAGATAAACACTTCCTTCAACAACTGTTTCAGCTTCACTGGCACAAAGATACAGAAAATCTACACCTCACACCACAATCCCTGTACTCAGTTTAGACATAAGATAAGATAAGATAAGATAAGATGACCTTTATTAGTCCCACACGTGGGAAATTTGTTTTGTCACAGCAGGAAGTGGACAGTGCAAAAGTTATGAAGGACAATTAGAATAAAATAAAATAAGAATAAATACAGTACACAACTGTACAGAATAGAATAAAAATAGAATACTATATACAGTAGAATAAAATAGAATAAAATATACAATAGGATAAAAATAGAATACAAATGCTATATACAACAGAGTGAAAAATACAACGGTGCCAGAAAGATTATTGCACATTTGTGTTATTGCACATTTGTGGATGTGTGTGTATGATCAGTTAAAGTCTTTGTTGTGGAGTCTGACAGCAGTGGGGAGGAAAGACCTGCGAAATCTCTCCGTCCCACACCGTGGGTGCCGCAGTCTCCCACTGAAGGAGCTGCTCAGTGCTGTCAGAGTCTCCTGCATGGGGTGGGAGATGTTGTCCAACAGGGATGACAGCTTAGCCACCATTCTCCTGTCACTCACAACCTCCACTGGGTCCAGAGGGCATCCTAGAACAGAGCTGGCCCTTCGGATAAGCCTGTTCAGTCTCTTCCTGTCCCCAGCAGAGATGCTGCCACCCCAGCAGACCACACCATAAAAGATGGCTGAGGCCACCACAGAGTCATAGAAGGTCTTCAGGAGTGGGCCCTCCACTCCAAACGACCTGAGTCTCCGCAGCAGGTACAGTCTGCTCTGCCCTTTCCTGTAGAGGGCGTCTGAGTTATGAGTCCAGTCCAGTTTGTTGTTCAGATGAACACCAAGGTACCTGTAGCTGTCCACAGTCTCAATGTCCATACCTTGGATGTTCAGTGGTTGCAGTGGAGGATGTTTGTGCCTGCGGAAGTCTACCACCAGCTCCTTGGTTTTACTGGCATTGATCTGGAGGTAGTTCAGCTGGCACCAGTCCACAAAGTCCTGAGTCAGTCCTCTGTACTCCTTGTCGTCCCCATCAGTGATGAGGCCGACTATAGCAGAGTCATCAGAGAACTTCTGCAGGAAGCACTGGGTGGAGTTGTGGGAGAAGTCTGCAGTGTAGATGGTGAAGAGGAACGGAGCCAGAACCGTTCCCTGTGGGGCCCCCGTACTGCAGACGACCCTGTCCGACACACAGCCCTGAGTCCTCACATACTGTGGTCGGTCGGTGAGGTAGTCCAAAATCCAGGTAGTGAGGTGATGGTCCACTCCAGAGTTCTCCAGCTTGTCCTTCAGAACCGAGGGAAGAATAGTGTTGAAGGCACTGGAGAAATCAAAGAACATGATTCTCACAGTGCTCCCAGCGGTCTCCAGGTGAGCGAGGGAACGATGTAGGAGGTGAATGACGGCATCATCCGCTCCAATGCCAGGCTGGTAGGCAAACTGAAGTGGGTCCAGTGATGAGCTCACAAGGCGCCGAAGCTGAGCCAGGACCAGCCGCTCCAGGGTCTTCATCAGGTGGGATGTCAGAGCCACCGGCCTGTAGCTGTTGAGGTCCTTGGGGCGTGAAGTCTTTGGCACTGGTACAACACAGGAGGTTTTCCAGAGCTGTGGGACTCTTCCCAGCCTCAGGCTCAGGTTGAAGAGGTGCAATAAGCTCCTTATTGTGTCATATCACGTTTCGATTGAATGAACACTTCATTTTTTTGTATGTTTTCTTTCATTGGCTGCTGTAACACTGTAATGTCACACCTTCTGGGACAAATAAAGTATTTGTTGTCTGGTCAGGGATTCATTTAATGCATTTTTAAGAGCTCTACAGTTTTTTTCTCTTTTTAATTCTTTTTGATTAAAATACTGGATGTGATTGACAACTTCAAGGCAGTAATACCTTAAACATGCATTTGACCAGAATCTGATCCTGGATAGCTCTAACTACTTACAGGATGTCATCAGTTTACAGTAATACAGTAATCTTTAATTCAAGATTCAAAGTGTTTATTTTCATGTGTCCAAAGAAAAGAATAAGGTATTTCTCTGTGCAATGAAATTCTTTCTTTGCTGTCCACCCACAGATGCCGATTAATATATACAATAGAAATAGAACAGATGAAATACAAATATTACAAATAAATGAATGAAGACAGAAAAGGAGACAAAATATGGAGATTTGAAACAGAGATGTGTGCAAAAGAGCTATAGCTTAATATGCTGGTTTAATATGTAAGATGACCTGATGTGCAAAAAAAATATTATTACTGTTCAAACATGAGTCAGCTGTTCAAGAGTCTGATGGCAGTGGGGAAGAAGGAGTTGTTGAGTCTGGATGTTCTGGATTTCACACTTCTGAACCTCCACCCCGAGGGCAGAAGTGTGAACAGTCCATGTCAGGGCTGTGTGGGGTCTTTGAGGATGGAGGCAGCTCTCCTCTGGACTCTGCGATGGTAGATGCTCTGCAGAGAGGGCAGCGGAGCTCTGATGATCTTCTCCACAGTTGTTATCACTCTCTGCAGGTGTTTGCGGTCCATGGGAGTAGTGCTGCCGTACCATGCAGTGATGCAGCTGGTCAGTGAGCTCTCCACAATGCAGCTGTAGAAGCTGCTGAGGATCTTGGCTGACATACCAAATTTCCTCAGCCTCCTCAGGAAATGCAGCCGCTGCTGAGCCTTCTTGACCAGCTGTGTGGTGTTCAGTGTCCAGGTGAGGTCCTCAGAGATGTAGACGCTCGTCAATGTCCTCGCCGTGAAGCTTGCAGAGTTCCAGCCAATCTGTGCATTCAAAACAGTCTCTCAGGCCCTCACTGCATTCCTCAGACCACACCCTTATCACCTTCTTCGTAGTAAAAGCAGATAGTAGTGTGTTTGGTGATTAACTAAAACACCATAACAACAGGTGAGCTCTTTAAAAGAACTTTCTTGAAGGACTGTAAGGTACAAGCTGTAAAGACGTTACAGTTGTTGAGTGTAGAAACTTTCCTGAACTGTAATGTGTTCATTCAGAGATCCTGTGTCCGTGAGTTCTAACTACTTACAGGATGTAGTGAGTTTACAGTAAGATTATAGTCACTTTAATGGAATCTGGTGAAATTAAATGTACTTGACTGGTATACATTCAGTTGATAAAAAGGATATTTTCCTTAACATTTAATTTGTATAAATAAACCTTTGATTTTATGTTTTTCAGCTGCATTTTAATCAAAACTGTTATCTTTTTTTTTTAGGGGAGGGAATGAGAGCAGGGGTCTGGCAGGTCGGCAATCACAATGTTGAATCCAAATTTATGACCTTGGCAGCAAACACAACTTCTGTTAAAGCTGCCTAGAAAAAATCTGAAAACAAGCTGACTTGTGCAACTTGAACTTGTGAAACACCACAGCTTCATCTTCTTTGTGTCATTTTTTATTTTCTGTTTAGCATAAAAACTGGAGAGCTGAACATTTTTTACATTTTGGCTTTTTATGTTTCCGAATGAAGCACAAACTGGGAAACTATCTGAACACTAACAGCGTCCTCTGGTGGACACAAATAATATGTTCGTCTTTCAGCTCAACACGTGACTCCAACTTTATAATATTGGTGTTTTATTCGTATATTATTTTTACTCACAACTTGGACACAAAGTTTGTATTTTCATTTACGGAAAAACGTTTTTTAAACATTTTATTTCCACTTTCTCACATTTTTAAATGTAAATCATTAAATGTTAGGAATGACTTAACAGGTAAAAAAGAGCATTAAAACTGAGCCGAGTTCATCTGTAAATATTTTTAAATCGACAAATAAAACATCTTTTTCTTGTATTTCCATAAACAGTGGGTCTAAATAAATAATTT
The DNA here is from genome assembly GCF_036321145.2 of Pelmatolapia mariae. Taxonomy (NCBI): domain Eukaryota; kingdom Metazoa; phylum Chordata; class Actinopteri; order Cichliformes; family Cichlidae; genus Pelmatolapia; species Pelmatolapia mariae. The sequence continues at coordinate 36,491,981 of NC_086237.1, read as the reverse complement.
GTCAGGAGTTATTAAGAAATGTTGAGTTACTATAATTATCAGAGAAAGATGAGTGATTAATTAAAAGTCAGTAAAACTTCATTTATTCTTTTTGCCAATTGAATCTTTTTTTACGCTGCAGACAAAACCTGTGATATCAAGTCAGACTGAGATTTCATTATAAAGTCAACATTTTCTTATGGGGGAAAAGTTACAGTGGCAAAGCTTTATTGAAAACGATGTGCCGGGAGTCCGCTGTTGAGTTTTGGACGAAATGCATTCTGGGATATATAGCAAGTCCACACCGATGCATGCTTGATAAAACGGGCGGATCGAGAACACATCCGGGACTTTTTCGCGTTCTCGGCTTGATGCGTACTTCGAATTGGAACAGTACTTGGTCTCCGACTGATGACGTATCACGAGTACACGAGAACGCAAGTACGCACAAGTACGCATATTGATAAACGCCCCTTGTGTTTCCCTACCCTGTGGACCCTTTTGGAGCCCTGGACCCTTTTCCCCCACGTGTATATATAGAGCACCCGGTGTGGTTAATAAAGCTCAGTTAAACTGTGTTTCTCAGTCTGCGCCCGAGTCCGTTCCATTCATCCTGACATTTTTAGTCGGTATTAATCGCATTTCATTTTGCATGAGCAAACAGACTCAAGAAAAAATGGAATACATATGCACTTAACATGCTTATTGAAAATCTTGAACATTCATGTTAACAAATAACCCTGTAAACATTTATCAACATCAATGTGGCCCTGTTACTAAGACAAACTAACTTGTTGACAATGTTCGAGAGGAGAGCTGACCGCTTCTTATTTACAATGTTGCCTGCAACTGAGAACAGTCTACAGTTGTGATTTTTCCTTCAATTTCCCATCATGTGCCACTGTTACCAAATGTTCAGCACATGCCTCTGCGAAGTGACGCTCCTCTGTCTTCATTATTCTCAATGCAAACGACTTTAATTCCTATGCAGCAGTAAGTAGATATGCAGTAACACCAAGATAGTTACTGTTACTCACAGAAGTCCAGTAGTCACCTGTCAGGGTGACATGTTTAGCTACAGCTAAATCCTCGTGCTTTTTTTCCTTTTCAGTTTCATAGAGCCCATGGATTTTTGACATTATTGTGCTTCTTGTTGCAGCCTTGTACAATGCAACTTGCAAAACCTTTGTAAAGCCCGTGTCCTCAACGATATTAATAGGTCTGCAATTTGTTGCAATGCACTTGGCAATTGTGTCAGTCAATTTGTCCAAGGTCGGCTTACTCAGTCCTCGATGCTTTGTGAGTGGTTTGTTGCAAGCTGGGCGACAAAGTGCTAGCAGCATCCCCGACTAATGTATGCTTCGCGTTAATGTGATATTTTGAGCTGGAAGTGCTTTGGTGAAAACAAAATTCTTTCCTGCACAATGCGCATAATACTTTATGTCGCTCGACTGTTCCGTCTTGTTTTTATACTCAGATTTCCCATTGAGAGGACCAATGTGCTGTTTGTCATCTTCCATATTGAGTTGATTGGTTCAGCTGCCCGTCACCAGATCAACTGCTCATTTGATTCTACTTGGATAAATTGCCCGAAATGTGTTGACAGAGACATTCCAGCGATTTTGAGTCATTCTGCTCTTCAGATGGTTTAACTGCGTTAAAAATGTTAATCAGATTAATTACGATGATGGATTAATCTGCGTTAATGAGTTAATTTAGACAGCCCTAGTTCAAATGCATTCATCACAGAAGTTTCTACTTTTATTGTTGTTTTTACATTTAATTGATTCCTTAGAAGAAAAGAACATTTGATTTTGATGGTTTTTAAATACTCCTGTTGTGCTGACACTGTTTTCTTGAACCAGTTGTAGCACTGATGTCACTGTAAAATAGATATAAGCTGCTGGACTAGTTCTAGGTTCAGAGGAGTGATGGAGCAAAGCACAGTGAAGAGACCAGAGCCAGAAAAGTTTCAAATGAAAAGCAGCCATCTTTAATAAAACAGAAAAACATCAACACAATCAGTTGATGTTAAGTAGCTCACACTTATCCTTACATTTGTTCCAAATCCCACAGCTAGGTTGTTTCTTTAAGATTTCGTTTTTTATTTAAGAATCAGAAATCTTCAGTTTCATAATTTACTTCTTTAAGAGACTTTAAGAGAATTCAAGATCAGTCTATTTCTGTGCAGGACTAATAAAGCTAATTTAGTGTTATAAGCTCATTTAACTTGTGCTCATTATTAATCACCCTGACTAGTTTCTGTCTTGCACGAGCAATCAAATCTTATTAAAACCCTTTTTGGTGTGTTGACCCTTTAACACAAAGTTCCTGTAGAGAAATAAAAATAAATTTACTCGCGTGAGCAGGATTTCTCTCCGAGCACAGAGAGCTACCTGCGAGAGCGTGAAACTGTCACAGCGTGTGTAAAGCAGACACTGCTCTACAAAAAGGTCAAAACCACACAAAAGTGGCATCAACGCATAACCCAGTGTTTTTAACAATTGTAGCTCTGTTGTCCAGCCTGCCACCACAAACACTCTGTTCACACTAGGGCAGGGTATCAATTTCTATTTCTATAACTGATTCGATTCCGATTAACAAGGTCCCGATTCGAGTCGATTCAAGCTCGACTCAAGCTCAATTCAATTTTGACTCCAACCGTCAGAAATATTATAATTATGATCATTTATCAGTACATTTATCCATATTTTTATATCTGTGTATTAAAACAAAGCTGACACTTGCGAGACTTTATCAAAGGTGTAACTGAGGATAAAACAAAGAAATTTCAAAGATATTCTGCAGTAGAACAAAAACACAAGAACACCATGAATCAAAATATGAACATTACCTGATGTTGCTGAAGTGAAGCAGAGCACACTTACAGAGGTTTTATTAGAGACACAGCTAAGATTTTTGGAATTTGTCATAATTTGTAAGAGTTTATATTTCTTCAGTATTGAACAACAGAAATGAAACTTTGTCACAGGTCAATTTTGAAAAAACAAAAGCACTGAACACAACTGTAGACTGGTGCGTAATAAACAAGCGAATAATGCAGAAAACAGATTTTTCATGGGAAACTGGTCTCTGAGTTACTGAGAGAGAGAATTCAGTTCAATTCATTTTTTATATAGTGTCAAATCACAAAAACATTCACCTCAAGGAAGTTTTTGTGAGTCCCTACAACTCTAACCAAGTATAACACCATAGTTATTGTCTTAATTCACATGTCATGATCTGAATAAAGCCCGTGTTTTGTGTGGATAGTTATGCTACAATCATGGCCAATAATCGGTATACCATACACACGTCGCTCCACGTTACGTAAAATATTTTATTTGGTGAAAGTAATGAGGTTAGGATTGTAAAAAAAACAAAACAAAACAAAAAAAACAATATTTCATTAATTCGGTTTATACAACCTGATTGGATCCCTCCATCCTGATGACTGCTGCAGTGGATAATGGACCCAAACCATCCTCTGCATCTCCTACTGGACCTGCAGATAAACACTTCCTTCAACAACTGTTTCAGCTTCACTGACACAAAGATACAGAAATCTACACCTCACTCCACAATCCCTGTACTCAATTAAGACATAAGATCCTTATTGTGTCATATTTTGTATAGATTTATTGAACACTTCACGCGTTGTATTTTTTCTTTCAATGGCTTCATTTAATGCATTTATAAGAGCTCTACAATGTTTTTTTGTTTTTTTTGTCTTTATAATTATTTTTCAAGAAAGTGGACGTGATTGACAACTTCGAGGCAGTAATACCTTAAACATGACTTTGACCAGAATCTGATTTGTGACATGTGACAGTAAATTCTTCTGTGTTGTCACAGTTCAGTGTCATATTATGTCATATCAACAGTTTATATCAGTTTTGTTTTTTTGATTATTAGCATTTCTGGTCTGTTCACTGTGATTTTTCTCTTGATTTTTCATTATTATTTCGGTGACATCTCTCACACTGGTCAGCTCATCACATTTCAGTTCATGACAAACTTGAAAGTTGGAGTCTAAAGGTCTAAAATCTTATGCAGGTTTGAGGTCACAGACCAGGTAGTAAAAGCACATATTGTGTTTGGTGGTTATTAATTATCTAGAACACCATGACAACATGTGAGCTCTTTAAAAGAACTTTGCTTTCTTGAAGGACTGTAAGGTACAAGCTGTAAAGATGTGACATTTGATGAGTGTAGAAACTTTCCTGAACTGTAATGTATTCAGAGACATTCAGAGATCCTGTGTCCCTGAACTCAAACTACTCACAGGATGTAGTCAGTTTACAGTAATACAGTAATCTTTAATTGAATCTGGTCAAAGGAAATTAACTTCACTGGTATACATTTAGTTTATAATAAGCATATTTTAATGATGTATTATTTGAAAAAATAAACTTTTGATTTCATGTATTTCAGCTACATTTTACTCAGAATTATTGCTTCATGTTCATGAGGATCAAGAATTTTTCTTCTTTGCTTTGAGTATGAGCCAGGGCTCTGGCAGGTTGACAATCTAAACCCTTTTATGTCCTTGGCTGCAAACATAAGTTTAGTTAAAACTGCAGATAAAAACTCTGAGAACATTCTGACTTGTGCTACTTGAACTTCTGAAACACCACAGCTTCACCTTCTTTGTCTCATTTTTATGTTCTATTTAGGTTTTGTTTTTTTAAGAGGTCAAAATTTTTTACATTTCCGTTTTTGTGTCTTAAGGAGCACAAAATGAAAACTATCTGAATGACACACACAGCGCCCTCTGATGGACACAAGTGTTATGTGCGTGTTTCAGTTTAACACGTGATCGTGATTCATGAAAATGAAAGTAAATTCCGACACTTTTGAACTGAGCTGAGACGCCATTACAGGGAGTCAGACCTCTGCTGAAAAACACACGTTTGGAGGATTTTAATCAGAAAGTTCAAGAGACACTAATTTGGTGAGTTAAAAATACTTAAAGGTCAAATGGCTGAGAAATTCGGACTTTTTCTAAATTACCTGAGCTGCCATGTGTGTTCAGAGACTTTCAGAGATCCTGTGTCTCTGAGCTGCAACCACAGCTTCTGTTCAAGCTGCCTGCAGAAATTCTGGGAACAAACTAAAAACAAAAATTGTCCCATTTGTAAAAGAAAATCTTCAAAGGATTATCCTATTGTGAACTTTACTCTGAAAGAACTTGCTGATTTGTTTGCTGGAAGAGAGAAATCTGGATCATCTGAGACACAAAAAGGAGAGAAGAAATTAACAGCAGTGTGCAGTAAACACGAGAAGGTGCCTAAACTGTTCTGTGTGGACGAGCAGAGGGCTGTGTGTCCTGTGTGTGAGTTTTCTCTCCACCAGAGTCACAAAGTGGTTCCTGTAGAAGAAGCAGTCAGTGACCTGAAGGAGCAGCTGAAATCTGACTTAAAGTCTCTGCAGGACAAGAGGAACAAATACAAACAAGTGGAGGAAACATACAATGAAATGAGGGAACACGTGAAGAAGCAGCTGTTGTCCACAGAGAGGCAGATCAGAGCAGAGTTCAACAAGCTCCAACATTTCCTGAAAGAGGAAGAGGAGTCCAGACTGGCAGCTCTGAGGGAGGAAGAGGAGCAGAAGGGGAGGACTATCAGCAGAGAGATGAAGATGATTGAGGAGCAGATCTCCTCTCTGTCAGACAGCATCTGTGCTGTTGAAGAAGAGCTGCAGAAACACAGCGTGCCATTCCTCAGCAGTTATAAAGACACTCAGAGCAGAGCCAGAGCCCAGAGCTCAGTGTCAGATCCACAGCTGGTCTCAGGAGCACTGATAGATGTGGCCAAACACCTGGGCAACCTGTCCTTCAGAGTGTGGGAGAAGATGAAGGAGAAGGTCCACTTCAGTCCTGTCATCCTGGACCCAAACACTGCATACCACTGGCTCTATCTGTCTGATGATCTGACCAGTGTGAGATGTGGAGTCACAAGACAGCAGCTTCCTGATAATCCAGAGAGAAACACTTATTCTGCCACTGTTTTTGGCTCTGAGGGTTTCAGCTCAGGGAAACACAGCTGGGAGGTGGAGGTGGGAGACCATCCTGTCTGGCATGTGGGTTTAGTTAAAGAGTCAGCTGACAGGAAGGGAGAATGTTTTGCTTCACCAAAATATGAAATCTGGTCTGTTGTACATCGCAGTGGAAAATACACTAATGGTCTTAGTCGGACTGTGAAAGTGAAGAAGAGTCTCCAGAGGATCAGAGTCCAGCTGGACTATGACAGGGGGGAGGTGTCCTTCTTTGACCCTGAAGACATGACTCACATCTACACTCACAGAGACACTTTCACTGAGAAACTCCTCCCATATTTCAGTATTGGAAACGCAGGAGACGCCAAAACCTCTGATATCAAAATCTGTCAGACAGATCTCACAGTAATGTCATTCTTTGATTCTTTTTAACAGTGTAAGATGTTTTCTTCAGTCAGATATCAGTGTATCTACACTTGATCAATTTGATTAAAAATGTTATTTCTAGTTGTGCTTTTCTTAACTTCAATTCGCTGCAGTCTTTCATAGTTGGAAAGATTTTAGAATCTTCTGATTTTTTTTATAATCACGTTTAAGTTTTGATTTAAAGACTTGACTCTCAGTGGATCAAAATGGATTCTACCTCTGATTCCTATTTCAGAGTTATTCTTCAACTGGTTTCTTTGATTATTGACAATCGCACAATGTTTCTGTGAAGTGAAATAAATCAAATTTGGCGATTCTCTTGTTGTTGTGTCAGCTTTTCAGACACAGTCATTAGTTCAGATTCATTTAACATGGAAACTCACTTTGACTGTGTTTTACATTTAACTGACTCCTTAGAATAAAATATTATTTGCTTCTATTAGTTTGTAAATATTCTTGTTGTGCTGAAGCTGTTTTATTGAAACAATCAACAGATTTGATAAAATCAAGAATTTATTTTAAGCAGCTACATTTTAAATCTTTTTTTCAGACCAACATTCACATTTAACCCCAGACAGAAATCAAATGTAATCATTGATAAACTTTACATTCTCACAGCTAATCTGTATGTTTACAAACTCAGAAAATAGTTTGTATGAACAAAGCTGCAGAGATTTCAGATGAAGGTGCAGCTTTATAATAGTGGTGTTTTATTTGTATATTATATTTACGCACAAGATGGAGACAAAGTTCATATTTTGTTCTCTAGTAAAAATGTTTACACTGTAAACATTTACACTTATCCCATTTTTAAATGTAAATCATTAAATGTTAGAAATGACTTCACTTAACAGATAAACAGAACACTAAGACTGCGCCAAGTTCATCTGTAAATATTTTAAATAAACAAATCAAATGTCTAATCACACTTTCACCTCAGGTCAGTGTCAGTCTGATCAGGTCAAATCCAGAATCCTGCTGCGATAAAGCAAATTGTCTTTTTATGATCCAATCAAACCAATTCTGCAGATGTGGTCGCTCTAGTGTCTGTAAGTTTGAGTCTTGTGTGTCATCTGGAACAACCACACATTCATACGGGAGAGGGCAGTACAGGCCTTGACCAACACCCACAAAGTTCTCCTGCGGGGAAAGAATCTGGCCAAAACTCCACTGGTTAAAATGTCTCTGCTCTCTGGTGTCACTGTAGTGTAGAGGCTTCAGAACTAGAATCCTCTGGTTTAAAGATTTCTTCAACATTAAATAATCCAGTGACAGTTGTCTGTATTTCCACCGCTGCACGCAAACAATAACTGTTAACAATGAATTCAGCAAACTTTATTTTTCAAATTGTAAACAAATACAGTTTAAAACAGCATTTCTGTCACTGCCACAGTGTAACTCACATTAGGACCCCGTCCTCGTTTGGGCTCTGCCTCCAAACTGTTAAAAGTCAATTTACTCTCATGAGCAGGATTTCTCTCTGAGAGCAGGGAGCTGCCTGCCAGAGCGTGAAACTGTCACAGTGCGTGTAAAGGAGACACTGCTCTACAAAAAGGTCATAACCACACAAAGTAGCACCAACACATAACCTAGTGTTTTAACAATTGTCGCTCTGTTGCATCTGTCCAGCCTCCACCCACAAACACTGTTCTGTAACTGATTCGATTCCAATTCAATTCAGTTTTGACTCAGTCAGAAATATAATTATGATCATTTATCAGTATATCCATATTTTTCTATATCTGTATAAGAACAAAGTTGACACGTATGAGACTTTATCAGAGGTTTGTAAGCATCACAGCAGATGCTTTTGTGTCAAAGTACACAAGGATAAAACACAGAAAAATATAAAGGAGATTTTCCTGACCTGGCTTCTTATAACAGATAACTGCCTTAAAAATATTCAGCAGTAGATCAAAAACAGAAGAAAACCATGAATCGAACATTACCTGATGCTGCTGAAGTGAAGCAGAGCAAAGTCACAGAGGTTTTATTAGAGACACAGCTAAGTGCAGAAATGAGGCTTTCTTGTCAGGGGTCATTTTTGAAAAAACAAAAGCACTGAACACAAATGTAGACTGTAGTTTAATAAACAAGCAAATAATGCATGCGGAAAATGGAGATTTTTGATGATAAACCAGTCTTAAAGCACAGAGAGAGAGAGAGAGAGAGAGAGCTTCTTCTTCTTTATATTGTTTATTGGCGGTTGGCAAACAGCAAAATTGTGAATTACCACCACAAACTGTAGAGAGAAAGCTGTGCAGAAAGTGTGATTTTTATCCTGGTGGGAGCAAAACAGCTAAAGTAAGAGGGAAATTCATGACATTTTTTTAAAATGTGAAACGTAGTGTTGATCTTCTTTTGCTGCTGGTTCAGTGAATTTTGGTCGGAGAGTGACAAAACCTGCAGCTGCAGAATCTGTGAGGTGTCGGCTTTCAGCTCCTGACAGCATGTCCACGTACAGATGAAAGATCCACACTTTGTGTTTCAATCTTTTTGCAGATCCATTCACCTGCTGTTATTTCCTGTTTTAGCTGTTTGCTGTTGAAATAGTTTTGTGAGCTTTAAGCTGAGATTCTGGTGTGCCGGGAAAATTACATTTCTTTTAAAAATCAATTCAGGATTTAATGAATCGATGTTGTTTTATTCAAACTAAAATTGATTTGAGTCAGGAAATACATTTTTTTTTTTTTTTTTTATTAAACCCACCTTAAGATCACACACAGAAACACAGAGAGAGTCAGAAGCAGGTAGCTAGGCAGCTGCCCTTTGGTAATGATCCCTGGCAAGTGATTGACCTACTGTGCACAGATCAGCCAATAGACACATACCAATTAACTTTAAATGGGCCAATAGATACAGGCTTTACACTTGAAAGACAAGAGAAACAGAGGAATAACAGTGACACTTGTCGTGGCATATAACAATTATACCTCAGACTGCATGTTTGAGGTATAATTTTAATCTCCAAAAAATGTATGAATTTAATACAAATATGTGGGGATAGAAACAAAGCATCAATCCTATCATGGTAGACTTGATCCCATAGCAATACCAGAGTTGGTATCGATACTATCAATACTTGGATCGATCTGCCCACCTCTACTGATTGAATTGTTCCTCAATAAATAAGATACCAAACACTTCACATTCTTGGTCTCATTTGTATGCTATATTAAGATAAAGTAAAATATGAGAAGTCAAAATGTTTTACTTGTTTTGCTTTTTTGTTTTTGTTTTGAGGGCAACTACTCACACAGAAAATGTATCTGAACGACAGCCTAGCAGCACCATCTGGTGAAGACAAATAACATATTGTAGATATCAAGTGGAGGTGGAAAAAAGGCCGGAGAGAACCCACACGAACATGACAAGTCCACACAGAAAGGCCCAGACCAGGTGGTGGAGACCAACTTGGGGCCTTCTTGCTGTGAGGCAACACTGCTAACCACCACTCCACCGTGCTGCCTCTTGACTAGAGTGAATGAAAATTTTACTAAATTTCTACACTGTTGAACTGAGCTGAGACGTGTTTATTTTGACAGATCTGTGCTGAAAAACACACATTTGGAGAATTTGTTTTGTTTTTTTAATCCATTGATTGTCCAACATTTAGCTTTTTGCCATATCTTTACATCAAAGAAGGTTGTGGTCAGGAACATTTGTTAATACTCACTAAATGCAGACTCTGTATATTTGTAATATTAACAATAACATGATAAGGTGGACTTCACCGGCAATGAAAGCACAGAGAGGACGAGTATTTTGTACTATTAAATGTCCTTTTACTATTGTTTTAATAGTAAAAGTTCATTAAGTGGACACCTGCTTTTTAAGATAAGATAAGATAAGATAACCTTTATTAGTCCCACACGTGGGAAATTTGTTTTGTCACAGCAGGAAGTGGACAGTGCAAAAGTTATGAAGCAAAAATTGGAATAAAATAAAATAAGAATAAATACAGTACCCAACTGTACAGAATAGAATAAAATATACAATAAGATAAAAATAGAATACAAATGCTATATACAACTCAGTAAAGATACAACGATGCCAGAAAGATTATTGCACATTAGTGTTATTGCACATTTGTGGATGTGTGTGTTTGATCAGTTAAAGTCTTTGTTGTGGAGTCTGACAGCAGTGGGGAGGAAAGACCTGCGAAATCTCTCCGTCCCACACCGTGGGTGCCGCAGTCTCCCACTGAAGGAGCTGCTCAGTGCTGTCAGAGTCTCCTGCATGGGGTGGGAGATGTTGTCCAACAGGGATGACAGCTTAGCCACCATTCTCCTGTCACTTACAACCTCCACTGGGTCCAGAGGGCATCCTAGAACAGAGCTGGCCCTTCGGATAAGCCTGTTCAGTCTCTTCCTGTCCCCAGCAGAGATGCTGCCACCCCAGCAGACCACACCATAAAAGATGGCTGAGGCCACCACAGAGTCATAGAAGGTCTTCAGGAGTGGGCCCTCCACTCCAAACGACCTGAGTCTCCGCAGCAGGTACAGCCTGCTCTGCCCTTTCCTGTAGAGGGCGTCTGAGTTATGAGTCCAGTCCAGTTTGTTGTTCAGATGAACACCAAGGTACCTGTAGCTGTCCACAGCCTCAATGTCCATACCTTGGATGTTCAGTGGTTGCAGTGGAGGAGCAGAGTCATCAGAGAACTTCTGCAGGAAGCAATGGGTGGAGTTGTGGGAGAAGTCTGCAGTGTAGATGGTGAAGAGGAACGGAGCCAGAACCGTTCCCTGTGGGGCCCCCGTACTGCAGACGACCCTGTCCGACACACAGCCCTGAGTCCTCACATACTGTGGTCGGTCGGTGAGGTAGTCCAAAATCCAGGTAGTGAGGTGATGGTCCACTCCAGAGTTCTCCAGCTTGTCCTTCAGAACTGAGGGAAGAATAGTGTTGAAGGTGGTCACACACACTCTGTATTGAAACACTGAGGAGTCTGAGGCTATCATGTGGGTAATCTATTTTTGTCATGTATGTCTTTTTATTGTCTTTTAACAAGAGAGTGGAGAGCAGGAGGCAGCAGCTTCAGAGAGGAGGAGACTGCAGCTGAAATTGTGGGAATCACTATAACATCATAGTTTGTGAATGAGCTCTCCAAAACCACTTTCAATCCTGCCTTATGTAAAAGTTCAGGTTTGCTCAATGTATAAAGTGATGTTATTCATTTAGACACAGGTCACTGTTACATTAAGGTTCTTCATGAGTTCATTCACACGTTCTCAAAGTCAAAGTCAGTTTTATTTGTCAATTTCTTCAGATGTACTTGCCATACAAAGGAATTGAAATTACATTTCACACTGTCCCATGCGTAGACATAGACAACAATAAAGTGCAGATGCACACATTTAGGTAACATACAGGATATAACAAGACAGGACCTAACATATAACATATAATAAAGTGTTCCACAGTGTGCCCTGGAAAGTAGTGTGCTAGTCTACTTCACGTAGTCCCAGGTTGTGGTTGGTAAGTGTTTTTGTTTTAATGCAGCATAAGACTGTAGCATCAGTAATAGTAATATAAATAGTGCTAAAAAAATAAATAAATAAATAAATACTAAAAATATATAGCAGCAGGTGTGTGCAATTGTAATGCAGAGGTAGTCGTTTCCAGTCAGGAATGTAGAGAGTATTTCCTTGTTGTGGTGTGTGTGTGTGTGTGTGTGTGTGTGTGTGTGGGGGGGGGGGGGGGGGGGGGGGGGGGTATGGTCCAGTCTGTCTTCCTATACTCCTGCCAGTATAGCCGGGAGGGGAGAGAGTTCAGCAGTCTCACAGCCTGGTGGATGAAGCTGTTGGTGAGCCTGGTAGTGCGGGAGCGGAGACTTCTGTATCTTTTTCCGGAGGGCAGGAGGCTGAACAGACAGTGCGCGGGGTGGGTTGCATCGTTGACAATTGTGATGGCTTTGCGGGTAAGGCGGGTGGTGTAGATGTCTTGCAGGGAGGGGAGTGGTACACCAACTATCCTCTCAGCTGTTCTCACAATGCGCTGTAGAGCTTTTCTGTTATAGTCAGTGCAGCTACCGCCCCACACAGTGATGCAGCTGGAAAGGATGCTTTCAATGGAAAGCATCCTGTGGTCAGGATGGGTGGTGGAGCACTTGCCCGCTTGAGTTTGCGCAGGAAGTAGAGGCGCTGTTGTGCTTTCTTGGCCAGTGATGCTGTGTTGGTGGTCCAGGAGAGGTCCTCACTGATGTGCACCCCCAGGAACTTGGTGCTGCTCACCCTCTCCACCGCAGCGCCGTCGATGGTCAATGGGGGGTGACAGGTGTGGCCTTTCTGGAAGTCGACAATAACCTCCTTGGTCTTGCTAACATTTAGCAGGAGGTTGTTGTCTCTGCACCACGTGGTCAGGAGCTCAACCTCTTTCCTGTAGTGGGTCTCATCGCCCTTGGTGATGAGCCCCACCAGCGTTGTGTCGTCCGCAAACTTCACAAGGTGGTTGGAGCTGTAGGTTGGTGCGCAGTCCTGTGTCAGCAGGGTGAAGAGCAGAGGACTGAGCACACAGCCTTGTGGAGCCCCCGTGCTCAGGGTGATGCTGTTTGAGACCTTGTTGCCCACACGCACCGCTTGAGGCCTCTGGCTGAGGAAATCCAGCAGCCAGTTGCAGAGGGAGGTGCTGAGGCCCAGTCTGTCCAGTTTACAGATGAGTTGTTGTGGTATTATGGTGTTGAATGCTGAGCTGAAGTCTATGAATAGCATTCTCACATATGAGTCTTTCTTGTCCAGGTGAGTTAGGGCTGGGTGAAGGGCAGAGCAGATTGCACCTTCTGTGTATCGTTTTGCTCTCATAAACCCGATTAAGAAATGAGCAACATCATGCATTTCTATTTGCAGAATTTGTCAATACATGAAGTGGTGCATGATGCTTCTGATTTGATGTTGTTAACTTGGCAGCTATATTTTGTAGAGATGGCACGATACCACTTTTTTATGTCCGATACCGATATCATAAATTTGGATATCTGCCGATACCGATATGAATCCAATATAGTGTTTTTCACTCAAAACTGTTTTTTTTTTATTTCTTGCTGCATTTTGTATACGTTCATACTCAAGTTTAAATAAACAAGAACACTAAAGCTATTCTGTTATATATCTATTTAAAAACTACACTGCACCCAAAATATTTCATAGTTCAGCAGTACTGATCAATCTAATAAACTTAAACCTACTCCATCCTTCCTATTCTGGTATTTTAAGAGTACTTAGCAGAAATATTAAGCAACCTAACTAATAGGGTTGCAAACTCCCAGCAAAAAAAATAGGGAATCACCCCACACCCTCCACCTCATGATGCTTAAGCAACGTAATCAACTTTAATTTGATGCAGGGTGAAAAAAATGCACAGAAATAAATTATTTTTCAAGAATAATTAAATAGATTCAACATCTTTCTTTTACAGAATTGCAGAATTCACAGATGGTATCTTCCCAAAGGAAAAAGTACTATAGCTTACTAGGGTATATTAGACTTAACAGTTACTATATACAATAATGGACTTCTATACATTTTACATCAGATTAAAACTTTGGGTGTAAGATTCAGATAATTATTTATTAAAAGCTAGACATTTTAAATGAGAATAAGAAAGAAATGTCTTTGTGCCCCCTTTTCCCTGTTCATGCCCTATCAGCCCCCCTGGCTACACTTTGCTAGATCCGCCCCTGCACAGTTAACAGCCGTCAGCTACGTAGAAAAGGATCCTGGTCTAGAAAGTAATATTAAATAAATTCTAACAACAGCTTATCAAGCTTAAACGTTCTGCTGTTGTTCAGCCGCTGGTTTCCTCTTTCTGGTGCAAAGTGGGCCAAAAACAAAGAAGAGAGACGGACTCGCGACAGAAAAGCCGATCAGCTGATCATTAAGCAGTTTCAAGATTGAAGTAGCAGCAGGAAGAGACAGTCGCTCCATATATCGGTTGTTAAGCTTAACGTGGGAATGCTTTACTAACATTCAGAGATGAACTTACACACTTGCTTTACTTCTCTCTGGGATAACTTCCTCGGAGATGAAATGCTGGTTTGGTAGCGAAGCTCCAAATACACACAGCCGCTCTATCACGTGACGCATACTGTCCGACATGCTACGGTTATGAGCCGAGTTACGCGTGTAGCAAGTTTTGTGAGGTGCTTTCGTGATATTTAATGGATCGGATTACATTTTTTATTTCTCTCTGATATCCGATTCAGCAATTTAGGTCAGACCGATAGCGATAAGTAATATCGGATCGGTCCATCTCTAGAAACAAGTATGAACCCATTCGAACACATATTGATTCACAGATGAGGCGCAAACAGGGATGGAATAAATGTATGATCATATGGCTCCATACTAATGTTTCTGGAAATAAGGGGTTTCCAATAAAATAAAACTTATTAGTGCAACTTAGAGGTGAGGTTTCTGTTTGCCTATTCTGGTGTCACAGAGATCCACTAGCAGACACATTTGAAAAGAATATAAAAATAGGATAAATAAATAAAAACAGTAAGAGCAGGTTAATGATGCAGAGGCCTCAAATAAAAAGCCAAAACAGTAAGTGCGGGTTAGGTACCATAACTGGCTATTTATTAAAAACATTACTAAAACTGTATGAAAAATAGGAAAAACATGAGAAGACATATCTGACAACTGCAGGAAGCCAACCAACCCCACTAAACAAACATGTTAACATATTCTATCGTCAGAAAAAGTGAGTGAACTCCCAGTATGCCAATAGAATCAAAACATTTCAGAGAATAAAACTATGAATCACTAAGTAAAACAATGTATCAGTACAGAAACAATAAAACATTAAAACAACTAATAATAAGTCCAACATTTTTTGGTCACTTCAAACTACATGGGGAACCCAGCACAATCAAAGGAAATGGCTAGAGGCAGTTTTCACCTATTTATTCACTTGTGCTCTGCTTGGCTATTCTTCTGTCTGGAGTGGCTATGCTACAATCTGGCCCATGACTTCTCAGGCATTATGAAACACTGGGAGGGAGTATGACTTGATTTATGCAGGGGACAGTGGATCTGAAGTGGTGATTTTCTGTTTTCCTTTAATAACATTGTCTACCCTGCTAGGCCTTTCCCAGCATGTTGTGAGGTCATTCCAAAATTTCAAAAATTAAAAAAAAAGTCTGAAACTGAGATTTCTCTTTAATGTTCAGAACAAAAAATGTTAATAGTGCTTAATAATTATCTCATCCTGCCAATGGACAGCACAACCTTCATGCACGCTACTTATAATTCACCAAAGACTGACTCCTGATGTACTGCAATAAAACCTGATCATGTGGCCGAAACTGTGAACAGTTTTGTTCCTGCGAAAAACCACAAGATGCAGACAAAGTTGATATTTTCTCAACAGAATCAGAATCAGAATTGCGTTTATTGGCCAAGCATATGCTCAAACACACACAAGGAATTTGGTTCCGGTAGATGGTGTCTCTCAAGCACAGTAATGTAAATCACAATAATATGTAAATGACACAATACACAAAGGTGTGTAAACCAACCATATATATCTAAATCTTATATACAGAAAATATACAGGATTGTAGAAATGAAATGAAATGAATACCACAGAATGTATATAAGGTGCAGTTGCAGTCTAGCAGTGTGAAGCAATGTGAGACTTAGGAGGGAGATGGCGAGGGGAAAGAATATGTTCCTGTGTCGGGTGTTCCTGGTCTGCAGGCTTCTGTACCGTCTGCCAGAGGGCAGCAGGTCAAAAAGTCTGTGTCCAGGGTGTGAGGGGTCTGTGATGATTTTCCCTGCGTGTTTCCTGGTTCTTGAGAGGTGCATGTCCTGGGTGGAGGGCAGGGGGCGCCGATGATCTTTTCAGCTGCCCGTACAGTCCGCTGCAGTCTGCACCTCTCCCGTTTAGTGGCTGCACCATACCAGACTGTGATGGAAGAGCACAGGACAGACTCAATGACTGCAGTGTAGAACTGGATCAGCAGCTCATGTGGAAGACTGTACTTCCCCACTTGTCTCAGGAAGTACAACCTTTGCTGGGTCTTTTTAAGATGTTGGTGTCCCACTTCACCTCCTGGGAGATGGTGGTACCCAGGAACTTGAAAAACAGTACTATAACACAATTTATTTTCACTCTGTGACACTTTTTCATATGTAATATGATTTGCTTCAGTAACATTAGTTCACAAGTAAAACAAAAAAAATCAAGACTAATCTCTGAAAATATTGCAGATACATTCATTAAAACCTTGTACTGTGTCTGAATATGGTAGCGTGGTGGCAAGAAGCAAGAAAGTCCTGAGTTCGAATCCACAAACTGGCTTTCTGTTTGCCTGGGTTTCCACCAACTACTCCCACAGTTAACTGATGATTTCAAATTGCCCGTGGGTGTGAATGTGGGTGAAAATGGTCATCTGTCTCCCTGTGTTGGCCCTGGGGCAGATTAGACTGTCTCGATATGACAGCTGGGATAGGCATTTTGTAACAATGTGTCTGTTTCTGACTTTTGTATCATCTTGATTAAAAAATGACTGCTCTTTTTTTTTTTTTTAGCATTTTACACTTTCTCTTTTGGTTCAGTCTTGATTTGAATTTGATAAAAAAATGTAAAAAGATTTCTTTATTTTCTATGCATGTTGATGTTGTTGTTAAAGTCATGCTGGGAAAGTGTTTCCTGTGGCAGTTGCTGAAAAACAAAAATGTTGTAAAACTGGTTTAGTATCTGTCAGTTTAAATATGCCTCAGCAGACTAAAACAACTCAGATTTCACCTTCTTTCTGTCATTTTTATACTTTATTAAAGTAAAAGCAAATCCTGAGAGCTCAACATATAATTTTCTTCTTTCATTTTCTTTCTGTATGGAAACAAAACTGCCAAGATCTTCTAAGATTGTATTACGACAACACCATCTGCTGGTTGACTTGTTTTTAACAATCATGAATGAAAACATTTCCACACTGTCAAACAGACTTTAAATTCCACTGCAAGGTGTGAGATCTCCTGCTGAAAAATACGACTACGAAAAATAGACAATTCAGCAAGAATTTGGTGAGTAAGAAGGAAGATCAAATGGATGAAAAAGTTCTTGAAAATTACCTGAGCTGCCATGTGTGTTCAGAGACTTTCAGACATCCTGTGTCTCTGAGCTGCAACCACAGCTTCTGTTCAAGCTGCCTGCAGAAATTCTGGGAACAAACTAAAAACAAAAGCTGTCCCATTTGTAAGAGAAAATCTTCAAAGGATCATCCTATTGTCAACTTTGCGCTGAAAGAACTTGCTGATTTGTTTGCTGGAAGAAACAAATCTGGATCATCTGAGACAGAAAGAGGGGAGAAGAAACTAACAGCAGTGTGCAGCAAACATGAGGAAGTGCCTGAACTGTTCTGTGTGGACGAGCAGAGAGTTGTGTGTACAGTGTGTCAGTTTTCTCACTACCAGAGTCACAAAGTGGTTCCTGTAGAAGAAGCAGTCAGTGACCTGAAGGAGCAGCTGAAATCTGACTTAAAGTCTCTGCAGGACAAGAGGAACAAATACAAACAAGTGGAGGAAACATACAATGAAATGATTCAACACTCCAAGAAGCAGCTGTTGTCCACAGAGAGGCAGATCAGAGCAGAGTTCAACAAGCTCCAGCAGTTCCTGAACGAGGAAGAGGAGTCCAAACTGGCAGCTCTGAGGGAGGAAGAGGAGCAGAAGGGGAGGACTATCACCAGAGAGATGAAGATGATTGAGGAGCAGATCTCCTCTCTGTCAGACAGCATCTGTGCTGTTGAAGAAGAGCTGCAGAAACACAGCGTGCCATTCCTCAGCAGTTATAAAGACACTCAGAGCAGAGCCAGAGCCCAGAGCTCAGTGTCAGATCCACAGCTGGTCTCAGGAGCACTGATAGATGTGGCCAAACACCTGGGCAACCTGTCCTTCAGAGTGTGGGAGAAGATGAAGGAGAAGGTCCACTTCAGTCCTGTCATTCTGGACCCAAACACTGCAAACACCTATCTCTATCTGTCTGATGATCTGACCAGTGTGAGACGTGGAGACACAAAGCAGCAGCTTCCTCATAATCCAGAAAGAAACACTAAGTATGCCTGTATCTTTGGCTCTGAGGGCTTCAGTTCAGGGAAACACATCTGGGAGGTGGAGGTGGGAGACCATCCTGAGTGGGTTGTGGGTTTAGTTAAAGAGTCAGTTGACAGAAAGGGAGAGTGTTTTGCTTTACCAAAATATGGAATCTGGTGTTTAGTTTATCACAGTGAAAAATATACTAATTGTGTTGGTCAGACTGTGACAGTGAAGAAGAGTCTCCAGAGGATCAGAGTCCAGCTGGACTATGACACGGGGGAGGTGTCCTTCTTTGACCCTGAAGACATGACTCACATCTACACTCACAGAGACGCTTTCACTGAGAAACTCTTCCCATATTTCAGTATTGGAAAGGCAGGAAATGCAAAAACATTTTGATTGGTCTGTCTAGCACAACCCCACCGCTGGAACAAGACAATTATACTGCACAGCAAAGAAAGATTTGAGGGAGACCCAACTGGAGCTAAGTGTCGTTCCGCCCACTTGACAGACGCTCAGCCAGGTTCCCTGTAGCACTCCTTTTATTGTGGTTACATGAATATGCATTCATTAACGTATGACGTCTTAATAAGTATACATGTATACAAAGAATACCTTGTGTGTGTGTGTGTGTGTGTGTGTGTGTGTGTGTGTGTGTGTGTGTGTGTGTGTGTGTGTGTGTGTGTGAAGACTCCCCAAAGCTGGTGCCAGGAGTCTAGCAGTTCACATAGACAAAAGGTTCTTACACTCAAACAGATATACATGTGTTATATAGCACAACCCCACCGCTGGAACAAGACAATTCTACTGCACAGTAGAGCTGGGTGATATAGGATTTTTTCATATCACGATATGTTTTTTTCATTTCAGGTGATAATGATATATATATCACGATATAAGCCAAATAACTATATTTGTAAGATTTAAATGTGCGGTTGCTCACAAGTAAAATGTGAAATAATCACCAGCTTGTCTTGATTTTAATATTTATTTCCCATAATAAGTTCAACAGGGTAGATGTACTTAAGGAACATGAGACTTTTTCAGATAAATAAAGGCAAATATTGCAAACTACACAAAAGGCAGCCGCTAAAGCGTTTAAGTTTCAAAATAGAACAAACAAAACAGACTACTAAATTGTCAATTCCACTTAGAAACAAAATATTAATTCTAAAAATAAATCTTAGTTTGTTTTACAGAAGAACAGACAAAATTGACTAACTTTTGTCAATATCAAATAAACTGAGAACTAAAAGGCAATTTTCAATCTCTCCTTGTTGTATAGCTTTCTGAACTTTCTGAATCCTTTATCATCCGCAACTGAAAATAGTTGTGGATGATTACTATACCTTTCTAATGTGGCGTTGTTGTCTCTGGCTCTCTTTCTCTCTCTCTCCGGCTCTGTTCCAGTGCCACTGCGAGTGTAACTACCGCCCCTCCCCCCTCTTCCCAGCGCAAAGCACAAGGCTCGCGTGCGGAGTGAAGCGGAAAAAAAGTGCGAGAGAGGGTGAGAGAAAGAAAGGAAAAAAAAACCCACGGCTCGCAATAAGGAGCCGGCTCGCGACGTTCACGTCAAAGATTCGGCTCTAGAGCCTATATAACATATAACATATATGTTATATATATATAACATATCGTTATCGTTTTATCGCCCAGCTCTACTGCACAGCAAAGCAAGATTTGAGGGAGACCCAACTGGAGCTAAGTGTCGTTCCGCCCACTTGACAGACGCTCAGCCAGGTTCCCTGTAGCACTCCTTTTATTGTGGTTACATGAATATGGATAGGTTCATTAACGTATGACGTCTTAATAAGTATACATGTATACAAAGAATACCGTGTGTGTGTGTGTGTGTGTGTGTGTGTGTGTGTGTGTGTGTGTGTGTGTGTGTGTGTGTGAAGACTCCCCAAAGCTGGTGCCAGGAGTCTCGCAGTTCACATAGACAAAAGGCTCTTACACTCAAACAGATATACGTGTGTTTGCCAGTGTTGGGCAAGTTACTTTGAAAAAGTAATTAATTATAGTTACTTCTTCAAAAAAGTAAATGAGTTACAATAGTCTAAAAGTAATTAACACTTGAAAAGTAACTATTGCGTTACTTTAAAAAAAACATTTAACCCACTGGGGTCCAGGGTATAATTGGCCATTTTTAACTTCTTTTGATTTTTCCTCAAAATTTTATCTTTAAAAATTATTTACTTTGCCTTGTTTGGTATCATCCTTTTCAGCACAACCTCACGTGTCTGAATTTACAGTCATGTTTTCATTTTGACATACTGTATTAACACAATTGATCTAAAATCAGACAAAAAACATAAAATCAGAGTAGAAAAAGTTATATTTTTACTGTAACAACCACAAACATCTTTAATGAATCATATTTCATAACTTTAAATGCAAATATAAATTGTCAATTTTAAAATCCCATGCACAAGTTTTGCAAACAAAGTTTGCAAACAAATAACCATGCATCCATATAAACCATTTATTTGCATCCATTTACCTTTTACCTTGATTTTTTAAATAACCATTTCAAACTATGCACAGAACAATCAGCTGTTCTGCATTCAATAAGATGCCACACAAATTATTTGTGCCACTCCCAAAAAATAATTTCTGTCCATTATAAAGGAGAACATCACAGCCTGATACCTGCAGATCTGACAGCAGCAGGTGTATCACTCCTGTTTCTACCTGGAGACAGCAGTCGCCTCATTGTTCTGACACAAAACACAAAACTATCCACAACACTACACACTAACTACACAAGACAACACATTAACTACACACTCTAAACACGCTAAACGTCACAAATCTCTTCTCAAAACTCTCTCTCTCTCTCCGTCATTCCTAAAACTTCCTGGGGGGTTTTTGGGTCATAAGCAGAGACTGCTTGCTAGCGCTGTCCTTACAGTAAACATGACGAAACTATTATGGAAAAAACGCCGCGTATATATTGTTTATCATGACTCTGGTTTTACGTGGCCTATCAACACAATTTAAAAACTGTCACCTTGTTGCTTTGTCTTTAAGTGGTCATGTGATTGGCTTACCACGACTACTTTATTCTTCCTCAGTCAAACAGCAGCACTCATGCCATTGTTTTGCCCCCTTAGCTCCAGGTGTTGTGCTAAAGAGTGACCGTGATTACTGTCCGCGGGAGCGCGCAGCTGCTTAAAGCTGTAGTGCCCAGATTACTTACAGCTACTTCTGTGCAACTGATATAAGATGCGGTAAGCTGAACACAGCTTCAGCCGTCTGTTTGTTGAAAAATAGTAACGGACCGCGTTTCCTTGTTAGTAACTGTAACGGCGTTGTAACAATAGGAATAGTAATTAGTTAGATTACTCGTTACCAGGGGCGGAGCGGGGGGCTGGCTTACTGGGCTTAAGCCCGGGTTGTTTTTCCAGAAGCCCGGGGTCTTTTGGAGTGTAATTTTTTCATAGTTAGATGCCTGGCTGACAACTGTATAAAACAAAAAACTACACACAATATTCGAAGCACATAGTGCACACTTTGGGAATTTACGACTGTGTGCGTAAATCCCCCCTAATATTGGTATGATCTGAGCTCAGGCACTAAGCGACTCAGCGAGGGGGCGGGGGGAGCCGCTGCGCTGTTGGAGAAACGGAGCGAGGCAGACAGAGGAGAACTGAAGTTTGACCAGGTACCAAAGCAAATCATTCATACTGTACAAATAATGTAAATATGACGGTGTATCACGAAAGATTGATATCAAACTGATCACTTGACCCATATTACGTTACTTGCTCTTCAAGTGAATCAACAAATGGCGAAATGAAAAGCCGAACAACAACAACGCTGTTTTTCTTTAGAGAGTCTTAGCTTATATGTGTGTTTATTTCATATTTTCAGTTGTTACCCTTCACGGCTAAATAAATCTGTTTCAGTAATGTACTGATACACAAGAATGGACATAAGGAGCTTCTTTCAAAGAAAAAACTCTGGTAGATGTTATTTTATATATTATGCTTTGTATGTTGTTCAGTATATTTCTATGCAAAACAAGAGGAATTTCAGCAATATATTCACAATTTAAACCAGATATTTACATACACTTTATGGAAAACACAAGAACATTTTTTTACTGTACAACATCAATTTAGAGTAAACTTGTTTTGTTTTGGATAAATAAATATTGAAATATCTTTTGAATTAGTTAAATGTCAGAATAAAGAGAGACAGAGCTGTCTATTTTTATCACTTTCATCAAATTTAGGAGTACATATACACTAAGTTTATTGTTAATTAATAAGAAAACTCCAGACGATTCCATTCTGAGCTGAAGAAGCTTCTGATTGGTTAGTAGAGTCCATGTGAGTAAATTGGTGGCACACCTGTGGATGCATATAAGGCAAATCACAGAGCCTGTTTCTTTGAAATGGGAAAATCAAGAGATGTCAACCAAAACACCAGGAAAAGAATTGTGGAGCTCCATAAGTGTGGCTCAGTTTGAATACAATTTGGTGCCATTTACAATTAAGAAATACAGATATTTGTTAACTTTAACAGTAAAGAGAGAAACTATGTTTTTTATATTTATCAATCTAAAAAAAATAAACATTTAGTCTGATTTGATGTTACAATTAAAAAAGTGTTTGTGTTTTTATCTAAAGAGTATGTAAATATCTGGTTTCCACTATATATTTGATGATTGTCAGCACAAAAAGGGAGAGAGAGGAACAGAGAGGGAGATGGAGAAGGAGGACAGAACAGAGATGGAACAAGAGCAGGTGAGACACACATGTTAGTCTAATGGTTGTTTACCAAAAGTATCACCGTATCATAGGTACTCATGTATCTCGTACCTAGTGTTTCTTTTTAGGTTTGTTATTTTTCAAGTTATATATTTATTAAGTTCTGCAGGCTTGTTTGCACAACAAGGCTGAATAATTATATAAACTTTTCTGAATTTAAATAGTGGACTTTGGTAGAATTAAAAAATAAGTGTAGTACAGGTCTATGATGATTTTTTAGTGCTACTATCATCTAGTTCTGATTCTGGTTCTGTCTTGGTTAAGTCCTAAGTAGTCCTGATTTTGAACTGTTGTAGTCCTGTTTTAATTCTGGAACAAAAACTAGTTTAAGGTGTCCTGCATATGTGATATAAATTTTTCCCTATATGAAGTCATTCTTTTTTGAACAAAACTCAAAACAGAGCCAATTAATCTTTCAGTCATTTCTAGCCTTCATGCTACACAGAGTTGTTACAGACCTCCTAGGATGAGACATTCTTTCAATATGCAATCAACTATATTCTTCTAAGCATAAATGATTATATGTCTCTAAATACAAATGACATTAATAAAATATAAATCCAACACATCTGATATCAAAATCTTTTTATATTCTTGTTTCTTGTAAATTGATGTTTTCTGAATATTTCTCGCATTTCATCTGAATGATGATTTCTTTGGTTTTCAAATTTTTTGAGTGTGAACAGTAAACTGTGACACTTCTTAATTGACTAAAGCAGTGGTGGTTATGAACTCCAGGCCTCAAGGACCAGTGTCCTGCAGGTTTTTGATATCACCATTGATCAACACACCTTAATCAAATGATTAGTTCCTTACCAGGCCTCGGTATAACTTCAAGACATGCTGAGGAGGTAATTTAGCCATAAAAATTAGCTGGGATGGATCAAGGACACAACTAAAACCTACAGGAGACTGATCCTTGAGGCCTGGAGGTCCCCCCACCCCTGGACTAAAGACAGGACTAGCACCCAATTACTGAGCTGCTAGTTTTAGCTCCTGTTGTTGGTTGGATTCTGAAAATAACTGTTAAGATTTCTACACATTTTTTTTTACATGCTATGTTAAAATTCACAAAAAAAGATTGTTACTACTGTAATAACAGATTTCTTTGTTTCATTTTTAACACATACTTTCTAAGAGTGTACTAGCATCAGCCTAGTGAAAAGACTAATCCAGTACACATTCCTGTAATGCAGTGATCTCTCCAGAATAAAAAAAAACACATGTTTTTGAATGTTTTTTATTAATCCTAAATTAGTGCAGTGTTTCATAAATTCATTTATATGAAGAATATGAAATTATTATCATTGGCCTAACACAGTTATATGTGACTCTGTGCATTTACTGTGCAACCTAACATTGAAACTGTGGTTTCTTAGACATATTAGTCAGTGTATTGTAGCATTATCTCGGCACTTATCTGTTTACAATGACTCTATTAGTAACAGTAATGTCTTCAGTGCACTACTGTTTCTTTAAATGACTGATCAAAATATTTGTTAAATGAGTTTTGTGAGCAGACACCTGCTAGACTTCACATCACTAGAGAGAATCTGTACGTGAAATCTACTGAACAAAACTTGGAGAACCCATTTCTCTTTAATAAACTTCAGTCCAGCTGAATCTTGTTTCACGTGTTCTCCAAACCCTCTGACTTTTCTTTCAACACATTTTCAGTTCCTTTAACTTCTCATGTGTTAAGCTTTTCAAAGCATTGCAGTTGTTTCCTATAAATATGTTTGTCTTTAATTTCCTAGCAGTTACTGCACAGGTGCATTTATCTTGAAAACAGTAATTGTATGTTAATATTTTTTAACAGGGAGTGGTGCTTGATGACAGAATTCATCATTGCTGAGTCACCAACCTGATTGGATTCCTCCATTCAAATGACTGCTGCTGTGGTGACCCAGACCATCCTCTGCACCTCTTCCTGGACCTGCAGATAAACACTTCCTTCAACAACTGTTTCACCCTCACTGCCACAAGGATACAGAAAATCTACACCTCACACCACAATCCCTGTACTCAGTTTAGATGTAAGCTCCTTATTGTGTCATATTATGTATTGATTTATTGAACACTTCACTTTTTTGTATTTTTTTTTTTTGTGTGTGTCATTGGCTGCTGTAACAAAGTAATGTCACAACGTCTGGGATAAATAAAGTATCGGTTGTCTTGTCATGGATTCATTTAATGCATTTATAAGAGGTCTACAGTGTTCTTTTTCATTTAAAAAAGTGGATGTGATTGACAACTTCAAGGCAGTAGTACCTTAAACATGACTTTGACCAGCAACTGATTTGTGACATTTCTGTGTTGTCACAGTTTAATGTCATATCAACAAGTTTACATCAGTTTGTTTATTTTCATTTATTATTAGCATTTCTGGTTTCTTGTTGTCCACTGTTATTCTTTTATTTATTTTCTATTTATTATTTTGGTGACATCTTTAACACTGGTCAGTTCATCACATTTCAGTTCAAGGCAAACTTGAAAGTTGGAGTCTAAAAGTTTAACAGCTTATGCAGGTTTGAGGCCACAGCCCAGGAAGTAAAAGCAGACAGTAGTGTGTTTGGTGTTTATTGATTAACTAGAACACCATGACAACAGGTGAATTCTCTAAAAGAACTTTGCTTTCTTGAAGGACTGTAAGGTACAAGCTGTAAAGATGTGACATTTGATGAGTGTAGAAACTTCCCTAAACTGTAACGTGTTCACAGACATTCAGAGATCCTGTGTTCTTGAACTCTGACTACTTACAGGATGTCAGTTTACAATAATAGAGAAATCTTTAATGGAATCTGGTCAAAGGAAATAAACTTCACTGGTATACATTTAGTTTATAACAAGCATATTTTGAAATTATTTAGTTCATTATTTGAAACAATGAACTTTTGATTTTATGTATTTCAGCTGCATTTTACTCAAAATTATTGCTTCATGTTCATGAGGGTCAAGAATTTTTCTTCCTTCTTTTTGAGTGTGAGAGCAGAGGTCTGGTAGGTTGACAATCTAAACCTTATGATTAATCTAAATTTCTGTCCTTTTGAACTATAGTTCAAACTGCAGATAAAAATTATGAGAACATGTTGACTTGTGCTACATGAACTTCTGAAACACCACAGCTTCATCTTCTTTGTGTCGTTTTTATGTTCTGTTTAGCTTTTCTTTTGTTTTTAATTAAGAGGTTAAGACATTATCTTTTTGTGTCGTTTTAAAGAGCACAAACTGAAAACAGTTTAAATGACACAGACAGCGCCCTCTGGCGGACACAAAAATTCAAACTGAAAATGAAAGTAAATTCCGAGACTACTGAACTGAGCTGAGACGCCATTACAGGGAGTCAGATCTCTGCTGAAAAACACACATTTGGAGGATTTTAATCAGAAAGTTCGAGAGACACTAATTTGGTGAGTTAAAAAATACTTAAAGATCAAATGGCTGAGAAATTCGGACTTTTCGAAAATTTCCTGAGCTGCCATGTGTGTTCAGAGACTTTCAGAGATCCTGTGTCTCTGAGCTGCAACCACAGCTTCTGTTCAAGCTGCCTGCACCAATTCTGGGAACAAGCTAAAAACAGAAATTGTCCCATTTGTAAAAGAAAATCTTCAAAGGATCATCCTTTTGTGAACTTTACACTGAAAGAACTTGCTGACTCTTTTTTTGAAAGAAAGAAATCTGGATCATCTGAGACACAAAAAGGAGAGAAGAAATTAACAGTGGTGTGCAGTAAACATGAGGAAGTGCCTAAACTGTTCTGTGTGGACGAGCAAAGAGTTGTGTGTCCTGTGTGTGAGTTTTCTCTCCACCAGAGTCACAAAGTGGTTCCTGTAGAAGAAGCAGTCAGTGACCTGAAGGAGCAGCTGAAATCTGACTTAAAGTCTCTGCAGGACAAGAGGAACAAATACAAGCAAGTGGAGGAAACATACAATGAAATGATTCAACACTCCAAGAAGCAGCTGTTGTCCACAGAGAGGCAGATCAGAGCAGAGTTCAACAAACTCCAGCAGTTCCTGAAAGAGGAAGAGGAGTCCAGACTGGCAGCTCTGAGGGAGGAAGAGGAGCAGAAGGGGAGGACTATCAGCAGAGAGATGAAGATGATTGAGGAGCAGATCTCCTCTCTGTCAGACAGCATCTCTGCTGTTGAAGAAGAGCTGCAGAAACACAGCGTGCCATTCCTCAGCAGTTATAAAGACACTCAGAGCAGAGCCAGAGCCCAGAGCTCAGTGTCAGATCCACAGCTGGTCTCAGGAGCACTGATAGATGTGGCCAAACACCTGGGCAACCTGTCCTTCAGAGTGTGGGAGAAGATGAAGGAGAAGGTCCACTTCAGTCCTGTCATTCTGGACCCAAACACTGCAAGTGGCTGGCTCTATCTGTCTGATGATCTGACCAGTGTGAGATATGGAGACACAAAGCAGCAGCTTCCTGATAATCCAGAGAGAAACACTAAGTATGAAGATGTTTTTGGCTCTGAGGGCTTCAGCTCAGGGAAACACAGCTGGGAGGTGGAGGTGGGAGACCATCCTCACTGGAATGTGGGTTTAGTTAAAGAGTCAGTTGACAGAAAGGGAGAGTGTTTTGCTTCACCAGAATGTGGAATCTGGTGTTTAGTTTATTACAGTGGAGAATACACTAATTGTGTTGGTCAGACTGTGACAGTGAAGAAGAGTCTCCAGAGGATCAGAGTCCAGCTGGACTATGACAGGAGGGAGGTTTCCTTCTATGACCCTGAAGACATGACTCACATCTGCACTCACAGAGACACTTTCACTGAGAAAATCTTCCCATATTTCAGTATTGGAAAGGCAGGAGACGCCAAAACCTCTGATATCAAAATCTGTCAGACTGAGATTTGATTATAAAGTGATTCTTTATTTTAACTGTTTTTCCCTTGGTTTTTTTTTTCAGTCCAGTAGCTTAATTTTAGGGAAATTATTAATCAAATTGTCTAACTTCATTTTGAGGTTTTCTTTTTTATTTTATTGATTCAATGAAACCAAAGGAACTTTTTCATGTGAAAATCTTGTGACTCACTCGAGTTTCTGTAAGAAATTTTTGCTTTTAATATTCTTGTTTCTTTTAAATTAATATTTTCACAATATTTCTCATGTTGTTTATGTAAATTTTTTATTAATTTTAAAATCTAAATGATGACGATTTCTTTGCTTTTCAAAGTTGTTGAGTGTGAACAGTAAACTGTGACACTTCTTTAAAGAAGGATTAATGATTAAACTTGTGTCACATCTGCAAGAGTCAACTTTACAATTACAAGATCTAAATTATCCTGATTATCAGCATCTTGTTTTCAGTTAAATAACATTTTATAGTAACATGTCTACTTTACAGTTTTCCAAATTCAAAGAAATGACTTCTAAGTTCTGAAACTGTCTCATCAGCAGGTTAAAAATGTTTAAACAGATAAAATTACAATATGTTTACTTCAGCAGCATCTTCATTTCAGTCATTTCAGTTGATTATTGAAAATCACAAAATGTCTCTGTGAAGTGAAATAAATCAAATTAGGTGATTCTGTTGTTGTTGTGTTTGACTGTAAATCAGCTTTCAGACACATTCAGTCATTGGATCAGATTTATTTAACATGAAAATTCACTTTGATTGTTGTGTAAACATTTACTGACTCCTTAGAATAAATGATCATTTACTTCTGTTGGTTTGTAAATACAAACATTCACATGTAACCTCAGCTCTCTTAAACTGCATATCAGAGAAGATTGTGCAGTTTGCTTTGATGGAGTCACTGATTCTCACTTTGGTCTGATCCTCACAGAAATCAAATGCAAATGTTGATAAAGTTTACATTCTTACACCTGTATGTTTATAAACTCTAACATATGTTGTTCAAGAGTAAAAATAAAATTCAGACATTTCCTACAGAAATATTTACACACCGACAGAGCTGAAAATAGTTTGTATGAACAAAACTGCAGAGATGTGAGCTGAAGGTCAGCTTTTATAATATTTCTTTAAAAACATTTAACGCCTAAACAGGACTGCAAAACAAATTTTCCTGACATGCTGCCATGAATGTTGTTGTGAGACTTTCGGAGATCCTGTGTCTCTGAGATGCCATCATAGCTTCTGTTTAAGCTGCCTGCGAAGATTCAGGGAACAAGCTAAAAACAAAAACTGCCCCACTAGCAGCAGGCAGCCATCTCTGATAGTTTGATCTTCTGATGTTTTATAATAAGGCTTTAATTTTAATTTTTACACTTCACTCTGAGTTTCAGTGAATCAAAAGTTATTATAACTCTTATTTCTATTTTATTTTTAGCTGACATGTTAGAATATTGATCACAAAATTGTTTTGCAAGTTGCCTCTGTAACGTGAAACAAAAATCAATTTAGGTGTTTTTTTGTTGTTCTGGTCCACATTACACAGAGACAAGCATAAAACACGAGTAGTTTACGGAACAACTTTAGTATTTGACAGGAGAAGTTCACCTTTCCTGCCTACTGCACACAGTACATGACAAAGAAAACTTATTAGAGCAACTTAGAGGTTTCTGTTTGCCTCCTCCGGTGTCACAGAGATCCACTTGCAGACACATTTGAAAGGAATAGAAAAATAGGATAAATAAATAAAAACAGGGTAAATGACACAGAGGCTTCAATAAGAATCCAAAACAGTATGTGCAGATTAAGTGCCATAACTGGCTATTTATTAAAAACATTACTAAAACTGTGTGAAAAAATGGGAAAAACATGAGAAGACATATCTGACAACTGCGGGAAGCCAACCAACCCCACTAAACAAGCATGTAAACAAATTCTATCACCAGAAAAAGTGAGTGAATTCCCAGCATGCCAATAGAATCAAAACATTTCAGAGAATAAAACTATGAATCACTAAGTAAAACAATATATCAGTACAGAAACAATAAAACATTACGATATCTAAAACAACTAATAATAAGTCCAACATTTTGTTGGTCACATCAAACTACATGAGGAACCCAGCACAGTCAGAGGAAATGGTTACAGGTAGTTTACACCTATTTATCCACTTGTGCTCTACTTGGTTATTCTTCTGTCTGGAGTGGCTATGCTACAGTCTGGCCCATGACGTCCCAGGCACTATGAAACACTGGGAGGGAGTATGACTTGATTTATGCAGGGGACAGTGGATCTGAAGTGGTGATTTTCTGTTTTCGTTTAATAACATTGTCTACCCTGCTAGGCCTTTCCCCAGCATGTTGTGAGGTGATTCCAAAATTCCAAAAATAAAAGAGAAATTTAAAAAAAATGTGAAACTGAGATTTCTCTTTAATTTTCGGAAAAAAAAATGTTAATAGTGCTTAATAATTATCTCATCCTGCCAATGGACAGCACAACTTTCATGCATGCTACTTATAATTTCACCAAACACTGACTCCTGATGTACTGCAATAAAACTTGATCATGTGGACGAAACTGTGAACAGCTTTGTTCCTGCAAAAACCACAAGATGGAGACAAAGTTGATATTTTCTCAACAGAATCAGAATTGCGTTTATTGGCCAAGCATATGCTCAAACACATACAAGGAATTTGTTTCCTGTAGATGTTCATAGGGGGTCATATGATCTATTATTATAGGATATACTGTACAATATAAAGTGCCTTGAGGCGGCTGTTGTTGAGATGTAGCGCTATATGAATAAAATTGAATTGAATTGAAATTGAATTGAAAACGGTCATCTGTCTCCTTGTGTTGGCACTGCGGCAGACTAGCATGTCTGGATATGACAGCTGGGATAGGCATTTTTTATCAATGTGTCTGTTTCTGAATTTTGTATCATCTTGATTAAAACAGATCTGCTCTTCTTTCTTTTTTTTAGCATTTTACACTTTCTCTTTTGGTTCAGTCTTGATTTGGATTTGATAAAAAACATAAAAATATTTGTTTATTGTCTATGCATGTTGATGTTGTTGTTAAAGTCATGCTGGGAAAGTGTTTCCTTTGGCAGTTGCTGAAAAACAAAAATGTTGTAAAACTGGTTTAGTATCTGTCAGTTGAAATCCTCCTCAGCAGACTAAAACTCAGATTTCGCCTTCTTTCTGTGATTTTTATACTTTATTTAAGTAAAAGCAAATCCTGAGAGCTCAACATATAATTTTCTTCTTTCATTTTCTTTCTGTATGTAAACAAAACTGCCAAGATCTTCTAAGATTGCATTACGACAACACCATCGCCTGCTTGACTTGTTATTAACAGTCATGAATGAAAACATTTCCGTCAAACAGACTTTAAATTCCACTGCAAGGTGTGAGATCTCCTGCTGAAAAATACGACTACGAAGAACAGACAATTCAAGAAGGAAGATCAAATGGATGAAAAAGTTCTTGAAAATTACCTGAGCTGCCATGTGTGTTCAGAGACTTTCAGAGATCCTGTGTCTCTGAGCTGCAACCACAGCTTCTGTTCAAGTTGCTTGCAACAATTCTGGGAACAAACTACAAACAAAAACTGTCCCATTTGTAAAAGAAAATATTCAAAATATGTTCTGTTTGTCAACTTTGCACTGAAACAACTTGCCGACTCCTTTACAGGGAGACAGAAATCTGAATCATACCTGACAGAAAAAGAGGTGGCGGTGGTTTGCAACATACATCAAGAAGGACCTAAACTGTTCTGTGTGGACGAGCAGAGAGCTGTGTGTCCTGTGTGTGACTTTTCTCTCCACCAGAGTCACAAAGTGGTTCCTGTAGAAGAAGCAGTCAGTGACCTGCAGGAGCAGCTGAAATCTGACTTAAAGTCTCTGCAGGACAAGAGGAACAAATACAAACAAGAGGAGGAGCAGAAGGGGAGGAAGAGGAGCAGAAGGAGAGGACTATCAGCAGAGAGATGAAGATGATTGAGGAGCAGATCTCCTCTCTGTCAGACAGCATCTCTACTGTTGAAGCTTTTGCAATCATGCCACTTCTCATGCAAAAGCAGTGTTTTGAGAACCTTTACTTTCTTGTGTGCATCCAATTCCATGACAGTTTTCTGCAAATCCTCAAATATGTACTTGAGTTCCTGAGGGTAGCTCAGCTTTAGTGCACAGACAAGACCAAGCACCAGTACCACTGCAAAAACTGAATTACCCAACTCACCTATCACTTCTACTTACACTAGAATAATCAACACATCTTGAGGATTGTTGCTGGCTATGTACCTTCTGGTCAAATGACACTGATTCAAAAGAGCATCTCTGCTATGGCACAGGTGGTGCTTTTATCAACATCCTGGAAAAAAAAAAGTAAGAATGATTTTTCACTCATGCTCATCACATAGCATTTTAAAAAGGCAATTTAATAAAGCATATTATGAAAGTAAAGGTGTTGCATCCAGAGAATGAAATAGTGTTGCATAAATTATCTGAGTGAGCGAAAATAGTTGTAAAAGCCCTATTTTTACTCATTTTAAGCTACTGGAATGTACAAGAAAACCCCATTAACTGAAACTTTGGGCATCTCCTTAGTGAAGATACGGGTAAATTAACGTACCAGGTATTTGTCCACTATTTTCTCTAGCTTTTCATTCAGGTACACGCAAAGGCCTTTGAAGATGCATTCGCTCCTGATTTCAGTAGCATCAGTCTTAATATGCAAATCAGGGGAAAAAAAAGTCAGAAAATCTGAGAGAAAAAAATCTCGGAGACCTGTGTCTCCAAGTGGGAGACAAGAGATTACGTTAACATGTGTATCTCTGTATTAAAAAACATGCCATATTGGCCCAGTTTATTTTTCTTATCATTGTTGTGAGAAGACCATAAATAGCATTTGCATTTTCTGTTGTGCAGTTCATTTGCTGTTATGGAGTTCTTGTTATGGATAAAAAGTGTCTTTTTTTTTTTTTGTTTCAAAATAGCTGATAACTATTTGCCGATAGCTGCCAACATCTGCGAACAGATATAATTCCATAAAGTTGTTCTATATAGTGTGTAACTGTTCATATAGAGCGTTATTAAATTTATTGTTAATGCAATCATATGGCACACTGACTTCTGAGGAAATTTTAGATGGCACTCATCATCAGAAAGGTTGCCTACCCCTGGATCATGCCATACTTTACAGGTAACAACCCCAATTTAAAAAAAAAACTTGTGGCATTGTCTGAAATGTGCATTTAAAAAAAGAATGCAGTGACTTGCAAATATCATAAACAAATATTTTACAAATGAACATAAAACACACCAAATGTTTAAAGTGAGAAAATGTACAATTCTAAGAAAAATAATAGCTCGTTTTGAATTTGATGAGCTATCCTGTCTGTGGTCCAGACCTTTCACCAATTGATAACATTTGGCTCATTATAAAATGTAAAATACAACAATGACCAACCAGGACCTAGAATCGAGCAGCTAGAATCCTGATCTCATAGCACGGCATACACACACTGGAAATACTTTTGCACCATAATAATATTCTTAAATAATCAAGCTTGTAGTTACACTGCACTGAACTGTGAATCTTACAAATAAAAGTCATTTAAATGTGAAATAGTTTTATGTCTTTTATTATGGCACAATGTTCATTACAACATGTCCTGTTCTGGAGCAGCAGCACCAAACGGGAGCTTGTGCTGTCTTTGCTCTCGGCTGATACCAGTCACAGCAAATTCTGTATCTATATATTCCATATAGGTGTGTTGCATTGTGTATCAAAGTGAAAGAAAAAGAAAATAAATCCTGTTAAGCAATGCGATGTCATTCTCACAGGCCTATCAATGGAGTTTTATACTTTGCAAGGGTTTGGATTCTATGCCAGGGAGACTGTGCTCAAACATTTCCAGTTGGTCATACAGTGGCTTGCAAAAGTATTCGGCCCCCTTGAACTTTTCCACATTTTGTCACATTACAGCCACAAACATGAATCAATTTTATTGGAATTCCACGTGAAAGACCAATACAAAGTGGTGTACACGTGAGAAGTGGAACGAAAATCATACATGATTCCAAACATTTTTTACAAATAAATAACTGAAAAGTGGGGTGTGCGTAATTATTCAGCCCCCTGAGTCAATACTTTGTAGAACCACCTTTTGCTGCAATTACAGCTGCCAGTCTTTTAGGGTATGTCTCTACCAGCTTTGCACATCTAGAGACTGAAATCCTTGCCCATTCTTCTTGGCAAAACAGCTCCAGCTCAGTCAGATTAGATGGACAGCGTTTGTGAACAGCAGTTTTCAGATCTTGCCACAGATTCTCGATTGGATTTAGATCTGGACTTTGACTGGGCCATTCTAACACATGGATATGTTTTGTTTTAAACCATTCCATTGTTGCCCTGGCTTTATGTTTAGGGTTGTTGTCCTGCTGGAAGGTGAACCTCTGCCCCAGTCTCAAGTCTTTTGCACACTCCAAGAGGTTTTCTTCCAAGATTGCCCTGTATTTGGCTCCATCCATCTTCCCATCAACTCTGACCAGCTTCCCTGTCCCTGCTGAAGAGAAGCACCCCCAGAGCATGATGCTGCCACCACCATATTTGACAGTGGGGATGGTGTGTTCAGAGTGATGTGCAGTGTTAGTTTTCCACCACACATAGCGTTTTGCATTTTGGCCAGAAAGTTCCATTTTGGTCTCATCTGACCAGAGCACCTTCTTCCACATGTTTGCTGTGTCCCCCACATGGCTTGTGGCAAACTGCAAAAGGGACTTCTTATGGTTTTCTGTTAACAATGGCTTTCTTCTTGCCACTCTTCCATAAAGGCCAACTTTGTGCAGTGCACGACTAATAGTTGTCCTATGGACAGATTCCCCCACCTGAGCTGTAGATCTCTGCAGCTCGTCCAGAGTCACCATGGGCCTCTTGGCTGCATTTCTGATCAGCGCTCTCCTTGTTCGGCCTGTGAGTTTAGGTGGACGGCCTTGTCTTGGTAGGTTTACAGTTGTGCCATACTCCTTCCATTTCTGAATGATCGCTTGAACAGTGCTCCGTGGGATGTTCAAGGCTTGGGAAATCTTTTTGTAGCCTAAGCCTGCTTTAAATTTCTCAATAACTTTATCCCTGACCTGTCTGGTGTCTAAATCCAATCGAGAATCTGTGGCAAGATCTGAAAACTGCTGTTCACAAATGTTGTCCATCTAATCTGACTGAGCTGGAGTTGTTTTGCAAAGAAGAATGGGCAAGAATTTCAGTCTCTAGATGTGCAAAGCTGGTAGAGACATACCCTAAAAGACTGGCAGCTGTAATTGCAGCAAAAGGTGGTTCTACAAAGTATTGACTCAGGGGGCTGAATAATTACGCACACCCCACTTTTCAGTTATTTATTTGTAAAAAATGTTTGGAATCATGTATGATTTTCGTTCCACTTCTCACGTGTACACCACTTTGTATTGGTCTTTCACGTGGAATTCCAATAAAATTGATTCATGTTTGTGGCTGTAATGTGACAAAATGTGGAAAAGTTCAAGGGGGCCGAATACTTTTGCAAGCCACTGTATATTCAGCTTCGCTATCTTACACCACAGCAGCTGACCATGGTGAGTTTCCCATGTCCACAATTTCATCTTCCACCCCAAAAGCAACCTATATATCTATATGTGCCATTATCAACTCAGACTTGTATGAATAGTCCCTCAATCCCCTCTTCCCGACAATCCAGAGAGAAATAATTATAGTGCTAGTGTTTTTGGCTCTGTAGGTTTCAGTTCAGGGAAACACAGCTGGGAGGTTGAGGTGGGAGACCATCCTTGCTGGAATCTGGGTTTGGTTAAAGAGACAATTGAGAGAAAGGGAGAGCATTTTGCTTCACCAAAATATGGAAATTGATGTTTAAAACACCGCAGTGGAAAATACACTGATGTTGGTGGTCAGACTGTGATGGTGAAGAAGAGTCTCCAGAGGATCAGAGTCCAGCTGGACTATGACAGGGGGGAGGTGTCCTTCTATGACCCTGAAGACATGACTCACATCTACACTCACAGAGACACTTTCACTGAGAAACTCTTCCCATACTTTAGTATTGTAAATGCAGAAGACACCAAAACATCGTATATCAAAATCTTTCAGACTAAGATTTCACAGTAAAGTCATTCTTTAATTCTCTGTGCTGTTTTCTACAGTCTGAAAGAATAAGATTGTACACACATGATTTGATGGGACAATAGCAGAGTGGTTTTTTGTAAAGGGTCAAAGTCTCATTCTGTGTTTTTGTTTTGTTTCTAACATCAGTAGGGTGAAACTGTTTAAATAGGCAAAATTACAAAATGTTACCTCAGCAGCATCTACATTTCAGTCAGATATCAGTATAACTACATTTGATTGATTCAATTAAAAACTTTCTTTCCAGTTGTGCTATTCTTAACTTTAATCAGCAGCAGTCTCTCATAGTTTAAAATATTTCTGGATCTTCTGATGTTTTATAATCGGGTATAAAGTTCAGTTAAATCAAAGAAACCAGTTGAAGAATAAAATTAGAATGAGAGTCAAGTCTTTAAATCAAAGTTCAGTTAAATCAAAGAAACCAGTTGAAGAATAAAATTAGAATGGATCAAAATGGTAGAATCCATTTTGATCCATTCTAATTTTATTCTTCAACTGGTTTCTTTGATTATTAAGCATCCTAAAATGTCTCTGTGGAGTGAAATAAATCAAACTGGGTGATTCTGTCTTTGTAGTGTTTGACTGAAAATCAGCCTTTCAGATACATTCAGTCATTAGTTGTATTTAGTTCAGATTTATTGAACATTAAAATTCACTTTCATTGTTCTTTTTACATTTAATTGACTCCTTGTGGTAGGCCTACTGTGAAATCAGCCGACTTCAAACGGACTCCCCTTGCAGGCTCTTTTATTGACCACCGTGGGTTACACAAACACAGTCAAACTGGTTTAAACTGGTTACACAATGTAAAACCCATATAGTGTGCCATAAAAGCTAAGGCACTGTGTGTATGCATATGCGAGCACGTGTGGGTGTGTGGGTGTGTGTGTATGGGCTCAAAATGTGGTCATAAATATTTTGTACTTGTAAATCAGTTTTGTACTTGTAAATCAGGATTTGT
The DNA here is from genome assembly GCF_036321145.2 of Pelmatolapia mariae. Lineage (NCBI taxonomy): Eukaryota > Metazoa > Chordata > Actinopteri > Cichliformes > Cichlidae > Pelmatolapia > Pelmatolapia mariae. The sequence goes on along the minus strand of NC_086237.1, from coordinate 36,454,774 downwards.
ATGTGTAAAAAGAATTTGTGTGTGTGTAAAAAAGATTTGTATGTGTAAAAAGAATTTGTGTGTGCGTAAAAAAGATTTGTATGTGTAAAAATAATTTGTGTGTGCGTAAAAAAGATTTGTATGTGTAAAAAAGATTTGTGTGTGGACTTAGCCAAAAAAAACCCGCAAGTTACAAGTACGCATTTTGACCCTATTTTTCTTCCTTTCATCTGATTGGTCAATGTCATGTCAATCACAAATGTAACAATCCAATCAGAGAACAGATGGGTTTGCCTGTCGGAGGGGCGCTTTTTTTTAACTGCAGGTCTTTGAAGGGAATAAATGCCCTTTTACATGCCAACCCAGCGTTTCCCTTCATCACCACGAAGGAAAACAGTCTGTGGTCTGAGTTTGGTGATTTTTGTGTCACAGGTCTACGTGTTTAATACAGGGACTTCCACAGCCTTTTCAACAGTGCTGCGGACCGCGGGGGGGGAGTGTTTTGGAAATGACAGTCTTCATTACAAAGCTTTCTTCGTTATGAATTAGCATACAGGTTTTTATTGAACATTTGAAGAACTAGCAAAAAACCCAGAAACTCTTGTAGAGGACATAAAGTCATACATAGAAACGACAAGGAGCAGGTGCATCTAGTACAGGTAGAGCTGCTGCAAAAACCCACAGAGCTCAGCAGCCAGCGCAACAAATTCTGGATCCTTTGCTTTTAGTTAGCATTAGCAGCACATCCTGCGTCCGATGTGAAAGGACTTTTATGCTGCGCACTGTGACTCACAGCAATGGTCCCGGGTCAGCCCTGACTTTGTGTTAAACTAATCCTAAAGTAATAATGGTATTTCTAACCACTGACATACCACAATTTATCCTTTCAACAGCTGCTGAAAGTTAGCGGACCTAGCTGCTATCGGATATTTATATAGAGATCCTCCAGCTTCAAACTGTATTACCCTTCAAGGACCTGCAGTTCAAAAAAGTGCCCCTCCGACAGGCAAACCCATCTGTTCTCTGATTGGATTGTTACATTTGTGATTGACATGACATTGACCAATCAGATGAAAGGAAGAAAAATAGGGTCAAAATGCGTACTTGTAACTTGCAGGGGTTTTTTGGTCCACACACAAATCTTTTTTACGCACACACAAATCTTTTTTACACATACAAATCTTTTTTACGCACACACAAATCTTTTTTACACATACAAATCTTTTTTACGCACACACAAATTCTTTTTTACACATACAAATCTTTTTTACGCACACAAATCTTTTTTACGCACACACAAATTCTTTTTACACATACAAATCTTTTTTACACACACACACAAATTCTTTTTACACATACAAATCCTGATTTACAAGTACAAAACTGATTTACAAGTACAAAATATTTATGACCACATTTTGAGCCCATATGTGTGTGTCTGTATATGTGACTTCCTGCCACACAATATATGCTTACAACTGTTTAACCACATTTCCTAGTTATCCAAAGGTCATCTCCCCACATCCGTATATCTTAACTTTAATGGTTCACCATATTCACCATATACAAGCATAAGCGAGCCCCCTGTCTCCGCAGTCTGATGTGTGATGTGTGGAGGGTCCGGGCTGCGAGGATTATGACAGTGGTGACTTTTCCCAGGAGAAGCTGGGACCCTGTTTATTAGAAGGTTTTAAAATTTCTGTACTTTTAGGTGACAGAAGGAGACATGTGACCTGGTCAAAACACAGAGAGCTGCACTCTAAAAGATCTTTAAATATAGTAAACATACCTTGTGTGCCACAGACTGCTCCCAAACACGAGGGGGCAAATAATACCTCTAAAACACTTAAGTTGGCTTTATTAAACGTTAGATCTTTAGCTGGGAAAACATTTTTAATTAATGATTTAATCACTGAGCACAGCCTTGATTTTATGTTTTTAACTGAAACTTGGTTGGACCAAAGTAACAGTGGAGCTGTTCTCATCGAGTCGACCCCTCCTAACTACAGTTTTATCAGTGAGGCCAGGGTGAGCAGGGGAGGAGGAGGGGTTGCTGTCTTATTTAATGAATCATTTCAATGTAAGCAGCTATCTCCTGGAAGTTTTCAGTCTTTTGAATATGTGGCTTTACAGCTGAAGGCCCCATCCAAAGTTGTGTTTCTTAATGTTTACAGGCCTCCCAAATACTGCACAGACTTTTTTAATGACCTCAGTGAACTGCTGTCTGTGATCTGTGTTGATTTCGACTGTGTAATTATTGTTGGGGATTTTAACATCCATGTGGACAACCCTCAGGACAAAGGGACTAAAGACCTGAGTAACACTCTGGGCAACTTTGGGCTGACTCAGCATGTAACAGAGGCCACACATAATAGAGGACACACTCTTGACCTACTGATCTCCAAGGGCCTGAGCATTTCAAAGGTTACTGTGTCTGATGTGGGCCTGTCTGATCATTACTGTGTTTTCTTTGAAAGTAAAATCTCAGCCCACACAAATATATCAACAGCAGTGATCACAAAACGGTGTATAACTGAACACAGTAGTGAGATCTTTAACCAGGTCTTCCCATTAACACCTGACCTGTCCAGAGGTTCAGTCAATGAGCTCGTCAATAGCTTCAATGCTAAAATGTCAAATGTAATGGACACTATTGCTCCCATTAAGGTGAAGGTTATCTCTGGAAGGAAAAAGTCTCCATGGAGAAACTCCACACTGGTGAAAAATGAAAAAAGAGAGTGTAGGAAAGCTGAGCGCAGATGGAGAAAAACAAACCTCCAGGTTCATTATGACATCTATAAAGAGAAACTTCACAATTATAATTTACAACTGAGGAGTGCAAGGAGGTCCTACTTCTCTGACATCATCACCAAAAACAGTCATAATGCTTGGGTCCTATTTTCTACAGTTGACAGGCTAACAAACCCTCCTGTGTCAGTGGCAGCTGAACTTTATTCGACCATGGCCTGCAATGACTTTGCCAAATTCTTCACAGAAAAAATCCAAAAGATTAGACAAGCAATTGGTACATCAACAGCAGATCCAGGATATGTACTGTATCCACCAAAAAACTGTTTAAACACCATCAAACAGTTTCACCCTATTAACAGCAAAGACCTGGAGGACATCTTAGGTCAACTGAACTCCTCCTCTTGCTGTTTAGATGTCCTGCCAACAAGTTTTTTCAAAAAGGTCTCAAAGACTTTAGAGTCAGACCTGTTACAGATCGTAAACTTTTCTTTAATATCAGGTGTGTTTCCAGAACCACTAAAAACTGCTGTAATAAAACCTATACTTAAAAAGGACAATCTTGACAAGACACAAATGAATAACTACAGGCCAATCTCAAACCTCCCATTTTTAAGTAACATCATTGAAAAAGCAGTTTCTCAACAGCTCAATTACTTCTTAACACAGAATAACTGCTATGATGCCTTCCAGTCAGGTTTTAGACAGAACCACAGCACTGAAACCGCTCTGACCAAAGCGTTTAATGACATATGTCTGAATACAGACAGTGGAAAAATGTCAGTCTTAGTTTTACTGGATCTCAGTGCAGCATTTGATACGGTTGACCACAACATATTACTCAAACGACTGGAGAACTGGGCAGGTCTTTCAGGAACTGTACTAAACTGGTTCAAAACATACTTAGAAAACAGGAAATACTTTGTATCAATAGGTAACTTCACATCTGAGCAGACAAGTATCACATGTGGAGTTCCCCAAGGTTCCATCTTGGGACCCCTTCTGTTTAACATTTACATGCTCCCACTGGCACAGATTATAAAGAACAACAAAATAAACTATCATAGCTACGCAGATGACACACAAATATATATCACAATGTCACCAGGAGACCGAGGCCCTGTACAGGCTCTTGGTAAATGCATTGAGGAAATTAATGACTGGTTGTGCCACAATTTTCTCCAGCTAAACAAAAACAAAACTGAAGTAATAGTCTTTGGTGCCAAAGAAAAACGATTACAGGCCACCAGAGAACTTCAATCTATACACCTAAAAACCACAAACCAGGCGCGAAATTTGGGTGTAGTGATGGATGCAGACCTAAACTTAGAAAAACACATTAAGACAATAACAAAATCAGCTTTCTATCACCTCAAGAATATTTCAAGGATAAAAGATCTGATGTCTCAACAGGACCTGGAAAAACTAGTCCATGCATTCATCTTTAGCAGGCTTGATTACTGTAACAGCATCTTTACAGGTCTACCTAAAAAATCAGACAACTACAGCTCATTCAGAACTCTGCTGCTAGAGTCCTCACTAAGACCAAAAAAGTGGACCACATCAGTCCAGCTCTGAGGTCTTTACACTGGCTGCCTGTCCGTAAAGATACATCAGTGACCTCCTGATCCAGTATGAACCTTCCAGATCCCTCAGGTCATCTGGATCCGGTTTTTTATCAGTTCCCAGAGTCAGAACCAGACACGGAGAAGCTGCATTCAGCTTTTATGCTCCATATATCTGGAACAAACTCCCAGAAAGCCTCAGATCAGCTGAAACACTCAGTTTATTTAAATCCAGGTTGAAGACTCACCTATTCTCAGCTGCTTTTGAATAAAGCACCAAATCCACACTTTTAAGCTTAAATTTCAAAACTTACATTTTAACTACTGACTTTATCTACTGTTCTGATTTTATCTACTGCTTTGATTTTTGATTTTAAATACTGTTTTGTTTGTTTGTTTGTTTGTTTGTTTGCTTGTCTTAATCGATTTTAAATCATGCTTTTTATTTGTTTTTGCTTTTAATGTCTCTGTAAAGCACTTTGAATCACCTTGTTGTTGAATTGTGCTATATAAATAAACTTGCCTTGCCTTGCCTAAATGGCCAGGAGTGAACATCCTTCACCAGATAAGGAAACCAAGCTGAAAAACAAAGCTCCTTAACACTGGTAGTTTATGTAACAACATTATTATTTGACTGTTTTTTAGCTTGTGATCTTCATCAAGAAGGATTTGAATAATCTATGTTTGTATAATCTCCCCATAAATTGAAATGACGTTCCAAGTCCCACAGAAATTTAATTCTGTTAAAGTGCATTTTTTCATACAGTGCCAACTCACACATGCTCAGCTTAAGACACTTTATATTGGGAGGTAAAGCTCCCACAATGATAAAACTGGACAGGGAGTATGGAGTTGATTTATGCAGGAGATATTGGATCTGTGATAATGCCGAGAGCACGAACTCAGGAGGTTCAATGTTCCAGCAGTGAGTTGCTCTCAATGGACTGGAGAGACACGGCTTAATCTGAGACACATGGAAGACATTGTGTATCTTCATGTTGCGCGGCAACTTAAGGCGAACAGAAACTGGGTTTATCAAAGCAGCAATTTCAAACAGCCCGATGAAGGTTGAGGTGAGTTTCTTTGATTCGGTATGAACAGGAACGAAGCGTGTGGACAACCAAACCTTTTGATCGATGGTGTACTCAGGAGTGGGAGTGCGGCGCCAGTCGGCAAGACGTTTGCTGCGTTCCTTTGTGCGCAGCAAGGCTGCCCGGGTGGCCCTCCAAACCCGGCGACACCTGCAGAGGTGAAACTGGACCGAAGGGACAAAGTGCTCACCTTCCAGAGCAGGGAACAGAGGAGGCTGATACCCCAGGGAGACCTCAAACAGAGATTGCCCTGTAGCTGAAGACGTCAGGCTATTGTGGGCATATTCCACCAAGGGCAATTGGTCGCTCCAGATGGTTTGGTTGGAAGCAACTATGCAGCGCAGAGCGGTCTCCAGCTCCTGGTTGGTGCACTCAGTTTGTCCGTTACTCTGTGGGTGGTAACCAGAGGAGAGACTGACCTTGGCTCCTAGCACCGAGCAGAACTCCTTCCACACACGAGAGGTGAATTGCGGCCCACGATCCGAAACCACGTCCTCTGGGATGCCATGGAGGCGGAACACATGATTCGTGAGGAGCCGAGCCGTCTCCAGGGCCGTTGGGAGCTTGGGGAGTGCAACAAAATGGGCAGCTTTCGAAAAGCGGTCAACAATAGTCATTATAGTGGCGTTACCTGCTGACTGTGGGAGGCCGGTAACAAAATCCGCAGCTATATGGGACCACGGCCGAGACGGTGTAGGTAAAGGTTGCAGCAAGCGGGCCGGAGGTTGATGTCCCAGTTTGCTGCGGGCACAGGTTGAACAGGCAGAGACGTACTCCCGAACGTCCTGTGATAACGTGGGCCACCAGAAATAGCGCTGAAGGAAGGCGATCATTCTGTGTACTCCTGGATGACATGTGAAGCGGGCAGTGTGAGCCCAATGCAGTACCTGAGACTGAGTGGCTGATGGAACAAAGAGCCGCCCCGCTGGTCCTCCTCCAGGGTCTGGTTCAGCCCGCTGAGCCTCTCGAATGGCCGACTCAATTTCCCATGTTATTGCACCAATGGCAATAGTTGCTGGCAGAATAGGCTCAGGGTCCCGCCTCTCCTCAGGCAC